>NC_138997.1:13321419-13921419 GCF_964374135.1 Grampus griseus | reverse complement strand
TGGACTATTTCTTAGAGTGATTTTTTAAAAAATATAATGAAAGACATACTGATTTTTTAATTGAAAAATTATAGATTTACTCTGACTCATAATATTAAGCATCGTGTAAGATTTTCTTAAATAGTCATCATCTTGAGCATCGCTTATTGAGTACTGAGTAATTATTAGATGTAAGAGTTTGTATTATGTGATCCTTCAGATCATCGCCATATAGAGTACTACTTTTCCCTGATTCAGGCAACCATGGATTCCCATCTTCTATTTTGTAGATTTTTTCCTTCTGTCTTTACAACTTGCTTTCAGTTTGCCCTCTGGCTACCTCTTGCTGCACTCTGCCCTTCTTATTTACTATGTTTTATCTATTGCTTAATAGTAAATTAGACTAAATAACTTGTTAAATTGTTGGTTACTTAAGAACAGGTAAGCTGTGAACAAGGGCCTGTCTCTTTTAGTCACTCTTGAGAAGACGTGTCCTTTTATCATTTTAAATACTTTTCATAAAATCTTCTTTTGTAAAAACCAACCACTTCTTTGCAGGTTCTTTGTCATCTTCCAGAAACTTTATATTCTTGATAAGTAACTCCTGGTGGTACTATCTTAATGATAGCATAAATTCACATCCTCATTGTACCCTCTCTTCCACTCCAGCAGTGAATACCCATCCTGCCCAAGGTTACTTAAGACTTACTTCCTTCCTCTTCAAGAATGTATCTGGATGACTCCCTTGATCTTGATTTCTCTAACTCAGATTGTTCAGAAAACTCATCTACTGCTTTATTACAGACTCTGTTTTATAATAATTTTAGGCTTATCTTAGCAACCAAATTGCCAAAAACGTTCACATTCTTCTCTGAAATGCTTCCCTTTGCACTAGATATACCAACCAATTGTCAAACCAATAAATATGTATAGATATTATTATTGATTAGATAGTATAAAGCAACATTACTGAGAGCATTTTCTTACTGAATTTGCATACCTAATGTTCTGAGTCTATCACAGGGTGCTATTAAAAAACAAATCCTATATTCTGGCTGTTGCTGTCACAGGGTGATGGAAAAAAAGCCCTATCTGATTCCAGATGGAATGCAACAGACACCTAAGCCGTATTCAGCTATACCCGCCTCCCTTTTTCACCATTACTCACCTAAAAGAAAAAAAAAGAATCCATCCCTTTAACTAATGTGTCTAAGAAAAGAAAGAAGGGGGGACAGATGGAATTAAGGAGTAAAAAGTAAGAATGAAAATGATATATACTTATATGTAAGGAGGGAACAAATAAACCTTGCTTATTTAGTTTGCAAAGCATCCCCTGCAATTTGGTACATATTTGATATATGAATTGTCTGTAAACTCTCTCCTTTGCAAAAATAGAAAAGCAAAAGGCAAATAATAATGAAAATAAGCTGAGTGAGGTGGCAGCTTTGTAATTTTGTTAAATTGGATTTGCTCTCTACTTCCTTTCCGGAATGACCCAAGCACCCAAGGCTCAGCCTCCACCACTGTCAGTTTAGTTTCCTCCAATGTTATTAAACCCTGCCGTGAGAGTTCCATTATAATAATTCTACTAAGAGGCGCTATTTATATGCTTCTTGGTACATTTCTAAATATATTTGAAGACTGAGTCTAATATTTCCGTTAATTTTTTAAGGAAACAAAATCTTGGATTTGCACAATGGTGATGATCCCCCTAAAACACATAAATATCAGAGCTAGACCAGAGGCACTGAGTACCAGTAGCCACTGGAAGAAAGAATTATTAATCCACTGCTCCAACCTGAGTACCATTCTCCTTAAACCTATGGTACTTTTAATGTCCCCTTGGCTAATCATACAGGTGCCTAAAGGACTTCACAAGGCAATCCATTCCTGCTACCTATTGTCAGACAAGCAGGTATCCCCGTTTTATAAATGGGATTGCTGAGTCCCAAAGTTAACTTCCCAAGATCCTGTAGTGAATAAAGGAAGATGAGGTTAATGAGAACCAGGTCTCCATCTAACCAGTGCTGTTTTCACTGTAAAAACCCCTGTTAACAAGGGTAACCCCAATTCTGTTGCTTGTCCGTTTTCACTATAATGTATAAAGAAATTTTTGTGCTCTCAAACTTTCAGTAGACTATCGGTATATATGGAGATGTACTATTTTAATAGCCATCGCCATGATAAAAGACTAAGGAATTCATTCTGCGGTATTTAAAAAGGGTGATGGAGTCTTTTTTTTTAAGGTTATTTTTATTTACAAGTTTTGAAAAATGTACACTTTTTACATGGGTTACTCGTGCAAAGTTAGATTTAGAAGAGTGATAAGTGCACAAAAGGTGGCAATGGAACATCAGACAAAACATTTACAAGCCTTGTCTCACACTGCTACTTAAAGATACTGTCTATCTAAAAATATACATATCAGAAGAAAGATTGCAAGTATTGACTGTAAGGTTCTTATAGTACTGAAAGGGAAGAAGAAACTAAAGCATGCAGCATTAACTGAGGATTTGAGTGGAAAATAGTTTGCCACAGATATGTTCCCTTCCTTGGGTTAATTAAAACTCTAAAAAAAACCAAGGAGGGATTATAATTTGTTTATCTAAGGTAGCACTGCTCCTTTAAAAAGATTAAAGGATCTCCAACCTTCCTTAGCTTAAAAACTAATGATTGGCTCCAGTCCTCTGGGAGTATGGAAAGGGATTGGCAGAGTGGACATGAAGCCATATTTTGGATGTGAGGGAAGCAGTCAGTGACCAGCAGCCTGAAAATGGCAGATCCAAGAATTAAACTTAGGCCTGCCTATTTCCAGATTCAGTGACAGTGATAAGTGTTGTAATATCTTGATCGTGTTGGCTACACAACTGTGATGGTTACATAACTGAATGTGTTTGTCAAATCTCACAGAACCGTAAACTAAAAAGGGGGACTTTGACTCTATGTAAATGATACCACAATTTAAAAATCAGTTCATTTTCTGGTTTGTAAATAGTGGAGCATTAAATATGTCTCTTGACTGAGTATGACTCGGGCACCACTGCTGAATCTTGGCTATCCATTCACGTGGTGGTCCTTGCTGCATTTCTCTCTCATTCCCTATGCACAGTTCAGTAGACTGGGTGGGGCTTAACATTATCTATGCTCATCTCTTTCTCTGACCCCAATCAAGAATTAACTCTAGGCTTCCCTGGTGGCGCAGTGGTTGGGAGTCCACCTGCCGAGGCAGGGGACACGGATTCGTTCCCCGGTCCGAGAAGATCCCACATGCCGTGGAGCGGCTGGGCCCGTGAGCCATGGCTGCTGAGCCTGCGCGTCTGGAACCTGTGCTCCGCAACGGGAGAGGCCACAACAGTGAGAGGCCCGTGTACCGCAAAAAAAAAAAAAAGTTTAGTGTAAAGTACACAATACTGCCCTAAAACTGGAAATGAGATACAACAGAAAAGGAATTAAGCATTAGTAATTTTTGCATGTAACCCAGGTACAGTACCTTTGATCTCATAGAGGGTGTTTTCTGATGTTTAAGGAGGGGGTAGAAGGGGTAGGAAAAGCTTGGTAAGGGAAGATGAAAACAGCACAACAGCTATTTTGCTTTTAATAAAGCAAATGTAATGACACTGAAGAATAGGAAGGTGATAAACACATGAATATATATTTTTCTTATGACCAGCTTCTTCTCTTCCTACACCCGGGTCAACAGTCACACCAGCTCTGTTCTACTGTCAAACAGTAGAAAACATGTTTTTCATACTTCTGCTTATTCTCCTGGTGCAACTGAGCAGCCTGGCTGTTTGCTGGACTGTTGGGGTTGGGTTCATCCAATAGAGACTGTATGGATGTTAAAATGGAAGAGACACATCATAGGTTGGACTCCAACGGTTCTGAAGTATGTCCAGACATATACTACCATTTGCATAGACCTCATGAGGTGCCACTGAGCTGGGGTGGACATGTCTCTAGCAGGGTCAGGGGTGGGGCATACACCAAGATCTGGGGTCCCTGCAGGCGGTAAGGTGGCCAGGGAGGCTGAGGAAGCTGAAGGAGCTGAGGGGGAAGTGCCCAGAGGAACCGCACTGCCTCTCCGAATGGGTGATGGAGTCATAATGGATTAATATAAGATTATATATGTAAAAAACATTCATGATTTAATTTAAAAATTTTCTAAACTTGGCTTGAGTTTATCTTTAGTGAAAAATATAATATTTGTATCATACAGGAAGGAACAGTTCAAATCCTATTAGCATTTAGACTTAAAATTCAATAATCCCACAGAAACCCAAATAAAGAACAATATTTTAAAACAACAGCAAATATATAGCCCAAATAAACTTTGCTATCCTCCCTTAAAACTGGTAAAATTCTATTTAGAAACATCAGTTTTCACACTGTAGTTCTGAAAAAGTATAAACTTAAAAGAATAAAATAACAAAAAGGAATATTGATAAAAACCAAATTTTCAGTAAGTTCCAAAAGGAGGAATTACTTATTAAATTCTCAAAGGTTGTAGATTCCACCGAGGCTGGGTAGGGGAAAGAGGACCAGCCCATCGCTTTGATTGTTCATATAATACCTAAGTATATTTAGGTTAGCAGATAGCGGTAGATCTTTCACAGGAATCTCTTGAAAGTTGTAAGGCTTAAGGAAAGAGTATTTCAAACACTGATTCATACTGTGAGTAGAAAAAAATAGGTAGCTTATTGCCCTTTAGTAACTTTTAATTACCCTTGAAAAATAACAACAAAAACAAGCAAAGGCCTCTGAGCCCTCTGTAATCTTTCAGTGGCCTCTGCCTGACTGTGTCCTGTCTAATCTGGTCAGTACCATTCTCCCCTTGCTGTGTCACACTGGCCTCCTGATGTCTCTTGGCCTATCCAAGCTGGTTCCCAGTTCAAGCCTTCTGCATTAGCTGTTCCCTCTCCTGGGGATATTCTCAGGGCAGAATCCTTCCTTATTCTCATCATCTAGTCCTTTCCTGACCAGTCCCACTAAAATATCACCAACTTCTGACTTGCTTTCTCTCCAATTAGCTTACTTCTTTATATGTTCCCTCCAACTAGAATGTAAGCTCTTGGAGGGCAAGGACTGTCTTGTTCATCATTATGTCCCCTAACCCTAGGAAACACCTGCCTGGGTTATTAGTATGATAAATAGTACAGGAAGGAACTATACATAGTATATATTTATATGAATATGTGCACGGGACTTCTATGAAAAAAGTAAAGGGCACATCTACATATATTACTAATTATTTAGAATATATTGCTAATTATTCTTTGTAGGATAGCTATTATTTTACCTCACCAAAATTTTTCCAAGTACAAACGTTAGAGGCAGAAGAGAACATACATTGTTAAAAAATAGTAGGGACCTTCAAGACTTTGTAATTTGGTTTCTTTCTCTCTACTTCTGTCGTACGGCTAAGGTAAATGGGATCCAAAAAAGGTGACAGTAGTGCACTGGGACACATGTTTGGTAAACTATACAAGCCATTCTCCAAACTGGGCTTCTGAATGGAAGTCAGTTGAACATCCTTTCTGCTTATCCAGGCTGTCTTTCTTTCCTCTGTGCAGGATGAGCCATTGATCTACCTGCCTGGCATCTCTTGGTCTAGGTAGTTTCCTATACTAGTTGACTTCATGTAAGTGACTTATTGTGAAACAGTGCTTAAGAGTCCAGACTTCAGAAACAGACTGTCTGGTTTGAATCCTGACTGTACTATTCACTAGATATAATATCCTAGTTAAGTACGTTACGTGACTGTGTTTCAGTTAATTCGCCCATAAAACAGTGATAGAAGTACTTATTTTTTCTCCGAGAATTAAAACAATTTATGTAATTAAAACAGTTGTTATATGTATTTTTTATAAGGGCTTTAAAGCATTTGTTTATAGAGTTATTTTAGATAAATAAAAATTGAGTACTAACATATTAAACAAATAATACCTAGCAAAAGTAATTTAGAAATTTCTTTGTTAAATATTGATTTAAGAAAAAAGCACCCTGGACAGATTTTTTTACCACAAACCAAGGAGTTCTCTTTCACCATTCATTAAATGTAAAACAATTTTAGTATTGTCTTTTGAAACATACAGTTTTAAATTTACTGCAAGGAAAGTAATAAATTCATTTGAAGTCCATTATGAATGATTTTTATATTATGTCTTGCATCAGCAGTGCCATTGCTTCTTTTCATTAAGCCAGGTAATGAGGAGATAGACATATTTGACTCTTCAGGAAATGGATAGAAACAAGATGCAAAAATGGAAGTCTGCTGGCTTTAAATTGCAGTTAGCCCCTTTGTATCCATTTTTGAACCAGTTTCTCAAGCACTCTTTAATTTAAGCAACCTCCATGAAGGAATGCTTTTGTGTCAAAAACTAAATTTAGATATCAGGAATTCTAAATTCTGATGTTATACTAAGTCTATTTCCAATGGCCTGATAAGTTTTTTTAAAAGTGTTTGTTCCTCTTCTTTTTAAAATCCGTTGAGTATGGCTTAAGTTTAATATCTGTGAAGTCCTTTTATATTCTTCAAATGAGTGACTCTATATAAATGCAAGATATCATTGTTACTTCTCAGGAGTGTTATAACAATTACTTAATGTTTGTAAAATACATTGAAGATGAAAATTGAGATATAAGCACTGAGTGTTAAGTTTGATTTATTAAAGAAAACCATGTTAGAGCTAAGTTTGCTGATGAACACTTATTAAATTTCATTTCCCTGAACTCCTTTCAAAAGTTCACTGAGGCATGCATGCCATGCTATTCAAGCACTTCAGGAATCTTTCCCTTCTTTTTCTTTTCCCCCTTTTTTTGTTTTGTTTGTTTGTTTTGTTTTCTTTAGTGTCAGGTCTCAGGAATTTTAATTTTGTCTTCTTAACCATCACCATTATAAACATCTAGAAACCTATATGTAACATTGTATGCAAATGAGATTAGCTGTGTATGTACTGTTGCCTTTTTACTATAAAGAAATAAGTAGAGTTTTCTACTCAGACTTTATTAATTAAAATCATACCGATATTTGAAATAATTATGAGAGTGTTGAGAGAGACTCTTAATGTCCTCTCTTGATGGTAAATGATGTGATCACTACTAACTGTTGAAAGTTATGAAAAAGTGGTCTGTTTCTCACATTTCTCACATTTAGAGAGCAAAATACCTTTTTTAGATGTGACTAAGTTCACCTGGGGTATCTCTTTTTTTGTTTTCATTCCTCCTCTAATACTAGTGGTGGTGGTGGGGAACCAACAAACACAGATAAGTGACCTCCCACTGAAAATAATCTGTAACCTGGTATCTCCATTTATCCCATTACATATATTTCTGGCATCTCTGTCCATGTAGAACAACAGTGAGCCTATCTGTGATGTTTACATGTCCAAACAGTAACACAAACAAAAATCGCTGAAGGTAGCTGCCCTGCCAAACAAAGAATGGAAGTGGCAGAAATGCCAATAAAAAGCAGAAACAGCAACAACTGGCCAAATCTGTGGCCACAGAGAGCTGGAAGACAGGAGAGAAATGTGAAGGAGAGAAAACAGACCATCGGTATTATGGGTGTGGAAGCTTTGGGCTTGTCTTCTCCTTCTGCACCCTTCTCTCTCCCTTTCTAATATTTCAGCCTCTGGTAAGGAGTGGGTGAAGGAGCAGTGCTATGAGATTACAAGAGAAAGACTGACATTCCATTTCCTTGTGCTTGTGGGGTCACTACACACTCTGACATATGGGTTTATGTTTCCCACCCAGTTAGCCAGCCAAATTGGAATGTTCATTGTTTTAAGAAAATCCAAGTTGACATCAGAATCTCCTAAATTTATTTGACCTCAGAACACATTTTTTTTCCTGAAACACCATTAACATCCTACTTCTAGAGCTAGTGTTCCATAGAATGCACTCGGGGGGATGATGCTTTAAATAATCAAAAAAGGTTTAATTACATTTTCAACATACCACACAAACAAGGAAGTATGTGATATGGTTTTAGAAAGTTTCCTTCAAAAAAAGTTTGAATAAAAATGCTTGTTTCTAAAAGCGTTTCTCTTTCATCTATCAGAAGCTTATCTATAACCCTAGCCGTATCTGATAACTAAGGGGATGCATATGTGTTGTGTTAAATAAACTTTGTCTTAAACCATAAAAAGGAAAAGAGGAAAGAAAGAAAAACGAAAACTCACATAACACTCTTCTTTTTGCTAAATGATTCAGATTTTTCATCTTGAGTTTATGGTTCGAATGGCCTCTGAATCCTTCTTCATGTCATCCATGCCAGCCGTGCTTATAAATCTTTTACATTCTAGAAGCTTAGGATGTTTCATTATTTATTTGTATGAGTTGGGGCCAGCCTTGATGAGGAAGACTGTTTATAATGGACTGCTTATCGCAAGGGCCTGTAAGAGAAAAATAAGCTGAACTTGGCCTGTGAACTTGGATATGCACCAGAGGTGCAGTTTTTCTTACTACATGACAGGGCAGAAGGAGACTGAAATTACTGATGGGAGTTTTTGAGGATTTTAGGGATTAAAAACAAAGCTACCTTGTATCATCTTCACTTGGGGAGAAGGAAAGACATTTAGCATTTAGGGATGACCTAGTACTACATAATGGCCCTCAGTTTATTGCTGAGTTTCCTCACTGTTTATGGATAACGTGAAAAAGAGATGATATCTGTAGATCATTTCTGGAAAACAGTATTTTCAGAAGTTAGAACTACTATTTGTAAATTTTTCAAATAAATCAATCAATACAAGCAGCTGTTTAGGAAGCTCCACATGTGCTGAGCATTTTCTATTCCAGCACATTATCTGAGGATACTGTGTGCTTAGATTCCTTAGATGCAAAATGCAGATAATAAGAAATACCTATCTATCTCTTAAGACTGTTTGAGTGATAACTGTATTTTTGCTCTTATTATTTATCAGTGAAAAGTTAAAAGCATTTTTCACAAATTGTGTTTTTCTGTTTTAAGGAATATGTTTTTTGCCTCATACTATACTTTTTAATATATTTTTAAGATCGTTTCATTTACAGATATTTTTAAAAAGAGACTTTTACATGGTCGAATTATTAACTAAGAGGATACTTATTCTCAGACAGTCATCTTGACTCCAAAGCCACCAGAATTCGTTCTTCTAATCTGCACTGCTAAATAGTGATATGTGGTTTGGGGGAACTTTGTTTTAACAGAGGAAGGAGAGGTATGGTTTTGATTTTTACTTGTATTAGTTTAAAATGCTCATGGAATCTCTAAGTTTAGGTCTAGGGCCATCTGTGTGAGGAGTGACTTGTTAAAAATAGAGCAATCCCTGGAAGAACAGATTTTATTTTTTAGTTATGTTGGTAGACTTCAAAACTCTGATCTATTAAAGCAGTGGCAACATCTGTAAATGGAGTTCCTTTGTGGCAGTTTCTTTTACCATGTGTTTTGTTATAGTAATAGAAAAGAAAACCCAGACGATTATTAATGAATTTAGAAGCATGAATGTGCAAAGCTTACCTGCAGCTCTGCCTTTATTTCTACACCTAAATAAACTCCAGCTAAATTGTGAAATTAATCACCCTGAAGTCCTAGGCTCTGATAAGGATCCTGCCACTCAATTTTATTTCTTTTGATGGTGCAAAACAATTTAGCAAAGTTTTCTTAGTTGGGTTTTTGCTTTCATTACAGAATCGTATAGCATCACATGAGACCTTATCTTGATGCTGTATCATTCCAGTGATTGGATCCAGCTTATTCAACTTCTTTGCTAAATGGCCATGTTGCAGGAAAGCTAATTATAATTCTCCATCGGACTGGCCCTTATTATCTACTCTACCCACTACAAAATATGGTGATCTCTATGATAATCACAATTTTTCAGTATTTTATTTTATAGTTTCTCGCTTTATCATCTCTATTTATGAGAGGACTATATTGCTTATTAAAGATTATTTAGCACATCTTCAAAATTCTAGACTTTCTCCCTAGTGTTCCAGGTTCTTAATACAATATGTCACAGAATAAAGACAGACTTTTATTTTCTCATTTATATGACTCTATTATTTATGAATCTTCAATAAATAAAAATATTGAACTTAATAATTTAAAATCTTTTGCATTTCTTGAATCCTTGAGAATTTTAGGTTATACAAAAAGGACTGTGGTGATAAAATACCACCAGTTCAAGTATTCAGGGCCATCTAAATATGAATTTTTAACAATATTTTTAATAAAGTATAATGAATATATTAGAATTGACATGATATACTTATGTAAATTTCACAATTAGAGCTACATAATTTATTCACATCAATATTAAACCTATATTTGATGTTCAGCTATGCTTTTATTCACTTTAAAATGGTTTCTGTTCTGCTTAATTGGTTTGCATTTGCTCTGTCAGGTTTTTTTCCTTAGTGAGAAAGTTGCAGACCTGCTGTTTTATATTAAGTCTCTATTTTTCTTTAACAAAAAAGAAAAAGGCAAGCAAAAATCCAAGCCTGATTAAAAACAGTTTATTCAGAGTTTATGAGCACTTCAAAAATTACTACCGGCCTTCATTGAAGCATTATGAAAATCCCATGATACATCCTTCATAGAAAATAGACATGAGAAAAAATGTAAGCCATAAAATTCCGTTAAAGATCATTATTTCTAAGATCATAATATTGACCATGTTCTAGAAAAATAGAGCATAATGTCATGGGGACACCTCCCCCTCACACCCATCCTTAATTAGTTTGCTAACTATTTCTATATTTCTATTGGCTATAGATCAATTTGCATTATTCTAGTATATATTGGTAAAATATTGTGTTATCCTAGTAGCTTGAAAGTGTTTATTTAATTCTGAGTTATTCTTAGAGTTAATTAGCAGAAACAGCCTATAGCCTTTTGTCATGAGTGACCAGTCTTCACACTTTTAGCAAGATGACTGCTTCAGAAATGCCCAAACAAGAACTGTTCATCAATTGCAGTTTCTGCAGTTATTTGTATATCTTTGCAATATTCAGTGTAATATTTGAACAATCACCATAGTTACAATTTTCCTTTAATTTCATAATTGTGATTTTTTTCCACTCTCTTATACTGAGGAATCTGTTTTAGTTTCAAAAGAGTGTTGGAGTTCACCTCCAAGAAAATAACTCATGAACTTTTAAAAGATATTATTATGTCATAGAGGAGGATTTTCTCAATTTCAGAGAAAGAGACTCTGGGTTATTATTTTTAATCTACTAGTTAATGATTGCTACAGATAATTTTCTCTTTAGATTGTTTTTCCATCAAAGAAATTGTAATTTATTATATCCATAGTTATTACCAATCCTGCAAATGGATAATCACAGAAAATTATTAGAATAAAATTATTTTAAGTTAAATTTGCATTTAATATCATAAGGCACTTTTAAACCGTGGAGAGGGTCTTCATAAAAATCATACAAAGAGCAATAAGAAATTGTACAATTGGTTCTGCTACAACATAATATGTATGTTCCTAAAATTCACCTCTTTATGCAAAATCATGAAATTAAAAATCACAAGCGCTTAATGGGAAAGGTGGGGTTGGGGCATAACACTCAAAATCGGAAATAGGTGCACACACATACAGGGACAGTAACCTAATAAAAATGGTAGCATAGGGACTTCCCTGGCAGTCCAGTGGTAGAGAATCCGCCTTCCAATGAAGGAGATGTGGGTTCGATCCCTGGTGGGGGAACTAAGATCCCCCATGCCCCGGGGCAACTAAGCCCACATGCCACAACAATTGAGCTCGCGAGCCTCAAGGGACAGCCCTCGTGCCACAATACAGAGTCCACGTGCCCTGGGGCCTGGGTGCCACAACCAGAGAGGGGAAACCCGCATGCCACCACTGGAGGGAAGTCCACGCACTGCAACTGGAGAGAAACCCTAGCAGACCGCACACCGTAATGGAAAAGATCCCGCATGCCTTGGCAAAGATCCCTGTGTACCGCAATTAAGACCCGATGCCGCCAAAAAAAAGGAAAATAAGTAAAATAAATAGATATTCAAAATAAGAAGAACTAAAAAAAATTATTATAAAAAAATGGTAGCATAGTTTAACACATGTAAATGGTTAAAGAAATACATGAATGCTACAATAAATATGGACTTTACCTTGAAAGAAACCTAAAGTTTTGCTTACAGAAGAGTTGCACATAGACAGTTATTGTGAAGGGGTAGAAGGAAGGTTATCTGAAACCTGTTAGGAAGCTCTAACACCAGGTATGGATGGATGTGCTTCTTAACACATGTGATGAACTGCAGTAGCTGGTAGATGTTTGAGGGGCGTTGTGTGTGTGTGTGAGTGTGTGTGTGTCTGTTTGCATTTTGTGGATTCCTATATAACCAATTCAGTTGGGTGCAGTTTTCTGTGTTCCTCTATTGTCTGTCACAAGCAAAATGATGCATAATCAAATAGGAAATTTATGTCACCCTCAAATTATTTCCTGTTGGGAGTTTGCATTTTCAAAACAAGAGTTACAGCGGAATTGACTATACATTTAAAAGATAGGCACAATAACTTCCTAACTGAAGATGATGAGCTTTATGGTAAAAAGAGGTGACTGTTCAATATTGTCAAAACCATCAGTACAATCAGTATGCTGCATTTTGATTTTTTCCCTCAACTGTTATGCAGAATTGAACTTCAGCTTCACTGTCCAACTTGATTCATTCATTCAAATTGTTTTGCACTGAGAAATAATATCTCACCTGGAAGAGATATCAGAATCGGGAAGACTACTGAGAATTCATGTAACATTTAAAAATCTTTTGTTTGTCTGCTTTCTTTTCTTTTTATCCAGAGATAAATTCTTTTATCTCTGGAATTTATGCTTCCCACACTGGTCAGTACAAGTAAACATGGGATTCTCTATTCATTTAATGAATGAATGAATTTAAAGGACTAAGTGAAAGTATGGGAAATGCAGAATTTATTCAACCTATCCTATTTCTTCAAGAGCAAGAATGTCCTGTGATGTATTTCTGTACTGTGAGAGAACTTAACAAATATTGGAAGGAATGGGCTGTGACAGACTTCAGGGCTTCTGTGGCCCTTGAAATGTGCTTTCATATTACGGAGCTAGACTCCAGTGCACAGAGTAGAATAATAATAAGTTCTTTGAGCTGAAACTTCATAGTCACTGTGGGATATTCAAGAAGGAGACCAATGGGGAGAAAGATAACATGGTTTTAACTTTGAACTTGTCCTGGGTTTTACTTGCTACAAGCCACGTGAAAGTCACTCTGAAAGAGCTAGTTATTATTACTAGTTATTATTACTAGCTCTTTCTCCATATAGGGAAAAGTGCTCTACAGTCCATGCTGATAAAACTGAAAGGGAGTTCCACACATGAGAAAGTAGGTGGTCTTGATTTTAGTGTGTAAAAGAAGGATAGTAAGGCTAAGATCTACTCCAAGCCTCAGCTTGGAGGCCACTTTCAATGGCAAGTCTTTGCTACCCATCTGATCCAAGATAGGTATCCCTTCTTGCATTCCCAAAGCACTTTTCAGGCAGTAGTGTATTTCTCTGTTTCCTGTGTCCTGTTGTGGAATGAGAATAGGTACATTTCTGTCTCATTCCCTATTTATTGCCCCTGTTATTAATTGTTTAGTTAATTTTGTGGGGCAGAGTAAGTGCTTAATAAACATATATGAATGAATGAATATGCATTGGAACTCAAAAGCTTACTATCTAGAGAAAGAGAGAAAAGATAAACATACAAATTGGCTGGGAAATAATATGGCTCATTATTATAGAATGAACAAGTAGTGTCTGAGAAAGAAGCAATCGAAGATACTATAATTCATTCAGTTAATAGTTATATGCTATATGCCTACTGTGTTTCAACATGTTAGATGACATAGTGAATTAGAAATATATAGTCCTGGTATTGAGTGTGGTGGAAAATGTTCTCCAGCTCCTGCAGCTGAAACTGGGTGAACGCAGTATGGTAGCAGCGCTGCTTTCTCGCTAGAATCTGTGGCCCCTCAGGGGCTGGGGAAGGCCAGCTCCTCCTGATGCCGCGGGGGCTCAAGACCGCTGCTGTTGCCCTCACGGTTTTCATCCAAGGGGCTGGGCCTGGCCGCATCAAGGTAGCCTGCTGCTGCTGCTGCTTCTCTGGGCTCAAGTTTGGATGGCGTATCCTAGACCTCCCATTCTCTGGTTACAGCTTCCAAGGTCGAGGTTCTAGGGGAAAGACATGAGAGAACATGAAAGAAAGAGGAGTTCATTTTTCAGATTGCAGTGAGTAAATGAGCCACAGTACTTGAAAAATGATGCACCATTTCCTTGTGGCCTCCTTGGTTTTGGATGAGACGTCTGCTGTCATTTGAATTGCTCTTCGCCTACAGCTGCCAAGGGAAGTGAACAATGAAGCCACCATCTTTTGGCCCTTGCGTCTATTCTGTAGTCAACACAGATTTGAAGATGGTGTCGAAGGGAAATTCTGCCGTGTGGCTCACAGGGTCTTGGTGTTCAGGCCGGGTGTCAGGCCTGAGCCTCTGAGGTGGGAGAGCCGAGTTCAGGACATTGGTCCACCAGAGAATGCTGGCTCCATGTAATATGAAATGGTGAAAGCTCTCTCAGAGATCTCCACCTCAACACTAAGACTCAGCTCCACTCAATAACCAGCACACTACAGTGTTGGAAACCCTATGCCAAACAACAAGCAAGAAAGGAACATAACCCCATCCATTAGCAAAGAGGCTGCCTAAAATCATAATAAGGTCACAGACACCCCAAAACACACCACTGGATGTGGTCCTACCCACCAGAAAGACAAGATCCAGACTTATCCACAAGAACACAGGTACCAGTCCCCTCCACCAGGAAGCCTACACAACCCAGTGAACCAACCTTAGCCACTGGGGGCAGACACCAAAAACAATGGGAACTATGAACCTTCAGGCTGTGAAAAGGAGACTTGAAACACAGTAAGTTAAGCAAAATGAGAAGACAGAGAAACACACAGCAGATGAAGGAGCAAGGTAAAAACCCACCAGACCAAACAAATGAAGAGGAAATAGGCAGTCTACCTGAAAAAGATTTCAGAGTAATGATAGTAAAGATGATCCAAAATCTTGGAAATAGAATGGAGAAAATACAAGTAATGTTTAACAAGGACCTAGAAGAACTAAAGAGCAAACAAACCATTATGAACAACACAATAAATGAAAGTAAAAATGCTCTAGAAAGAATCAATAGCAGAATAACTGAGGCAGAAGAATGGATAAGTGACCTGGAAGATAAAATAGTGGAAATGATGACCACAGAGCAGAATAAAGAAAAAAGAATGAAAACAATTGAGCACAGACTTAGAGACCTCTGGGAGAACATTAAACGCACCAACATTCGTATCATAAGGTTCCAGAAGAAGAAGAGAAAAAGAAAGGGACTGAGGAAATATTTGAAGAGATTATAGTTGAAAACTTCCCTAATATGGGAAAGGAAATAGTCAAGTCCAGGAACTGCAGAGAGTCCCATTCAGGATAAATCCAAAGAGAAACACGCCAAGACACATATTAATCAAACTACCAAAAATTAAATACAAAGAAAAACTATTAAAAGCAGCAAGGGAAAAACAACAAATACCATACAAGGGAATCCCCATAAGGTTAACAGCTGATGTTTCAGCAGAAACTCTGCAAGCCAGAAGGGAGTGGCAGGGCATATTTACAGTGATGAAAGGGAAAAACCTACAACCAAGATTACAACCCAGCAAGGAACTGGAACTACAACCCAGCAAGGATCTCATTCAGATTCGACGGAGAAATTAAAACCTTTACAGACAAGCAAAAGCTAAGAGAATTCAATACCACCAAACCAACTTTACAACAAATGCTAAAGAAACTTCTCTAGGTAGGAAAAACAAGAGAAGGGAAAGACCTACACTAAGAACCCAAAACAATTAAGAAAATGGTAATAGGAACATACATATCAATAACTACCTTAAATGTAAATGAATTAAATGCTCCAACCAAAAGACATAGACTGGCTGAATGGACAGAAAAACAAGACCCATATATATGCTGTCTACAAGAGACCCACTTCAGACCTAGGGACACATACAGACTGAAAGTGAGGGGATGGGAAAAGATATTCCTTGCAAATGGATATCAAAAGAAAGCTGGAGTAGCAATTCTCATATCAGACAAAATAGACTTTAAAATAAAGACTGTTACAAGAGACAAAGAAGGACACTACATAATGATCAAGGGATCAATCCAAGAAGAAGATATAACAATTGTAAATAATATTTATGCACCCAACATAGGAGCACCTCAAACCATAAGGCAAATGCTAACAGCCATAAAAGGGGAAACCGACAGTAACACAATCATAGTAGGGGACTTTAACACCCCACTTTCACCAATGGACAGATCATCCAAAATGAAAATAAATAAGGAAACACAAGCTTTAAATGACACATTGAATAAGATGGACTTAATTGATATTTATAGGACATTCCATCCAAAAACAACAGAATACACTTTCTTCTCAAGTGCTCATGGAACGTGCTCCAGGATAGATCATATCTTGGGTCACAAATCAAGCCTTGGTAAATTTAAGAAAAGTGAAATCATATCAAGTATCTTTTCTGACCACAATGCTATGAGACTAGATATCAGTTACAGGAAAAAAATCTGTAAAAAATACAAACACATGGAGGCTAAACAATACACTACTAAATAACCAAGAGATCACTGAAGAAATCGAAGAGGAAATCAAAAAATACCTAGAAACAACTGACAATATTTTAAAGCAATTATACCCCAATAAAGATGTTTAAAAAAAAAAAATGACAATGAAAGCACAACAGCCCCAAACCTATGGGATGCAACGAAAGCAATTCTAAGAGGGAAGTTTATAGCAATACAATCCTACCTCAAGAAACAAGAAACATCTCAAATAAACAACCTAACGTTACATCTAAAGCAATTTGAGAAAGAAGAACCAAAAAACCCTGAAGTTAGCAGAAGGAAGGAAATCATAAAGATCAGATAAATAAATGAAAAAGGACTGAAGGAGACAGCAGCAGAGATCAATAAAACTAAAAGCTGTTTCTTTGAGAAGATAAAATTGATAAACCATTAGCCAGACTCATCAAGAAAATAAGGGAGAAAACTCAAATCAATAGAATTAGGAATGAAAAAGGAAAAGTAACAACTCATAAGAGATTACTACAAGCAACTATAGGCCGAAAAAATGGACAACCTGGAAGAAATGGACAAATTCTTGGAAAAGCACAACCTTTCGAGACTGAACCAGGAAGAAATAGAAAATATGAACAGACCAATCACAAGCACTGAAATTGAAACTGTGATTAAACATCTTCCAACAAACAAAAGCCCAAGACCAGATGGCTTCACAGGGGAATTCTCTCAAACATTTAGAGAAGAGCTAACATCCATCCTTCTCAAACTCTTCCAAGATATATCAGAGGGAGGAACACTCCCAAACTCATTCTATGAGGTCACCATCACCCTGATACCAAAACCAGACAAAGATGTC
Organism: Grampus griseus; assembly: GCF_964374135.1. Taxonomy (NCBI): domain Eukaryota; kingdom Metazoa; phylum Chordata; class Mammalia; order Artiodactyla; family Delphinidae; genus Grampus; species Grampus griseus. The sequence goes on along the minus strand of NC_138997.1, from coordinate 13,903,924 downwards.
ACAAAGAAAGAAAACTACAGACCAATATCACTGATGAACATAGATGCAAAAATCCTCAACAAAATACTAGCAAAGAGAATCCAGCAGCACATTAAAAGGATCATACACAATGATCAAGTGGGGTTTATCCCAGGAATGCAAGGCTTCTTCAATATTCGTGAATCAATCAATGTGATACACCATATTAACAAATTGAAGGAGAAAAACCATATGATCATCTCAATAGATGCAGAGAAAGCTTTTGACAAAATTCAACATCCATTTACAACAAAAACCCTCCAGAAAGTAGGCATAGAGAGAACTTACCTCAACATAATAGAGGCCATATATGACAAACCCACAGCCAACATTGTTCTCAATGGTGAAAAACTGAAACCATTTCCACTAAGATCAGGAACAAGACAAGGTTGCCCACTCTCACCACTATTATTCAACATAGTTTTGGAAGTTTTAACCATAGCAATCAGAGAAGAAAAAGAAATTAAAGGAGTCCAAATGGGAAAAGAAGTAGTAAATCTGTCACTGTTTGCAGATGACATGATACTATACATAGAGAATCCTAAAGATGCTACCAGAAAACTACTAGAGCTAATCAATGAATTTGGGAAAGTAGCAGGATACAAAATTGCTGCACAGAAATCCCTTGCATTCCTATACACTAATGATGAAAAATCTGAAAGAGAAATTAAGGAAACACTCCCAATTACCTTTGCAACAAACAGAATAAAATACCTAGGAATAAACCTACCTATGGACACAAAAGACCTGTATGCAGAAAACTGTAAGACACTGATGAAAGAAATTAAAGTTGATACAAACAGATGGAGAGATATACCATGTTCTTGGATTGGAATAATCAACATTGTGAAAATGACTATCCTATCCAAAGCAATCTGTAGATTCAATGCAATCCCTATCAAACTACCAATGACATTTTCCACAAAACTAGAACAAAAAATTTCACAAATTGTATGCAAACACTAAAGACCCCGAATAGCCAAAGCAATCTTGAGAAAGAAAAACAGAGCTGGAGTAATCAGGCTCCCTTACTTCAGACTATATTACAAAGTTACAGTCATCAAGACAGTATGGTACTGGCACAAAAACAGAAATATAGATCAATGGAACAGGATAGAAAGCACAGAGATAAACCAACGCACATATGGTCACCATGTCTTTGATAAAGGAGGCAAGAATATACAGTGGAGAAAAGACAGTCTCTTCAATAAGTGGTGCTGGGGAAACTGGACAGCTACATATAAAAGAATGAAATTAGAACACTCCCTAAACACCATACACAAAAATAAACTGAAAATGGATTAAAGACCTAAATATTAGGCCAGACACTGTCAAACTCTTAGAGGAAATCATAGGCAGAACACTCCATGACATAAATCACAGCAAGATCCTTTTTGACCCATCTCCTAGGGAAATGGAAATAAAAACAAAAATAAACAAATGGGACCTAATGAAACTTAAAGGTTTTGCACAGCAAAGGAAACCATAAACGACAAAAAGACAACCCTCAGAATGAGAGGAAACATTTACAAATGAAACAACAGACAAAGGATTCATCTCCAAAATATACAAGCAGCTCATGCAGCTCAATATCAAAAAAACAAACAACCCAATCCAAAAACGGACAGAAGACCTAGGCATTTCTCCAAAGAAGATATACAGGTTGCCAACAAACACATGAAAGGATGCTCAACATCATTAATCATTAGAAAAATGCAAATCAAAACTACAATGAGGTATCACCTCACACTAGTCAGAATGGCCATCATCAAAAAATCTACAAACAATAAATGCTGGAAAGGGTGTGGAGAAAAGGGAACCCTCTTACACTGTTGGTGGAAATGTAAATTGATACAGGCTCTATGGAGAACAGTATGGAGGTTCCTTAAAAAACTAAAAATAGAACTACCATATGACCCAGCATCCCACTACTGGGCATATCCCCTGAGGAAACCATAATTCAAAAAGAGTCATGTACCTTAATGTTCATTGCAGCTCTGTTTACAATAGCCAGGACATGGAAGCAACCTAAGAGTCTATTGACAGATGAATGGATAAAGACGATGTGGCACATATATACAACGGCATATTACTCAGCCATAAGAAGAAACTGAGTTATTTGTAGTGACGTGGATAGGCCTAGAGTCTGTCCTACAGAGTGAAGTAAGTCATAAAGAGAAAAACAAATACTGTATGCTAACACATATATATATAGAATCTAAAAAATGGTTCTGAAGAACCCAGGGGCAGGACAGGAATAAAGAGCCAGATATAGAGAATGGACTCGAGGACACGTGGAGGGGGAAGGTTAAGCTGGGACGAAATGAGGGAGTGGCATGGACATATATACACTACCAAATGTACAAAAATAGCTAGTGGGAAGCAGCCACATAGCACAGGGAGATTAGCTCAGTGCTTTGTGACCAACTGGGTCGGGGGGGCAGATAGGGAGGGTGGGAGGGAGACGGAAGAGGTAGGAGATATGGGGCTATATGTTTATGTATAGCTGATTCACTTTGCTATAAAGCAGAAACTAACACACCATTGTAAAGCAATTGTACTCCAGTAAAGATGTTAAAAATAAATAAGAAATATATAGTCCCCGCAGTCATGGAGTTTCTAGTCTAGTGAAGTACACAGACATTAAATAAAGAAAACCTAAACAAATGTTTAATTCAAAATTTGATAGGAACAATTACAGAGCATAACTGGGAAGACAATCTACATGAGCAGGCAGTAAGGGCATTTTTTTAAGGAGGTGATATTTAAAAGTGGCAATTGAAGAATGCCGAGGGGCAAAAAGAAGGATTAACCTGTGTGTAGGCTGTGAAGATAACAGGAGCTCAGCTTGTGTGAGAAATAGAAAGAAGGCTGGTGTAACTGGAGATGAGTGAGCTAGAAATGATGGACTGGAGTTGCGGTTAGAGAAACAGCCTGGAGCCAGATCATGCTTGGTGTAGAGGGTTTGGATTTTAATCAAGATGAGTTGCATGCATTTGGCAAAACATAGTGAGTTTTAATAAAGTGAGTTTGGGATTAACAGATATACACGACTATGTATAAAATAAACAACAAGGACCTTGCTATATAGCACAGGGAACTATATTCAATATCTTGTAATAACCTATAATGAAAAAGTCTGGAAAAGAATACACACACACACACACACACACTCATATATAACTGAATCACTTTGCTGTATACCTGAAACTAACACAATATCGTAAATCAACTATACTTCAATTAGAAAAAAGAACTTTTACTCAGAAAAAAAAAAGTGAATTTAGTCTTAGTATTTGTGAATTCTATTTTGTGTAAATGTTACATAAAAAACTAAACAAATATTGAACATATAATGATATGCATTCTTAAATATTTACAGGGAAGTGTACCAGAGTCTGTAATTTACTTTGAAGTGCATCCAAAATATAAGATTGATTGATAGGTAGAGGAATGGATAGATGTATAGAAATGTGTAAGGTTACTAGTAAAATATAGGTGGTGGATATGTAGATATTTTCTGTAAAGTTTCTTCAACTTTGCTGTATGTTTGTATTAATATTCATAATAAAATGTTGGGAAAGGAAAGGGAATGCTCAAAATGATAATAAGGAGCGACATGATAATCATAAAATCTTACAACCATAAGGAAGGATTATTCTAGCATATGACCACTTGATTCTTTTCCTATGAGTTTTTATTTTTATGGAATTGGTAACTCTTTCATGGTAATAAGCATATCTCGTAGCTTTAAAAAAACATTTTAAATTATTTGCATGATTTACCTCACTTAAACTATCAAATCTTTGGACGAGGTATTTCTCTGTAAGTACAAAGATAAATCTGTTAGACTAAGAACTCATGAATCCTCAGCTGTCCACCAGCACCTACCAGTACCTACCAGTATAGTAGAAAGGAAATGAGCACACTTGAGTCTATTAGTGTGATCAGCTATCTGCAGAGGATTCTACTTTAAATTTTGTTTTTAGTTTTGTGGTTGACTTAAATGATATAAAAGGAAGAACTTCCGTTTCTTTGAAAGTGTGCCTGAGAGGCTTGGTGTACTTAGGAGTCTGGCTTCTAACCTTTCTGTGAGAATTTAAGTAGCATGATTCTGAGGCTGTGGAACAGAGATTACTCTTCTCCTTGATTCCTTACCCACCGTGAGCATTTCACTGATAAATTAGTGCATCACAGAATCACATCAGAAACCTCATGCTTGATCTCCCTGTGTTTTCAATAAAAACATTTCTCTTTTATTGATGTTTGTTCTTATTGACCCTTTGAGGTCAGAAGACAGAGTTTCTTTATTAAATCAGTAAATCAGGGGTATTTAATTGGCTCTAGAAACTTCTGAGTGATCTTGGCCTATTCCAGCCCCAAACAGGGTTCTGACCAACCACTGTGAGTTCTACTTTTCCAAGAAGGTAGGGGGTAAGAGATTATAACAGACTCTGTGTAAGTCGTCTGTCACTTACTGCCTTCAAAGCACTGATTTTCTTGGTGTAGGCAAAATGCCAAAATCAATGTTTTTGTCACATATAAAGAAATAGTTTAGCATGTAGAAAACTATATGGTTATTTCCTTTTTTCTGAAAAACCATCAGACATTTTTAAAGTAAAATATGTGGTAGGTTTTACAGAGGAACTTATTTTTATTCTCCGTGTTGCAGAGAAAATAATTAGATGCTTGTTGGTATTAGCAACTGCGCTAAGATCAATTATACTGCAGGAACGATGAAAGCAGACTTTCATAATGAGAGCAAATGGCCTGGAGTCTATGAGAAATTGCTGAGAATCTTTTTAGGGTGGCACCATTGCTAATTAAAACCTGAGAAACAATACCAAAATTGTTCAGGAAACATGAATACTCATTGCAGAACCAACCTTGAGGGTCATTCCAATTTCTAAACCATCTTCATTGGAATTTGAGTTTTAAAAAATGTCTTCAGAGCTGCATAACCTCATTTATACTCATTTCTTCTATCTTTTTCATTTGGTTTCCTTGGTTTTCTGTTCTTGTGCTTGACATCATTATTACTTGATATGGGGCATTGAGAAGTGAGGGAGGCAAGTTGTTCAGAAATCATGCCTGTGGCAATTATTTTAGACTGGAGAATGTAGCCTCATTTATCATCATCATTATCACTAAAAAGCTATAGGTCACAAGTGTCTTAAGTCCCCTGTGTTTCAGCATTGTCTGCTAAATTGAGGTTAATTAATATGTCTCTTTTAAAAGTACTTCACTTGAATACACACACACACACACACACACACACACACACACACACATTTTTGCTCCAGTCTTCTTTAAAGGAGTCATTATTCTGTGTCTTGCAGGGAAGAATGAAATGGACATGAATAGGGTATTATTTCATTTTTCTAGACTAGAAAAGGAAAGAAATCATGTAGAGAATTGTGACTTTCAGATGTGTGTATGGTTCTACCCCCCTGTAAAGGCTAGATTCCATTTTTAAAATAATATGTTTTTGAGCGATTACCCTTATTCTCTTGATATTTTAAAACAGCAAAAGTATCTTCAATCTGTGCTTTTACGCCTCCAAAGAATGTAGCCTCTGAAGCCAGGATGGGTATTATCTGGGAAGCTTATTTATAAAGGGCAGCTTTCTCAGCTCCATTCCCAGAGATGTTGATTCAGTAGGACAGTGGTGGAACCCAGAAGGCTTTGTTTTAACAAGCCTTTGAGGAGGTTCTGATGCACGTGATATTTGGACACATTTTGAAAACCTCTGCTTCATACCATCACTCTTGAGTGTTATGGGAGTGAGTGAGGGGTGCCATTAAACTGCACAGGAGGGGAACCTAAATTGACATGGTGGTAGCACTGGATTCAAGTTGAGTACTGAAGGTTGAGTGACAGTTACCTAATCAGGAAGGTGGGATTAATAAGAATGAGAAGGTGAGTGTATTTTAGGTAGAAATAAATTTAAGTGCAAAGACTTAGGGGCTAGAGAGAAAATGGTGCTTTCTAGAGTCCACAAATAGATCTATCTGGATGAAATATGTCATATGAGTGGTTGAGGAGGCGTGATGTAAAGCTGAGGTTGGAGAAGTGGGTTGAGATCAGATTACAGAGTTCTTGTAGCCAACTCAAGGATTTAGGGCAGCATCCTGCCAGCCATCACAACTACCGTAGACTGGGTGCCCTTGCCAACATTCCTGTGCTTGTTCATGTTCTTAAGCTCCGTATAATCTTGGGTCTATCACCACCTTAAGAAGATAGTAGCTTTTGGTACAGTTACAGTACTGCAATTTCCAAGGGTGGAAACCCTACAGAAATAGCACGTCATGATGTCACATGCAAGAAGAATGACTTTTTGAATATATTTTATTTGGAGATAACTTTTACCTAATAATTCAGACTGCTCTCTTCATTAACTATGTTTGTAAAGATTAGGAAATGAACAGTAGCACTATGGCAAAACAACGTCTTGTGACAAAAGGAAAAGGAAAAAAATTGATCTAAAATTCTGCCGTTTAGGTCCATGGCCTGAATTTTTAAGTGCATTTCTTTTCTACTTAGTAATAGAAGGTAAATCAGACATTTTTTAATATTTTATTTTGAATACATTTTACCTTGAAATTTAAGTAAGTAAATATCACCATCCTGCTTCACAAATTAACATTAAGATACACATTAACATTCAGACTGAAGAAATTTCGTGTTTTGTTCGTGTCATTTGGCCATTAGTTTTTCAGCCAGTTACCCATTCCTGTTTTCTTTTCCTGGTTAAGGACATGTATGTGTTTAAATGTGTACTTATGTGTCAAGAATTGCCAGTCAAGAAATGGCAGGTAAATGTGCACTAAATGTAAGAAATGTAAGAAGACACCTGCCTTGAATTTAAACTTGATGTGTTAACATCAAGCAGGAAGCAACTTTTTTTTTCTCCTCTCCTTTTTCTCCATTTAACTTTGAAGGCAGGAGATTTGGTTTTTTGAGCTGCCAAGTAGGTGTCAACTAGATTTTATTTTCTAGTGTTTGATTTCTTGATCTGGATTTAGACTTGAACACGGAAACATCTACCAATCTAAACAGGTATTGGGTCAAGAAAAACTAAAGCTTTTACTCTATGAGTTCTTGATAGAATGCAGACACAACCTGTAGTCTGTATGATTAGACAGAAACTCCAAGTTTGTTTTTTTTTTTCTGAAAGCATCACTAACTGTTATTTAAAGGAAGATGCAAAGTATTCCTTCAAGTAGAAATTAAATCCTTCAGGCAGTTTTTAAAGACAGTTTCAGACCTGTCATTTAGATGCTACTTTTAAAGTGCCACCTAGTGAACTGGAAAAGGCCTTTATTAGCAAATTTACTTGCATTCGGCCTACCATAGTGAAAGGCTTGTTTAGGGTGGGTTCTGCTTTCTCAAATTGCCCTCTTTAAATAAACAGAGCAAGGGAAGAAAGCTTTTAGATGTATAACATGAAGCCATTACAAAAAACTGAAAGTCAACCCATGAAAGAAAGGAGCTGTTTAGTGCATTTCCAGTTAAGGATCTGGGTGGTGCTGGAGGGAGAATGGAAGATAATAGACTCCTAGAGATGGGGCTGTCAGGGGACAGAAAACTGTAGCAGCTTTGTGGGAAAACAGAATTGCTGGCTTTGCCCACTTGACCTTTAGTCTGAATAGATGGGCTTAAGAAGATCACAAAGGGCTTTGCAAAAAAGTGGTCTGCTCAGTTCTTTTGGTTCCTGAAACTCCTCTTTTATTCAGGGGAGTTTTAAGTTTGTTTCTTGGTATCCTTAAAGGGATTCCCTGAAATGTCTATTATCATAGCATAGATATGTGTTACTCACTGTATGGCCATCATGTTTCCTGTGCAGCCGTGGGATGGAGTGTGTTTATGAGGAAGGGTTACTGAATAGGGACTCCAGCATCTGTACACTCCACATTATCACTCCTATCAAAGGCATGCATTGGGTCCCCTTCTGTGTTTCTGGGTAAATGCATAAGCTTATTTAAATCAGAAACACAATCACCATTTGAAAGCACAATGTATGTCAAATGCATAAGCATCTACTGCTCTGTAGATGAAAGGCTTATAGATTAATTGCCAGCATTTTCAGAAAATGGGGCTTGACAGTAGTGGTTCGTGTGAAAAAGATCTGGGAGACTTTAGTTAAGTACCAGTTGAATTCGTGCCGAGGTTATGATGTGGTAGCCTACAACTCTATTTAATCTTAGTTGCATTTATGGAATTATAATTTCCTGCCCTAAGATACATGGACACTGATGGTGCAGTTAAACAATTGTATCCAGTTGTGAACATTCCACTCCCAAATAAAACTGGCATATCTGTGAACATACAGAGGAGACTACTTTCCAAATCCCATATGAAAAAAGAAGGAATTGGTCGTATTTAACAGAGACGATTTGTGATTTGAATGGAAGAGAAATGATAGGCATGATCATAGATTTCAGATATCTGAAGGCCTGTTATATAGAAGAATATCATTTTTGTGGGGTTTCAGAAATTTATAGTTTCTCAACCCATATGAATATATGCCAGAATAAATGACAGATGGATTAAAGAGATAACACAGAAAATATTGAGAAACCATAAAAATTACACAAGAAAATAGAAACAAATATTTAACTTCTTTTGGAGTTGAAATGGATGATACTAATGAAGAACCATAAAGAAAATATTGATAGTTATGAGTAGGATTATCTGATTTACTCAAAAATTATTAAGTTATAATAAAAAAATTTTAAATATAAAGAAGCTAAAACAATTAAAAAAATCATATTCACCAACAGTAGTTAATGGCATGAATAAATGTTCACATTATACTGTTGAGGAAAAAGATCACTAGGTCAAAGTTTAATTCTTAAAGTTGAAATATGTATATTAAAATAACTGCCAAAATATCCTTTTTAATGGATTTCTCTGAGTGGTTAAATTTAAGTTTTTAAAATTTATTTTTAGTATTCCTGTATTTTCCAAAACTTTACATAATAATCCTGTTTTCTTCATGTTTGTAGAAAGTTATATAAAAAGCAAAGGATACAAAAAACAAAAGAAGTGAGTTAATATTTAAGCCTTAAGAGTAGACATAGTTAAGGTAAATAAGAAGAAGCTATTTCTAACAATTAAACTTTTAACAGTGTCTCTTGTCCTGTGGGCTATATGCCCTTCATTGGGAAAATTCATGTAGAAAAATCACAGTAAATCAGAGATAATATAGGATGAATTGCCTTAGTGGAGAGAGGGACTCTGGATTTGGGCTTCTCAAATGTGCTTTCAGCACTAAACTTCCGGGGGCAATTTACAATTTGAAAGATTATGCAGATTGGAGCTGAAAAGTGACATAGAAATCTACAACTTCATGTTATTTAGATATTTTTGAAGTGAGGAGATTGAGGTTCAGAGAGTCATTATAATGGAAAAGAAAGCAGCTAATTAAAATTTCCTGAGACCTATTCCAGTCCTTTTCCCTCCAGTAGAGACAGAATAATTGTTTGGTAGTTAAAAGTGCGTGGATTTGGATCCCAGTCCAGTCACTTGCACTTTCTATAGTTCTCTGTGCCTCAGTTTCCTCATCTGTAAAACTAAAAGGGTTATTTTACTTGTGAGATTGCTGAGAGGATTGAATAATGTATATAAAGCACTCAGCAGAGTTCCTATCATATATGAGCAATCGATATTACCTATTCATACATTAAAGATATATATATATCTATATGATAAGTTTACTATTACAATTTGGGAGGAGAGGAATGTCAAGGGTTATTCCTATTTATTTATTTATTTATTTTAATGATATCTTAGGACCTTCAGAAGTCTCTAACCACGTTTCTCATCCCTCAATCAGATTTAAAATTTGAAAAATTAAAAATTTAAACAATTCATGAAAAATTTCGTCAATCAGGGAGAGAAAAAGTGGAGCCTGTTATGTTGCCCTCGTGGAATAAGAAAGAAGGTGGCAGTTTTTTATGTGTGCATTCATGCTTTCCTTTCATTTAGTGTTTAACGTTTACAGAACTGGCTAATTTTGTTGTATAGTTATCCATGCTGAGAGCTTCTAGCTTAGACCGTGAGCATATTTCTATTCATTTTAGAAACAATAGTAACTCTTGAAATGCTTGTTTCACTGCCATTTGTGTCTTCAACTTTAGAAGATTATGGAGGTGTTATGGAATGTTTACTTTAGAGTTAACTAGAGCCTGGCTCTTAATCACATCAATACAGATGCTCACTTGTCCCAGTACTTCTCTCTCAGGCACGCAGGAATGGGCATAGAGTCTGTACATTTAAAGGAAAAAACTGAGATTCTCACGGCTTTGGAAGTCTACTCTCTATTTTAAAGGACATTTCTCCGTAAATGCTTTTTAAAATACCTCTTATTTGTGATTTATCTTCCCCAAGTTCCAAACATATTTTAAATATTAAAAGCTGAAACAGAAAATTTATAGAAAAGGACAATGTAAAAATGTTCTTTTCTATCTTGAGGATGTATTTTCTTATGAAAGCTTTTTCAGATCTTATAGTGGCCCATGGTTGGAATCCCTAACCTGCAATTTCATGACCTCATAATTCCATGGTGTTACTCACAAGTATTTAAAATTTTAAAGCACAACTGCATAGGAAAAGGTGAGCCGAGAGCAGACACCTTGCTTCCTCCTGCCGTATAAAAGCACCCACTGGGATAAACTGCCTGTGAACACAGGTGGAGGTGATGCCCTTGTATTCTGGGTAGCATGGCCAAATCACTGTTGTCTTAGTGTCACAGAGGTCCAAGATGCAGTTTTGTTTCCTCCAACTCCCAGAGAGCTACTGCTATTGGGATGCTCAGGTGATATTCAGTTCAGGAAATTCTCTTCTAGCAGAAGACATAGTCATTTCATATAGAAAGTATCATCATTGCAGTAGGGTTTGTCAAAGGATTTATCTGCATTGGTAAAGGTATTCCCTGGAAGTAGCAGGGAGAAGTCTCATTGTTGAGCCTAGACCACCACTACTTTATGTATATTTAATAATGATGTTCCTGAGATTTAAAAATCAGCAGATTTATGGTTCTGAAATTGTGGGTTGATATTTTTGTCTCATATGCATGATGCCTGTAGTCATCCTTGGGATTCCATTTTCAAGAATTCTGTTCTTAGCGACTTCCCTCATAGTTCTGTTGTTGGTTTGTATCTGGAAGAGGAAATACACCTAACCACGCATGTGAGTACAAACACACATAGAAGTCCAGCAGAATCATCCACTGGCAGCCATTATCTGTAAAACTAATTAAAGAGAATAGCATATTAACCTGCACACCGTGAAGCAAACTGCATTCTCTCTAGAGTATTCTCTCATTGAGATACAAGGACTTTATCTTTGGCACAGTGGGTCTGAACTAATTGAGATGTCATTAAAAAAAAAGAAGTTGGTTAAGAAGGTTAGGGGAGAGGGATGTTCTTGCAAAGTTGTCAGTTTGCAAGAATACATTTTTTAGTAAAAATACAGCCCCCAGTTGCAGATCTGATCAGTGCCAGGAATGGGGGAGGGATGAGGGGGAGATAACAGAGAAAACTAACATCTCAAAGAGAAAAAAAAAACCCAAAAAACAGCAAGACCCTAATTGAAATGGGAAGCACTCTCATTTTAGAAAATGTTTCCTTAACAGATTGTTCTAGTCCTCTGCCTCAAGGTTTTTCATTAAATTAATGATGGTAGTGATAAGCTCCATTAGCGTTGCTGTTTCCAGAGGGACATTTTCTACAGCCTTCTCTTCTCTTTCCTTCCCCAAATCTCAGGTATGACAGTAGCATTGCTAATTGAGGCCAGAACAAGCCAAGAAGGTGAACTTATTATTACTATGCAAATGCAGACGATCCAGGAAATTAATATTTCATGTGTGCCTACCTAAACGAGTAATGTCTGCATCATAGGCTTCGTGTCACTCAGCTGGGAAGCTGTTGCTGCAGCTTGTTGCCATCAGTGAGGTCTTGAACTTCTCTTTTTTGTTGCATGTTGCCTGCTGTCTGGGGACCAGTCAGCACGTCTGACATGTTGTGTTCGGCTGGCCCTTGCTGTTACCACAGATCTTCCACCAGTGCAAACAGATGAACTTGTTATGATCCATAGGCCACTATCAACTTGATTTCCTGTCTTGGTAGTAAAGTATTAGAGGAAAGAAAGCATCCAAGTCTAGATAATAAAGAAGGGAAGAAGTATTTCAGTAAAATGAACCATAAAATTCATCATAGGGGATATGTTAGGGGCTCTTCCGTGCAGCATAATTATCTTACTGAGAGCTTTGGAAAACACAGTAAAAAGAGTATTACATTGGAGGCCTGAAATAGTTACATTAAATTATTCATAAACATTTGTTTGCTAAACACCGTTATATTTCATATTCTGATGAAAGCTATTGTAGTTAACAATTAACGTTGTGTGTATGAAAAACAGAGTGTGTAGTAGAAATGAGTGAGAAGTCATTTTGATTTTAACTTTCTGATTCTTGTTTTGTATTAGATGTCTAATAATAGATATGCTACTTAAGAGCAGAAACCAAAAGAAAATTTCTTTTTCATCACCATAGTGCCTGAAAATAAGATTAAACATTGAAATAGTTGTCCAATCAATATGTTGAATTTAATTTATTTTTACTTCCCTAACCATGTTGAAAAATAAATTCCAGAAATGGAGGAAGGAGACGAGTGACAGAGAAAAGTGGGCTTGTTGTGGTGTCCACTATTCTCTGTCATTCTGTCTGCAAAGCCATTGATTCAAACATTATCCTTCACATTTTGCTAGGTCTTTCTTTACCTTTATGAAGAATACTCTACAGGTATAAGTGGTATTCAATAGGAAAGAGACTTTTACAGTAACTAGAGGCAGGAAAGTCTGTTCCAAAAAGATCATGTGGAAGTTTTGAGGATGCAGAGTAATTTGTTTAGACAGAAATGAGTGGAAAGTACATGTGTGATAACTGGGAAAAGGAAAAGCATTACTTATATTGATATTTGCCCAGATGGAGTAGAAAGACTGAACTAGAACATTACAGAGATTGAGGTTAGTTAGATCTTTCAGAGAAGTGGCCCCAAATCTCAACATCTAATATATGGTAGACCTGAAATCAAATTCTGGAATAGCCTTGCTTTGCTAATCTCAAGTGTTCATCATGTGATTTATAGAATTTGATCAAAGTAGCCTTTACTGGAGAATTTTCTTCATTTAAACTCTTTTAAAAATGTAACCCGGATTATATATATTTCCCTTTTCTGGTCCTTCTTTGAGTCGCATGTATCTTTTCCATGTTACTCACAGAACAAGTATATAGATCCCTCCATGAAAGAGTATGTTTTCTACTAAGTTTGCAGAACCTCTGTGTTGAAGGCAATTTTTGTTAGATTTTTTAAAATTATTATAGCTCATTGTAATAAAAACTGCAAAAGATTCCCATTTAAAATAAAGGAAAACAAAATGAACAAATAAATGAATTTAAACCAATTTAGAACTCTAAAAAATATTTCATATGTTTTAGCATATGCATCAATAAAACATACTTGTGTAAAGTTTTCCTGGGAAATATTTATCAATCCTCTTTTCAAAAATAAAAGTGTGCAAGTACGGGTAGCTAAAACAAATTAAATTTCTTGAATCTCTAGACTTATGAAAATATTGATTTTTTTTGGTTACATTGGTTACACCATCTCTTCTTAATTTTCACACATTAATTTTCTTTCTCCTTGATACAAATATATCTGACATTCTCAATGAAATTGCTTACAAAATAGACTAAATCTGCCTGAATTTTATGTCAGACAAAGATACTGACTTGGTACTTGTTCAGTGAGTTTTCATCATATTTTAGAGGGTAGACATTTGTAATACTTTTCAAATAAGACTAATTTAACCTGATCCATCTTTTTTCAGACACACAGTAAGTGCAGAATAAACTAACAAATTCTAAATACTTCCTAATGCTTTGTTTTTATATTTGATTCTTTGTATTTATTCTCAGGCCCTCTCAGGTGGAAATGTTGAAAATGTCATTTCTTCATAAAAAGAACATCAAAATTATGGAGATATTGTGTTGCATATCAAGTTCTTTTTATTTATCTTGTAACCAAGATTATGCTACCGATTTCTAAAAGAACTATGGAATTATTCTGGGCTTATATTTTAGAAGGCAAGAATTCTAGGAGGCAAGAATCCTTTGTTTTACATATTTATATTATCTGGTATATCCATTATAGCATCAGGAGTAATTAGTATTTTATAAATGTTCAACATGCACCAGAAAACCACTCCAGGAATGAATTCCCTGGGTGCCAAGCTCTGAAAGAAGAAAAGTTGAGGGTCTTTAGGGTGGGAAGGTGGTGACTGCATTACCACATTACTGCAACATTCTGTCTTCTGTACAGCTCAGTGAATATCTGTTTACATTAATTGAGTGGGCATAAATAGCATTTACCAGAAATCCTTTGCTGGCAGCCAGCTGCATTAGGCTGCAGAGAACCATAGAATATTGTCCCTGGAGTTGGAGGGAAAACAACCTCTTTTTAGTGTTCACCTCTGCTCAAAGGGAAGACTCGAGTTGAAAGATCAATTATGATTTCATTCTGATCACTAGTAAATGGTTTACTAGAAAACAAAGTTCATATTATCATAAAGAATCTATGGGCAAAAAGGCAAATGGAGTAAAATACTGGGTTTTCAGATAATTATTTGAGTTTTTTGTGGTTTTCATCGTCTTAGGAAATTAAGAATTACTTTATATATGTTTACATAATGGCAAGGTTACTTTGTCATCTGAATTTCCCTGATATAAAACCAGGTGAGCTAGAGGGAATATTTAGAAACCAACGAAAAAATCGCATGGATGTAGTTTACTCCATCTCCATCAATCATTTATCACAAACTTGATATCTTAATGTTTCAGCTGTCAGAATATTGACTTTAAGGAAATCTATGTTTTTGTTTACATTATCTCAATTCCCAGTATCTATGAGAAGAAAATTAAGGGATGTCAAAAATATCAAAGATTATTATGTCTCACCTAATGAGATGGACGCTCCCGAAACAAACTCAAGTCAATGACACAGAAAGTGAGCAGCAGAAAAACATTCTGAAGTCCAGGAAGGCTGGCGTGCGGGGAGGGCAGTGTAGTGGAGTTAGTCTGAGATATTTGCCTGGTGTTGGCCTCTCACTGTCACAAAGAACAGGGACTGTCTTGTAATCATTTCTTATCTTTCTAAAGAAAGTTATATTTTCTCTTGTTAGCGCTGAAAGTTTTACCTCTTCTCTTTATAAATGCTCAGGAGTCAGAGCCATGGGCATCTGGTGCTTGTTCAATAAACGATATTCATGTTAATGTAGCAGAAGATAGTTGTGCACATACTTCCCATCCCCAGCTGGCATCCCTATGCAGATGGATTGAGATCGCAGCATGATTACTTGTAATACATTTTCTTTTTATTCTTTCTTAATTTTGTGTTTCTTAAAATTCGTAACCAAGTTTATTCTAAAAATTGCCTAAAAGGTAACATAAACTCTTTCTCATTTCCAAAAACCATCAGTAAATTAAAGCGAAAACGTCTTATCATGGCATTTCTTATGCTTGTATAGTTTTGGAATTGAATTCTGAAAGAGAACAGTAACCTCATACTGATATTTCAAGGGAGGACACAGTCGTTTTTGAAATGTGCTATCATTCACTCTGGCCGGACGAAGACTCTAAAGCTATCAGAGTCCCCAGTCAAGGGCGAGTGGGTGGGGTCCTCACTGCTCCTTCACCTGAGTGGAGGAACTGTCCACAAGATGAGTTTGGAGGGTGAAGCCTATTGAGAAAACAGTTTCACAGGGACTTTTTGCTCACTCCCAAGCTACCACTTCTCCATACTAAAGAAGGAGTGAGAATAAAGTTTCTAATCACTTCACATGATCACCAAGTATCTTAATTTATCAGTAAGTCATTTTCTTTGGGAGAAGCAGCAGCCAGAGATTACCTGGTGCCTGGAGGGAACGGTGGCTTATAAGGAGGATAACAGGTACAGAAAAGGAAGCACAGGAAGACAAATTTCAGTTGCTTTAACTTTCTCTTAGAACTGACAGGATAACAAGCAGGTAAGTCCATTTCATGAAATCCCACAATTTGAAAGCATTCTGAGAAGTTTGGAGGAGATGCATATAAGTCAAATGAAGTGAAATCCTAAAGAAGATTGTAAGCAGAAGATTACTAAACAAAAGACTATAACTGTCTTGAGGAGTAAAACTAAAAATATAAATAGACTCAGAAAGCGTTTAGCTAACGTCTTGGATGAACTGTACTTACTTATTTAGGGAGTGCTTGTGTGTGTGTCCCTAATCTCTTGCCATTGATATTATGGGAGAGAAAACAGGTATTGCTTATCTCAAAGCACCATTATATCCGAATTCTTTGCGTAACATTGACAGAGCATTCTTGGATTTTTAAGGACTCTCTTGTGCTTTGCATTCGTATATAGTTGTTTTAAATGTGCTTGGTACCAGGTCAGGGGAGAGGAAATGACTGATGTGGCTCTGACAGAACAACAGGTAACAATGAGTGTTTATTCAGACTTGGTATAGTGCCAGAGGCATACCCTCAGTCCTCGGCATGCACATTCACTTATTCATTCCCTTTGTGCCTGCCCCCATTTCCTTCCTGCCTTGGCTCTACTTCATGAATAATCACCGTATGAATGATGAAATACAGCTATGAAATGTTATGTCAATTCCAGAGACTTTATATTAGGCTAATCAGCTTAGGAACTGAAGATGCTTGCCTCCTTTTTCCTCTAAATTAGTTTTAATCAATCTAAACAACATCCCAAGGAAACATTTTCAAGGAGAATTACAAAATGGTCATCAAGAGGATGATTTTTCCTGCTCACTAAATGTGAAAATCACTATGCAACAAGTGCACGATGTCAAATGCTGGAGTTTATTAATAATGAAAATACAGGTCAAAGAGTTCTGTCGTGGAGGGAGGCACGTTTAAAACAAATGATTAAACTTAATGCACATTTAGGACTTACAGTGCTAAGTTATGTAAAACGATGTATTAAATCTCTACCTGGCAAAATCATTTTCATACACAATTCATTTTTCTGTGTGCCATTAGAGCTATAGTTTCTCAGACTTACAGAGGTCCTGATGCGGCTCCTTCTGAAATATATAAAAATAAAATAAGCTAGAGCAAGAGGAGTCTGAAGATCACTCAGCCCAGACTTACAAGTGGGTAAGCATGTGGTTTGGGCTATGGAACAGACTTCGGTTCAGTTCTTCTTTCTAGCACTTAACTTACCTTGGGCAAGTTGGCCTCAGTTTGTCACCAATAAGAGAGTTTCATAGAATCTACCTCATAGGGCTATTTAAAGAAATAAATGAGAGAATAGATTTAACACCCCTTGAATTCCTGGAACAGAAGTTTGAGCTATCACAAGCACTCATCTAGTTCTACTATATGCATTCCATACATCTTTATGGAGTATTTACCTTGTGCAGGATAGGCACTCTGCTGGGTCCTTTCAAACAGCTTTAAATACTATTTATTAAATACTATAAATGCTTATTTTTCCAAGAAGCACAAGCTATTTAATTATGTCATATATTTTGTTCTGCTGCCCAGTCACTTGGAAGTGGTATGTAGACATTTTGATAATGATGTCATAGAAGTTTTGGAAATGAAAGCATATTTCTGTAATGCTGATAAAAATATATTTAAGCGAACTGGACCTAACTTCTAATTGCCCGACAAATCCAATTTATCTTGAATCGAATTGTATCTCTTCTTAATTTTCACACATTAATTTTCTTTCTACCCCCTGGAGCCAGGGAATCAAGGTAGCACTTATACATGACAGCAGAGATTTTGTATCATATCCACACCCTTATTGCCTCCTTTTTTTGTTGATGTTTAAATCACTGTCCCCAGGATAGTCTCTAGTTATTTCGTGTTCCACTTGATTCTTAAGGATGCACTGAAGAGTGAACTTTCCTTAAATTAAACTTTCTAATTCTCTAGGGAAGCTGCAGTGCACATCACCATTTCAGGTGCTTCCTCACTCTAAAAACTCATATTTAGCCAGTAATCTTTCAAAACCCTTAGTCCGAGTGCCCACAGAAACACTGGGAGATGGTACCCTTGTTTCTGCTGACATGCCGGCCCATCCTTGAAATAAGTGCTTAAACGTTCTTCCTTACATTGACTTAAATCTTTCTAAATTCCATTAACCATTCTTTTTCTAACTTCCATTCTATTTCTGACCTCTGGATGTTCATAAATAAATTACAAAACCCCCTTTCTCCCACTTATTCTCTGCTGTTTTAATCTTAACATGCCCAGTTCCATCAATGTTTTTACATCATCTGATGAAGTTTTAAGTTGGAGTTGAGGGACATAGGGACATTATTATCTTTCAGTTATCGCCAGAGTAAAAACCAACAATTTTAAGCAATTTTCAAAGCACTTGAAAACTGGTCTCAAAGCAAGTGCCTTTTTTCAGAATGATGGGTTCACACTTCAGGTTGCCTTTGAACACCTGCATTTCCTGAACTCAATAAGTTCACCCTGTTTATCCTGTACTTTCTAATGACTCATCATGGACACTCTCCAAGGTTGTTAATCAGTAAGGTTATTTAGGAAATGAATTCTGATACATGTAATAAGCCTAATTTTAAAAATCATCATTGCTTTAATGAAAGTGAGACATTGAACTTGTTAAAACCAGACAATTAATCTAATGAATAATGTGTAAATAGTGCCCAGGGACTAGCAAAGAACTGACACATAAGAGAACCTCAATAAATATCAACTCAATCAGTGAACAATCATTTTAACATATTCATTCTATTTTTCATTGATTTGCTTTTTTATTTGTTGTTTTTCTTAGAAACCTGTGTTCTGGGAGCAAACTCCAGGTGTTTGCTATGAATCATCTGTATTCCCAGCCCCACCTGAGATTTGGTTTCAGAAAGTCAAATTAGGGCTAGGAAGCTATAATCACCGAAACAATTCCAGTGATTCCTTTTGCCAAGTCATTTGAGGATCATTGTCCTAATGCGTTTGTAAACTTGAACTAAAAAGT
The DNA here is from genome assembly GCF_964374135.1 of Grampus griseus. Classification (NCBI taxonomy): domain Eukaryota; kingdom Metazoa; phylum Chordata; class Mammalia; order Artiodactyla; family Delphinidae; genus Grampus; species Grampus griseus. The sequence continues at coordinate 13,884,836 of NC_138997.1, read as the reverse complement.
TGTGACTAGAAGAAGGAAGTAGGGTGTAAGTAAAAATAGGCAAGTATTAGTGGCTAATGAACCTTTTGTATGCCTAGTATTTTAAAAAATTATTTATGTGGTACTTTCACATTTATTTTTCTGGTACTCCTTTAAGAGTTAAAAGGGTCTGTGACAACTCAGGCTAGAGTATCAAAAAGATGAGAAAAGAAATAAATCTTTAGTTGTGGTGGCCAGGGCTTAGATGGATTTATAATCAAGGAGGAGGCTTAAGGTTGTATGAATTTAATATGATGAGTAAATATTATTGTACTGAAGATTTGGACTTTATTTCCCACTTGTAAAAGAAAGGTCACAATAATCTCCAAAGTTCTTTTCTTTATATTTTCAGCATAATTATCCAGATCATTTTTTCTCCTCCACTGCACTATATAACCTCCTTGAAGAAAACGTGTTTAAGTTCAAAGGCATATTACTGAACCTAAAAGAATTACCTTAAAATATTAAGTTATGAGTTTCTACCTGCCTAATTACAAAACGCAAAACAGTTGGGTCTAAGTACCTTCATTGCTAAGTGTTTTCTTTATACTCTGCATTTTGCCATCATATGCCAGTAAGTTCAGGTAATACCACCCGTTGCCTGACAGAATTCAAATCATTGCCGATGATCTTCATAGTAAAGCCAATTGAGTTCCACACTCAGCTTGTGTCTTCAGAAACTCATAAGCAATCATGGAGGTGCTGGGAGCACAGAGTCAGCTTTGCAGGCAGGGTAGACCTTAAGATGCATACCTAATTTCTTTGTTGGTATGACCTTCTACATTTTCATTTCATCTGTCCTTTTTTTTTTTGGAGGGGTGGTAACTTTCTGGAAAGAAAAAGAAATAGAAACTGAAACAGGAAATTTGAGAGGTTTATAAAGAACTAATGAAGACTCTCTCCTTAATTTCAGAATTTTTCCCAACCATATGAGTGATTCAGTAAGTTAACTTCATGTGCTATTTAATGTGATACTTCGATCTAATTGTAAAAAAAAAATCTGTATTTGTCTATGTGCCTCCACTATTTAATAAGATCCAGAGAAGTTTTACAGTGTCTTTGGGCCTCAGTGCAAATTAAGAAACAGCTTTTCTCTGAAGGTGAGGACTCATCCTTCCCATTTGCAGGCTGTGTCTCTTGTTCTAAAAGAAAAACCAGGGAACCATTCTGCACCTAAGTGCACACTATACATTTTCAGGGTTTGCCGTGGGGAGCTGTGTAGTCTAATAATGCAGGAATGAGAAATGTATGATCTTCTGATTCCTTGGCTGTTGCACAGACTTACAAATAGATTATGAGGAAGAGTTTTCAACTCTTTGGAAGCAACATGTTTTTATATGCAGAAATTATTATTGTGATAAGAACAAAAATGAGGTATATGACAGAGCTGCAAAACACCTTCTCCAATCTGTGTAGCTTTAAAACCTTCATTCCCACCACTGGGAGAGTGAATTCAGTTGATTATTCTGAATTGCATCGTCTTCAACAAAGTACGAAGGTAATAAGACCCTCCACACAAATGTGGTATAATCAGAATAATTAGATGTTAGATCCCATTTGAATGATGAGGCAGATGAATGGCAATTCTGGAAAGCAGTGTAACCTTCTGTGGGAAAATGTTGGAGGCCAGGCTCCACCATGGGTGGCCTTGAGAAGGCAGGGCTGTGGAGGTAGGCAAGGAAATATGGTTCAGTGCTCTCTCTAGTCGGCACCTCTAGAGGGCATAAGAAAAAGCCCACTTGGCTTACGTTAGTGATGTTATGAGAGATGCTGGAAGCAGAGGAGGGGCCATACCAACAATTGAACAGGATATGCCTCAGGTATATTAAAGTAGTAGCTCCAAAAAAGTCAATGAAGTGTAAGACCAGGAGGCTGGAGTACGGCAAGGGCATTGGGATATGAGTTTGGGGAATTGAGTTTGGTGAAGAGGGAAGCTGGGTTTATCAGAGGTTCACCTGGGATTCTCCATTCTTTGTTTACCAAGATCTGTTGTACCTTCAAAAACAATTGCCCTGTTCACTTTTGTTCAATTCCCATATTGAAAGAAGTCAGGGAGAATCCTGGCTTTGTAGATGGAAAGCAAGAGCTGATGCCAGGGAAAATTCTGAAGCTGAAGACTTTTACTCTTCTCTGCTCCGTGTGCAATGTAGCCTCACTCTTTTGCTATCTGCCCTTTCTCTTATCTCCTGTCTTATGCTCTCAGTTCTCTCTGGTGACAGTGGGAACCTAAAACTAGTCAAGGTCAGGAGTTGGTGACTTTCTTTGCTAATTCTCACAACAGTATTTACACTTTAATACTCTTCCAGGAATGAGGCAATAAATCATTTACCGAGTAAATCATGAATGATAGATTTTCAGGCATCAGTGTAATTTTGGGGGCAGACATTTGACTTTTCACTGCTCATTTTATACCAAATACAGTGAATTTCAACTCAATATACTCTTAATATATTCATTTATCCAACAAACATTATCAAGTGTCTACTAATATATATCAGGCACAACTTTTGGTACTTGAAAAACAGCTATAAGATAAAGGTTGGTTCCTTCAGAGAGCTCACAGTCCAGAAAAGGGGGAAAAGGCTACCATAAAATTATAATAAAGTGTGAGAAAAGAGAAGCAGATCCAGGGGCTTCCCTGGTGGCGCAGTGGTTGAGAGTCCGCCTGCCGATGCAGGGGACACGGGTTCGTGCCCCGGTCCGGGAAGATCCCACCTGCCGCGGAGCGGCTGGGCCCGTGAGTCATGGCCGCTGAGCCTGCGTGTCCGGAGCCTGTGCTCCGCAACGGGAGAGGCCACAACAGTGAGAGGCCCACGTACCGCAAAAAGAAAAAAAAAAAGAAAAGCAGATCCAGTGGGAACCCCCAGTGGGACAGTTGCACCACACAGAACGTGTTCAGAGAAGGCTTCATGGAAAAGTTAATATCTGAGCTGAATTTTGTGTAGTGATATGAACCCAGGGAACAGAATTGAGGAGGGGGAGTCTTGAGAAGGGGGAGACGTATGTATGAACATAAAAAGGCTTAAAGAGCGTATCCCATTGCAAGTCATTTGGCCTGAGTCACACATGAGATAAGGATAAGGACACAGGCAGGAGGGGACCTGCTGGGGGAAAATAATGACTAGTTTAGGATCCATGATTGCCCCTGCTGAAAGCCATCAGAAAAGCTCCAACTTAATAACCAGCTGTATTCTCCTAGACATCACTTAGCCAACTATGAGGATTTAAAACTTATGAATAAAGAGAAAAGACAGAGATCCAATTTAATTGCAGCTTTTTCATTTGCCTAATTTCCTTCAGTGTAATACAAGCTCATATTGTGTTATGTGAATTATTTAAAATATGTGTGCTTTTCCTCTCGTGTGCAGATTTACGGGTGGATGTGAGGGAGCCTGATGTTAAACATATGCGTACATTCATTTTTGAAAATCGGGAAACTAGAGAGTTACTATCTCCTGCAGGAACTTCTAACAGAAACCAAAAAGTAATATAATGTGCCAGAAAGGCCAAAGGAATGTATAAAAGCAAATTGCAAGGAAGAGAAACCTGGCCACCCAAAGGAAGATAACTTTCTCTTTAAAATGCTGCCCTCTGTGCCCCTAATCAGGTAGGCTGAGTGACTGACACAGGACCCTTTATGGACGTCCAAGTTTCTTTTGCTCCCTAGACCAGAAATATAAATCTTATTTCTCTAATAGGGACATTTAAAGCAGAAAGTTATGGTAGTATCCTCAATATCTTAAAGTTAGATGTGTCAAGACATTGGAAGACATCCATCTTCCTTGTCCTGGCCATTCTCTGGTTTGTCCTGAGGGGCCGTGGCGTGTGTTTTCCTTGAAATTTTCAATAAAAGATAAGAAAATAATTTCTTTTGGATCATCAGCTTTCCAGCTTAACTCCTGCAAGGTTGACTTGTAGAGACAATTAAACTAAGCATTTGCTCAGTTTACGTGGACATTGTTATTGCAGCATTTGTCCCTTTCCTGACAAATTGCATTATTCCTTTGCCCTCTGAACCATTAGAAGGTCCAGAGGGGATCAGGTGGTGATGAGGAAGGGCCGGTCTCACATTTGTCAACCCTGAGGCAGAGCCAGGCTGAACCACGAGCTCCCTTTGATTCTTTACACTGGTGAAGGGGGCAGGGGCTGAGTTTGGGGGGGACACACATTTGAATGCTGTCATTTGCCTTTGAGCAGAAGGCCATCATCTCTTTAGTGTTCAGAGTGAATGCGATGCCCCAGATTTGTTCAATAATTGCCCTGATTTCTGCCTGAGGCTTGACTTTCTTCTAGCTCGGTGTTGTGTCCCCTAACCCTCTCCCCCATTACTAACAAAGTGCCTCTTTCATTTGCTCTGGGCGGTAGCTGCATCCTCTGCCTGCGCTTCAACTCTGAGTCTGATTCAACATCACAGACTTCCCTTTGTGAGCATCCTGCCTCTCTTCCCTCTTCTCTCCCCTCCTCCAGGAATTGAAAAAATAATAGGGGATTTTAGGTAATGCTGAAACATCTGTTGAATTCTAAAGGAGTAGAGTTTGTAATGAATGCACAAAAATAGGAGAGGACAGGTAGCCCCTTGAATGGAATCTGTTGGTCTTCTCTTTTTTATTAAAAAGCTGTGACCGAGTGTGGGATGCCATGTATTTGGAGTGGTACCAGGGACAATATAACCCAGTGGATTAGGACAGTTTTTAGGAACACGCAGATGTTGTTAGGAGGTGCATTAGTACCTCTTCCTGGTGTGGTCCAGGGTATGGTGTCTAACTCCTCTGAGAATCAGTTTGTCATCTGTAAAGTAGAGGTAGTAATACCCATCTTACAGACCAGGAAGCAAATACAATACATATGTAAGGTACTAACACGATGTGCTAAGCACCCCAAAACTATCAGCAGTCACCATTTTCATTGGCATAGTTGTTTCACTACTTTCGCTGTGATCATCTGCTCTCTAAGAGGATAGAGCCAGGAGCCAGCTGGGAGAGTGCGTGTGGCAACATTCCTTCCATAGGAAGTCTGCAGAGCTTGGTGAAGCCCATCCTTTGCCCCAGGCCAATCCTGGGTGCACAAAACACTGACTCTGCCCTCATGGATCACACCCTTTTGTGGCAGGTGAGAGAGGGATCCAAGTGGACTCCAGAACAAGTCAGAAGGTAAAAGGAATGCTTGTGAGTGTGGTGAGTGCTGTGAAGAGAAAAAGGGGCTAAGCTAGAGAACAGTGCATGGAGTGGGTGCTTACTTTAGTTTGCTAGTCAAGTAGGGCCTCTCTGAGAGCATGGTGTAAAGTTCCCCAACTTTATTCATGTAGCATCCCTTTCAACATCCAAAACTGTGACCACCTCCACAGAATTAGTGGTACTTTCAATTTTCATTGATTTGAGAATACACAGAGATAAAAGGCTATTGTGAATTGAGTAAAAACTTTTGCACAAATGTATATTTTATTCATCAGAGCAACATCAATGTATATTTGAAAAGTAAAAGTACACATGTGCGTAGGATATGTTGTTTCTGGTTCTTCTGAAGGTAATGCCAGGATTGCATTTGGGCCTGAGGATTTGAACACTAAAATTAGTCTGAGTCTCTTGGCTTGTTTGAGGGCAGTATGTTGGAAATCACTGACAGCGTGAAAAAAGATTTGGGTGGAGAAGACAGGAGACCTGAGCCCTGTTTTCTGCTTTTTCTAAAACTAAACAAAGAGCAAAGAAGCCAGTTAACTTTTTTGAGTCTGTTTCCTCGTTATTGCAATGAGGATAATAACATCTGTCATTTAACCTCCTAATGATTGTGTGAGGTTGAACTAATCTGACAGATAGGAAAGTTCTTACAAAGCATTTCAAATTATATGAAGATATTAGCAGTGGCTTGAAATAAGAAATTCTAATAATCTAGAATGCAGTTCAAACGTTAAAAAAGCGAATTTGTCAAACTACCTACGTTACCTGCCTCTTCTTGGATTAGGGTCCCAAGAAACTATACTGGCATCAGCTGCTTTAGCCTGTGTCCGCTTCTCTAATGATGTGAATGTGGGTCAGATCATGGGCTCAAAAGAGTAAATGGATTATTATCTTTAACGCTCTAATCTTTGGGGAGGTTATACTATGTAGGCTACTTAAATGCTACAGAAGTGGCATATTTGAAGTAGCTAGAAATGTCTCTTTCTCTCTTTCTATATATACAGGTGGATAGATATTTATAGAAATTAACAATTTATTTAGCAATGAATGTATTTAACAATACATTTAACAAGGCAGAGACATTTATTTTAATTTACATATTAATAACTGTGTAATATTTTTATAATAATAGTCAAAGATAACATTTTCAGAAATCAAATTATTCCTTACCTTTCCCTTTCAAACCTCTGAGCCAACCACTTTTGTCACTTTTAATTGTTTCTTCTGGTTTTTACCTATTTATTCCTAAATAAACTGTTGGTTCTATTATTTCTTAGCATTTTTAGCTATCCATGATTGACTTTCAACTATTGCAAACTGCAATTTAGCTCTATTATAGCTCCCTTTTCCACCCCACATGCTCCCCTCACTTATCTTCCCCATCTAGTTATAAAACACTTTTTGGTTAAATTAGTATTGCTTACAGCCTCATGATTGTATATATATCATCCTATTAATTTATTTATTTTCTTGTCCAACTTTTTGTTTTTATTGAAATAATAATTGCCTCTCTCTCCATCTCTCTCTGTATTTCTCTCTCTCTCTCTGTCTCCCTGTCTTTGTTTGTTACCCCCTCACTTTAGATTTCTAAGTACTAACATTAATGTATCCCCAAAGCCTTCCACCAAATTCTAAAATTCCTCCCAGCAAGGCCAGATGCATCGTGTAATCTATCTGTTGTCCCTTGGAAACAATTGTTTTGGAGCCCGCTGTCCTCTGTTCCAGCTCCAGTGTTCTTGGTGCCCCTCCAGGCTTGCCACACAGCTGTCTACCTAAGATTCCCTTGCCTGTTGCCCCAGAAATACCCTCTGCTTTTACTGGACATTCTGCCTCTTGAAATACCTCACTTCTTCTTGTCTGGTTTACTCTCTAGTGTTGGTGAAATACACCCTTTACCATCTTCCTAAGAGTGAATGTGTAAAAGATAAAGATGAGGGGCTTCCCTGGTGGCGCAGTGGTTAGAAGTCCGCCTGCCGATGCAGGGGACGCGGGTTCGTGCCCCGGTGCGGGAAGATCCCACATGCCGCGGAGCGGCTGGGCCCGTGAGCCATGGCCGCTGAGCCTGCGCGTCCGGAGCCTGTGCTCCACAACGGGAGAGGTCACAACAGTGAGAGGCCCACGTACCGCAAAAAAAAAAAAAAGATAAAGATGAGAAAGATTAAATTTCAGTGTCCTTGGTATATATGAAAACATCTTTATTCTCTTCAGATAGTCAGTTGGTCAACTGAGCTGTATATAGATTTCTAGATAAGAACTTTATTATCTAAAACCTTAGCTTTTAATAATTCATCATCTTATTTCCATATTACTTTTTTTTTTCTTACAACCAACACCTCCTATGGCCTATTCTCCCATTCTCTTCTTTTCTAGTGTGCTTGTAGCTTTTCATTAGAATTAAGAGTTTCAGGAGTGAGGTGCAACCATCCACTTATAATCAATAAGTTGTTCCTCCTTCATGAAACCCCTAAAATATGCCCATTTAACATCATATTTGTTGAATTTGCCATCAATAACCATTGAATTATTTTAATTTTAAAAGCAAATGTTTGAATTTTTGAATGGGTCTACTTTTTAAATAATTAAATTGCTGAAAATATAGTTGGGAGTGAACCAGCTTTTGAAAAATATAAAAATTATTTTTAGTTAACAATTTTAACCACTAAGATTTAAATGTCACTTTCATTCTCCAGGAGTATATCACTATATTTCTCATTGTTTGAATTGCTTTATAAATTATACTCAGAAATTTAAACTTGGAAATAAGGAATGAATATACTTTGTTACTGAAGTAGAGTGGCTTAAAGGACTAAGTGTAAAAGAAGTCAAGGTTATGACCTATTTTTTGTTATATAACCTATTTTTTTGCCACATTCTGATAATTTTGGACTATGACTCAAGTCTGCCCTAGTTGCATCACATATAAGCCATGCCTAAGTCGCAGTTGTCAGGTTTCATTTTAGAGAAATGAGATCAGGCCTGGCCCTAATGGAATCAAACAGTAACTTTTCAGATGAGTTCAAGGTCTTTGAAAAGCCTGCCACAGTACCTGCAGATTATGGCATTGTCTCCAAGACGCTCACGCTATATATTGCAGCCTATTAACTGGAGGGCAGGCAACTTCTCACCCAGCTTAACATTGATATAGATGATGTATTCCTACAGGTGGGCAGAACATTGGAAAGCAGTGAAATAGGAAATAGAACTAGTAAATGATTAATGTGGGAGTGGAGTCAGAAGTCAAGATCTGGGGAAGTCTAGTAGTCTTGGAATCATACCTTGATCTAACAGGGAAATAGAGTTGTTCCTGTTTCTCAGAACTCATTAAGACAAGAGTTTCTATGTTTTGCTACTTGGCCGACATCTCCTAACATTTGCTAATTTCTGTTTTTAACAGAAAGAGTCTGCCTTAGGCCCCAGGCTTATGGCAAACAAAAGTATTTTACTAAATGATGAAGCATTGTTTTGTGTTCATTTTACATATTATGGTAACCTTCTGTTGAGGGCAGTCGATACTGTTTCCATTTAAAGTGATGATATACAGAATCCTCTTGTAATAAATACGCTGAAGTAAAAACATTAACTGATTTCAATAAAAAAAATCACAGATAATAGTTCAAGACGAGCAAATATATCAGAAACTGTGAACATGGAGCTAAAGTTTAGAATGCAGGATGGGAGGCCTGGACTTCGGTTCTGTCCATAGCAAATGTATGGCATGGGCATCTAAATGAGGCGTCAGACCAGATTTCTTATTTTTAAACCCCTCATATTTCTTAAATTTTGTGATTTCAAAGATTTTTTTTCTGACACTTAATATATGTATAGGTTGTTTTTAGTTTGAGGCATCTGGGGAGGAGTGAAAAATTATGAAGAAGCTGGTGATAAGCATCAACAGCATTGCACTAAGGAACAGGGGAATTACAGAAGAACAAACTGACTTCGTTTCATAGAACTTCAGAGCTGGTAGCACCCTTAGCAAACATAAAGACTAACTTCCCGGTCAATACTCATTTAATAAATGAGAAAACTAAAGTATCTCAGAAAACTTACGAAGCTCGTTATCATACAGCTTAGCAGTTAGAGGCAAAAAAACTCCTTGGATCCTTGACTTTGGCCTAGAACCTTGGGCCCGCTTTGATCCTCTCCATACGATATTGTTATGGCCTCGTGATATGATTTTCTCAAACTTGTCGAACGTAGTGTGGATCATGCCAGGATGCTGAACTTTTTTACATCCAACACAATCAGAAGAGAAACAAGGCTCGGCCAAGTAGGCACTGGAAGAATCATGTGATTTGCTTCATCAGTACCAGCAGCTAATAAAAATAACTCAAGACTACTAATATTTATCTAACATACCTTTGGGTAGTTTTGTTCAAAAATATTCCATTTCCCTTCAGTGGTTAGATATAAATGAAATATGAGCAGGTATAGTCAGACCTCCTTCCAGGAGAACATAGAAAGATTAGCAGACATTGTAAATGACTTCAGAATTGTAAACAGTTGCATTATTCATTTGTTTTTGTAGTTGACATATTGACAAATGACATTGTTTTTGTAGTAACATAAAATAAGTTACTTTTAAGGAAAAATAGAGCAGGGGAATGTTTCTGTGCTTTTTTATTTTTTCCTGCCAGTCCGTTAGAGTCTATTGACTCTTCATAAATTTAATTATTGTGTTATATATGTCTAATGTACTTGCCACACAGGAGGCTAAGTAGTTTCCTTCCCCCAAGGTAGCTTTCTATTGCTAGAAAGCTATCCATCTGTGAGCCACGCTGGCTACTTTGGAAATATGCCCCTGTTGATTACAAGAAAGAACTTTAAAAGATGACTCAAGAAACACTACTGAGGAAGCATACCAGTGTTTCCTTCTTTAATTATGACCTAAAGGAAATCCTTGAAACAAGAAATTGTAAAAGATTCATAGAGCAGTGCAGTGACACAGACACTGAGGAAAATGGAAAGAGATAGACTTCGGCCAGAAGAAAAGAACTTGTGAAATAGCGATTGATCTGCAGCTGACAATGAGTATGGAAAATATCTATTTATTTTATTTCCACAATGAAAGTATTATATTTAAAATGTGTACAGTGACTCCTGAGGGGGAGCAAGGCATTGAAAGGTAGTAGAAATCAAACAAAAATATTAAGAAATATTTATTGAGCACTATTGACTTCCTGAGTAGAAGCTTTCAGTGGCTTCCCACTATCTGTCAAATTAAACACCTTCTCTTCAGCTCCACACTGAGCTTCTTCCCAAGTGTGAGTCCCAGCCACACTGACATGTTCAAGAACATGCTCTCAGTTACTCTACCAACACATTTTTTCTCAGACTGTTTCCTTAAATGTTCTCTTCCCAGCTGACTCCCTGTCTCTTACTTTTGAAATGTCATTAATACTGACAGGCTTATTTAAAGACCTTACTCTGAGAAGCCTTACCTGATTCTCCCAACCAGATGCAATCTATTGCTCCTTTCTTATTTTTAACGCCTACTGTATTTACTCTTGCATTCCACTTATTAAATATTGGTGCCCTTGTCTAATTCTCTCTCTCTGCCTCTAAGATTGTGAATTTCTTGCCCTCCTGAGCATAGAAGTAATTTATACTCCTAAAGTTGAAAAGGTATCTTAAATACCTTACAGTGTATTTTAAAGACTTGCTGTTTAATACATGAAAAAGTAAATAACTCAGAGTTTAGATCACTCTTAGGAGCGATCTGGTCAGAAGAAATGTCCCAACGAGACTTTAGATTATTTGATAACATTAGAAAAAAAGGAGAAATCTATTTAGACTAAGGGACTCTAGAGAAATTGCTGCCAAGGAATCAGGATTTCAAATAGGTTTCGAAAGAACTAGCCTGAACTAAAGTGGAGAGGAGGAAAGTATAGGGTACAACCCCGAAATAGATAGTAAATACTTGTTATAGTATATTTATATAGTGATAGAGGATTTTTATAGTTTGTAAATTATTTTTGTGTATATATTATCTTTGTCCTCAATACCACCCTGTTAACACTTAGGTACTATAACCCTCTAAGGCCATCTGGGATTATCTGTTTATTCCTCTCCCCTATTTGGTCTTGCATCATCAGGGAGAAGCATTTGTGTGCATTTTTATTCCCTCAAGGCTAAGCAGTTCTTCAAGAAATAAACAAATGGAGAAAGATTATACCTATTATACAAAATAAGTTCCTGAGAGAAGTGTGCTTGATCACAGAGCCTAGATTTAAACATAGGTCTTCTTTGTCCATGCCCAGAACTCTTTCTTCCACGTCAAGGTCTCCGTGTGCCAGGACAGCAGGACCAGGCAGAAGAGAGGAACATGGAAATGCATAGCTGATGGATGCTACACAGGGGGTAGGAGTCATTTAAAAATTATATCCAGCAGAGTGAAACATAGGTAATATCTTTAAGTTGCATAATAGCATTGATCAGAAAGCATTCTGAAAACTATTACCAGGAGGTAGAGGTGGAATTAAGTGAAGATGTTGCATTAATAGTATTACATTTCACCAAATGAATAAAACTACAAATGATACATGTTTAGAAACAGCTTTTAGGGGAAAACTAGATAATTATTACCTGAAATTACATAAAGACAGGAGAAGAGCTATTTCTCAAATCTCTCTATTAATAACTGCTGTCCACATCTTCAAAAACCAACTAGGACACCACTTTCAAGATGCTATCCTTGATGTGCTCCATCATTCTCTGATATCTCTCAGACTTTCAGTTAAAAATCAGTATTTCCTGAATATCAAATACTCATCTGGAGAATACACAAGTGGAAAAAAAAAATCGTTCCTGGCCTCATATGAGAAGGACTCATATCAGACAGTTCTGCATGCTGAGGTCTAATTAGCCTCACCACTCTCAGGCACTTGACCACTTGTTCTGCCCCAAATACCAGCAGGGGCTCCACCCCAGCCTCTTATAGATGAGGACTAGAATAAAAATATCATGAGGAGGCATGAAATATATATGATTGAGTTCTTTGTATTACTCTCCGGTCTGTTTTATATTATTGAATTATGTGTTTTCTCCAGCAGCTTCAATACTCCCCCCCTCAAAGAGTGCACTCTAACTTATGCATCCTGTAGTGCACTTTAACAAGTTAAAGCCTCCCAATCAGAAAATATATTGAAAAGAAAAATACCTCTAAGATTATATCTTAAGGAAAAGAAATATTTCTTTTAGTGAGAGAATCATCTCTTTAAAAATAAAAAAGGAAAACACGCTACCATCCAAAACTCAGTTGATAAAGTCAGAATAAAAAAGAACACATTTGATGGTTATTTGGCTTTGGAGGTGATGAAATTTAGCAGTTGTATTAGTTTCCTGCTACAGAAAAAAATACCACAAAAGTAGCAGCTTAAAATAGCACCCGTCTTCTGTCTCACACTGTCTGCAGGTAAGGAGTCTAGGCATGGGTATCTCAGTTCCCTGCCCATTGTCTACCAGGCTATAGCACAGTTGTCAGTCAGAAGGGAGTTTTTATCAGAGGCTTGATGGGGTGGGAGAAAGGTCCACTTCTCGGCTCCCATAGGTTGTTGGAATAATTCCTTTCCTTATGGCCATAGGACTGAGGGCCATATTTCTTTGCTGACTGTTGGTGAGGTCTGCTCTCAGCTCCTACCACCTGCCCACAGCACTTTGCCACACGCCTCTCTCAGACCATGGCAGCCTGCTTCTTCAAAACCAACACAGGGAGTCTCTACCTGCTAAGACAGAATCTTTTATAATGTAACCTAATCATAAGAGAGACATTCCATCACCTTTGCTGTATATTCTGCTGGTCAGAAGCAAGTCACAGGTTTCTCCTGCACTCAAAGGGGATTATACAAGGATGTAAGTCACTGGAATTAGTTTAGGATATGTCCACTACAAGAGTTTTGTCCACTAGAGTGTGTGTGTGTGTATGTGTGTTTCTCAAAAATTGGTTACCTTTTTCTATAGCAATTTTAGGAACCAAATCCAATGATTGAGAAGTTAACCATTATTTCAAAAAATATATGCAGACAGCAGAAGCAAGAAGAACTACAGTTCTGCAGCCTGTGGAAGGAAAACCACATTCACAGAAAGACAAAATGAAAAGGCAGAGGACTTTGTACCAGATGAAGGGACAAGATAAAATCCCAGAAAAACAACTAAATGAAGTAGAGATAGGCAAACTTCCAGAAAAAGAATTCAGAATAGTGATAGTGAAGATGATCCAGGACCTCGGGAAAAGAATGGAGGCAGGGATCAAGAAGATGCAAGAAATGTTTAACAAAGACCTAGAAGAATTAAAGAACAAACAAACAGGGATGAACAATACAATAACTGAAATGAAAAATACACTAGAAGGAATCAATAGCAGAATAACTGAGGCAGAAGAACGGATAAGTGACCTGGAAGACAGAATTGGAGAATTCACTGCCACAGAACAGAATAAAGGAAAAAGAATTAAAAGAAATGAAGACACCCTAAGAGGCCTCTGGGACAACATTAAACACAAAAACGTTCACATTATAGGGGTCCCAGAAGGAGAAGAGAGAGAGAAAGAGATTGAAGAGATTATAGTTGAAAACTTCCCTAACATGGGAAAGGAAATAGCCAGCCAAGTCCAGGAAGTGCAGCGAGTCCCAGGCAGGATAAACCCAAGGAGAAACATGCTGAGACACATAGTAATCAAATTGACAAAAATTAAAGACAAAGAAAAATTATAACAAGCAACAAGGGAAAAATGACAAATAACATACAAGGGAATTCCCATAAGGTTAACAGCTGTTTTCTCAGCAGAAACTCTACAAGCCAGAAGGTAGTGGCATGATATATTTAAAGTGATGAAAGGGAAGAACCTACAACCAAGATTACTCTACCTGGCAAGGATTTCATTCACATTCAACGGAGAAATCAAAAGCTTTACAAACAAGCAAAAGCTAAGAGAATTCAGCACCACCAAACCAGCTCTACAACAAATGCTAAAGGAACTTCTCTAAGTGGGAAACACAAGAGAAGAAAAGGACCTACAAAAACAAACTCATTACAATTAAAAAAATGGTCATAGGAACATACATATTGATAATTACCTTAAACGTGGATGGATTAAATGCTCCAACCAAAAGACACAGGCTCTCTAAATGGATATAAAAACAAGACCCATATATATGCTGTCTACAGGAGACCCACTTCAACCCTAGGGAGGGATACAGACTGAAAGTGAGAGGATGGAAAAGGATATTCAATGCCAATGAAAACCAAAAGAAAGCTGGAGTAGCAATAGTCATATCAGATAAAATAGACTTTAAAAGAGTCTATGTTTGTATTGTATCTTGTAACAATGTTACAAGAGACAAGGAAGGACACTACATAATGATCAAGGGATCAATCCACGAAGAAGATATAACAATTATAAATATATATGCACCCAACATAGGAGCACCTCAATACATAAGGCAACTGCTAACAGCTATAAAAGAGGAAATCGACAGTAACACATTAATAGTGGGGGACTTTAACACCTCACTTACACCAATGGACAGATCGTCCAGACAGAAAATTAATAAGGAAAGACAAGCTTTAAATGACACAATAGACCAGATAGATTTAATTGATATTTATAGGACATTCCATTCAAAAAGAGCAGATTACACTTTCTTCTCAAGTGCACACTGAACATTCTCCAGGATAGATCACATCCTGGGTCACAAATCAAGCCTTGGTAAATTTAAGAAAATTGAAATCATATCAAGCATCTTTTCTGACCACAACGCTATCAAATTAGAAATCAATTACAGGGACAAAAAACATAAAAATCCACGAACACATGGAGGCTAAACAGTATGTTACTAAATAACCAAGAGATCACTGAAGAAATCGAAGAGGAAATAAAAAAATACCTAGAGTCAAATTACAATGAAAACACAACGATCCAAAACCTATGGGATGCAGCAAAAGCAGTTCTAAGAGGGAAGGTTATAGCAATACAAGCCTACCTCAAGAAACAAGAAAAATCTCCAGGAAAAACCATAACCTTACACTAAAGGAACTAGAGAAGGAAGAACAAAGAAAACCCAAAGTTAGTAGAAGGAAAGAAATCATAAATATCAGAGCAGAAATAAGTGAAATAGAAACAAAGAAAACAATAGCAAAGATCAATAAAGCTAAAAGCTGGTTCCTTGAGAAGATAAACAAAATTGATAAAGCTTTAGCCAGACTCATAAAAAAAAAGAGGGAGAGGACCCAAATTAATAAAATTAGAAATGAAAAAGGATAAGTTACAATGGACACCGCAGAAATACAAAGCATCGTAAGAGACTACTAAGTAACTCTATATGATAAAATGGACAACCTGGAAGAAATGGACAAACTCTTAGAATGTTATAACCTTCCAAGACTGAACCAGGAAGAAATAGAAAATATGAACAGACCAATCACAAGTAATGAAATTGAAAGTGTGATTAAAAATCTTCCAACAAAAAAAAGTTCAGGACTAAATGGCTTCACAGATGAATTCTATCAAACATTTAGAGAAGAGCTAACACTCATCCTTCTCAAACTCTTCAAAAAATTGCAGAAGAAGGAACACTCCCAAACTCATTCTATGAGGTCACCATCACCCTGATACCAAAACCAGACAAAGATGTCACAAAGAAAGAAAAGTATAGGCCAGTATCGCTGATGAAAATAGATGTAAAAATCCTCAACAAAATACTAGCAAACAGAATCCAACAGGATATTAAAAGGATCATACACCATGATCAAGTGGGATTTATCCCAGGAATGAAAGCCTTCTTCAATATACGCAAATAAATCAATGTGATACACCATATTAACATATTGAAGAAGAAAAACCATATGATCATCTCAACAGAAGTAGCAAAAGCTTTTGACAAAATTCAACACCCATTTATAATAAAAACTCTCCAGAAAGTGGGCATAGAGGGAACCTACGTTAACATAATAAAGGCCATATACAACAAACCCACAGCAAACATCGTTCTCAATTTTGAAAATCTGAAAACATTTCCTCTAAGATCAGGAACAAGAAAAGGATGTCCACTCTCGCCACTAGTATTCAACACGGTTTTGGAGGTTTTAGCCACAGCAGTCAGACAAGAAAAAGAAATAAAATGAATACAAATTGGAAAAGAAGTAAAGCTGTCACTGTTTGCAGATGACGTGATACTATACATAGAGAATCCTAAAGATGCCACCAGGAAACTACTAGAGCTAATCAATGAATTTGGTAAAGTTGCAAGATACAGAATTAATGCACAGAAATCTCTTGCATTCCTATACACTAATGATGAAAAATCTGAAAGAGAAATTATGGAAACAATCCCATTCACCATTGCAACGAAAAGAATAAAATACCTAGGGATAAACCTACTTAAGGAAGTAAAAGACCTGTACTCAGAAAACTAAAAGACACTGTTGAAAGAAATCAAAGATGACACAAACAGATGGAGAGATATACCATGTTCTTGTTTTGGAAGAATCAATATTGTGAAAATGACTATACTACCCAAAGCAATCTTCAGATTCAATGCAATCCCTATTAAATTACCAATGGCATTTTTTTTTTTTTACAGAACTAGAACAAAAAATCTTAAAATTTGTGTGGAGACACAAAAGACCCTGAATAGCCACAGTGGTCTTGAGGGAAAAAAATGGAGCTGGAGGAATCAGACTCCCTGACTTCAGACTATACTACAAAGCTATATTAATCAAGACAATATGGTAGTGGCACAAAAACAGAAATAAAGATCAATGGAGCAGGATAGAAAGCCCAGAGGTAAACCCACACACCTATGGTCAACTAATCTATGACAAAGGAGGCAAGGATATACAATGGAGAAAAGACAGTCTCTTCAATAAGTGGTGCTGGGAAAACTGGACAGCTACATGTAAAAGAATGAAATTAGTACACTCCCTAACACCATACACAAAAATAAACTCAAAATGGATTAGAGACCTAAATGTAAGACCGGACACTATAAAACTCTTAGAGGAAAACATAGGAAGAATACTCTTTGACATAAATCACAGCAAGATTTTTTTTGATCCGCCTCCTAGAGTAATGGAAATAAAAACAAAAATAAAACAATGGGACCTAATGAAACTTAAAAGCTTTTGCAAAGCAAAGGAAGCTACAAACAAGATGAAAAGACAACCGTCAGAATGGGAGGAAATATTTGCAAATGAATCAACGGACAAAGAATTAATTTCCAAAATATATAAACAGCTCATGCAGCTCAATATTAAAAAAACAAACAACCAATCAAAAAATGGGCAGAAGACCTAAATAGACATTTCTCCAAAGCAGACATACAGATGGCCAAGAAGCACATGAAAAGCTTCTCAGCATCACTAATTATTAGAGAAATGTAAAGCAAAACTACCATGAGATATCACCTCACACCAGTTAGAGTGGGCATCATCAAAAAATCTACAAACAACAGTTGCTGGAGAGAATGTGTAGAAAAGGTAACCCTCTTGCATTGTTGGTGGGAATGTAAATTGATACAGCCACTATGGAGAACAGTATGGAGGTTCCTTAAAAAACTAAAAATAGAATTACCATACAACCCAGAAATCCCACTACTGCACATATACCCAAAGAAAGCCATAATTCAAAAAGACATGTGCACCCCAATATTCATTGCAGCACTGTTTATAATAGCCAGATCATGGAAGCAACCTAAATGCCCATCAAGAGATGAATGTATTAAGAAGAAGTGGTACATATATACAATGGAATATTACTCAGCCATAAAAAGGAATGAAATTGGGTCATTTGTAGAGACGTGGATGGATCTAGAGACTGTCATACAGAGTGAAGTAAGTCAGAAAGAGAAAAACAAATATCGTATATTAATGCATATATGTGGAACCTAGAAAAATGGTACAGATGAACCAGTTTGCAGGGCAGAAATAGAGACGCAAATGTAGAGAACAGAAGTATGGACACCAAGGGGGGCAAGCCGTGGTGGGGAGGTGGTGGTGTTGGGATGAATTGGGAGATTTTGATTGACATATATACACTAATATGTATAAAATACATAACTAATAAGAGCGTGCTGAAATAAGCAAAATAAAATTTTTTTAAAAAAGAAATATGTAAGTGAATCTATGCAAACATATAGGTTTGGTAAACAGTGCTAGGTTAGGGTAAACAATGAAGACAGTCCCTACAGCTGAGGAGCATATACTCTAATGGGGAAGACTAATATTAAAGACAAACAAAAAATCCTACTCACATATATAATTATAGTTTCTAGTAAGTGCTGAGAAGGAAAGTAGCAAGGTTCTCAGAAGAAGATTAATGAAGGAAACCACTTGGGTGTTATGAGAGAATAAATAGCAAAAAGTACTCTGGATTTGGTGATCATGGCATGCTTCCTTAAAGAAATGTCATCTGACCACCTAAAGAATGCCTAGAAGTTATTCAAGAGGAAGGAAAGGGAACTTTAAGTTGGAAGAACAGTTGTGCAAAGGCCTTGAGGCAGAAAAGACTAAGCCCCTCTGAGAGACTGAAAAAGATCAGTGTAACTAGAGAAGACGCACTGTGGATATAGATGAAGATAGGGAGGTAAAAAGGGGCTGTGGACCTTGATGAGGATTTTACATTTATCCTGAGTGCAGTGGGAATCCACTGAAGGGTTTTTCAGTGGGCAACTGACATGATTCAATTTGAAAACACTAATGGAGAAAAAAATATTTTGCATGTTTTTTTTTATCCTCAATAACTTAACGATTCTTGCCTGTTGTATGCAATACAATGTCTTTTTGTGAAGTTGTTGACAAGGTTTCCCTGGTAGTCTCTAGGGAAGGCCCTACTTAAAGTAATTGCTACTTAATCATGTCTCATTTAACATTTTTAGAATACTTTTTTGGCATGATAATTTCTGTGTCTTGGTTTTTTTCTTATTTTCTACTGATTGCATTTTTATTTTAGGGACATAGCATTGCAGGTGAAATACTTCTATTCATATTTGTTATCCTAATTATGTTGAAGATGTTAGAAAGAGCTGTGATATAAATAGCATGTTTAAAGTAAATTGACCTTATTTTGGAAGATTTCAGTGGAGAAACACAGAACCTAAGTTCTATATTTTTCCAGTATTATTCAGGGAATTCATGGAGTGAAATAATGTTTTTAGTTTCCTCACAAGTAATTAGCAGTATTTTTCCTGTGATTTTTACCTAATTAATTCCAGAGCTGCATTTATATCTGAAAGCCTTCTGCAGCAACTTCATTCCCGCATAGAATTCACCGTTGGCAGAAAAAGGACATGCTGCTGAAGTTTTTTTGCTACCAATTAAATAGCAAAAACCATCCCACTGAGAAAGCACAGACTAAACTTTATCTCATTAAGACAAAGTCCAGATGCCTTGTTTACTTGCGGCTGAAAATCAATGCCCTATTGTCTTCTAGAAATACATAATTTGCAACAGAAACAAGAAATAGGAGGTATGTGTTCATTGCTTTGTCTAAACTAGTAATTAAAATGCAAGTTTTTATTTTCAGATGGACAGTTTTAGCAAATCAACAATGGTTTAGAATGATATAAGCACTCAGTGGGGAGAATCCTCTGCTATGGTAGAACTTCACTTACTACCTTGTGCCTAGGCTGACACTCAAATAACTGTTGAATGAATGAATAATGAGTGGCTGAATGAAGTTAGACTTCTGACTTGCAGCTGTTATTCTCACTAATTTGGCAGACAGTTTACAGAATCTGGCAACCGAAACTGAGCAGGACTGGTATCACAATTGGGGGTGATCTTGGTTGCAACTTTGGTAAAATGCAGAACAGATTCAATTACTCAGCAGTACAGAATACCTTGCATTAAAATTCTGGAGAGATAATTTCTTCTGATTACCCAAGTCACTTTGATGTCCCAAGTAAACGGTTTTGATTATAACCATGGAATCCTTTATTTCAATTTGCATATGGTTAGAAATATAAATTTTCTTCCTGCCCTTTGGGAGCAGGGATATATATTATCCACTGTAGCATCTTACATAGATGAAGCAAAAAAAGCTACATTTGGCTAGTTCTTCTTGGGAAATTGTGTCCCAAGGGTGCAATAAAGATGCCAATTTTATGAACAGACTGTAGAACTAGACACATTGAATTATGAAGATGGAGCAAAATGCAGACAATGAATAATACTACTGCTTTAAAATGTAGATGAGAGTTTCCAAGAAGTGTTTTTTTTTGGTTGTTGTTGTTTTGTTTTTTTGCGATACGCGGACCTCTCAGTGTTGTGGCCTCTCCCGTTGCGGAGCACAGGCTCCGGACGCGCAGGCTCAGCGGCCATGGCTCACGGGCCCAGCCGCTCCGCGACATGCGGGATCTTCCCGGACCCGGGCACGACCCCGTGTCCCCTGCATCGGCAGGCGGACTCTCAACTACTGCGCCACCAGGGAAGCCCCCAAGAAGTGTTTTTGATTGTTGTCTCAATGTTGTGTGATGAGATGATCTCTGCTCTCTGCCTTGCACAGCTAATTTAAATGTGCTTTATTCCCTGAAGTCTATGTCTAAAAATTTGAAGGGCAGTAGAAATGCATACATTGTTTCTTCAGTAGATGGACATTTGTCCAAAGAACTGAATTTTAAGGAAGTTACTGGGCACATTGTGTACATTCATGTCCTAGGCATCTGATGATATAGATAAACAAAAGCTATCAAAAGAGCTACTTAAGTTTCTACTTGTAGTGTATCCTGTACAGTGTACTTTTTTCTATTTTGGCAGAATATATTTGGTGTTTATTTGAAAACTAATTGTTAGTTTAATGTCTAATGAAAAACCAGGAGGGATATAAAGATAACAGTTTCTTTGTCGAGACCATAATTACATAAATCCTTTAGATGCCTAAGTATTTTCTTACTAACTTTAATGTTACTGTTTAAAAATCATTAATGGAATGAGATTAACAGAAAAACAAATGTGAGTTCTCATGTCCATAGTTGTTTAGTTGAAAATAATACTGATTGGCAAAGATATAAATACATCAATTTATTAACCTCGGAATTTGGTAGACATTCTTACTTTTTGTAAAGCACTTGGGTTTCTCAGAGTCATGAGTGAAATTTATTTTATATTCATTGGGAAAATTCTTTCTTCCCACTTGTCAAACCCCTACTTTTTCCTTTGCTCTGCTCCTCCCCAGGGCACCCAGACAGCACAGGTAGATTTCTCACCTTTCCTCTTCCTCCCCTCGCTTCTCTGGCACCCAGCCTCCTGGCTTCCCTGTCTGAATGCACTGAACCCATGGGCTCTGCCATAACTCCTAGCACACAGTACGTAGGAGGTGAATGTCAGTGTCTTTAAACTCTTTGGGCCTCAACTCCCTTATCTGTAAAACAGGCATAATTATAGTACTTACCTCACCAAGTATCTATAAGATTAGATGAGCTAAATATAAACTAAATTAGTTAAATGTAACATGTAAGGCACTTAAACAAAGCTTGGCACATAGTATTATCATCATCATCATTACCCTTCTACAAACATAAATGCCCATCAAAAGTAGAGGTGTTATATGTATGGAATCTAAAAAAGAAAAAATGGTTCTGATGAACCTAGGGGCAGGACAGGAATAAATACGCAGAGGTAGAGAATGGATTTGAGGACCCAGGGCGGGGTTGGGGGTGTGTGTGGAGGGGGAAGGGTGAACTGGGACGAAGTAAGAGAGTGGCATGGACATATATACACTACCAAATGTAAACTAGATAGCTAGTGGGAAGCAGCTGCATAGCACAGGGAGATCAGCTCAGTGCTTTGTGACCACCTAGAGGGGTGGGATAGGGAGGGTGGGAGGGAGACGCAAGAGGGAGGGGATATGGGGATATATGTATATGTATAGCTGATTCACCTTGTTATACAGCAGCAGCTAACACAACATTGTAAAGCAATTATACTCCAATAAAGATGTAAAAAAAAAAAAAAGTAGATGTGTTCCACTAGGATGGCTATAATGAAAAATAAAAAGTGTTGGTGAAGTTGTAGAGAAATTGGAATGCTTATACATTGTTGGCAGGAATGTAAAATGGTTCGGCCATTGTGGAAAACAGTTGAGCTGCTCCTCAAAAAGTTAAACATAGAATATTCATATCACCCAGATATTCCACTCCTAGGGATATACCCAAAAGAACTGAAAACATGTATTCAAACAAATACATGTACATGCATGTTCATAGCATCACTATTGACAACAGCCAAAAGGTAGGAACAGCCCAAAGGTCCCTCAGTGGATAAACAAATTGAGGTATATACATACGATGGGATACTGTTCAGCCATAAAAAGGGATGAAGACGTGATTCACAACGTGGATGAACCTGAAAACATTATGCTGAGTGAAAGAAGCCAGACCTAAAAGGTCACATATGATTCCATTTATGTGAAATATCCAGAATAGGTAAATCCACAGGGATAGGAAGCAGAATGGTGGTTGCTAGGGTCGAGGGATGGGGAGAAAAGGGGGAGGAACTGCTTAATGAGTACAGGGTTTCCTTCTGGGGTGATAAAAATGTTTTTGAACTAGATAAAGTAGTGGTTGTACAACATTATGAATGTACTAAAATACTACTGAATTGTTTGCTTTAAAATGATTAATTTTATGTGATGTGAATTTCACGTAAAAAATATTGGAGAAAAAAGGATGAGAAAAAGCCAAGAGTGGACCAAAATACTGTACAAAGTGTTATAATTTCCAAAAAAAAAAAAAAGTAGAGGTGTTTCCCTCTTTGAGAAAAGTGAATACAGGTAATCTCTCTTTTTTTCTCATCACACAGATTTAGCAAATATTCCAGGGACCCTTGGAATCATATATCTGACACTTTTACTTTATAAGTGAGAAAAAGGAGCTCCAGAGAGCTGGAATATCTTTACAAGATCACATAGCTAGTTAATGAGCATCAGATCCTGAATCCAAGTGTTCTGATATCTATAGGGTCATCACATGTTTTCTACTCATCAGAATCTCTTCCTTTCTTTGTAGCTTCCCAGGGTCCTAAAGGCACAAACCCTCAGGGTCATATCCTGTGAGTTTATCTCAAGCTGAAACTCCTTGCCCTATTTATCAGTTACCTGTTTATAATAGTCTGCAGGTTATTTCCTAGGTCTCTTACCATAAAGGTACCATATTTTTCTGATTCAGAAAAATAAAGAAATTGCTTTGGGATGAAGTCAGAGAAACTATGCTGCTCTGAAAGCTGCCCACATCCTCATGCCAGGTCAGTGAGACACAGACACAGGGCCAGCTTCTCGAGTGTGCCACTGGAAGGGTTGTGGCCCTTAAAAGGGTCCCAAGATTAGTTTAATGCTCTGCTGTTGCTATCTTGAAATTTGTAGTATTTTTCAAGTAAGGAATACCACATTTTCATGATCTCTTGGCCTTACAACTTATTTGCCCAGTCCTCTGATGAAGTAGCGGATCTTCGTGGTAAATCCCTCGGTACTCAGGAAACTTTAGATCTGCTCTGCATGGAAGGAACCAAGATGCAAAACTCAGGACTATTAAACCCCTCAATTAGTACTATAGATAAGTAATGTATTTTCATTAAAGCAGCCTGCTGCATTTTATTTAAAAAGAGGATTCTTTCGCTTTGATATGGCAGCTAAGGAGGAAGAAACCTGCTCTGTGACAGCTGTACCCTTTGACAGGTCATGGAGGAAACTAAGACTTAGAACTCTATAGATTTAACCTGGACTAATTCCTCTCGAGCTCTATTTAAAGGGACTTTGTTCTGATTTTTTGAAATAATGAATATAGTTTTACATATAAGAATAAAGTTAATAGTGCTTTATTAGAACCTATGCAGAAGAAAAATTGCTTTACTGTGATGATCAGCATTTAACCATACAACTGAATTAGCGACTCTATTGGAAAAGTAAGGCAGTAACTAAAGAAAAATCACAGAAGTACATTGCTGAAAGGCAAATAACTTTGGATCCAGTTAGCAGTCGGTTAGCTTTTCAATGTAGACCACTCACAGAGCTCAAACTAATAGTCTACAGTA
Source organism: Grampus griseus (assembly GCF_964374135.1). Classification (NCBI taxonomy): domain Eukaryota; kingdom Metazoa; phylum Chordata; class Mammalia; order Artiodactyla; family Delphinidae; genus Grampus; species Grampus griseus. The sequence continues at coordinate 13,860,624 of NC_138997.1, read as the reverse complement.
CAAGGGGCCACTTTTACACTGATGTAAAGAGAGACCTGGCCAAATGACCTGCCCACCGTGGAGGGCTCCTCCAAACCATTTAGCTCCTGGGCAGAGAGGAGGGCTGAAGAAGCAAACTGGTGGGAAATGGGGGGCTCACTGTGAATCTTTGCCCTTTGAATTAATTCTAGTTGACCTACTTGAGCAATGATTGAGGAATTTTTGATTCAGTTTGCCCTGATCTGTCCCCTGGTGAGCCTGGACTTGTTATTTTTTAATGAAACCATTTTCACTGCCTGTTGTTTTAGGTGTCAGCAATAGAAGAGAGTAAGGTTCTTACTCCATTTTTTTTATCAGTTCTTCTAGTGCTGTTTGTGCTGTCGAATTGCTTTGAACCAGCATCTTTCTGCAGAGCGTATTTTCTAGCAAACAGCTGGATAATACTAACAAAGGATAAAAATAATCCCAGATAAGGACAGATGAGAAACATTTATATAGCAAATACCTTTTTTGGAATTATGACTGTATATTTTTTTCATCCCTTCTGATTTATGTAGAGAAATCTGTTGGGAGGTACTTGTCCCAGTACTGAACTTTTCCAGCCCAACTCATAGCCTATCTCTGGAAATCAATGGAAAAATATTACATTATATTTTTTGCTGTTAAGGTTTATTTACTCCAGTTTTCATCCTTTGGCAGTCAGAATAAGTAAAGGTCAAACTTTGTTCTACCAACAGGAATTTTCCAATTAGAAACATTTTATTCATAGTACAAAGAGGAACTGACTGCACAGTTAGCTCCTTCTGGTTTGTGAGATTTCATTACCGCCTTTCAAAAATTGCGTTAGTAGGATTGAAGGTGCCTTCACAAATTATTTATAAAGCTTCAGGAGTTGACAGAAGTCTCAGTTAGATGGTTAGAAAGCAGCTGCGTACAGAAGTCAAGCTTAGCTAACTCGTAAAATAAAACAAATGGAGCAACAATACTGCAGAGAATAGCAGATTTATTTCACTGTGTCAGTATGAGCTTCGGTCCATCAAAGCACCACTAAGGGCAAAGCATTAACAGTACTTGGTACGGGTTTGCAGATAAGACGTCCTTAGCCACTCAGCCATACATCTTCATTGATTTTTCTGTTTCTTAATACAACTATCAGATAATAGGTTTTCAAAAGTGAGTGCCATTATCATGGCATTTTGCGGAGCACAGGCTCCGGACGCGCAGGCTCAGCGGCCATGGCTCACGGGCCCAGCCGCTCAGCGGCATGTGGAATCTTCCCGGACTGGGGCACGAACCCGCGTCCCCTGCATCGGCAGGCAGACTCTCAACCACTGGCGCCACCAGGGAAGCCCCCTGCTTCCTTTCTTGATATTCCCCCCTTGATTCCTCCAACAGTGTTCTACAGCCAGGGAGGAGGATTAGGTCAGAAAAGTTCCATCTCGGAAAATTCAAATTACTTACATTCACTCAACATTTTGTTTTATCCTTTGACCTTCTTAAAATAGTAACTCCTAATATATTGGTGTGGGGGAGTTAACATTGCAGTCAGCAGGCATGACTGTTAGATTCTTTCTGAACCATCTAATTCCTCCATCTGTCCTACTCCCACCTTGCATTTTGTCATGAAGTGACACACAATAGAAGAGCAGTATAGTAAATCTAAGCCTGTGACTTACTATGTTTCCCCAAGGATGGAGATCCCTTCTGTTTCTTTTCTCTTTTGTTTCCAGGTTAAAGGGTGCATGTGTGAACATCTAATACCATGAATGTTGATCTGAAGGAATTTCCCCAGGGAATGTGAGATGTATATATCTTATTTATAGTCTCCTGGGAGATTTTTACTTTTAGATAGTCACAATTAAATCAATATGGCCTCAGTCCTTCTGAACAAGTAATATACATTTAGCTGAATTGGTTTACAAAACATCTGATAAATTGAAGTTTTCTTATTTTCTATCTTGTGACACTTTTAATCACTTTTCAGTGATAAGATTTTTATGGTAAAATAGTTTATTGGAAAAGTGTTTAGATAATTCAAAGTCTTTTAAAAACAGCTTTGCCAATTGTTTAAATTTTACCAAATTTTGTACCAGTTTTAGACTAATTAATGACTAATCATTTACTGGAGTGCTTTCTCCCTGCCTAAAAATGGTATCAGTTATATAATTATTTTCTACTCACTCACAGAAAATGTTAGAAGTAACTGTATAATTACTCATTAATGAACCTGGTTTCTGGGGGGAGGAGGTTCTTGGTTGAAAATTGGGTAAATTTTTAACCAATTTAGTTCTTCTAGGTCTCAAAGATATAATTCTGTAAAAAAAAATTCATTTGTTTTTCAACCTACATTAGAAAATATTATGACTACCTATTACAAAGTACTGCTTTTCCTCATGTAAAGAACATGGCTCACATCATAGTTTGTATAACATGGTAGTTGAAAAAGTTGAGATTTGTCATCATTAAGATAGTTATGACACTGTCTACCAAATAGTTTTTATCCATATTTAATAGATATTTTCACTGAGTTCTAATAGTTTACGTGTAAAATAAGTGGTGTTGACAGTGAAAGAAAAGGAAAGAGTGGAAGATATATTTGAGAGAAAGAAATGACAGTTATCTGACTGTCTAGCTCATCTCTTGTAAATGATTTAATATATGGTAACTGTTCAGCATAATTTATGCAATTGTCAGAGAATGACAATCAGTATAATATACTAGAAAGTGATTTAGATTAGTTGTTGTCCCAGGCTCCCTAGTTTCTAAAAATGTGTCAGTTTGGAGGACGTTTAGCCACTTTGCATCTCAGATTTCTCCTCTGTAAAAGGGGGTTAAAAAGCCTGTCACCAGGTTGTTGTGAATTAAACATGGAAAGTGCTATGAAAAATGGAAAGCATTCTGTAAGAGTTAGCTTTTTAGAATCTGTTTAGAATCACCCACTGTAAGAGCTATAACGAGCCTTTGGAGATAATGAGCCTCCCGGTCTCCATTTGGGAAATCAGAGAACAGGCCAGGGCGGTAGTGATCTTTGCTCCATGGCACACAGAACTTGGACCTCAATTTAGACCTGTTGATACACTGAGCCATCTCATTTGTTTACTTGTGTGTTTATTTGTTTTGTTTGATTATATCTACTTTTAGAATGTAGCCCAGAAAATAGAACGCCATTGGGGTTATTAAGAACTGTATTAAGGGTATTAAGAAGTTCAAGCAATGAACTTTTAACTTTACCTTCTAGAACAGCTCTATCCAGTAGAACTAGAATGCACACTGAGTATGTAATTTAAAATTTTCTTGTAGTCACACTAAAAAAGTAAAAGGAAGCAGTGTTAAAATTAATTTTAACATTTTTAACTCAATATATCTAAAATATCATCTTACCATGTAATCAGCATTTTAAAACTATTAATGAGATACTTTACATTCTCTTTTTTAAATAAGCCTTTGAAATCCACAACACATCTTAATTCAGATGCTAAATTTTCATTGGAAGGGCCTGATCTGTATTTGATTTCATAAAATTTGCATTTGAAAAAACTACCTTTGCACATTCCAGCTGCTCCAAAGATACTTTAAAAAAAGTCCTATTACTAAATTAAATATCAGTTCAGTTTGCCAGTTCTATTAGCCAGATTTTCAGTGCTCAATAGCCTCAGGTGCCTAGTGGCTACCATATAGGATAGCACAATTTCAGAAGCCTGTGCAATGCTCTTATGTTAGCATATTCCTATTTATGTGAGAGAAGAGTCAAAAATCCACCTATCCATCTACTTTATTTCATTGACTATTGCTTTATTTTGTTACGCAGACACCTTCTCCATACCTTCTGTAGTAAATACTTAGATTTTCCTTTTCATACTGACTAGTAAAACATCCATTATAAGAACTGATGGGAAGCTAAATGTTGGGAAATTGCCTTAACTGTGATTGTTAGTACTTGAATTGACCAGATTTCCTCTCCCACAGCTTTGAATGCTTTGTGGGTTTGTATAACTGTGTGCCCTGCTTTATAAGTACTTTCAATGTAACCTGCTTTGTTTCACTTGATTGCTCTAGTATGGTTAAGGACAAATGTTTTGGAATAATAACAGACCTATCAAATTGCCAACTGGGAGATCCATGGAGTATGCTTAGGGCAGCTTTTTGTAGCATTTCCTGTACCTGGCAAATCATTTTAGAAAAAATGTTCTTAACTGGCAGATTCTAGAAAATACTTTTTAATATAATATATAGGCTTATTAGTTACCATTACCTTCTTAAAAATTAGTGTTCTGGGGCCATGTATAGAGATGGTATAACAAAGGAATTAAGAGCATGGTTCATGAGTCAGGCTGGCTGTGTTTGTATCATGATTCCACTACTTATAAATTATAGGAATTTGTGCAAAGTTACTTCACCTTTCCAAGCTTAGGTTTCTCATTCTAGAATGGAGATAGGAATTGGATCTACTTAACGGGGTTGTTAGAGAATCAAATGAGAATATATCTTCAGCCCTGTGCCTGGCACAGAATAAGTGCTCAGAATATGAATTATTACTATACAAAGCTGCTACAACTATAGGCATTGTCACACTTTAAACCCATTTCCAAAGGATAAAAAGAGGAACAGCACATGCTATACCTGGCCATGGTAAAGGAAAGTCAAAGGGTATAAACCCTGAAGAGTGGAGTGTCAAAGTGGAGAGTCTCCAGTTTCTTCTTTTCGTTGTTTTTCTTTTGAATTAGTGTGCAAGTTCTTTCTCCCAAGACACAAAAGGAATTGTTCATCACTTTCACTGTGAAAATTTTGCTTTTCCTACCTGTTCCAAGATGACTAGTTTGCATCTGTTTTGAAACAAGACTTTATAAACAACTTCTCAAAAATGATTCTATGAATAATAATAGATCAGACTTTTAATCAACCTATGGTTTTACGTTCTGAAAATTATAGCAAAGATAAACATCAGGAAGTACATTTGCTAGTTTTATGTAGTGCCAGATTGGTAAATTACTGTACTTTTTTGCTGTCCTATTATTGTTGTTTTTGGTTGTGTTTTAATTTACATCATTCTTCATGTTCCTCAACTCCTATTTCCCAGAACTCTTTTCTGTATTATTATTATTATTAATGAGGCATGTGTTATATTTATAGTGTTTGCATAAAAATAGATCATCTCTGTTAGGTAGTTTTCAATGTTTAAAACAAGTTTGCTTACTCACTGACTATGAAAAATATCCTGGAACAAATGTGGAACCATCCATCTCCTGAACGGAATTCTTACGGGCTTTGCTTATCTACGTAACTGCCTTGATAACATAGCTTGGAAATCATTCCCATACTTTTGGAGAGGAGTCAATCATTTTAAGCATTTTCCACTAAACAGCAAAATCCTTGAGATAATCAGGTTATTACAAGTAAAAATATTTTAGGAAGGGGGTCTTTGTCAGCTAAAGTGAAAACCTACACTGAACCGATGTTTAAGATGCATTATCATGGGCAGAAAAGAAATCTTACTTCACTCTTTGACAGGGTTAGTTACAAAAGTTCATAGTCAGGTCAGCAAAGGAAGAAATGGGGTTTTAGAATTTATTCAGCATGATTTTTAAAATATTGAGTTGTTAGCTTTGTATGTGGATGGAGCTTCAGAACACTTTTTTTTTTACATTTTAAAAGTAGAACTAAGTCAGAAAGATGCACAAAATTAGAAATGTCAGGATATTTAATTCAACGTGTGGCTGTTTATCCTAAAAGATACTGAGTTCGAACAAATAGAGCACAGAGTCACATAAAACATGAACACATTTTTAAAAATATTATTTCTTTGAGTTAGAATGCATGTTTTTTCTTCCGTATTTGAATTAATATTCTTTAGATTTGACATTTTATTTGTGTGAGGAGTGAAAGAGAAGTGAGTGTATCTAGAAGACCAGAGTTTAGATTAAACATTATCATAAATGTCCAAGCCTTGGTAATATACCTTGTATTTCATTGACATCTTGTGTAGGTTTCTAATCTTGGATTATAACCCATATGAATGTCCATTAAGATCCACAAGAAGATTTTCATGGAGAGAAAAAAAAATACTACATTAAATTAAGTATAAGAGGAACATAAGATAAGGACATTTTTGGTGGGAAGTGAGAACAGCTCCAGCATTTGCCATTCCCAACAAGGCAAGGACATGGTCATGGTATCTCCTGCTATCAACATTCTTGTCCCCAAGAGCGACTAGCAAGTCACAGCCCTGCAGAGTTTGTCCATTTTTTTTAAAGAGAACATCATCACCAGGGAGACTGAGAGATCGTCTGCATCTCAAAGTACAAACAGGCATTAGATAGAGGACAGAGGGCTTCAGAGAGAAACAGCGGAATGATCAAAGGCATTCATGTCCAAATTATGCAGCTGTGCTAAATGTGCTCAGAAGAAAGAAATATTTGAGTGCAGCAAAAGATGAGTGCTATAGTGAGGAAGGAGATAAAACTGAAAAAATATGGAGACATGAATGCTTGACCAGCAGTACATGCGAACAGAGTATCTGGGCATAACGGTAGTGTCAGAGAGACCAGTTAGAAATTGGATGTAATTATACAAGAGTGAGCTGGGGGAATGAAGAAACAGATGGAAGAAGCATTAGAAAAATTGCAGGGAGAGACACTGCAAGTTATGAATGGATGACTCACTGATGAGTCAAGATGAGTTTCAAAATGGGTACCAGCAGTAACAGTGGCACCATTAACAGACTCTGTATGTAGAGAGAATGTTAGCTGTCTTTTTGAGAATTGGGGCTTCTTGATGTTTCAGCTTTGTATAAATCTGATTCAGCCCTTGACCAGCTTTTTGGCTTGGGATGATGCAACAATTGTCATCCTACTAGAGCCTGATTTTTCTCAGGTCACTACTAAAATATAGGCAAAGAAAAGAATTCTGGACATAGCAGAGCGCAAAAGGATATTAAATAAAAAACAAGACTGACATGGTGTATTTCTTAAATACGTGTCATTTGAGGTCCCAGGAGGACATCCAGGTAGGTTACCTACTGGAGTTGTTTGTTATCATGGGACTAGACCTTCAGCCACTGGCCAGCTCTGGAGATAAACTTTGTATAGCCATTAGCAAAATATAATAATTTTGTTGTAAGAATATAAGTATTTGCAAGTCTGTAAGCACTTTTTTTTTTTTGTGGTACGCGGGCCTCTCACTGTTGTGGCCTCTCCCGTTGCGGAGCACAGGCTCCGGATGCGCAGGCTCAGCGGCCATGGCTCACGGGCCCAGCCGCTCTGCAGCATGTGGGACCCTCCCGGACCGGGGCACGAACCCGTGTCCCCTGCATCGGCAGGTGGACTCTCAACCACTGCGCCACCAGGGAAGCCCTATAAGCACTTTTTTGTCTCTTCTTTTTCATGTAAAAACTGTCTACTTGATAGCAATAGAAACTTCTGACACTTTTAATTGCAGAATCCTGGAATAATACACTGTGCTATTAAAATTCCTCTTTCTATGTTCTATAGTTCTCTGAAGTATCACTGAAAATCATTTGGCTTTAGTTCTTACTTGTTTAGTGATGATAAAAATGAATTTTAATGAAAATATAAATTTTTTATAAGAACAAAATGAAATTGAGCAGTACAACATTATATATTCTTCTTTCTGCAGATGGTAATCTACAACTTTCTGTAAGTATGAGCAATTCAACATATCTACACAATAGGGAAAAAAACATGAGCAGCACAGTTTGTTTTCAGAGCATGTTTGAAATAAAATGAAGTCTTTGTGTGCATGAAAAGTTTTTCTTTCTTTAATTCAGAGTCTTCAAAGCACTGAGTGAATGAATGATATAAACAGGGACCCATAATCTTACTAGTGATTGAAGACATTTCACTTCACTCTGGGAGAGCTCCTACTGCCACTTCCAAATGGGTTCCAGACCTCCCTCTGGGCGTGGATGCAATGTGAGGGAACTCATCGCCCTTCTCCCCTCTTTAAACTCTTTTCTTCTTACATTCTTTGTCTAATTTATTGGTAGAACCATTGGGCCAAGTCAGACACTTCATCTCTCTTCTCCAGTATCCATATTCAATCGAATATCTAACCATCTCAATTCAGCCTTTATGGATCTTTTAAAGTTTCTTCCTCATCTTCTTCAAAGCCACTGTTTTGGTACGGTCTCCGTAATCTCTCACCAGATTTGCAATATCCTGCCTACTCATCCCTGTTTCTGTCTTCCCCCCCTTTCAGTCCCTCCTCCACACAGCTTCCAGAGTAATTATTTTTAAATGGAAATATGAACCTCTCTCCTCTGGAAAATTCTTTATTGGTCTCTTGCCAGGATGTCATTCAAGTTTCTTGGTTCCACCCGCCAGGCCCCTATCTATTCTCTAGCCTTTACCCAAACTCATACACATGAGACCTGTGTTCCAGCTCTGCCAGATTTCCTGTGCTGCTTCACAGCTGCTCTGTTTGGCCCTACTTCTGTAACATGGCAAGTGTGTAGAGTGCCCTTTACCCACTTGCTGACCTAACCAGGTCATCTTTCAAGATTCTGCTAAAACATAATCTTCTCTGACCTCCTCCCTTGTAGGCACAATTTGTTCCTTTTGTTTTATACTACTATCTATTATTCCTGTAATTTTAATTATTTTTCAATCTCTCCTTCCATTTTACTGTGAGTTTTTTGGACTTTCCATAAGCACATTGTATATATGAGCCCAAGCACGGGACCTGGTACATAATAGTTACTCAATAAATATAAATAAACAAACTCGCTCATGAGTTGATTTAAGAAAGTAACCATAGATGGGCTTGATGTGGGAAAATATTCAGTTCTGTTCTTAAACTTACCATTGACAAGCTTTCATATAAAGCTTATTGGAAAAAAAAAGTATATATCCATATATACCTATATATATTACATCTGTATTTAGGATATGTATAATTAGTTATAGTTATATACAGTAAAATATTTGGGTTTGAAATATACTGTTTTAGTTATTACTTTATTTTAGAGTAAATTGTTTTTTTCAACTCTACTGCTCATTTAATAAGTGACACTTTATGAAGTAAATTAGTTAATGCTATTTACAAAAGTGTATAATATGCTAAAGTAAAATAATGTTTGGAAAGAATCTAGTGCTCTTTTTAAAATGAAAGATGAAAGAGACAAATTAGAGTATCCTGACATGAAGAGGAAACCCGTGGTCTTACTGAAAATTAAGATGAAAAGGTTATGTGTACAGTTATTTGCCAGTGTAATGAGAATGTCCATGTCTCGGCTTGTTAAAAATTGGCAAGTTTATATTAAAGCTAGTTGTCATGCTTCAATTAAGTTAGCAAATATGAATGTCAGTATTATCACAAATGCAATATTAGAACTGATGTTTAGTCCTAACTTGAATGCAATGAGTGATTACGTCTAGTACTCAACTCCCTCATATTGAATAAGGAGTAAACAGCTTGTTTTCCTTATCACAGAAATCTCTTTGGTGTGCTGTTGTTTAGTATTTATATAAATAAGCAGTTAGAAAAAGTTAAATAGACTCATCATTAAGTTGTTGTGTTGAATCAGTAAAGTGATAACTGAGTCTTAACATCCAAAACAGAAATCTTGAGGATGACTATTATGGAAATAGTTTTTAAAAGGAGAAAACATTAAAGGACCCAAAGAGATTTAACATCCCATTACTTTTATGCATTTAACAACAACAATAAGGAAAATCCATACACATAGAGTTTATAGTACTTACCCTTTTGTAACTGTTTATCAGTTTGAAAAAGATGTCTAACTAAAGGTAAATATATATATCTCACAGATAATTTGCTTGTCTTGTTTTGGAAGAAGAAAAAATGAGAATGTGTTGATGATTTAGCTTTTTTTCTTCATCCTCTTCTTTTGATTTGTTATTTTCACACTTATCTTCAGCTTTGATATTGCATTAAGCTTTGGCAGCATTGTTTACTGTTTATTCTAGGGATGCTTCCTGTATAGAGCCTCTGTTATTGTATCCTGCTAACAATACAGTAAATGGAAATTTGGGAAAAGCAACAGTAGGAACTGCTGTGTATCTGCAGTAAGTTAATCAGATTTAGATACCCACAAACTAACACAGCCCACAAGACTGATAGCCAAATGCTACAGTAAATTGTTTCTTAGCAGGAAATCTACAGTAATTTGGACAATGGAGCATTTGACAGCTAACTCATCAAAAGCAGTGCACCCTGAGGAAGTTGCTCACTTCTAGTTTTACATTCAGCCAAGCATTGATAAAGCAGTGGCTAATAGGAGAATCAACTTAGAAGCAAATGATGGCAAGGCTACTTATCCCAATGCCAAAAGGAGACACAAGCAGATAGTAGATTACTCTGCCTGGGGACTCTATAGTATGTACTTACCCAAATTAGAAGGTGGGTCACCTATGCCTTATGAATTCCTTTTGAATGCCAGTTTGATCCTATATTAATAAGCACGATTAAAAGCTAAGCTATTTTCTGTTCCCAAAAGGTTGACTTATGCAAAATGACACAGGATAGTTCTGAGTTGTCTCTCATGCAAGTGTACTAGAAGTAATCAGATAAGCAAGATGATGTTTGTGACTTCAAAGAAAAGAGATCTTTGGAGAATATGTACATTATGTTTCTATATGGAAGTTTATCTTATATAGTGGGCAAAAAGTGTTAAAATATTTAAAGCAAATAAAGATGCTTCCAATTCCCAAATTTGGGAGAGCACTTCTTTGAATGTGAGCTTTTATGTTTTATCATATTAAGCAAAGTACACAGAGTTATCTTCTATTCTTTTCTGCTTAAAGAAAGATTTCAGGTTCAGGTTCCCTGCTCTGTATCCCAACTTGCTATAAGGAAAGGCCAGAGATACAAGTCACAGTGGAGTCAGGAGAGAGAGCAAAGCTGTCACAGGGAGAAAGACAGTGGTGGCAGTGAAACCAAACCCATTGTCACATCTGCCGGGCAGTGTAACTGAGAAGAGTGATTCACTGAAGTAGGTGTACTAACCAGGCCAATGACCTCCTGCCATCAAAAGTAGAACAACAACAAAAAAAAAGATGTTTGGAGAAATTAAAAAGAAAAAAAATCTTCTCTTACAACTGTAGACCTTATGAAATCCTTATACAAATCAAATATAACTGATCAAATTTAACTTTTGAATTGAGATGTGCAATAATCGAAGAACAGTGTATTTCAGGCTCAGAAAGAACAAAAGGATATAATATACCTTGTTCTTCATTCTGATGTAGACTACATTTTGAATAAAAATGTTTCGATTTATTTGGTTAAATAAAAATGTTATTTAAAAAAAACAAGTAGAACCAAGCATGTGCGTTTAGGAATAAGAAGCTAAAAGGAAGTAGCATTGAAAAACTTTTCAAAGACCAACATGAAAATGGACTTCAAGCTTGAAATTATAACCCAAGGGAAGGAGACCTTACATTGATATATACTAAACACAAAACCTTTGTTAGATGGAAAAGCCATCAAAGAGCAGGTAAATTAAAAAATGCAAGAATAAAAAGTATTATAGAAGTGTGATACGCAGTTATCTAAAAGGAAAAAAATGTTACTTTTCTGAATTGTGATAGTTGTCATTTTTTTCAGATTTTTAATTTGTTATTTCTTTTCTCATTTTAAATAAAATATCTAATTTGTATGTAAATGCATAAACGTGATTTTGGATTCTTTTTTTTTTAATTAATTTATTTTTGGCTGCATTGGGTCTTTGCTGCTGCACGCGGGCCCTCTCTAGTTGCGGCGAGCGGGGGCCACTCCTTGTTGCGATGTGCGGGCCTCTCACTGCGGTGTCCTCTCTTGTTGCGGAGCACGGGCTCTAGGTGCACAGGCTTCAGTAGTTGTGGCTCGTGGGCCCCAGAGCGCAGGCCCAGCAGCTGTGGAGCGTGGGCCTAGTCGCTCTGCAGCATATGGGATCTTCCTGGACCAGGGCTCGAACCCTCATCCCCTGCACTGACAGGCGGATTCTCAACCACTGCGCCACCAGGGAAGCCCTGGATTCTCCTTCTTATTGGGGCCTCCCAAATTTTTAAAGCTTAGGTGCCACAAAACCTGGACATATTCCTGCAGGTCTGAGGTGATGATCCTGGTAAAAAGTGCTGACACTGGACTTTGAAATAGGCCACTCTTGACCTGAACCCATTCATTGGCATCAATTCCGGATTGGCTGGGAAACCTAGAGACCAGATTCTCACCCAGCTTTGTCTGCAGCTCCTGAGCTTCTGGGTGGATGCTTTAGCAACCCTAGAGTGTGGGCTTTGCTCTTTTCTTCTAGTAACACTCTCTTACAGACCAGCTGCCCCTACCCACCCCGCACACGTACATTCATACTTATATTCAGGGTTGTGTCAACAGCCAATCACTATTAAACTGATAGCATACTAGCATGAGAAGACCCCATACTAGCGTGTCTGAATATCTTAATAGTTTTGTAAATTTATAGTTTTCATTTAATGCTTTAGCAGGATTTGGGTGTTTTTTGGTTTTTTGGGGTTATTTTAATATCTAGGCACATATGTTGCCATTTAGGTAGTTGGTAAGTGTATATGCAGTATTTTTCACAATTTTCCAAGTCTTCATTATTGACAGTAACATACTTAAAATTTAGACATAAAGTATCAAATAATTAAGTTGTACAAGTTAATTTGATATTCTGATATCTGAGCTTTAGACATATTCTTCAAAATTTAATTACTTTTTGTTAAAGTTAATGCTAACCAAGGTTACTGTCTCACAGACGGGGATATATGGTGGTGGCGGTGTGGATATATAGTGGTGGCGGTGTGGTGTTTTTCTTGGTTTTTTTGGTGGAGGGGAAGTTAAGAAAGGCATGTTTATTTGAAATAAGATAAAATAAGAAGAAATAAGAATAGGAATAGTTACTCCTTCCACTTCCATTTTCTTCTAGCAACATGGCACCCACACAGGCATATTTTCCTTTTACAGCTGATCTGCTGTGAACTTCAAGCCATTCAGCACCTTCATGAATAATTTCACAGAAATATACAATCAACACATCACATCAGCTCCATGATGTAACTCTTCAAAGTGACTCGCTTAGCAGCACTATTATGCTCAATAATGATGAGTGTTCATATTCAGAGGCAAAGCATGCGTCTCATTCTGTGCCTATGAGAAATTCAAGTTGTGCCTTGTTAGAGGATAGTGCAGTAAAAATTTTAAAAAACATATGATTCTAAAATAAAAAGCTCATTAAGAATCTATTTATAAGCAATAAGGGTATTACATATTAGCATTTAAAGATGTTGAAATCCTAAGTGTCTTCTCGTGTACTGAGTTAAATCCTCTCTCGTATAAATTATATACATAACAAATATTCGTATGAAGATTTAACAGTGAAGATTTAAAATTGGCCTGGTAAAATCGAACAAAATATGAACTTTTACATTTCACTTGTCACATGGTCCCTGGGAAAGAGATCCTTTCTTTAACAAGGTTAAATTAGTTAAAGTGGGCTCAGTGCTATTAGCTACGTGCAAAATCTGAAGCTAAGTGCTTAATCATAGAAATTAGAAATGATCATTTAATGAATTCTGAACAAATAGTGTGGTTTTACTCCAGTATATTCACAAAAGGGAGTCATTTGTCACGTAGAAAGAAAGGTGAGAAAAATAGCTTCACAACAAATCTCGAGCTTTAGTTTGCAGGGTTTTTTTTTAATGGCTACTTTTAAAAAGTTATCTTAAAGATGGTTACGTAAGGAATATAAAGTCTTAGACATCAGGAAACACAGTAATTTGTAATCATAATTATATTAGTGATTTTGAGTGTTCTTTATAATGTATTATTTATATTCTGCCCAAATTGGACCATATTAATGAGCCATAAAATACAAATTGATAACCTTGATTTTGTTTTAAATAAGTTTAAATGTTTTATATTGTTTTAATTATTAAAAGTAATTTTAAAAATACTTGGAAAGAAACTAGATATGCAACTATTGTTCAAATGAAAATTCGTGCATGAGAAAATGGGACAAAATATGATTGCTTTTCATTGAAGAGAGTTAAGTCAACATGGAGAGCATGAAAATAAAGTAAGGAACAAAGAGAATCGTCAGATCGGAAACTTTAAAGAGGATATTACAGAAAGCTTCCTAATGGAGGAGGAGCAGAGTGATAAATGCAACAAATGCTATAATACATATTTTTTGGTCATCAAGCCACAAGTCTTTCAGGGACTACTCATGGCTCTTATCCATCTACTGGCCCCATCTAAGGACCCTCTCCCAGGAGTAGTTGACAGAACTAACAAAGACAGGAGGCAAGGCTGCCATTTTGTCACCTCCTTATCTTCTGCCTGTGCTCCCTGAGGTTCCTTATCACGCCTCAGAAGTGCCAGGTCCTTGTTACTCTGTTGGCTGCTGAGCACTGATCTACCGCCATGTGAAACTAAATCATGTGAAACTAAATCCAAAATTCCACAAGGAATGGGGTCAACCTATCAGTGAAAACAATAGCCCATTTGAGTGCTTCTTCTTTCTCTGACCGGAAGGCAAGCTCTCCAGAGTCCACTGGGGATACTTCCTAAAAACACTTTGAAAGCTCACACATGTGTGCTGTGATTTTTTAGAAAGCAGGATGCTCTGCTTGGGGAATAGGAAAGCCTCTAAAACAATGAAAAATGGTAGAAACGGGAAAGATCCATGAGCATGTTCAGAGAGGTGTTTGCATAATTTAATGTTGTTTATGTTTTCTAAAGTTTAGATAATTGCTCATTAAAGACTTCATCGAGTTTATAGATACAGTGCTTGCTACGTGGTAGTCACTGTATGGCATAAACCTATTGTAGCAAATTTTCCAATAGTGCACAGCATGCATCTGTGACTGAGACAAAAATCAATGCTTATGGATTTAGCAGTGTAATCCTATCACTAGTTCTGTAAGATATGATTTGAAATGTAAAGTACGTTAAGACTTAAGTGAACTTGGAGGCATGGAGTCTCTGGGGTGTTTCTTAGTATCCTATTTATTATTGATCAGACTATTTCTTTATTGTCTCTCTTCTCCTGGCCCCAGTTATCCTTCTTCCCCTATTCGTCAATAGCTTTTAAATTATGTGTACCAGAACCAATAAATTATCCTCAGTAAAAATATTTACTTCCTACTTTCAAAACAAGTAATAATTTCTAAAGTTTTCAAAGCAAGAACATTATCACGTGACCAATTGGGTTAAGTCTTAAAACAAAAATACTAGTAAAATGTTAGGTGAAGTTTCTAAGTTTTACCAAGAAATTTTAGTGTTTTCTCTAGAAATATACACAAAGTAAGTCAACTACTTTTAAGTAACCTTAAATGACCCTAAATTACTGTGTTTTGTATTTACAGGAAGTTCCTAATGTAAAATTTGAGAAATTGTGGGATATAATCTAATTAAGATTTTAAAAATTAGATGCCTGCCCTCAAATTTACTATGAAAGAATATTAAATACAGTTTAAAATAGTCATAGCTACCTGGAGTCATTCGTTCATTCAATCAAGAAATATCTACAGAGACCTGATGTTCCAGGCACTGAGAGAAAGTAGAACAAGGTCTCCTACTATTATAATGATGTCCCAGTGATTCCTCATAAGCTTGGTACCGGAGGCTATTACTCACTGGAATTTATAAAAGTCATGTTTGTAACATGCAAAAGGTTTGACTTTCTTTTTGCTCCTCAAATGATCATTCACCATAATAGCCTTAGGGTATCATAAAAATTGTTAGAGTTATGTAGGTTTTTATCAGTACTTTAACCTGATTTGTGATAAAATTCTGCCAGTTTAATAAAATGTTCCTTCCATTAATAGATTATATCTCTATCTGAGTATCTGAGTTTTAGTCCTTATTCTGAAAGTGAGTTATGTTTTCCATTTACTGTATTCTTTTGATATGGATGATTCATTTGCAAAATAATCTCTATTCTAAAAGCTATAATTTCCATTTTCATCAGCATATTCTTAATTTGGGGAAGAGCATGAACTGCCAATGAAAGTTAGGCCATCATCTACATAAACTACTAAATCTTGAGTTTAATTAGGTGGCTTTGAGATGTAGACAGAGAAATGAAAGAAAAAAATATAGGAAAATCATTCAAAACACTTCTGTCCAGTCTGTGTGTGTGAAAATAATTGTGGGGAAAAAACCTGCCCCATTGATGTGAGAGCTTCCTGCTTGGATGCATGTGTATATATTTAAAGCTTGTCACTTACTTAGAAGGAATCCTGAATTCGATTGGATAGTATCTCCTTACACATGCAGTGTGAGTCTTCTAAAAGTTATTTTGGCTTTAAAAGAGCAAATTCACAGAATGACCTTCAGCTACTATTAATCCATCTAAATATAGGACGTGAATGCAGAACACATCTGCCATCTGTCAGCTGAGAACTCCCCTGCCACTACCTCAGCCGCTACTCCCCACAACCTCTTGGGGCTGAGATAACTTAGGGAGAGGTCTTTCCTGGCTGGCAAGGAAAGAGTGCATTTAGACTAATCATTAAAATCCATTACCTAACAAAGTGCATGTTCTTAAGGAATACACTGATACTTACCAATGAATTAATGAGCAAAATAGACTATGAGAAGGTGAGATTAACAGTCTCAGAAAAGAACAGAATCCATGAGAGGCCAAAGCACTTTCTGGTAGCCATAAATCTTAGCCCAATTAGAGGGATTTTTCTCTTAGCAATTTAGAATTCTATCTGGATTTGGTCTCTTTGTTGCTCCACCCTGTGTTTTATATCAGAGGCTTGAACAACGACCAGGCCTTTCCTGGAGCTTGATAGGAAGAATCATTTATTTGAATAATTGATCATTCAATTAGTAGAGCAAATGTTGAACAGTTAGACAGCTCTTTTTATCAGTGTTGATGGGAAGTAATTGGCTGTAGTTCCTTATAAAGCAGAAAATTGAAAAGTGTGATTTTAAAATAATAATATTAAAATACAACTTCCCCCTCATGATAAAACCTTCTTACCTGCTCTTTTTGTCATAGCTGTTTGATTTTCTTTTCCCTCAGTGTTATTACATTCCAAAATATAATCAAGCAAGTAATTACATTCCCTGAATATTACTGAATAGTGATTTGCTTATACAAAGTGTGTCTAATGTTAAATAATTCTGTAGAGTTGAGGGCTATGAGTAGAGAATGATATTAGCACTTCACTGGGTTTAAAATACCAGAGAAAAGGCAGGCAACCCAAACTGTTCTCTAGGGGCTCTGGGGATACCTTTGGGCTATGCTTACTCTCAGCTCAATTTGTAGGAAGAAACAATATTTTCAAGAAAAATCCATACATCTTAAATGGTCAAATTTGAATTTTTAACAATAAAATAATGGATGTATGGTGTGTTATGGACAATAACATTATGTTATCTTGAAATAGTTTGAAAATACTTAATCAAGGAAAACCCTATGTTATTGCAGCCGACACTTTTTTTCATGTTAAGTTTAATCTAATGTCAAAGACTGTAATTTGACTTAGGATAATAAGCTCATAACTCAGTTATCATACTAAAACTTTAAAAACATATTTAAAAAAAGAGGAAACTTCTAAAGGTATACATGATTGCTAATTCTTACGCTGACCCTGTTTTAAACCAACATAAATATTGATATACCAGCATATCTACTTGTTCATATAGAACATGGGAACAATCTTAATATTTAAAAACAACCTATTTCCTTCTAGTTTTTAATATATAACCTGCTTCTTTTATTTATTTATTTATTTATAGATCTTTATTGGAGTGTAATTGCTTTACAATACGGTGTTAGTTTCTATTGTACAACATAGTGAATCAGCTGTATGTATACATATATCCCCATATCCCATCCCTCTTGAGCCTCCCTCCCGCCCTCCCTATCCCACCTCTCTATGTCACGTCTGCAAAGCACCAAGCTGATCTCCCTGTGCTGTTCAGCTGCTTCCCACTAGCTAACTATTTTATATTTGCTAATGTATATTTGTCACTGCTACTCGCACTTCAACCCAGCTTCCACCTCCCCGTGTGTCCTCAAGTCCATTCTCTATGTCTACGTCTTTATTCCTTTGCTTCCATTAGGTTGATCAGTGCCATTTTTTTTTTTTTTTTTTTTAGATTCCATATATATGTCTTAGCATACGGTATTGGTTTTTCTCTTTCTGACTAACTTCACTCTGTGTGACAGACTCTAGGTCCATCCACCTCACTACAAATAACTCAATTTCGTTTCTTTTTATGGCTGAGTAATATTCCATTGTATATATGTGCCACGTCTTCTTTATCCCTTCATCTGTTGATGGACACTTAGGTTGCTTCCATGTCCTGGCTATTGTAAATAGTGCTGCAATGAACATTGTGGTACATGTCTCTTTTTGAATTATAGTTTTCTCAGGGTATATGCCAAGTAGTGGGATTGCTGGGTCATCTGGTAGTTCTGTTTTTAGTTTTTTAAGGAACCTCCATACTGCTCTCCATAGTGGCTGTATCAATTTACATTCCCACCAATGGTGCAAGAGGGTTCCCTTTTCACCACACCCTCTCCAGCATTTGTTTCTAGATTTTTTGATAATGGCCGCCATTCTGACTGGTGTGAGGTGATACCTCATTGTAGTTTTGATTTGCATTTCTCAAATAATTAGTGATGTTGAGCATCCTTTCATGTGCCTCTTGACATCTGAATGTCTTCTTGGAGGAATGTCTATTTAGGTCTTCCACCCATTTTTTGACTGGGTTATTTGTTTTTTTGATATTGAGCTCCACAAGCTGTTTGTATATTTTGGAGACTAACCCTTTGTCTGTTGTTTCATCTGCAAATATTTTCTCCCATACTGAGTGTTGTCTTTTTGCCTTGTTTATGGTTTCCTTTGCTGTGCAAAAGCTTTTCAGTTTAATTAAGTCCCATTTGTTTATTTTTCTTTCTATTTCCATTATTCTAGGAGGTGGTCAAAAAAGATCTTGCTGTGGTTTATGTCAAAGAGTGTTTTTCCTATGTTTTCCTCTAAGAGTTTTTAGTGTCTGGTCTTACACTTAGGTCTTTGATGCATTTGGAGTTTATTTTTGTGTACGGTGTTCTAATTTCATTCTTTTACATGTAGCTGTCCCGTTTTCCCAGCACCACTTATTGAAGAGGCTTTCTTTTCTCCATTGTATATTCTTGTCTCCTTTATTATAAATTAGGTGCCCATATGTGTATGGATTTATCTCTGGGCATTCTATCCTGTACCATTGATCTATATTTCTGTTTTTGTGCCAGTACCCTACTGTCTTGATTACTTTAGCTTTGTGGTATACTTTGAAGTCAGGGAGCCTGATTCCTCCAGCTCCATTTTTCTTTCTCAAGATTGCTTTGGCTATTCAGGGTCTTTTGTGTTTCCATATGAATTGTAAAAATTTTTGTACTAATTCTGTGAAGAATGCCATTGGTAGTTGATAGGGATTGCATTGAATCTGTAGATTGCTTTGGGTAGTATAGTCATGTTCGCAATATTGATTCTTCCCATCCAAGAACATGCTATATTTCTTCATCTGTTTATGTCATCTTTGATTTCTTTCATCAGTGTCTTATAGTTTTCTGAGTACAAGTCTTTTGCCTCCTTAGGCAGGTTTATTCCTAGGTATTTTATTCTTTTTGTTGCAGTGGTAAATGGGGGTGTTTCCTTAATTCCTCTTTCTGATTTTTCATTATTGGTGTGTAAGAATGCCAGAGATTTCTGTGCATTAATTTTGTATCCTGCAACCTTACCAAATCCATTGATTAGTTCTAGTAGTTTTCTGGTGGCATCTCTAGGATTTTCTATGTATAGTCTCATGTCAACTGCAAACAGTGAGTTTTACTTCTTCTTTTCTGATTTGTATTCCTTTTATTTCTTTTTCTTCTCTGATTGCCACGGCTAGGACTTCCAAAACTATGTTGAATAAGAGTGGCGAGAGTGGACATCCTTGTCTTTTTCCTGATCTTAGAGGAAATGCTTTCAGTTTTTCACCATTGAGTATAATGCTTGCTGTGGGTTTGTCATGTATGACCTTTATTATGTTGAGGTAGTCTCCCTCTATACCCATTTTCTGGAGAGTTTTTATCATAAATGGGTATTGAATTTTGTCAAAAGCTTTTCATGCATCTATTGAGATGATCATATGGTTTTTATTCTTTAGTTTGTTAATATGGTGTATCAAATTGATTGATTTGCGTATATTGAAGAATCCTTGCATCCCTGGGATAAATCCCTCTTAATCATGGTGTATGATCCTTTTAATGTGTTGTTGGATTCTGTTTGCTACTGTATTGCTCAGGATTTTTGCATCTATGTGCATCAGTGATATTGGCCTGTAGTTTTGTTTTTTTGTGGCGTCTTTGGTTTTGGTATCAGGGTGATGGTGGCCTCATAGAATGAGTTTGGGAGTGTTCCTCCCTCTGCTATATTTTGGAAGAGTTTGAGAAGGATAGGTGTTAGCTCTTCTCTAAGTGTCTGATAGAATTCGACTGTGAAGCCTTCTGATCCTGGGCCTGTGTTTGTTGGAAGACTTTTATCACAGTTTCAATTTCATTACTCTTGATAGGTCTGTTTATATTTTCTATTTTTTCCTGGTTCAGCCTTGGAAGGTTGTGCTTTTCTAAGAATTTGTCCATTTCTTCCAGGTTTTCCATTTTATTGGCATATAGTTGTTTATAGTAGTCTCTTATAATCCTTTGTATTTCTGTGGTGTCAGCTGTAATTTCTCCTTTTTCATTTCTAATTTTATTAATTTGCGTATTGTCCCTTTTTTTCTTGATTAGTCTGGCTAAGGGTTTATACATTTTGTTAATCTTCTCAGAGAACCAGCTTTTAGTTTTATTGATCTTTGCTATTGTTTTCTTCATTTCTATTTCATTTATTTCTGCTCTGATTTTTATGACTCTTTCCTTCTACTGACTTTGGGTTTTCTTTGTTCTTCTTTCTCTAGTTGCTTTAGGTTTAGGGTTAGATTGTTTATTTGAGATTTTTCCTGTTTCTTGAGGTGAGATTGAATTGCTATAAACTTCCCTCTTAGAACTGCTTTTGCTGCATACTGTAGGTTTTGGGTCATCGTGTTTTCATCGTCATTTGTTTCTATGTATTTTTTATTTCTTCTTTGATTTCTTCAGTGATCTCTTGGTTATTTAGTAGCACACTGTTTAGCCTCCATGTATTTGTGTTTTTTACAGTTCTTTTCCTGTAATTGATTTCCAGTCTCATAGCATTGTGGTCAGAAAAGGTGCTTGATATGATTTCAATTTTCTTAAATTTTCCGAGGCTTGATTTGTGACCCAAGTTATGATCTACCCTGGAGAATGTTCTGTGTGCACTTGAGAAGAAAGTGTATTCTGCCACTTTCAGGTGGAATGTTCTATAAATACCAATTAAATCTCTCTGGTCTGTTGTGTCATTTAAAGCTTGTGTTTCCTTATTTATTTTCTGTTTGGATGATCTGTCTATTGATGTAAGGGGGATGTTAAAGTCCCCTACTATTACTGTGTTACTGTCGATTTCCCCTTTCATGGTTGTTAACATTTGCCTTATGTATTGAGGTGCTCCTATGTTGGGTGAATAAATACTTATAGTTTTAGATCTTCTTCTTGGAATGATCCCTTTATCATTGTGTAGTGTCCTTCCTTATCTCTTGTAACAGTCTTTATTTTAAAGTCTATTTTATCAGATATGAGTATTGCTACTCCAGCTTTCTTCTGATTTCCATTTGCATGGAATATCCTTTTCCGTCCCTTCACTTTCAGTCTGTATGTGTCCCTAGGTCTGAAGTGGGTTTCTTGTAGACAGCATATATATGGGTCTTGTTTTTGTATCCAGTTAGTGAACCTGTGTCTTTTGGTTGGAGCATTTAATCCATTTATGTTTAAGGTAATTATCGATATGTATATTCCTATTACCATTTTCTTATTTGTTATGGGTTTGTTTTTGTAGGTCGTTTTTTTCTCTTCTGTTTCCCACTTAGAGAAGTTCCTTTAGCATTTGTTGTAGAGCTGGTTTGGTGGTGCTGAATTCTCTTAGCTTTTGCTTGTCTGAAAAGCTTTTGATCTCTCTGTAGAATCAGAATGAGATCCTTGCTGGGTAGAGTAATCTTGGTTATAGGTTTTTCTCTTTCATCACTTTAATTATATCCTGCCCCTCCCTTCTGGCCTGCAGTTCCTGCTGAAAAATCAGCTGATAACATTATGGGGATTCCTTTGTATGTGATTTTTTGTTTTTCCCTTGCTGCTTTTAATATTTTTTCTTTGAATTTAATTTTTGTTAGTTTGATGAGTTTGTGTCTTGGTGTGTTTCTCCTATGGTTTATCCAGTGTGGGACTCTCTATGCTTCCTGGACTTGGATGACTATTTCCTTTCCCATGTTAGGGAAGTTTTCCACTATAATCTCTTCAGATATTTTCTCAGACCCTTTCTTTTTCTCTTCTTCTTCTGGGACCCCTATAATTTGAATGTTGGCATGTTTAATGTTGTCCCAGAGGTCTCTGAGATTGTCTTCAATTCTTTTTTCTTTATTCTGCTCCTCAGCAGTTATTTCCACCATTTTGTCTTCCAGCTCACTTATTCGTTCTTCTACCTCAGTTATTCTGTTATTGATTCCTTTTAGTGTATTTTTCCTTTCAGTTATTGTGTTGTTCATCTCTGTTTGTTTTTTCTTTAGTTCTTCTAGATCTTTGTAAAACATTCCTTGTATCTTCTCAATCTGTGCCTCCATTCTATTTCTAAGATTCTGCATCACCTTTACTGTCATTACTCTGAATTCTTTTTCAGGTAAGTTACCTATTTCCTCTGCATTTTTTGGTCTTATAGGATTTTACCTTGCTGCTTCATCTGTGACATATTTCTCTGTCATCTCATATCTACTTGTTTTATAGAACATGGGAACAATCTTAATATTTAAAAACAACCTATTTCCTTCTGTTTGTTAATATATATTCTGCTTCTTAGAGTAGAAACTGTGAATCACTTTATAGCTCAATAATAAATGATACAGAGCAAGCATATTTCACTGAAAAAAGTATGTGTTTGTATACATATATATGAGATATATCTATATGTCAAGGGCAAAATTTTTAAAATACATATATATTTATATATCAAGGACATTAAAAGTACATGAATTAATGGATCAAATATCATTTATGTTTATTCTCTTTATTTTAAAAACATTTTGTATAAGAAATATTAAATAATATATTCTAATTATGTAGTTTAAATTAATATAATATAAAATAATGTTAAATAGTGAGCACTCATTTTTCATTCCTGCATTTAAAGGGACTTTCTTAAGAATTTTGTCATTGAGAATATTGCTTTTAATTTTAAAATAGACACTTTGCTCTTAGAAAATTGTCCTTCTAATCTTATTT
Organism: Grampus griseus; assembly: GCF_964374135.1. NCBI lineage: Eukaryota > Metazoa > Chordata > Mammalia > Artiodactyla > Delphinidae > Grampus > Grampus griseus. Next base: position 13,837,298 of record NC_138997.1, on the reverse strand, counting down.
TCAGCGGTTTTATTAGGGATAAGTGTTAAAAGTTATCAAATACTTTTTTGGCTTTAATTAATTATATGATATTTTGGTTGCTATTTAATTAGCATGTTACATTAACACATTTGCTTTATAATAATCACATTTGCATTTCTACTGTTGTTTCTTCTTCACTACAGAAAGAATATCTACACATTTCTTGATAATGGTTTCTGTTAAAATAATCCATTGTTGTTTCTTTCACCCTGTTTGGGAATGTGGAAAATTTATTTTTCTATGAAGTTACAAAATCTTAAGAGAAGGTGTTTTGATAATTTTTTTCTTGTTAATTTAAACTAAGTTTTAAAATATTTTCTTCAATTATGTCCTTAATAACCAATTCTAATTCATCTTTATATTGATTTAGAACCCTGGTTATTCTTTCTGTCTGTCATCTTCTCTCACCTGTTTTTTTTTGTGTTTTTTTTTTTGCCGTATGCAGGCCTCTCACTGTTGTGGCCTCTCCCATTGCGGAGCACAGGCTCTGGACGCGCAGGCTCACCAGCCATGCCTCATGGGCTCAGCCGCTCCGCGGCGTGTGGGATCTTCCCGGAACAGGGCATGAACCCATGTCTCCTGCCCTGGCAGGCGGACTCTCAACCACTGCGCCACCAGGGAAGCCCTCACCTTTTTCTTAATAACTTTCTATTTGTTTATCCACTTCTTACCCAAATGTTAATTGAAAATCAGCTGTGACAAGCCACTACGCAAGGTGGATGAAGGCAAGACAAATAGGATAAAGTGCTCACTTCCCAGTTTCTGTTAAGTACTTCTGGTGTATATTACCCCAATCTATGTTGTTTTCCATGTCAATTCTATTATTTAATACTTGAGGTGCTGATTTAAATATTCAGTATTACAATTCAACCTATTATATCATTGTAGTTTAGCTTCCGTGATGTTTTAAACTTCCTTATAATTAATCTGATTCTAAACTTTGTATTTACTTTATATGTCCTATTTACTGTGTTTGATTTCCATACTTTTCTGCTTCCGTCTTTCCTTATTATACAGAAAGATTCTGACTGGTGCTGGACCATACACCTTCAGGCCTGGATGAGAGGGCCTGCAGCCCTGTGCCTCCCACTCTAGAGGGTCTCCATTCTAGTCCTCCTCCAGCTATGACTCTCCTTACCCACCTCCTCTTCTAGATTATGCTATGGGCACCCAGGACTCCAGAATTCCTTGCTCAAATGGCTCTAGCTTGATTTCAGGGATGGCCATGTAAGGCAAGGCCACTCATGGCAACAGGGGATGTGCAGGTGGAAAGAGAATAATCAGTTCTTCCCATGCCCCATGGAACTCACCATGGAAATCAGAGCACTTAAAGAATGATAATTTAGAATTTAGCCATATAGTAAATCCCTGGAAGGTATATTTGTCAAGATCAGAGAAACCACATATTTTATTTATTAGTTTGTTAGCTTGATTTATAACTTTAAACTGTTTAGACATATGGTATGCAGGCTTCCATTTGTATTCTTGTCCTGAGTCCTGCAAATGTTGGTGGCAAGTGTGTGTTGAAATATCACTTTCCTTTGTTTTCTTGGTTATTTTCCTAATTCATTGACATCTGTACTGAGGGAGGTTGCTTTGACATCACTTTCCTCTTTTCTTAACATCAAACTGCACACTTCCCGAGTTTGCATTGTGATGCAGACCAGCTTACAATACAAGTGAAGGGCTGACTCAGACCCATTCTTCAGACTTACGGAGAGATGACAGTTGGGGGCCAACTAGAGAGCGGGTCTCATATCTGGTGATTTGATTAGAGATTGTCATCAAAAGGACTCAGTTATATTTAGAATTGCTTCTCAAACCAAGATGAAACAATGTATTTACTCTTGCCTTTTATCTTGAAGCTTAGCATATTTCAGGGAACAAAGGGGAGTTAATGGATGTATTCCCTCATCTTCCCACATTTGTAGAAAGAGTCAGTGTCTTTCAGCCTCTATCTCATAGTCCAACAGCTAAGCCATTTATTTCCTATAAACTGGAGATCAGTTCACTTACTAATGGTCTTCTGTTGGTATCTACTATGTGCCAGCCTCTGTGCTGGTGCTGAGGAGACAGCAGTGAAACAAATACTTTTAGGACATTTGAGAGGAGGAACTAGATGAAAATCATATTAACAAATCAACATATGTCATAATGTTGGGTGAAGAATAAGGCCATGAAGAAGAATGAAGTAGTAGATAAGGAGACACAGAAGAGTCAGGGAAGCTTTCTCTGGGTAAGTGAGAAGGAGAAGGGGATCCTCTATGAGTTGAGAGAGCAGAGTGGAAGGAGAGATGTCCCAGCCGACAGAACCACAAACAACCCTGAGGCAGGAGATTGTTTGGCAATCGTCAGAGGAACACCAGAAAAGCCCAGTGGCTAGAACTGAGTTGAGGAGGGAGAGAGTAGTAGAAAGGATGGGAAGATAGTAACGAGTTGTGTAGATATAGGGCGTTCAAAGTCCTGGTGAAATGAAGCCATCAGGGGTCTTAAGTGGCATGTGTTCATTTATGTTTTAAAAATATCACTTTGTTGTTGGGAGATAGTGGTGTTTAGGAGTTTGACGTCAAAGTAGGGAGAGCTGAAGGAGGCTCCTATGGTAGTTACAAGACAAAAGATCATGGTGGCTTGTACTCTGCTGGTAGCAGAGGTTGCTGCAAGAAATGAATTTGAGGATATCTGGTTTGCAGAAGTCAGCTCTTAATTCTAGCTGCAAGGAGTGTTGGTAGAATCCTGCAACATTCCTTCATTTTTTTTTTCACTCTTCTCTCTCATGTGATAGTATAGCTTCCTGAGTGCCTAGAGTCTGGTATTATCTCTTACACGCAACTGTACAGAAATCTAGACCATCTCTTTTTGTTATATTTGCATTCTCTGAGTGTGATAGAAGGATTTGGGGGTACTTTACTTAGAAGCAGAGCAAGAGAGTCTCCTCTGTGTTCACAAACCAACAAACGCACATTAGTTCCAGCTTTAAGTCCTATGTTGTATATCTATTTTTGAATGTGCAATGAATACTGATTTTTAATAAAAATGTAGTATTGCCCAAAAGAGGCTGAAGAAATTGAAAATCAGGATGCTTTACCTCGTAAAATGTTTTTCACTATTTCTCAATTGTGTAGACTAAGAAAGTAAGAGGAAGGATTAAGAAATCTCTTTGGAATCAGTGGTACCTGTTAGAGCAAATACTTCCTGTTTGAAAATTAGTTTTGTGTATGTGGCTGGGGAGGGAGGACTAGATACAGAATCTGAAATATCGTGGAGACCATTTTGTCTGCACTTGTGCCTCTGAGTTCATCTAATTTGGGCCTCAAATAAAATACATGGATGCCAAACACTTAGAAAGCAGCTGTTCTTCTAAGTATATTAAGCAATTTACCTTAGGTAATGTAGCCTATAAAATTTTAATTTGGGATTAAATAAACCATATCCTTCACCATGCCTATTGCACCTTGACATTCAAAAGATGAAATATGGGCATATTTAGTGAATTTCTTTTCAGGATGCTCCACTGAAGAAGGGTCAGTCGTTTCCTAATGAAAGTCATCAACAGCAATTCCTCTTCGGAAGCTCAAGGAAATTAGCATTAAACAACAGGCATGGGTGTCTTGCGTGTTATACAATTATGTGATAGAATTGTTACATGTTCTAGGAAATGGCTTCAGGAGTCATTGCATTGAAGAGGTAACTGATAGGTAATTGTAATTTTCTGGGCTCTGGTGCTAGTTGCATTATAATCTAGAAACCAGGGAGACAGATAGCTTGAAAACCTTTACTAAGAAATGTAGAACAAGGTTTTTATAAATAAATTGCCAAAGTTTAGTAAGGGTTATTGCATTTTAATGTTTTATTTGGATGGAACATATGTTATACTGGATAAAATTGGAAATAAATACCATTTTGATGTATTGCCTCTCATGTATGCCATATGCCGTAAGGTTCTGAGCTTGCTTCCTTCTATGAAAAGCTGTTCGCTTAACAAACACTGACAGAGTTCTTGTGTTCCCAGTGCTTTTACACATTAACTCATTTAATCTATATAACAATGCTTTGAAGTTGGTAATAAAATTATCCCTATTTCTCAAATGAAAAAAATGTGGAACAGAGAGGTTAGTTAACTTGCCCAAATTCACACAGGTATTAAATGGTGAGCTCAGGCAATATACATGCAGAGATATGGCTCTTAACAGACAGATTATGCTGCCATCTTCCTTATGCTTTAGAGGAACCAAAGGGTTTGATCTTTTCCAATTCTAATCTCATTTCCATCTGCTTTCACCAAAAGCAACAACAACAAAACCCTTAAGTGTTTTTATTTTCTTTCTTGTTATAACTATAAGCTCAGCAAATGCTGAAGCACAATGGCAAATCTACCTTATGCAAAGTGTTTGCATCAGTTTAAAAAGCAGTCTGGATTTTCTTATCTTTTGCATTTCTTACTTATTTTATGACACTATTTCTGTAAGATAAAACCCATGAAAAAATAATCCACCAAGTGGCACTATGGTGAGGAGCCTGTTGTAGCTGGGAAAAAGCTGCTTAACTGAAGCATTCTTGAAAACAGACAGGCTTTCAATTGGCCTATGAAGACACCTGCTTTTATGAAGACACAGTTAAAAGAGGAAGATAGGTCATAAATATTTTTTAACATCTTTATTGGAGTATACTTGCTTTACAATGTTGTGTTAGTTTCTGCTGTATAACAAAGTGAATCAGCTATATGTATACATATATCCCCATATCCCCGCCCTCTTGCATCTCCCTCCCACCCTCCCTATCCCACCCCTCTAGGTGGTCACAAAGCACTGGGCTGATCTCTCCGTGCTACGCAGCTGCTTCCCACTAGCTATCTATTTTGTATTTGGTAGTGTATATATGTCAACGCCACTTTCACTTTATCCCAGCTTACCCTTCCCCCTCCCCGTGTCCTCAAGTCTATTCTCTACGTCTGCATCTTTATTTCTATCCTGTCCCTAGGTTCTTCAGAACCTTTTTTTTAGATCCATATATATCTGTTAACAAACGGTGTTTGTTTTTCTCTTTCTGACTTACTTCACTCTGTAGGACAGACTCTAGGTCCATCCATCTCACTACAGATAACTCAATTTCATTTCTTTTTATGGCTGAGTAATATTCCATTGTATATATGTGCCACATCTTCATTATACATTCATCTGTCGATGGAAATTAAGGTTGCTTCCATGTCCTGGCTATTGTAAATAGTGCTGCAATGAACATTGTGATACATGACTCTTTTTGAATTATGGATTTCTCAGGGTATATGGCCAGTACTGGGATTGCTGGGTCATATGGTAGTTCTATTTTTAGTTTTTTAAGGAACCTCCATAATGTTCTCCATAGTGGTTGTATCAATTTACATTCCCACCAACAGTGCAAGAGGGTTCCCTTTTCTCCACACCCTCTCCAGCATTTATTGTTTATAGATTTTTTGATGATGGCCATTCTGACCGGTGTGAGGTGGTACCTCATTGTAGTTTGGATTTGTATTTCTCTAATCATTAGTGATGTTGAGCATCCTTTCATGTGTTTGTTGGCAATCTGGATATCTTCTTTGGAGACATGTCTATTTAGGTCTTCTGCCCATTTTTGGCTTGGGTTGTTTGTTTTTTTGTTATTGAGCTACATGAGCTGCTTGTATATTTTGGAGATTAATCCTTTGTCAGTTGCTTCATTTGCAAATATTTTCGTTGTCTTTTTGCCTTGTTTGTGGTTTCCTTTGCTGTGCAAAAGCTTTTAAATTTAATTAGGTCCCATTTGTTTATTTTTGGTTTTATTTCCCATTCTCTAGGAGGTGGGTCAAAAAGGATCTTGCTGTGATTTATGTCATAGAGTGTTTTTCCTATGTTTTCCTCTAAGGGTTTTATAGTGTCTGGCCTTTCATTTAGGTCTTTTTAATCCATTTTGAGTTTATTTTTGTGTATGGTGTTAGGGAGTGTTCTAATTTCATTCTTTTACATGTAGCTGTCCAGTTTTCCCAGCACCACTTATTGAAGAGACTGTCTTTTCTCCATTGTATATTCTTGCCTCCGTTATCAAAGTTATGGTGACCATATGTGCGTGGGTTTATCTCTGGGCTTTCTATCCTGTTCCACTGATCTATATTTCTGTTTTTTGTGCCAGTACCATACTGTCTTGATTACTATAGCTTTGTAGTATAGTCTAAAGTCCAGGAGCCTGACTCCTCCAGCTCCATTTTCCTTTCTCAAGCTTGCTTTGGCTATTCGGGGTCTTTTGTGTTTCCATAAGAATTGTGAAATTTTTTGTTCTAGTTCTGTGAAAAATGCCATTGGTAGTTTGACAGGGATTGTATTGAATCTGTAGCTTGCTTTGGGTAATATAGTCATTTTCACAATGTTGATTCTTCCAATCCAAGAACATGGTATATCTCTCCATCTGTTAGTATCATCTTTAATTTCTCTCATCAGTGTTATAGTTTTCTGCACACAGGTCTTTTGTGTCCTTAGGTAGGTTTATTCCTGGGTATTTTATTCTGTTTGTTGCAATGGTAAATGGGAGTGTTTCCTTAATTTCTCTTTCAGATTTTTCATCATTAGTGTATAGGAATGCAAGAGATTTCTGTGCATTAATTTTGTATCCTGCTACTTTACCAAATTCATTGACTAGCTCTAGTACTTTTCTGGTAGCATCTTTAGGATTCTGTATGTATAGTCTTATGTAATCTGCAAACAGTGACAGTTTTCTTTCTTCTTTTCCAATTTGGATTCCTTTTATTTCTTTTTCTTCTTTGATTGCTGTGGCTAAAACTCCCAAAAGTATGTTGAATAATAGTGATGAGAGTGGGCAACCTTGTCCTGTTCTTGATCTTAGTGGAAATGGTTTCAGTTTTTCACCATAATGATGTTGGCTGTGGGCTTGTCATATATGGCCTTTATCATGATGAGGTAGGTTCCCTCTATGCCTACTTCCTGGAGGGTTTTTATCATAAATGGGTGTTGAATTTTGTCAAAAGCTTTTTCTGCATCTACTGAGATGATCATATGGTTTTTCTCATTCAGTTTGTTAATATGGTGTATTAAATTGATTGGTTAGCGTATATTGAAGAATCCTTGCATTCCTGGGATTAGCCCCACTTGATCATGGTGTATGATCCTTTTAATATGCTGTTGTATTCTGTTTGCTAGTATTTTGCTCAGGATTTTTGCATCTATGTTCATCAGTGACATTGGCCTTTAGTTTTCTTTTTTTGTGACATCTTTGTCTGGTTTTGGTATCTGTTTTTGTGCCAGTACCATACTGTCTTGATTACTGTAGCTTTGTATTATAGTCTAAAGTCCAGGAGCCTGATTCCTCCAGCTCCATTTTCCTTGGTGGAAAATGGGTGGAAAAAAGGGTGATGGTGGCCTCATAGAATGAGTTTAGAGTGTTCCTCCCTCTGCTATATTTTGGAAGAGTTTGATAAAGGTGGGTGTTAGCTCTTCTCTAAATGTTTGATAGAATTCACCTATGAAGCCATCTGGTCCTGGGCTTTTGTTTGTTGGAAGATTTTTAATCACAGTTTCAAATTCATTACTTGTGATTGGTCTGTTTATATTTTCTATTTCTTCTTGGTTCAGCCTTGGAAGGTTGTGCTTTTCTAAGAATTTGTCCATTTCTTCCAGGTTGTCCATTTTATTGGCATAGAGTTGCTTGTAGTAATCTCTCATGATCCTTTGTATTTCTGTAGTTTCAGTTGTTACTTCTCCTTTTTCATTTCCAATTCTGTTGATTTGAGTCTTCTCCCGTTTTTTCTTGATGATTCTGGCTAACGGTTTGTCAATTTTGTTTATCTTCTCAAAGAACCAGTTTTTAGTTTTATTGATCTTTGCTATCGTTTCCTTCATTCCTTTTTCATTTATTTCTGATCTGATCTCTATGATTTCTTTCCTTCTGCTAACTTTGGGGTTTTTTTGTTCTTCTTCCTCTAATTGCTTTAGATGTAACGTTAGGTTGTTTATTTGAGAACTTCCTTGTGGTAGGATTGTATTGCTGTAAACTTCCCACTTAGAACTGCTTTTGCTGTGTACCATAGGTTTTGGGTTATTGTGTTTTCATTGTCATTTGTTTCTAGGTATTTTTTAGATTTCCTCTTCGATTTCTTCAGTGATATCTTAGTTATTTAGTAGCATATTTAGCCTCCATGTGTTTGTGTTGTTTACAGTTTTTTTCCTGTAATTGATATCTAATCTCATAGCATTGTGGTCAGAAAGATACTTGATACGATTTCACTTTTCTTAAATTTACCGAGGCTTGATTTGTGACCCAAGATATGATCTATCCTGGAGAATGTTCCATGAGCACTTGAGAAGAAAGTGCATTCTGTTGTTTTTGGATGGAATGACGTATAAATATCAATTAAGTCCATCTTGTTTAATGTGTCATTTAAAGCTTGTGTTTATTTATTTATTTTAATTTTGGAAGATCTGTCCATTGGTGAAAGTGGGGTGTCAAAGTCCCCTACTATGATTGTGTTACTGTCGGTTTCCCCTTTTATGGCTGTTAACATTTATCTTATGTATTGAGGTGCTCCTGCATTGGGTGCGTAAATATTTACAATTGTTATATCTTCTTCTTGGATTTATCCCTTGATCATTATGTAGTGTCCTTCTTTGTCTCTTGTAGTAGTCTTTATTTTAAAGCCTATTTTGTCTGATATGAGAATTGCTACTCCAGCTTTCTTTTGATTTCCATTTGCATGGAATATCTTTTTCCATTCCTTCACTTTCAGTCTCTACGTGTCCCTAGGTCTGAAGTGTGTCTCTTGTAGACAGCATATATACCGGTCTTGTTTTTCCCTCCATTCAGCCAGTCTGTGTCTTTTGGTTGGAGCATTTAATCCATTTATATTTACGGTAATTATCGATATGTATTTTCCTGTTACATTTTCTTAATTGTTTTGAGTTTGTTTTTGTAGATCTTTTCCTTTTCTTGTTTTTCCTGCCTAGAGACATTCCTTTAGCATTCGTTTTAAAGCTGGTTTGGTGGTACTGAATTCTCTTAGCTTTTGCCTGTCTGTCAAGGTTTTAATTTCTCCGTCGAATCTGAATGAGATCCTTGTTGGGAAGAGTAATGTTGTTTGTAGGTTCTTCCCTTCCATCACTTTAAGTATATCCTGCCACTCCCTTCTGGCCTGCAGAGTTTCTGCTGAAAGATCAGCTGTTAACCTTACGGGGATCCCCTTGTATGTTATTTCTTGCTTTTCCCTTGCTGCTTTTAATATTTTTTCTTTGTATTTAAATTTTGGTAGTTTGATTAATATGTGTCTTGGCGTGTTTCTCCTTGATATAACCTTTATGGGACTTCTGCACTTCCTGGACTTGACTGATTATTTCCTTTCCCGTATTAGGGAAATTTTCAACTATAATCTCTTCAAATATTTTCTCAGTCCCTTTCTTTTTATCTTCTTCTTCTGGGACCCCTATAATTCGAATGTTGGTGCATTTAAAGTTGTTCCAGAGGTCTCTGAGACTGTCCTCAATTCTTTTCATTCTTTTATCTTTATTCTGCTCTGTGGTAGTTATTTCCACTATTTTATCTTCCAGGTCACTTATCCGTTCTTCTGCCTCAGTTATTCTGCTATTGATTCCTTCTAGAGAATTTTTCATTCCAGTTATTGTGTTGTTCATATTGTTTGTCTGCTCTTTAGTTCTTCCAGGTCATTTTTAAACGTTTCTTGTATTTTCTCCATTCTGTTTCCAAGATTTTGGATCATCTTACTCTCATTACTTTGAGTTCTTTTTCAGGTAGACTGCCTATTTCCTCTTCATTTGTTAGGTCTGGTGGGTTTTTATCTTGCTCCTTCTTCTGCTGTGGGTTTCTCTGTCTTCTCATTTTGCTTATCTTACTGTGTTTGGGTCTCCTTTTCACAGGCTGCACATTTGTAATTCCTGTTGTTTTTGGTGTCTCCCCCAGTGGCTAAGGTTGGTCCAGTGGGTTGTGTAAGCTTCCTGGGGAAGGGGACTTGTGCCTGTGTTCTGGTGGATGAGGCTGGATCTTGTCTTTTTGGTGGGCGGGACCTCATCTGGTGGTGTGTTTTCGGGTGTCTGTGAACTTATTATGATTTTAGGCAGCCTCTCTGCTAATGGGTGGTGGTATGTTCCTGTCTTGCTTGTTGTTTGGCATGTTGTGTCCAGCACTGGAGCTTGCTGGTCATTGAGTGGAGCTGGGTCTTAGCGCTGAGACAGAGATCTTTGGGAGAGCTCTCGCCGATTGATATTACATGGAGCCGGGAGGTTTCTAGTGGTCCAATGTCCTGAACTCAGCTCTCTTGACTCAGAGGCTCAGGCCTGACACCCCACCAGAGCATCAAGACCCTGTCAGCCACACAGAGGTACTAGAGAGGAGGTGCAACAGGGTACGCCATGCAGGGCCACGTGGAAGATCACCCGGATGTTCACAGGCAGAAGACAGGAGTTCAAAGAGAGGTTAGGCCTCCAATTTTATTGGGGTTTCTTTCTTTTACGGCCTGTCTCTCAGGGCATTTTTCCCTTTTTCGGTCATAAAACCTGAGCCAAGAAAGTTTATCTGTTTCCTCTTTAACATTTTAATAAAAAAGTGAAAAGAAAATCAGTGCTTGCCTATTTTCTAATGCCAACTCTGGTTTATTTCATTGTCTGCTTAACATTTGGCTTACCATGTAGAGTCTTAGAGCACACAGAATTGACTAGTGGCCTGGAGCAAATTCCATTGCTGTGATATCGTTAGATCACTTAAGCTAACCTGTGATAGATAAAGGTAGTTGCAAAAACACTAAGGACTATTTTAATGCTCTAGGAATCTTGCTTTCATAGATGGCATTTGTCCTGTTAAGTATATCCAAAATTAATATCAGCTGTTCTAAAAGTATTAAATGATAATGAGTCTCCAAATATCCTGTTATTGGCTGAATACAGGTCATTCGATCTAGTCCTTTCTCCCTGAGGAGTGAATACAGATTTAGGAAATGACAGCTTGTCTCCCTTTGTCCTTGCTGTTTCTCAACCAAAATAGTAGCCTTACCATGATTCCATTTGATACACCCGTGTCTTATTTTCCTCAGTTTATTTCCCATCTAGACCTTTGTTTAAAGTCAATTTACTGAACATGTATTAAGCTCCTACTGTGTGTAAGGCTGGACAGATGGGAAGATGCATTGCTCAGTTTGATAATGGAGCATAACCCAAGGTAGACTGGGTTAAGTGCTGTGGAGGCATAGGATAAGTATTGATCAATTACACCAAAGGAATCAAGAAAAATCTCAAAAATAAGGCCATGTTAAATTTATGAGTTTAAGGATAGGTGAGACTTTTGCCAGCTAAAGGATGGGTAACTAGGCAAGGGATGAGGGTGTCTTGGAAACAGAAGATGCAAGGAACAGTGTCATTCGAAGGGAATTTATTTATTCATTCAACAGATATGTATTGAATACTCACTATGTTTTAGATACTGTTCTAGTCATTTGCAATGATAAGTATATAGGTAAGCAAAACAGACAAAAATCCCTGTTTTAGTGAGGGCTGAATTCTAGTGACATAAAAATTAACAGTAAATAATAGAGAAGTAAGTAAAACATTGATAGGTTAGAAGGTGATTGATGTTGTAGGAGAAAAGGATAGAGCAGAGTAAGAGGAATTAAGAGTGCTAGATAGGGGACAAGAGTTGTAATTATAATAAGTTAAATGAAGATTAAAAATAAAAATTAGAGGCCAAGAATTAAGGATTAAGGCCAGGATTTAGATTACGGCCAAGAATAAAAGTTCTATAAGACCAAAGTAGGGTGGGGTGGTGTCAGATGAGGCTTGAAAAGTTGGGCTTCCCTGGTGGTGCAGTGGTTGGGGGTCCGCCTGCCGATGCAGGGGAAACGGGTTCGTGCCCCTGTCCGGGAGGATCCCACATGCCGCGGAGAGGCTGGCCCGTGAACCACGGCCGCTGAGCCTGCGCGTCCGGAGCCTGTGCTCCGCAGTGGGAGAGGACACAGCAGTGAGAGGCCCGCGTACCGCAAAAAAAAAAAAAAGAAAAGTGAACCAGAGCCGTATTATAAAATACTTTGAATGTAAATACAAGATGCTTGACTTTAATGCCAGAGATAAAGGCGAACATAAAAGGATTTTGGAGAAAGTTAGTAATATGATTAGATTGCATTACGAAAACAAACAAAAAACCACAGGCAGTGTGGTGTTTCCATTAAGGCAAGAAGAACAGATAGGCAGTTCTGGTAGTAATTCATTCAGGTGAAGCCCAGGAGGATCCAACTAAAAGTTGGTGGCAAAGGAAAATGGGGGTGAAATGTGGAAACATGTCAGGTGTACAATGGACAGCACTTGAAAATGGAGTGATTGTGAGGAGTAAGGGAGAGGGAAGAATTAAACTTGATTCCCATGTTTCTAACTTTGTTGACTTAAGAGAAAAGGTGTATTTAATTTAACTATATTTGAGCTAAGGAACACAGGAAGAGAGTCAGACTGGGGGACATCATATAAAACTTGTGTAAATATTAATTACCTCGTTCATGGTTTTTTTTACACCCTCCCTTCTCTCCACCTTGGACAGGTTGAATTTGGTGATGTGAGTTGCATATTTAGGTAAAGGTGTCCAATAAGATGGCAACTTGCACTTGACCCATAGAGGTTTAGAGACATAGTTTATGAGTTATGAACTAAAATCAAGGAAGGGAATAAGAGCATGCAGGGAAAGAAGAGGGAAAGAAGTCAACTTTAAGGAACAGAATAATCTTCAGCCAATCACAAGAATTGAAACGTTAACTCAAATTTCAAGTCTTTGATTTGATTAAAGAAATTTTCCTACCAACCTTTCCAACAGTTTTCCTCTATAATATACAGTTTGTACTATGTTATCAAATATATGTAAAATCATAAATTATCCACCTAGTATCCCTTCCACAGTTTGAGCATTTAACATGCTTCCATTATAAAACTTTTTTATTTTTTTTTCCAGATCATCCAGGATTGGTTCAAATCAACAATTGAGTCAGAGAAAAAAAACCACCTAAGTTTACTCTTTGCCTTACTTTAACTTAATAATCTTAAACAAAGCTGGCTTATTTTTCTTTAATGCCCTCATGCTACCTGAAGAGTGTAACAGAAAAATGCATATATACATAGAAACATGTACATATAGAATTATGAACTACTAGGAAAGTTATGACATTTCCTTTAGAAGGCCATAAACATGGACAATTCAGCATTTGATAGGAGCTTATTCACTGAACAGTCTTTCAATTTGTTATCAGACCAAAGACTGAAGGGATCCCATGGTTAATGTCAGCCATGTGCTGTTTCTTGCCTGACTGATTTAAAGATTGTTCTGTTTCATAACTAGAATAACCTATATGTGAATTGCTTAAAATTAGTATTAAGGGTTAGAGAGTGAGTTATGAGCAAAAAATTTTGTAGCTTTGTTGTCACTAAAATATAGACGTATTGTGCTCTATATGACTAAAAGCATGTGGTAGTTTCTTTATAGGTTTATTTTTTATTTATCTCTATTTAGAACATTATGTAAGCAAAGGGTAATGCCAAGGACTTAGAGATTAGCAACTTCTTTCTGTTTATTGATAAACAGTTACTGCGAACATTATTCAATCCAAAAATTTTAGCTCACTAAAATCAATCCTAAGCTTAATCAACATGCTATTCCAAGCAATTTAAAAAAATCATATTGTCACCAAGCTTGAAAAAGCAACCTCAGTACTCACTTTTGAATAATTGCTACAGTAATGCTAGTAGGTAATAGTCACCCAACTTTATCTCAGGTGCATTTTTTCAACATAAAGAGCCAGTCTGTTGGCTCAGTAGAAGTGGGTGATAGAAATTATAACTTTGAGTTGAGTGATAGAAGTAAGGACATTACAAGCTTCAAGCCTTGGAATCATATTTTTGATTCTTCATCTTGCCGATTCTGGAAAGGAAGACTGAGAAACATACTTCTGTCTATCACCAGAGAGATTTGACATTATTTTCTATTACCAGGGAACAAGTGCTTGAGGGCTTCTGCAGCCTAGATTAATACTCTGTCTGATGATAACAAATAGTAACATATCTCTAAAATTTCATATTTATCATTGCATAACTCCTTTCATGGTAACAGTGTAGCTTAATGGAAAGCCCCAGGCTCTACAGTCAGGCACACCGGCATCCTGTCTGCATTCTGTACATACAAGTTATGTGGCCTTGAAGAAACGGCTCTCACTTACCCTTGGTTTCCTCATCTATACATGAAGCTCATACTTGAGCTGATTGTTGTAAGGATTAAGAAAGCCAGGTACTTAAGTGCCAAGTACTGTGTCTGCATACAGGAGGCTCTCAACAAATGTAATATTATTTAATTCAAAATCTTGGAAATTCTGAGAAAATAGGCCCAATTAAATGTGGCCATAACAACAAAGAAAGAATATCAAACTGTTTAATGATGTCAGCTATATATTATTCAAGCCATAAATTAATTGACAAATGTTAGGCGTGGTCCCGAATGTATTCCTTCTTTTCTTGTCCATCTCTACCAACACTTATTACATTTTTATTAGAAAAACAAATGTATTAAAATCCCATGCCTTTCACATTCTGTTCCCAAGGATATGCCTCTTCTATTTATAAGTGAGATTTTGGGTAAATAATTCTGGGAGAAAAAGGCAGATATTATGTAATTAATATCCCAGCTTGACTCTTCTGGAAATTCACTGGAATTAGTAATTAGAAAAATAATTATTTCTTAAAACTAGAGAGTGTGTTGTTATATGCATTTGAAATACACATAGGTACCCACATGGGGCGCTAAAGTCAGTGTTTATATAAACTGCCTTTCAGCTTCTTGTCTTCCAGCAAGATTAACCTTTAAAAAGGTGAATTACATTAGCTATTTTCCGTTTCGGTCATACACACAACCTCACCAACCCTTTAAAAGGAAGTACTGAAGTTGATGGACCTCCAATGGGCATTCTCTATAACTCTGTCCTTTTGTTTCCTGTTGAAAGTCTATGCTTGTAAATGGTGTTGTTAAATGGTATATTTTTAACGAGGTTTGACTGTTTCATATTCTAAGGGCCCCCCTCATGGGATCCTTAGAGGCACATCACCACAGTGTTACGGGGCAGGGAGAGATCTGCTCCTTATTACCTGGGCCATGCAAGAGTGTGTTGTATTAGAACCCCAGAGCTACAGTCAAAATTCCTTTCTAGGGCCAAATGCAGAGAGTCTGTGGTGTGGAAGCAAACTTTCTATGTTCATGATAGGTGCCAGGAAACATCACAAAGGGTGATGAGCATCAGATGTGGTGTTGGCAACTCAGCAAAATCAGCAAGCACCCTCTGTGTCACTTTGCACTGAGGAATCGGTGACAGTGCACTGTGCTAAGACAGAGTGCTGAGGCCACATGTGGTTGAATCACTTATCAAAGAAGGCCCAAAAGCCTGCTGTGAAAAGGCCACTTTTAGAGATTTTCCAAACTGAAGTTCCCAGTTGCTGCTTCTTCAGTCTGTGTCTAAACAACATAAGCAACACAGGCTGAAACAATCACTAAGCACCTTGGTATCATACTGTTGAAGCTGTTTTCCCCTCCTTCCCAACCAACGAAGAGTGTAGACAGGGGGCAACAGGAGAAGTCCTTTCAACTTTCCTGACAACCTCAGGACCATGCTACAAAGATCATCTGATAACCAGATAGGCAGTGGAAAGACTGAGGCTTAAGGAAAGCTATAGCTTTCCTTCTAGACTGCCTGCCTGTTAAGGAATGCATGACCACTTTGAACTGCAGATTCTTTTTAATTACATGCTCTTCTGAAAAACCTGATGTTTCATGATTTCATTTCATTCATATAATCATTCACATAGTGCTTTTCTTATGACGCCTTTGTCCTACAGTGATAAAAAGGTGAAACTGCATGCAGTGATTGCATGACGCCACCTGCAATGGGGGGTGCAGTTTGTTACCTTTGCAACTCCTAAAGGATGAAAAGCACCCGTCAAGCTGCCAAACATAAGTGAGCAAAAGAAGGTTAACAGAACAAAACAACACCTAGTTGAAAATGAGTACAGGTAAACCTTCCTTTTCATGTAGGCCCTGGAGTCCGCCCTAACTTTGCTTGGGAAAGCCAGCACAGGAAACCAGGTCATAAAGCCCCACTGTGGCTTAGAATACGCATCCTTTTCTTGGCAGCATACTGGTAAAGAAGAGTTCTGGGAATGTCAGAAATCACATGCCCAGGGTAAACCAAAAGCCAAGCAATGCAGCCTCAGGAGTCAACTCTGTGATGCAAGCAAATGCAAGCTCTCTCTCTAGACAGCGCTGTCCAATAAAAATATAATAGGACCACATATGAAATTTTAAATTTCTAGTAGCTGTGTTAAAAAAGAAACCAGTAAAATTAACTTTAATAATATCATTATATAGTCTTAATATATCCAAACTATGATTACTTTAGCATGTATTCCATCTTAAAACACTATTAATGAGACATTTTACCTTTGTGTGTGTGTGATAAGTCTTTGAAATCCATTGTGTATTTTATACTTACATCACTTCTCAGTTTGGACGAACCATGTTTCAAGTGCCCAGTAGCCACATGTGGTTAGTGGCCAATGTACTGGACAGTTCAACTGTAGACTAAATGTTTCTTATTGATAAAATGGTTTTGAAATGGATGCTCATTAGCTCCATTCTAACCTTAAAACTGTGTTCTGTATTTTCTTCTGGATAGCAAATAGACAGATGGCAAAATTATCCTGGAAACCACAAAATGCTAGAATAATCCTAGAAAGTTTTTTTTTTTTTAATTTGGCTTACGAAAGGTAGCTTTATCCATATTTACCACTTCTACTGTTGTTTTTCTTCCTCTAGGAGGCCATCCTTCATATTTTGTCCTATTTTACATACTGATCCACTTGAAACTTCTGTTTAATTTGTTTAGTTTGTGCTGTCTAATTCATAACCCTAGCTACACTGAATGACTGAGGACTTAAAATGTTGCTAGTATGACAGGAATTGAATTCATTTTATTTAATTTTCATTAATTTAAATTTAAAACTGTTACTGGAGTCAATTGTTAGTAAATATTTAAGTATGTTTGGAATATTTTGGGTATATGAATCTACTATAGTTATTGAACTATAAATTTTATGAGAACCAAATTTCTAGTGAAAATTTAGCTCTCAAATTAAGATCGCTAGAATTACAAACATAATACACACTGGACTGCATAGACTTAGTGCAAGGAAAAGAAGGTAAAACGTCAATAAATTTTTATGTTGAGTGTATGTTACAGTGACAATATTTTTGATATATTGGGTTAAATAAAATATTATTAAAGCTAACTTCATTTGTTTCTTTTTAGTTTTTTGTAATATGACTGCTGAAAAATGTTAACTTGCCTATGTGGTTTGCATTATATTTGTACTGGGTAGCTCTGGCTTAGGTTCTGATACTTAGCTGAGCTTTGGGAAAGTCTCAAACACTTGGTTTGAAGCATAATGGCTGAGAGTAGAACACATTCCTGAAAGTTACAAATCATAACTGGTTTATAGGTGGCCCCTTGAAAAAGTCAAAGGGTTTAATGAAGTGCATTATAAATAAACATTAGCAGTCAACAGAGCTGGCCTAGCTTTCAACATACTGCTCTGTGAAATGTTCTTGCTTCTTTTGTTTCTGGATTTTTTTATGTATTCATATTTGTAAAATCAATTAATAATTCTGACCAATTCCATAAAGCAACCTGAAATATAGGAATAAGTCTATATTTTGTTAAAGTGTCTTGAAATTAACAGTCAAAAAAAAAAAACTACTATAATAACACAAGTTTTTGCTTAAATTCTATGGGTAGAGGGAAAAAACATAGACTTATTATGCTATTGAATTTGCTTTGCCAAATACCTCAGTGTTCAGTGGAACTGCTCAGTTATGATGTATTATAATTTCATACATCAGAGATAACTAGATTTAATGTTATTTTAGATGTCAAAATGTTTTTAAATCATGAAAGGGGTATTCATACACGAGGCTGAACAGGCTGTCAGCACACCAGAAGCTAATTTAGACTGTCTGGGTTATTTTCATGGGCTCCAATGCTTCTGTGAAAGCATCTATTCAGTGCACCGTATCTGTCTTTCATCAGAATGAATTTGTCAGCCATTTCTAGGGAAGATAATATATAAGAATTTTCTGAATGTTCTAGTCGTAGTCCATTGCTAACACAATCTATAATCGTGTCTTTAGATAGAAGCTGCTCAATTAAAAAAAGAATTTCTTAAACACCTACTATGAGCTAAGTATGGTAGGCCATCTAACCATTTCCTTGAAACAACTAAAATCTATGTGAATCATTCAAATTAACTACGTGAAAAGTTTAGACGTGAGAACAAAGAAAGATAATATTAGTATAATATATAGTAATGTTCAAAAATTTGAATATAATAAGGAAAACATCATCAATCTTAGAGTATTCCAGTTTTCTTGGAGGAACCATGAGATTTCTGAGGAGGGAAGATCAAAATTTTAGAGGATAAGTGTAGATATTTAATATGTAGAATGTTTAGAATATCTAATATCTAAATTCAAGTAAAGTGGCACAAGACATAATATTAAAAAGGACTGCAGAAGAAGTGAGAAGATCCAGATGTGAGTTCTGACCTACCCTTGATCAGAAGTATGACCTAGGGATTTGTTAGTAATCTATCTGAGCCTCAGTATCATTACATTAAAATGGGAATTAATAAACACTTCCCTGCCTGATCTTACGGGGTCTCACTGAAGATAAAATGAGGTAGGTTTTTGAAGGGTTCTTTCTGAACTTTAAATGACTAATCAAATGCAAGATATTATTACCAGTCTAACTTCTTAAATTCCTTTAAAGGTTTATAATATTCCTCTGCTTTCTTCAGCTGCTTGTAGACCTGATATCATTGCAAATTATACTTGGGCACAAATAGAAATGTTTTGACATAAACTGCCTCACAAAGAAAAGTTATTATTTTAAAATAAGAAACAGTGTTCAGCTCTGCTGTCAAGTGTGACCAAAATAAGTTTAACAATTAAAAAATACAAAGTTAGGTTTGACTGGACATAATCAGAAGATCACAGAGGGTTTTAATATGGAACTATAGTTGGCCCTTGAGCAACATGGGGGGTGAGGGGTGTCAGCCCTCCACACAGTCGAAAATCTGAGTAGAATTTATCATCAGTCCTCTGTATCTGAGGTTCCTCTGATCCATGGATTCAACCTACTGCAGATCGTGCAGTACTGCAGTATTTATTTTTGAAAATCTGCATGTAAGTGGACTTGCACAGTTCAAACCGTTGTTGTTCAGGGGTCAACTGTACTTTACAAATTATTTTACAATCAGGTTTCCAGCTAGCATTTTACTTTAACAAAGGTTCTACCAGTAAGAGCTTCTTGTTACATTTTATAATGAACTGTATGTCTAGTTTAGTATTTAATTTTTTATTTAAATGAGGACTTTTAGACTCTGAAGCAATTTCTTAAGACTTAGAAAAATCCAGGAAGAAGACTGGGATTTTAACTGTGTTGTCTGTGTTATTGTTGAACACTCCAGGCAGTTTAGATTTCTCAAGAAGTTTAAGATAAAAGGATATAGTGACTTATCCATTTCTTAATTTGTGGTGAAATATAATCTGTAAGTTGATTAGTGTTTTCAACATCACATGTATTTTATTAACATAAAATTAATGCTTACCTTGACTTCATTTCTTAAAAAACATAAGCTTGTACCTTTCTCTTTTTTTTTTTTTTTTTTGCGGTACGCGGGCCTCTCACTGTTGTGGCCTCTCCCGTTGCAGAGCACAGGCTCCAGCCGCGCAAGCTCAGCGGCCATGGCTCATGGGCCCAGCCGCTCCGCGGCATGTGGGATCTTCCCGGACCGGGGCACGAACCCGTGTCCCCTGCATCGGCAGGCGGACTCTCAACCACTGCACCACCAGGGAAGCCCCGTACCTTTCTCTTTTGAAAAGTAGGTAATTCCATGCCCTTTCATTGACAGGATCAGACAGTGGGTTTGCATTATCTTTGCTCCATGATATTCTACAGAACCAAATTTAATTTTTCTTCAAATAGAAGAAAGACATAGATTATTGCTTATAATTTGGATATGAAAAAACTACTTCTCAGGAAATTCCTTAGAATGAAGAAATCCTTGGGGGAAAAGCTACTTGGTACATAATAGTTAAATCCTGGATTAGAAGGAAGATACTACCCTGTAGATGAGTGCCACTGCCAGAGCTCAGATCTCTAGAAATGACAAGTTATCTCAGAAAACCCAGGTCTTGTTATTTCACTTGCCTTTTATTTACTGTTATTTACTTTCAATAATTTTTCATATGCATTGGCATTTAAAGCATGTGTAGTTTTAACTTTATGAATGTTAGAAATTGATCTGTGTTTGAAAAGACCACTTGACATTTCAGCACATATTTGGATGTTGAGAAGACCAGTTTTAAATATGGTATGAGCCATTAGCAGTAGCATTATGAAATAGAATCTTCAAATTTTATTATGAAATAAAATTTTCAATGAGGATGTGCTTATAAAAGCAAAATGGAGTACTATTTCTGTTAGAAAATTGAAAGAATAAATTATGTGGTTTTATTTTGTTTATACTGAACTGTGCTCAATAAAGAATTTGGCAATGCTTAGAAAAATACATAAACCACAATGAATAAGATAAATCATAGAGGAAGTTGGTAAGGCAGGAAAATCATCAAGGCTATGATGATAATGAATTTATGATGATGAGGACATGTTTATTCCGTGTATACTCAAGGCCAGGCCCTGTTGCGAACACTTTTCATGTAGAAACTCATTTAATCCTCACAGTAACCTTAGCTGGTCAAACATCTTACAGATGAAGAAAAGACATTAAGATGCATATTCTAAGTCACAGAGTTAAAGAGGCAGAACCCATGTTGGAAACTTGCCACCTGGCCTTTGAGCCTGGGCTCCGGGTCACTGAGCTCCGCTGCCTTCTCTGTAAACCCAGCATGCGGTTTACCCACAGGGTACCACAGATTTGGCTCTAAGACTTTTAGCCGCTAAACCAAAGCTGCAAATATAATCATAGTGTCAATAGGAATAATATGTCAGTCATCCCGGGGAATTAAAAGTCATAACACGTTATAGATGTATTTGAAACTACCTCACTGCACCATGTATTGAATCATATCAAGAGTCAAACTGCAGCCCCATATCAATAATGGGACATAGCTCTTGAAAATATCCATACCTCTGAACAGCAGCATATTAGTACAAGCCAGCTGAGCACAGTTGTATTTTGCTAGCTCAGCTGAGTCAAATCTTTCAGCCTCCAGACCATGGTATTTTGTGGCATGCAGGCCAGAGGGTATTTTAGAAAATTTCACATCCTGGCTAAGGACGGCAGCAGGTTGGACTAGGAATGATGGAAATGGGTAATTTTGAACATGCAGCCAAACTAGTGGCAAAGCTTACTGTGTTCATAAATACAGATGTGAATGTATATGGATTTGCCATTCCAATACTTTATCCAAAGAATTTGGCCAGCATGGTTGAAATGCTGGGTTACAATTGCTTCCTCCAAAAGAGTAAGATTCACCATCTAAGTAAAGCAATCCATCCGAGCCCAGGGGCTGGAGCTGTCTTGTCCTGTGAACTAGAGGTGGCCTAGTCTGAGTCTGACTCCAGGAGTGAGGCATCAGGCAGGCTCACCCAGGTTACCAGGGGAGCTGTGGCTGTTAATCCACCAGGGAAGAAAAGCAGCAGCGTCACCCTGAAGGTCTCAGAGTATTTTTTTGTAAATAAACAATGAACTACCTTGGCACTGCTTCAGAAGAGGCATTATATCAAAGAACTTCTTTTCTCTCTCTCTCTTTTGTGACTGAGAACAAGAGAGAAGCAAAGCCTCTTTTATACAGTGCATATTAATCACTATCAGAACACAGCTGTTGGATTAATTTGGGTACTAATTTACTTATAGTTTGATTTTGCCACTTAAAATGAAGTACTATCGCTGAGGCAACAGTGTGAAAGTATGTTGTTGTAAATGACCTTTGAGTCATAAAAGCTCCACTTGTTTTGCCAAATAATTAATCTGATGTTCAATGAATCTCCAGCTGCCCAAAGACCTCTGTAATCCTGAGATGCAACATTTTATGTTTGCAGATGCTTGATTTAGTGGTGTTTCTGCTAGCTGATCACTAACACATGATAGCACAGCCAAGGAAGACCAGTGAGATTTGTGTCTTGTTTGTGTAATTGTAAACCTGTGGGTGCCAGCTGCCTGCCAGAAACTCTCCTTGCAAACTCAAATATAGTGGGCAATAATCAGTTCATTAAAAAATGCCACGGCCAAGAACCATTATGGAGATTGAAGATGCTTGCTTGTGCAAGTGTTTGGCTGGCCCAGTCCACCAGCTGAGAGAGGTATCGTTGAGTTGGGTTTCTATGTATGACTCCAGGGGATGACCCTTACATAAGCTATGGTGTGAATGGTGCCCCCTAGAGTTGTGTAATATGGTAGTTCTACATTTTATACTGTCCATGGTTTTTACTGTTTTAACAGTATCCTGTAATTATTTAACACATGTTTGTGTCTCTACTTGCCTATAAACTCCTTCAGGATCAATTTTGTTTTCTTATTCGTAATATTGCCAAGCCGTGGTAGAGTCCCTGTGGCATAAGGAACTTTTTAAAAAGCTTATACATTTAATTGAACAAAAGTGCAAATATATTTTATAAAGCCAAGGATTTTAACTTTTGTGTTTAAACAAATAAGAACTTTCCCCAAACGTTATTCGTATTGGTATATCAGCTCAGCCTTCACACTCTAATAGTTAGGAATCTTTAGGATGCAAGTGAAAGAAGACCAAATCAAACAAGTCTAAGTCAAAAGAAGAAAATGAATATAGTGGTTCACATAACAGAAAATCCCAGAATAGGACCCATCTGACTTCAGCTGCAGCCAAGTCTATTGACCCGAGTGATGATCTCAACACATTCTCCCTACAGCTCTCAGCTCTGCCTTTCTCTGCATCGGCTCTTTCAACCTGGCTCTTTCTGTCCCACATCAAGATGGCCACTAATAGCCAGTCCTTTCAGCAGCCATTTTCTTTCCATGACAACAAAATCCCAGATTTCATTTTGATGACACTACCTTGGGTCACATGCTCACCTTGCACCAGTAATTGTGATCATAGGACTGGAATGCTCTCATGGGTTGGAGGAGAAGTGAATGGGAAACTGAATCACATGGCCTGAGAGTGTAGGAGACATTTCTGTGGCCAAAAAAAAAGAGGAAATGGATGACGGGCAGAGAAAAACAATATGTTTCCACTACAGTATCTTCCATTAACAGGTGATGAAACTAATGCTCAGAGAGGATAGATGTCTTGACACTGTAGGTCTTCTGACACTGAGTCCAGTATGTTTTGCACATTTTCTCTCATTCATTCAGTCATTCCTGTAAAGATTCAGGTTTGTAGGTAATTTACAGCAAGGACTTTTTTTTTTTTTTTTTTTTGTGGTACGCGGGCCTCTCACTGTTGTGGCCTCTCCCGTTGCAGAGCACAGGCTCCAGACGTTCAGGTTCAGCGGCCATGGCTCGTGGGCCTAGCCGCTCCGCGGCATGTGGGATCTTCCCGGACCGTGTCCCCTGCATCAGCAGGTGGATTCAACCACTGCGTCACCAGGGAAGCCCTACAGCAAGGACTTTTTTAGACCTGCAACATGGTACTCCGAGATACTGAAGAATCAGAAGTAGTGACTGGGTAAATTGACAATAGGAAACATGAGAATATTTTTTTGAATCTTTGATTCAGTAGGATTCAACCTGATTTCCCAGGAAATCAGGAAAAAGGCAAAAGGCACCTTGGAAAAAGGCGCCTTGATTTTCCTGACAGATCATACAAGTGAAAGCTGTCCCTGAAGTACTGGCAGTGATTTCAACAGAAACAAGCTCGGATAGCTCCTTTCTTTCTCTGCTCTCCTGACTATTGAAAGGATTTTATTTGCTTTGCTTTGGATGTGGTTCTGGTTTTGGTGAGAGTGAAGTGGCACTTTGGCTGAGGAAGTTGTGTGTGTTTTAAAGAGTCACAGACTTTCGAGCTGTCTGCAGCTCCCACTGCATAGGAGACATCTTCATAAATTCTGCATGACTCTGCATCCACATTTGCACAGAGCTGCACATCCTTGATAAGCACATTTTATTTCAGTTTAGTTTTGTTGACTTCCTGATTCACTTCTTGCAGCAGTCAGTCTGGAAGGTAGGAAAAGGATAATGATTTCACAAGAACTTGAGTTGAACCCATACAGAGGAAGAGGGAGTTGGGCGCGGGAGGTCTGCCCTGAAATCAACCTGCTTATTTAAGTAGATTTGAAGGAAAACAGAGCATGAAAACAACAAATCAGCCTGACTTATCTAGGAGGAGTGGATAAAATAGTCCCTGCAGGAGGAAACGTGTAACCCAATCTAGTAGTTTATCACATCTTCCTGAAACCTTGAAATAGCTCTATGAATTTATATTGTTTCCGAAAGCCATGTGAGCTGTGCTGTCTTGCCCTGCCCCACTGTGAACCCTGAAATCAATCCACTGCTCTCTCAAACTCTGGGAAAATTGATATGCCGCTAATGTCAATGAACTAGCTGCATTCACAGAATGGTTTTTCACTCCCCGAGTTTACTGAAGTGGAAGACGGAGCCTTCCTGAAAATAACCACATGTGCTCAAAGACCTGGATTTTCTAGGCATGAATGCATTTCCGATAAAATACCTCTTTAGCATGAGGAAACCTTGTTGTTCTTCCTCTCCACAAATCGTTTGCCTCCTTTATATTTGTAAAGATTGTCAACTCCTATTTCTCTTTCGGAGGTTTGATAAAACAGAGGCCTTGGTGAAAGGAAAATGGATGCCGTTCAAGGAAATCTACCTCCTGTAACAGAAGAGGTCAGAGGTGTTTCCTCAGTGCCCCGTCTTTCCACAAATCTCCCTCCTCTGCCTCATTTACATTAGTTCATAGTCATTATTTATATTATAGATATTCTGAAGAGGCAGTTCGTAGATGGATAAAATGCAAGTTTAGATTTCTGGCTCAAGAATAACAGCTAAAAGTTGTCAGATTTTTCATTTGAGTTGCACCACATGTCTTAGAATATTTTCCTTATATTCTTTTTGCAAATTATCTTAGCTTGTGATTACTTGTTTGACAATAATTTTAACAGTGCTAATACCTTATTCTGAGGAGTAGTTAACAATTTTCAAATTTCTTACACGTATTATGTGCCACTATGTTTTATTGTTCCTCTCTGTATTGTGGACAATGAGTTGTTAAGTCTTTTTCCTTTAAATTAGATTATATTGGATTGGCCAAAATGTTCCTTTGGTTTTTAAGTAAAAATAAAAGACACATTTTTCATTTTCACCAAGAACTTTATTGAACACTGTATTCACCCTTTTGTTCCACTACCTTCTGTCATTTTTCAGGCAACTTCATAATTCCATCTTCCCAAAACTTTTTATCTTTTTGAGCAAAGAATTGTTCTAGGTGCTTTTTACAGTCTTCCAGGGAATTGAAATTTTTTCCATTAAGAGAATTTTGTAAAGAACAAAATAAATGGAAATCCGAAGGTACAATGTCTGGTGACTACTACGGATGAATCAGAACTTCCCAGCCAAGTTGGTCATCAAAGAAACATGCAGTCTTGCGTTATCCTGATAGAAGATTATGCATTTTCTATTGACTAATTCTGGATGCTTTTCCTCAAGTGCTGCTTTCAGTTGGTCTAATTAGGAGCAGTAGTTGTTGGAATTAATCATTTGGTTTCTGGAAGGAGCTCATAATAGAGGACTCCCTTCCAGTCTCACTATACACACATCACCTTCTTTGGATGAAGACCGGCCTTTGGTGTGGTTGGTGGTGGTTCATTTCACTTGCCCCACGATCTCTTCCATTCCACATTATTGTACAGTATCCACTTTTCTTCACTCGTCAAAATTTGTTTTAAAAACAGAACGTTTTCATTACCTTTCAGTAGAGAATCGCGTGTGGAAATATGGTCAAGAAGGTTTTTTTCATTTAACTTATGTGGAACCCAAACATCAAAGCAATTAACATAACCAAGCTGGTGAAAATGATTTTCAACACTTGATTTGGATATTTCGAGTATGTTAGCCATCTCCCGCATGGTATAACATTGATTGTTCTCAATTAATGTCTCAATTTGATTGCTATCAACTTCAACTGGTCTACGTCCAGTGAGAAATCTCCAGCACGAAAATTCACAAACTACTTTTGACACATTCAATCACTCACAGCAACTTCTCCATACACTGCACAAATCTTTTTTTGCGTTTCAGTTGTGGTTTTGCTTTTCTTGAAATAATAAAGCATAATATGCCAAAAATGTTGCTTTTTTCTTCCATCTTCAATATTAAAGTGGCTACACAAAAATTCACCAATTTTGATGTCTTTTTTTAATGCATGTTGATATGACAGCTGTCACATACAATCTAACAAAATTGTTTCAAATGAAGTTAAAGACAACAAAGTGCTACTAGAGCCATCTTATGGAAGAAAACCAAATGAACCTTTTGGCCAACCCAATAGTTTTTACAGAAAATTTAAAGCAATTATTATAAATATGTTTGAATAAATTAGAAAGTAAACAAAATAAGAGAGCAATAAGAACACATCATTGTGATCTCTGTAGACACTAGCAGATAAGTAGGTATAAAATTATGTATTGAAACAGTAACATCTATATATCTCATTTTGACCTATAACTAATAAATAGATGTTGGTACCTCCATGAGAAACTCCACAGAGCTGATTATTCATCATCACGTGATTCCCTAAGTATGTGAGTTGAATGTCAGTCAAAGGAAATTTCTGCCACTTATTAGCTATGTGGACCTAGGGCGAGTTCATTCTCTGTGCCTCTGTTTTTTTCATCTTTACAGTAAAGATAACTATATTACCTATGGTGCTGTTGTGTGAGTTAAGTGAGGGTATAAGTCTAAAGCACTTAGTGGGCCACCTGGCATTTTGTAAATGCTTTAAAAGTACTTGTTATTTTTTCATAGTTTCTATGTTGCTGTTAACAGTAGTACTGTAAGAGAACTGGGGACAGTGATTTGCTAAGTTACAAGTTTTCACATTGTGGGAGGCAGCATCGCTCATAAAGCACAGAGGCTTACCAAGCCAAGAGTACCTGGATTCCTTTCCTAGCTCTTCCATTAAACGGATGGATAATCTTAGGAAACATATTCAAAATTTCAAAATCCAAGTTTTCATCTGAGAAGAACATAGGGAGCTCATTATAAAAAGCCACATCCCATAGGGTAGCTAAAAATTAAACAGCAATATCATGTTATTACATAATATAGGAAACAATTGGTTTCATGAAGAAAGCTTCACCTCTTCTTAGAAAGTTTCTGGCTTTAAGCAAGTGATAGTGGAGCCATCATTAAATATCATTCAATCTTTTGCCCTAGAGCTGAGTATCCTGGATCAACAACAAATGGTACATGCCTGATCTTTACGCTGTAAAACAAAATTAAAGTAATATTTTCTGTTCATTTATAAAACGTAGGAATACGTTTAAAGTAATTGGCAACTTGGCAAGTTTTAATTTTACCTCAGCAGAGAAAACACTTAAGCAGTGCCATATTCTCAATCTTAATCCCTTATTTTATTTGATCTTCACTTTCATCTTCTAAATAGATAACAACAGTAAAAGTGCTGCTTAATTCTTCAGTCCCGTATGATTTCCAAAACAGACTTATCAGGAGTGAGTTCAGCTATCCTGGTCGGTTAATCTTTTTGTGTTTTTGTTGAAGAATTTAATTATAGACCCCAATTAAACTCCTTCTAAAAATAATAAAACATTGTTTAAAGTTTAACTGTTTTTATGTGAGACCATATAGTCTTTGGAACTTTTTGTTTACTTGTAAACTTCTAGAAATGCTGAAGCGTTTGTCATATATCAAAATATACTCTTTATCTGAAACATCAAGGTAGATTTAGTTTTTGAAAGATTTTTTATTTTATAAAAATGGATCACCTCTTTTACCTTCATATAAAGATGGCAGGCTAGGCTAAAGTGACAAAGAATGCCTTAAGGGGAACTTTGACTGAATAATGTTGAAAGAAAACTATTTTCACCAAAGACTTGTCCAGATTTAATTAGTTATGGGAGTTAAAGGCAGGGAGAAAAGGCCAGGAGCCTAAAGGGATTTCAGGAGTAAAGTGTCAAGGAGAAGTAAGGTCTCACATAGAGAAGAAAGTGTTGCTGCTTTAAGGTTTAATAATTTTGTGACCTAGTGTCAAGTGTTGTGATTTCCAGTGACAGAACAGGTGAAAACGTGAAAAATTAACCAACCCTGTATCTTGCTGGTGGTGATTCGTACCCTTACCATCTTCTTTAGTATGCTGGGTATATTATCTTTCGAAACAGTAAATTTTGGAAGAATGTCATTTGCTCCATCAAAAAGGATAAAAATGTATGTATTGTTACATAATCAGTAGAATCCAGAATCCATAAAATATGGATATATATATATATATATATATATATGTAGCACACAAATACCTGCATAAGTAACTGCGTAGAGAAAGTTCTGGAACAAAACTCACTAGTGTTAACAGTAGGTAGGTGTGGGGAGTGGGATGGAGCTCAAGGAGTGACTTTACCTTTTTGTTATTTGTTGTAGAATTTTAGCAACTAAAATCTATATGTATTATAACTTTTAGTAAGGAAAAATAACAGCCTAAATAAGCAATGCCCATGGGGTAAATCAGAAATAAGAAGACAGCAAATAAACTGTCAGGTGAATTAGAAGGGGGTGTTGAGACAGTGCCACAGAGTTTACATAATCAGAAAATACATACTAGAGCCGTGAAATTTCAATATTGGCCTGGGAGGTCTGTGTCTGCTACTTAATAGCTGTGCAGTCTCAGACAAACCACTCAGAGTGCTGGGCCTCAGTTTCCTTTTCTATAAAATGGGCCAACTCTGAAATTTTATGTAGATATTGAATTATGCAGCAAGTTACTTCTCTACAACTGCAAGCAGCACTCATCATGTTTTCCCCACCCCACAGTTCAGTGACAGCCACCTAGCCAGTGAGATAGGGCACAAGGAGACGAGAAAATTCCCTTAGCATCTTTCTCCCACCATTGTAACTCTGGCCTCCCTCGCATAGGCCCAACACACAGTTGTGATGGAAGCCCAGGCTTCTAGACTAGAGGACTTCTAGAGTCTCTTTCTGGAAGCTCTGCTATTTGTATTTATGGTATTCTCACAAATTGGATTTTAGTTCTCATGGTACAAACCTTCCTATCAACCTACCTAACCACACTTACAGAAAGCAGTAAATCATTGGGAAGTGACTGGGACCAGCACCAGGTTCCCAACTTACAGTGCAGTGTTTCTTTTACCACCTCCTGCGGGCTCCTCCAAAGCAGCAAAATAAACATATTTGGGGAAGTGATATGGTAACTGAAGTTTGTATGTATGGAGACTATTATGAGAGAGCAAATCCAAAAATTTTATTTATAAATTATGTCCAGATTTCTGAAAGAGAGAATTAAGGCAAGACAAAAGTATTTTACATACCCACAATAAAGAAGGACTCTTAAAAAGTGCTAACACAAAATCTAGTCTCATTTGTTACAAAGTAGAAAAATGCAGAGTATTGACGTTAACATTTTAAAAAATGTATAACATAGTTTCAGTAATTTCTGTATCTCTTCATCAATTCATTCAATAAACATAATCTTTTATTTATATTTTGGTTCTGCTGTGTACCAAACATGGCTGGGTACTACAAATTCTTAAATGAAATACACATTATCTTGTTCAGAGAAGCCCTCTGTGCAGTGGGGGAACAGAAGAGGTCAGTATGACATATTACTGTGTGAGGAGTGCAACAATATAATAGTGTATGTTGTGCCTTCGTGGCAGAGAGAGAGGGCAACAAACGCATGCTGGAAGGGTCTAGAATGACTTCCTGGAGGAGAGAAAGCTTAAGGTAAACTTGGAAAGAAGAGTTTATTAGGCACAGGAGGAAAAGGGCATTTCAGGAAAACGGATTAAAGAGATACTAGCTCTAAAGTGTGTTTAGGAAAATGAGAGAAGCTTAGTATCCACAGTAGCAATTATAGCAAGAAAATAACACAAATAGTTACCAAGTATGAAGATTTTATCTGTAGTCAGCTCTGTGCTCAGCTCTTCCTATTACCTTGTTTTATGGAACCTGCACCCATCACCACATTGCTATACCTACCCATTTTATAGCCATGTAAGCTGAGATTGGGTGAAACCCCAAAAGTCATACATATATAGTAAATAGAGGTGCAGAGATTCAAACCCAAGTCTGTGGGGTCCCAATAGGGGTTTCTATTTTTGTGGCAATTACACAGTTCATAGTCTATGAGAACCCAAAGTCTGTGGGTTCTTCCCTAGATACATACAGCCCTGCAACCATGTATTCAGAAAATGTATATTCAGCTCCAAAGACTATAATAAGCACCAAGTATACAAAGATGAATAAGAGCCAGTTAGTTAGCTACAAAGTTAATTATAAAATGCAGTTCTAAAAATATGTATATGTGGGGCTTCCCTGGTGGCGCAGTGGTTGAGAGTCCGCCTGCCGATGCAGGAGACACGGGTTCATGCCCCGGTCCGGGAGGATCCCACATGCCGCGGAGCGGCTGGGCCCGTGAGCCAGGGCTGCTGAGCCTGCGCGTCCGGAGCCTGTGCTCCACAACAGGAGAGGCCACAGCAGCGAGAGGCCCGCGTACCGAAAAAAAAAAAGGAGAGGAATGTCACTGAAGACAGAACGGGTAGAAACTGCATACTGTGTCCAGAGCAGGGTAGACAGTCTGTATTGTTGGAATGTAGAGGCCAAGGCAGGGACTAGTGAGAGAAGAAGGTAGAGTGGTAGGCATGCTTCAGATTAGGAAGGGGTTTGTATACCATGCAGATAAGCTTGGATTTACCTCATAGGAAACGAGGAGCTTTAGGATTTTAAATAGAGAAGTGAGTATAGACAGGAAACAAAGGACACCAATTACGAGGCTGTGAGAGTGTTCTGACAAGAAATGGTGATGGCAGTGGAATCAGAAATGGAGGAAGAGGCAGATTCAAGAAGCATGGAGGTGGAAAAATTAGTAGGACTTGATTGTTTTTATGTTGGAAGTGAGGGAGAGGAAAGACTCAATGGCAATTCTTAGATTTCTGGCTTGGGAAAGACTGAGATTTCATAATTGTGAAGTTTCCTATACTCATGAACTTCATCATTGACTTATGGACTACTATATTGTTCAGCTATATTATTAATTATTTCATTAAATTTAAGGGGTAATTTCTTCACTTTAAAGTCACTAAAAGGGGTCTCTAATTTGTGTGGGAAATGTCAGATAAGCGTTTTTTAATGGTTATGTCTTGTCAAATATACTTTAATCTATGTGGTCTGTCATTGATCATTATTATTTTTAGGTCTTTAGTTTATGGATGAACACTGTACCCATAAACCAAGTACTCTTATTTTCCATGTATTACCATAGATTTTATTTTCATAGTTTCTGATATTATGAATTTAATTCTTATTCTTAATTTGGTGATATTTCTCCTTCATCATCTCAGCCTAGTACTCTGATATGTTGTTTCCCTTATTTATGAATTCTAAATGCTTAAAAAATTTTTGTGTGTGTATATAAAACAAAATTAGCACACTGTTGAAATTCTTTGAAATTAGGCCATGGATAATTGAGGTTCTTTTCTATAATTTTGCATAGACTTGAAATTTTCCATCATAGTTAAAAATATATACAGATTTTTGATCAGTAGATATAGATTATATTCTGATAATTTGAATTATACTAATATATTATCTATGGAAATGACATTAATTTTCTTCATAATTCTTGAAACAAGTAATAATTTTAGATATGTTCACCTCAATTGAGAAACAGTTTTAGAGTCTACTGGATGTATGTTTGAGCCAGGCTGCAGTAAGGAATACGAAAATGATTGGGACTCTCAAATTGCATTAAAGGATTTTTACAATTGAACAGCAAAGAATGGTCTTCTCTGGAGCATTAAGAATAGATTTTTGGGTGGTACTGAGATAGGCATTGAAGAGTCAACAGGGAATAAGGCACTATGTGCAGAGCAAATGTATGGAAGTGAGAAGAGATTTTAAAGCTACGTTTATGGAAAACGGAATTACCAAATTTAGCTTTGGTGAAGTGGTGGTAAATAAGCTGAAAATTAAATTAATTTGGGGCCATGTTTTGTTGAATACTGAAAGTTTCCAGCAAAAGCTGTTATGATTCCATTTTCTGTTTAGAAATGCTAATATAATGACGTGATATAGATGGGATTGAGAAAGGAAAGTCAGGAGCAAGCCCAATCAGTTCCAAGGGTCTTGTAATAATCTCAGTGAAAATGGGAGGACCTCAGCTTGAGGTCTGGTGATGAAAAAGGAGAATAAGAGTTGATTGTGAGAGAGACAATTTAGAGCAGATTTTATGCACTGTACATGTAGGTGAGTTCAACTTGATGGAGAGATGGGACTCCAGGCTTTTGACTTGAGGATATTACAGTCAGAAATAAGGAGTTGAGTCAAAAGAAGAAGCTAGTTTTAGAGGGAAGATAAGTTTATCTGATGTTGATGCTGAGGCTAGAGTGTTAAACAAAATGAGTAAAATTTCTGATCTCATAAAGCTTGGAGTTTTCTGGGAGGGGAAAAGAAAATAGGCAACTAACTTGGTAAACAAGCTAATTTGAGATAGTGATTGCTGATAGTGTAATAGGGAAGAACATTTGTATTCTATTACAAGTTAATCACTAAAGGGATGTTGCCTGTAAGTTTAAATTATACATAATGGCCCATCTCCAGGAACCCTGCCTCCCAGGTAATAAGCATTAAAGTAAAATGCCTTTGTTTAGCTCACAGGAAACATCCTGACCAGGCCCACCTGTGAATGACTGCTGGCAGGAAGAAATTAACACATACCCTCCAGGGGCTGACCAAAATCAGGAAATGTTTGACTTTACTCCCTCTACTTTTAGTATAAAAGAAGCCTGAATTCTAACTCAGGCAAGATGGTTCTTTGGGACATGATTACGCCCTTTACTTTTAGTATAAAAGAAGCCTGAATTCTAACTCAGGCAAGATGGTTCTTTGGGACATGAGTTCACCATCTTCTCAGTGTGCCTGCTTTCCAAATAAAGTCACTATTCTTTGCCTCAACAACTCATCTCTCGATTTATTGTCCTGTTGTGCAGTGAGCAGTAGGAGCTTGGACTCGGTAACAAGAAGAAGAAATCAAATACAATGATGTGTTCTTAGAGAGAGACATCAAGAGATTGAGATTGGGGGGTCAAGAATATCTCTCTGGGGCTTCCCTGGTGGCGCAGTGGTTGAGAGTCCGCCTGCCGATGCAGGGGACACGGGTTCGTGCCCCGGTCTGGGAAGATCCCACATGCCCCGGAGCGGCTGGGTCCGTGAGGCATGGCCGCTGAGCCTGTGCATCCGGAGCCTGTGCTCCGCAACGGGAGAGGCCACAGCGGTGAGAGGCCCGCGTACAGCAAAAAAAAAAAAAAAAAAAAAAGAATATCTCTTTGTCCAGAAGGCTTTTTTTTTTGACGGTACGCGGGCCTCTCACCGCTGTGGCCACTCCCGTTGCGGAGCACATGCTCCGGACGCACAGGCTCAGCGGCCACGGCTCACGGGCCCTGCATCGGCAGGCGGATTCTCAACCACTGCGCCACCAGCGAAGCCCCAGAAGGCATCTTGAGCTGAAATTTAAGTGGCGAGAAGAAGAGGGAAGATCTTTCCTAAAGAAATGAGGTGCAAGTGCAAGTGCAAATGACCTCGGGTGGGACTGAGTTTGGTGTGTTCAGAGATATAAATACCAGTCTGTCTGTCTCGAGCATGGTGAGGAAAGGACAGGAGGATTGGAAAGGAGACATAGAGGCTGGCAGCAATCAGGTCATGTGGGTCCTTCTTGGCCTTGGTAAAGAATCTGATTTCATTCTCAGTCAATGCAAAGGCATTGAAGGATTTTAAGAAGCAGGGGCGGGGGATGGAATGGAAGGTTGTGTGTGTGACATGATCTGATAATTGTAGCCAGAGTTGTGGATGAGATGCCCAAGGGAGGAACTAAAGGAGAGAAACTTGGTAAGTATCTCACTGTATTTGAGCAGCAAAGAAAGAAGAGAAAGGTCAAAGAGATAGGATGGGAAGCAATCTAGTGCTAATGCACAGTCCCCAGGAGAGGAGGAAGTTTCAAAAAAGGATGGGGTGGTGCAATGAAGTCAAGTGTCAAATGAGGCCAAGAGGTTGAAGAGGCACTGTAATCAGTGGTATCGTATTATTTCTCACTCACAAAATGTTTTAAATTCAACTTTGATTAGTGAGGGAATGTATTTAGTTGAAAGCTGTGCACACCTCATGATATATGACATTTACACTTGCTTAGAGGATAGATATAATTTTTTATACAGGAACTGGATCCGTACTTATAAACACTGAAGGACCACCTTTCAAATATGTATATTCCTGGTGTATTTCATGCAAGGATTTCTTCTCATGCTTTCTATTGATAGAGTAATTCCTATATACGTCTACTCTATAGAACTTCTTTAGGAACAACAATTCAAATGGCAAAGAAAAAATAACCCTGAAGTTCATGCCAGGCACTGGACTAGATGTCAGTTATGCAGAAATGAATAAGAGAAACACTGTTCCTAACTCTTGAACTTGCCTTCTAGTGGGGAAGAAATATAAACAAGAAGAGTAGAGAGCAATGGGAGACGATCTCAGGGGTTTATGTCCAGGCTTTGAAGCGGGGAGGCCTTCAGAAGAAGGGGTGTTTGATGTCTGAAGAATGCGTAAGAGTTACCAAACAAATGGTGATGAAGTTGTGGGAAGTGTGATGTCCAGCTTCATGTGTCAGCTTGGCTGGGCTACAGTCCCCATGATTCAACCAAACATTAATCTAGGTGCTGCTCAGGGAAGCCTTAGCTCTGCTTACTAGGCCTTTCAACTGATGGAATCAGGCACACACATTATCTAGGATAATTTCTCTTACTCAAGGAAACTAATTTTGTACTTAATCACATCCAGAAGATACTTTCACAGCAACATCTAGATTAGTGTTTGATTGAATAAGAATGTATTCCTAGCAACTTGACATATAAAACTGACCATCACAAAGAGTTTTCCAGGGAAGAGATAAGCATGTGCTATGTGAATGTAATGTTGAATTTTCAGATCTTTATTGGATTCTTTTAAACTATAAATCATTGTTTTAGTTAACAAGTAAGGGTTCACTTTAAATTTATGCTGTCTCATTTATCTATTAATAATTGTTTAATTTCTTTAATATTCTTCTGAGTGATCTTGTTTTATTCTTTAGATTCCTGAAGTTCAAAATAATAGTACAGGATTTGTAACTCTAACCATTGATAGAGAGGAAGAAAACGGTAGACCTTTTCCTTAATTCACTGTGTAAGTCTCTATACGTGTTAGCAAACCTTTCTGACAACCTAAAATTAAGCACTTTAAAGTGAAAGTCAAGTGCTAATGAATTATAAACATGTTATTTACATAACCAGACTAATAGGCCAATTTTTATTATAAATTCGGATTTTCATAAATTTAGTATCTTTTATTTCATTATTTCATTTTATAAGAAAAAAGGATGAGACATAAAGTTCAGCTTGGCTATGACAGCTAGGACAGTCCTAGCATATAGAAGATGAGCCATCAATATTTATTTTTGAACAAAGTTTGAGAAAGAGAGTAAACTAGTCTAGTTCCAAGTCAGAGATCACAGAGATGAGGAAATTACCACAATGGAATATAAGAGAAAAATGATATGAAACTAGGCAGAATGAAATAAATGCTGTACAGCTACAAGTAATATGGTCTTTGAACACAAGTTGTAGTGGAGACATCACATAAGGCTTTATGGAGTCAGGATCATTGATTCGGTAAGGTTTAGTTTAGTACAGAAACCTGTAGTGGTTATTCTAGGCTGAAGCAATAAGTTGCACATGGGATTATTTAAATTCTCAATCTCTTAATTTAAATAAAAACTCAAAAAACACATTAAAAAATAGAAATCATCCATAATCTAGCATTTGAAAAACCCACTCCAAATGGAGGATAAAAGTTCCCCCCAAAGCTCTTCAGTTCTTCTCGCCAGGAGTAATTACTGTTACTATTTTTGAGTTTTGGGTTCTAGGCTTTGCCTTATGCTTCTTGTGATTTATTGATGTAGCCATCTACACATACACAGACACACACACACACACACACACGCGTGCGCGCGCACACACACACACTTCTTTCTCCCCTCTCTCCCTCCTTTTTTTTCCTTTTCTTTCTTCTTTAACAAAAAGCAGCATCACGCTATACAGATTGACCGAAACCTTGTTTTATTTGCCTACTGAATAATGGATGCCCTTCTAGTTTAATACATACAAATCTGTCTCCTTAGTTTTATTGGTGAAATAGTGTTCTCTTGAACGGATGTATCGTAAATAATTATCTAATCATTCCTCAGTTTGCTGTTAAGTTGTTCTCAGACTCATTTAAATAGTTAATTATAGCTGCCTTTTGTTGCAATATATCATTTCTTTTTTAAATAAACAGTGCTGCAGTGAACATCTTTGTATACATTTACATTTTAATGCCATATGTCTGTAACATGGATTCCAAGAAGTGCGATAATCTATTTGGAGGTTTGCATAGATTTAATTTTTACTTTTATTGTCAAATATTCTCTACTGTGATACCAATTTATACTACAGTCAGTATATGCAAATACACATTTCCTCAACACCTCATCAGTCATTCAGTATTTTTTTAGTTAATCTGATAAACAAAAAGAAAGTTACTATCTTGCTTTACACTGCATTTATTAAATTGTTTGAAGAAGGGAGCAAATGTATTTTTGAAAAATTTTTCTAAGAGCATGGTGTATAGACCACATGGCAGAAGTAGACATTGCAGGCAGGAGAACACTTAGGAAGGTTTTATGTTAGCAAAAGTCAGAAATAATAAAGGCTTAAACTGGGACAGAAGGAGGTGCCTCTCTTTCACAGCTAAGTGCATGTCAAATAGCACGCTGACTTCATGTCACTATTAATGCATGGGCATTATTTGGAGATTATTTCTTTAAAAGCAGAAAAAAAGTTTTTTCTTTTGGAGTTAGAAATCATGCAGTACCTTCAAATTGTGCAGTACATTTAAGGCATTATATCTTCAGCTACTTAAATTTAAATGATGAATCCATTAATATGTTACTTGAAATATAAGCCATAGTCTTTGTCTTTCAAAGGATATTTTAATCAAAATATTAAAAATAAGCTAGAGTTTCATTCAAATAGTTAATTCCGGTTGCCTTTTGTTGTAATATATCATGAATTATCTCTCTGATGGATGGGCAGCCAAATGCAGATAAAATTAGCCTTGCAGTCATTCATTTTAAATTGCTCTTGAATCATTTGGAAGTAAATTCCATTTCAGAAGAATATGCTTCAGGTCTCAGACAAAGAGATAATAGTCCTATATTTTATGATATAAGCAATAATAGTTTGTCTTATGATTTAGAAATATAGAAACATGTATTAAGTTGATGAAAATTAAGGCTTGATATATAGAATAAAACCAGAAACCTAAAGCTTCATAGATGGATGTTCATGGCATAATATTTTCCTGTCAAGAATTAGGTGGAATGAAAGTCTATAAAAATAATACATGGTGCAAAGCTTTCTCTTCTTGTATGTAATGAGAAAACAAAAGGCTATATGAGATAACAGAAGAGGAAATGCTAAGATTTACCTGATATTAAGATAAAAATGGCAATAGCATTACTGAGTAATGCTAAGAAGTAGAAAATTAAGTCAAGTGTTAGGGGAGGGTAAAATGAATAATAATGTTGCATCTAAATCAAAAAGGCAGTATAGCTTTAAGTTGATACTGAAGTCAATGTACAGAATAAAACCAACTTTGGAAATTTTACTTTGTTAATTTGAATGAACTACACGTAGAAAACTTGTTTAGAAATTTAATTAATCAAGTCAGTTTGCCCAAGTAGCATAACGCAGGCAATACCAGCGTCTGGAAGGTGCCTTTATACAACATGTAATAACTTAGGATAGCTGTGGCACATTGTCAGAAATAAGTTCACAGTCTGAAGTGACTATTCACAAATCGGGTTCCTATCATGTCCCCGAAGACTTCAGGAGGCTATTTGGATATTTATATTAAGAAATAAAGTGGTAAGAGGATGCACTCACTGGTCTCCCTTGCTGGAAAAGCAAATTGTTCTTTTATACCTTCAAGTTTTGCAGCTTGACCTTAATAGTATCAAAAAGCTAGTTTATTTGTGTAGTAAAATGAATTGCACGCTAGGAAATGATCTCAGTAAACAGTCCACCAGTTCAAGGTAGAATCTCAAACCTTCTTTGTTATTCTTATGTACTAAACAGCCCTCTAGTGCCCTAAAAAAGTTAACTTCGATGTGACAGGAATTTTACTTGTTTTGAATCAGGCCCTTGGATGGGCACTGGAGTATATCCAAAGGGAAAGCCAGGAACAGATAAAATCACACCTTTCCCTTGTACACCATTGCAAACACACTTGCTTAGAGAATTGATTGGCAGCTGGGTCTCTCAGTCAGAAAAGCCATTTCATCTTCTAGAAAACATCTGATCATTGTACGAAGCCAGGAAATACTAAATAAGTTTTAAAATGGATATCCACTAAGATGTAATTTCAATTCTCAGACTTCACATGAAGTGGGACAATCAACTAAATGACATTTGTATACAGGGCCAGCTTCATGGTATGTGACCTGTGCTGTCACACAGGACCTGTGCTTGGTAAAGTACTCTGCTGTCACATCTCAAATTTTTTTTTAATAGATCTTTATTGGAGTATAATTGCTTAACAATACTGTGTTAGTTTCTGTTGTACGACAAAGTGAATCAGCCATATGCATACATAGGTCCCCACATCCCCTCTCTCTTGAGCCTCCCTCCCACCCTCCCTATCCCACCCCTCTAGGTCATTGCAGAGCACCGCACTGATCTCTCTGTGCTATGCGGCTGCTTCCCACTAGCTATCTATTTTACATTTGGCAGTGTATGTATGTCGATGCTACTCGCACTTTGCCTCAGCTTCCCCCTCCCTGCCCTTGTCCTCAGGTCCATGCTCTATGTCTACATCTTTATTCCTGCCCTGCAACTGGGTTCATCATACCATTTTTTTTTTTTTAGATTTCATATATATGCATTAGCATATGGTATTTGTTTTGCTCTTTCTGACTTACTTCACTCTCTACGACAGACTCTAGGTCCACACCTCACTACAAATAACTCAATTTCATTTCTTCTTATGGCTGAGTAATATTCCACTGTATATATGTGCCACATCTTCTTTGTCCATTCATCTGTCGATGGATACTTAGGTAGTTTCCATGTCCTGGCTATTGTAAATAGTGCTGCAGTGAACATTGTGGTACATGACTCTTTTTGAATTCTGGTTTTCTCAGGGTATATGCCCAGTAGTGGGATTGCTGGGTCCTATGGTAATTCTATTTTTAGTTTTTAAGGAACCTCCATACTGTTCTCCATAGTGGTTGTATCAATTTACATTCCCACCAACAGTGCAGGAGGGTTCCCTTTTTACCACACCCTTTCCAGCATTTATTGTTTCTAGATTTTTTGATAATGGCCATTCTGCCTGGTGTGAGGTGATATCTCATTGTAGTTTTGATTTGCATTTCTCTGATAATTAGTGATGTTGAGCATCTTTTCATATGCCTCTTGGCCATCTGTATCTCTTCCTTGGTGAAATGTCTATTTAGGTCTTCTGCCCATTTTTTAAGTGGATTGTTTGCTTTTCGATTTTGAGCTCCATGAGCTGTTTGTATATTTTGGAGATTAATCCCTTGTCTGTTGTTTCATTTGCAAATATTTTCTCCCATACTGAGGGTTGTCTCTTTGCCTTGTTTATGGTTTCCTTTGCTGTGCAAAAGCTTTTAAGTTTAATTAAGTACCATTTGTTTATTTTTGCTTTTATTTCCATTACTCTAGGGGGTGGGTCAAAAAAGATCTTGCTGTGGTTTATGTCAAAGAGTGTTCTTCCTATGTTCTCCTCTAAGAGTTTTATAGTGCCTGGCCTTACATTTAGGTCTTTAAACATTTTGAGTTTATTTTTCTGTATGGTGTTAGGGAGTGTTCTAATTTCATTCTTTTACATGTAACTGTCCAGTTTTCCCAGCACCACTTATTGAAGAGGCTGTCTTTTCTCCATTGTATGTTCTTGCCTCATTGTCAGAAATTAGGTGCCCATATGTGCATGGGTTTATCTCTGGGCATTCTGTTCTGTACCATTGATCTATATTTCTGTTTCTGTGCCAGTACCATACTGTCTTGATTACTGTAGCTTTGTGGTATACTTTGAGGTCAGGGAGCCTGATTCCTTCAGCTCTGTTTTTCTTTCTCAAGATAGCTTTGGCTATTCAGGGTCTTTTGTGTTTCCATACAAATTGTAAAATATTTTGTTCTAATTCTGTGAAGAATGACATTGGTAGTTTGATAGGGATTGCATTGAATCTGTAGATTGCTTTGGGGAGTATAGTCATTTTCACAATATTGATTCTTCCAATCCAAGAACATGGTATATGTCTCCATCTGTTTATGTCATCTTTGATTTCTTTCATCAGTGTTTTATAGTTTTCTGAGTACAAGTCTTTTGCCTCCTTAGGCAGGTTTATTCCTAGGTATTTTATTCTTTTTGTTGCAATGATAAATGGAAGTGTTTCCTTAATTTCTCTTTCTGATTTTTCATTGTTGGTGTATAGGAATGCCAGAGATTTCTGTGCATTAATTTTGTATCCTGCAACCTTACCAAATTCATTGATTAGTTCTAGTAGTTTTCTGGTGGCATCTCTAGGATTCTCTATGTATAGTATCATGTCATCTGCAAACAGTGACAGTTTTACTTCTTCTTTTTCAATTTGTATTCCTTTAATTTCTTTTTCTTATCTGATTGCCATGGCTAGGACTTGCAAAACTATGTTGAATAAGAGTGGCGAGAGTAGACATCCTTGTCTTGTTCCTCATCTTAGTGGAAATGCTTTCAGTTTTTTACCATTAAGTATGATGCTTGCTGTGGGTTTGCCATATATAGCCTTTATTTTGTTGAGGTAGGTTCCCTCTTTGCCCATTTTCTGGAGAGTTTTTGTCATAAATGGGTGTTGAACTTTGTCAAAAGCTTTTTCTGCATCTATTGAGATGATCATATGGTTTTTATTCCTTAATTTGTTAATGTGGTGTTTCACATTGATTGATTTGCAAATATTGAAAGAATCCTTGCATCTCTGGGATAAATCCCAGTTGATCATGGTGTATGATCCTTTTAATGTGCTGTGGGATTCTGTTTGCTAGTATTTTGTTTAGGATTATTGAATCTATGTTAATCAGTGATAGTGGTCTATAATTTTCTTTTTGTGTGATATCTTTTTCTTGTTTTGGTATCAGGGTGATGGTGGCTTCGCAGAATGAATTTGGGAATGTTTCTCCCTCTGCTGTTTTTTGGAAGAGTTTGAGAAGTATTGGTGTTAGCTCTTCTCTAAATGTTTCATAGAATTTGCCTGTGAAGCCATCTGGTCCTGGACTTTTTGTTTGTTGCAAGATTTTTAATTATGGTTTCAATTTCATTACTTGTGATAAGTCTGTTTATATTTTCTAATTATTCCTGGTTCGATCTTGGAAAATTGTACCTTTCCAAGAATTTGGCCATTTCTTCATGGTTGTCCATTTTATTGCCATATAGTTGTTTGTAGTAGTCTCTTATAACCTTTTGTGTTTCTGTAGTGTCAGTTGTGATTTCTCCTTTTTCATTTCTAATTTTATTGATTTGCATACTGTCCCTTTTTTTTCTTGATGAGTCTGGCTGATGGTTTATCAATTTTATCTTCTCAGAGAACCAGCTTTTAGTTTTATTGATCTTTGCTATTGTTTTCTTTATTTGCATTTCATTTATTTCTGCTCTGATCTTCATGATTTCTTTCCTTCTACTGACTTCGAGTTTTCTTTGCTCTTCTTTCTCTAGTTGTTTTAAGTGTAGCGTTAGATTATTTATTTGAGGTTTTTCTTGTTTCTTGAGATGAGATTGAATTGCTATAAACTTCCCTCTTAGAACTGCTTTTGCTGCATACCATAGGTTTTGGGTCATCGTGTTTTCGTTGTCATTTGTTTCTATGTATTTTTTATTTCTTCTTTGATTTCTTCAGTGATCTCTTGG
The DNA here is from genome assembly GCF_964374135.1 of Grampus griseus. NCBI lineage: Eukaryota > Metazoa > Chordata > Mammalia > Artiodactyla > Delphinidae > Grampus > Grampus griseus. Next base: position 13,794,957 of record NC_138997.1, on the reverse strand, counting down.
TTATTTTGTAGCACACTGTTTAGCCTCCATGTGTTTGTGTTTTTTACATTTTTTTTCCCTGTAATTGATTTCCAATCTCATAGCGTTGTGGTCAGAAAAGATGCTTGATACGATTTCAATTTTCTTAAATTTTCCGAGGCTTGATTTGTGACCCAAGATGTAGTCTATTCTGGAGAATGTTCCATGTGCACTTGAGAAGAAAGTGTATTCTGCCAGTTTCAGGTGGAATGTTCTATAAAAGTCAATTAAACCTATCTGGTCTGTTGTGTCATTTAAAGCTTGTGTTTCTTTATTTATTTTCTGTTTGGATGATCTGTCCATTGGTGTAAGTGACGTGTTAAAGTCTCTTACTATTATTTTGTTACTGTAAATTTCCCCTTTCATGGTTGTTAGCATTTGCCTTATGTATTAAGGTGTTCCTATGTTGGATGCATAACATTTATGATTGTTATATCTTCTTCTTGGAATGATCCTTTGGTCATTATGTAGTGTCTCTCCATATCTCTTGTAACAGTCCTTATTTTAAAGTCTTTTTTATCTGATATGAGAATTGCTACTCCAGCTTTCTTTTGATTTCCATCTGAATGGAATATCTTTTTCCATCCCTTCACTTTCAGTCTGTATGTGTCCCGAGGTCTGAAGTGGGTCTCTTGTAGACAGCATATATATGGGTTTTGTTTTTGTATCCATTCAGCCAGTCTGTGTCTTTTGGTTGGGGCATTTAATCCACTTACATTCAAGGTTATTATTGATATGTATTTTCCTATTACCATTCTCTTAATTGTTTTGGTTTTGTTTCTGTGGGTCTTTTTCTTCCCTTGTGTTTCCAGCCTAGAGAGGTTTATTGAGCATTTGTTGTAAAGCTGGTTTGGTGTTGCTGAATTCTCTTAGCTTTTGCTTTCCTGAAAAGCTTTGATTTCTCCCTCAAATCTGAATGAGATCCTTGCCTGGTAGAGTAATCTTGGTTGTAGTTTTTTCTCTTTCATCATTTATGTATATCCTGCCACTCCCTTCTGGCCTGCAGAGTTTCTGCTGAAAAATCAGCTGATAACATTATGGGGATTCCTTTGTATGTTATTCTTTGTTTTTCCCTTGCTGCTCTTAATATTTTTTCTTTGATTTTAATATTTTTTAGTTTGATTAACATGTGTCTTGGTGTGTTTCTCCTAGGATTTATCCTGCCTGGGATTCTCTCTGCTTCCTGGACTTAGGTGACTATTTCCTTTCCCATGTTAGTGAAGTTTTCCACTATAATCTCTTCAAATATTTTCTCAGACCCTTTATTTTTCTCTTCTTCTCTTGGGACCCCTATAATTCGAATATTGGTCCATTTAGTGTTGTCCTAGAGGTTTCTGAGATTGACTTGAATTCATTCTTTTTTCTTTATTCTGCTCCTTGGCAGTTATTTCCACCATTTTGTTTTCCAGCTCACTTATTCGTTCTTCTGCCTCAGTTATTCTGTTATTGATTCCTTTTAGTGTATTTTTCTTTTCAGTTATTGTGTTGTCCACCTCTGTTTGTTCTTTAGTTCTTCTAGATCTTTGTTTAACATTACTTGTATTTTCTCAATCTGTGCCTCCATTCTATTTCCAAGATTCTGGATCATCTTTACTATCATTACTCTGAATTCTTTTTCAGGCAGATTGCCTATATCCTGTTCGTTTATTTGGTCTTGTAGGTTTTTACCTTGCTCCTTCATCTGTGACATATTTTTTTGCCATCTCTCTTTTTTTTTTTTTTTTTTTAAATGAGTGAGACTGTGTTCCTGTCTTACTGGTTGTTTGGCCTGAGAATTCCCACAGTGCAGTTTGTAGGCTGTTGGGTAGAGCTGGGTCTTGGTGCTGAGATGAGGACCTCCGTGACACCTCACTCTAATGAATATTCCCTGGGGTCTGAGGTTCTCTGTTAGTCCAGTGGTTTGGACTCAGAGCTCCCACTGCAGGAGCTTCAGCCCAACCCCCAGCTTGTGAAGCAAGATCCTGCAAGCCATGTGGCATGGCAAAAAAAAAAAAAAAAAAGAACAATAACGAAGTAAGTAATAAAATTAGACTTGGAAACTAACAGATATGTTAGAAAGAATATAAAAATAAAAACATACATAAATCAACAACCAGAAGTTACTGCAGTGCCACAATAGTAAAAAAAAAAAGAGGAGGAAGGAAAAAAAAAAAAAAGGAAAAAAAAAGGGGGGGGGAAGCCTTGGCTGTGGAGGGCGGGGCCTAAGCCAGGGCGAAGTTTGGGTGGTGGGTGGGGCCAATGTTCAGGACCCACAGGGCTGGAAACGGCCCTGGGGGCCGTCGGGGGTGGGGCTTAGGCTCAAGGAACAGAAGGGGCCCAGGCGTTCCCCCCAGCCCTGGTCTCAGAGGGCAGGGGACCTCACCTGGGAGCCCAGCAGGCTTCCTGGGCTCAAATGGGCGGGGCAAATGCCCTCCTCTCCTCTCCTGCTCCTCCCATCCTGGAGGGCCCCTCCCGCCTGCCTCTCCTGATCTCTCCAGCCTCCCTCCTATGCCCCCCAGGACCCACACAGCTGGGATGGGGCTTTGGAGGGCAGGGGACTGACTGAGAGCTCAGCAGGCTGTACAGTCCCAGTGGGCCAGGCAGTCGCCCTCTGCTCTTCTCCCGCTCTTCCCGGAGCATCCCTCCCGCCTGCGTCTCCTCATCTCCCCGCTCTCAGGGGCGCCAATCCTGTCTGCCCTCCAATTCTCCTCCCCCCTTAGTCCCCCCATTTCCTACCGGTTTACTTGGGGGTTCCTCCCATCTCCTAGGGCAGCAGGGTATCCCACCAATGGCTGGCAGGCACCCTAGTTGTGGGGAGATGCTAACTCAGTGTCTTCCCACACCACCATCATCACCATCTCAGAATTCTTAATACATTTTTATACAAGGATCCCCAAATTGTCATTCTGCACTGGGCCGCACAAATTTCATAGCCAGTCCAGTTTGTAGATATTACTATTGTTATGATACCCTATATTTGTAAATGAGTTTGAAGCACTATAAACTCTAAAATATCTTATGCATCTGTTAAGCATAATCAAAGTTACCATTAGTGTAAGCAGTTTATTGATCTCCTGTAAGTGCCTGACACTATACTAGACTTAAGGAAAATAAAAATGAAAACTCAGCAGTCCCTGTCTTCAAAGAACTTTCATACTAGAGTTAAGCATTTGTTATGTATTTCTGGCTTTTAAAAATCAGGAAGAGTTGCATTACTCTGGTTTCCAAAACTGAAAAGTAGATTTCTCCATATGTGAGAGGCAAATTTATAGTGCAAAACAGTTAAATGTTCATTTGTAGGTGATCATTTGCAGATAATAATTTTTTCCTTATAAAATACACATACTTGGAGATGATCACTTTTTCCTTGTTAAATACATGTAGATGTAAGCATACTGGAGACTTAAATACTCAGCCATTTTCCTTTATAGATTTTGGTTGAAGAGAATTGACTTGCTTGTTTGATTTTTAAAAATTACTCCAGAAAAAAATAGAACATGAAATTTCAAAGAAAGGAAATTTATGAAATACCACTATATCTGGAAATTAATGCTGACACTTACCGTTTTTTGTCCAGAGCAAAGAGAGTATTCTCTTAGCATGCTTAACCTGATGGTGGGGGAGTTGTTATCTGGGCCAGTTTCCATGGTTGAGCATAGTACCCAGGCCATCTGTTGCAAATGAGGAAGGGAAGAATTTCACAACAGCCTGTGAGCCCACTGGTAATCAGTTCATTTGCATTTTGTCATGTCAGTTTCACTATGTATATTTTACTGACTCAGGGTCTTGAAAATTATCTTTATAAAAGTCATTCTTACATCTGACTTGAGTACTAGAAGTGATGTACCATATTGCCTGATGTGAATTAATCTGGGGCATAGACTTAAATACACTGTATATGTATTACAAGAAATATTAATAAACTAATATCCTGTGGCTGGTTAAGGCATCTCTGTAGATCAAATTTAAGAGATGGGGTTCATACAGAGACTAGGATGATATATTAACGAAACACTGGATTTATGACATGATGAAAACATTCCAAATGATAGAAATAACTTCTTAATAAGTTACATATTAAGTGTCATTTAACAAATACCTTGAAAAATCAATTTTATGAAGCCTCAAACCAAGACATAGAATTACTTCTCTTTCCTTGGAGTGATCCTCTTGTTTTAAAATTCCAAATTAAGGAAATGCAAAATTAGTTTGTCTATACATTTTCTAAATATATCATATCATTACTGTTTCTTTCCCCAGCACTTAACAGAACCTGTTTGACTTGAAAACACACGTGTGACTTTTTCTCAGCGTCCATTCGTCTTCCCAATAGTTTACAATAAAATAATCAGAAGAATGTTTTTGGAAAGCAGTTCATATCATTTTATCCACATTTGAACTTCCCTGAAGTCAGGGATGAAGTGAAGGATGAAGAGATACACGCATTGGCCTGGCAGGGTAATCAATTTTTAGTGCTTCTCTATCTTTCTATAGGATGTGAATATATAAGTACTTTTGCTACATTACTGAATAAGGTAAGGTGGTATACAGTCATCTTTCCTGCTAAAGGAACAAGGTGTCTTACAATCATCCTTCTAAAGGAACAAGTCTCACCTTCTAAAACAATGACTGAAAGAAAGGCTTTTTATATTTTACATACCTGAATAAACATATTGTTATGAAATACATACATGTTGTTGTATGTATAAATATACACCTATAGTAAAAAAAAATCAACTTGACCCTCTGCCTTCATGAGTCATAAAATTAAAAACAACAGTAACATTTTACAGGATTTGAGTCTGATATTTTGTGGCACTTTTATTGATTATCAGCACCGTCCGTCATTACATATAACAGTAAGCGCTTTGGAAGAGAAAAACAAGAAAAAATGGAATAAGGCCTTCAAGACATCAGCTTCACGCTGATGGATCTGTCAGTAGCTCGGTTCCCCATTCCTTTGCCTTTCTGAACTATGTTTATTTAAGCAGTCTTGAGTGTCTTTGCATATTGACTAAAGAAGCTGAAATTGATGGAAATGAGGTTATCCTTTAGTAAGCTGACAATTTGGGTCCTTGATGTTCAACAATTGAAAAACCAGAAATGATGCCTTGCCAGAAGAAAGGAAATTAAGGAAGTAAAGTGAGAAAGCAAGTTAGAGACAGGAAACGACATTTACACTGTAGGGTCAGTAATTTATAATTGTGGAGCAGTTTTGAAAGTTAGTTCTGTCAGTGATGCAAGTGAAGCCAGTTTTGACTGCAAAACAGATTGGTAGAGACCAGATGTCATTACTGTTTGACAGCTGTCACATGACCTAGGTGAAGAAGGTCCCAGGCCAGGATTCTTCGTGAGCAAATGTCCCCTTTACCAATGGCCATCTCTCCAAGCAGGGCAACAACTGAATGAGCGATGCAATGAGTTCCAAGATAACATCTTAGCAACCAGTTTTCAACTACCAACACCATAAACTGCATTTGCTGTTGAATCTATGTGCTTTCAAAGAACTTGTAAAAACTTTTAATTTTGGTCTCAGAGTTTTCACTTTATATATTAGCCCAGGGTGCTTAATCAACTTAGGGAATTAATAGTAGTTTTGTTCTCCACTATCCCTCATAGGAAGAAAAATATCAGGCCTAACTTAAGTAGAGTGTATTAGACTCCTTTGACTTTTGTGAAATATAATAATAGGGTTTTTAAAGGCACTTTTATTATTTTCTGTTTTTTATTTGGAATCATGCAGAACCCAAGTTAAAGGAAAAGATACTTCAAAGTGGGCAAATATCTCTGATGGTTTTGGGATTTTGTTTATTCTGTGGTGTTGGGACAGCAGGGAGGGAGAAATATGTTTAATAAATTTCAGTGCTATAAAAAATGAGACTTTTGTTCTTCATGTTATTACTCTAATATTATTAATATTCTAATGAAAATTGGTGTGACTAGTCATATAACACATATGGAATTTGAGATATAGTTTCCAAATAAGACTAAACAGCATTTCTAGACTCTAGGCTCTACTGTGTAACTAATACTGGTTGACTTGATGCTGTCATCTATATTTCCAGTGTTGAGAATAATTCTGAGCTTAATAAATATGTTTGGTTGAATGAATGACTATGCCGTGAAGTGGCATCTTTTGAAAATAATGACAGATTTGAATCTGAGCTTAAAGATTTTTAATTCATATTTCTGTATTTCTTCTCAGCTCCTTGCATAGGATTCAAGGTTTACCTAAGAGCCTTATACTTTTCTTTTCTTTTTTTTTTTAACATCTTTATTGGAGAGTAATTGCTTTACAATGGTGTGTTAGTTTCTGGTTTATAACAAATTGAATTAGCTATACATATACATATATCCCCATGTCTCCTCCCTCGTGCGTCTCCCTCCCACCCTCCTTGTCCCACCCCTCTAGGTGGTCACAAAGCACCGAGCTCATCTCCCTGTGCTATGCAACTGCTTCCCACTAGCTATCTATCTTCCATTTGGTAGTGTATGTATGTCCATGCCACTCTCTTACTTCGTCCCAGCTTACCCTTCCCCCACCCACCATGTCCTGAAGTCCATTCTCTACATCTGTGTCTTTATTCCTGTCCTACCCCTAGGTTCTTCATAACCATTATTTTTATTTTTTGTTTTCTTTAGATTCCATATATATGTGATAGCATATGGTATTTGTTTTTCTCTTTCTCTTTCTCTTTCTGACTTACTTCACTCTGTATCACCTCACTAGAAATAGCTCAATTTTGTTTTTTTATGGCTGAGTAATATTCCATTTTATATATGTGCCACATCTTCTTATCCATTCATCTGTCAATAGACACTTAGGTTGCTTCCATGTCCTGGCTATTGTAAATAGAGCTGCAATGAACATTGTGGTACATGACTCTTTTTGAATTATGGTTTTCTCAGGGTATATGCCTAGTGGGAATGTTGGGTCGTATGGTAGTTCTATTTTTACTTTTTAAGGAAGTTCCATACTGTTCTCCATAGTGGCTGTATCAATTTACATTCTCACCAGCAGTGCAAGAGGGTTCCATTTTCTCCACATCCTCTCCAGCATTTATTGTTTGTAGCTGTTTTGATGATGGTCATTCTGACTGGTGTGAGGTGATACCTTATTGTAGTTTTGATTTGCATTTCTCTAATCATTAGTGATGTTGAGCATCCTTTCATGTGTTTGTTGGCAATCTGTATATCTTCTTTGGAGAAATGTCTATTTAGGTCTTCTGCCCATTTTTGGATTGGGTTGTTTGTTTTTTTGATACTGAGCTGCATGAGCTGTTTATAAATTTTGGAGATTTATCCTTTGTCAGTTGCTTCATTTAGAAATATTTTCTCCCATTCTGAGGGTTGTCTTTTCAACTTGTTTATGATTTCCTTTGCGGTGCAAAAGCTTTTAAGTTTAATTAGGTCCCATTTGTTTATTTTTCTTTTTATTTCCATTTCCCTAGGAGGTGGGTCAAAAAGGATTCTTGCTGTGATTTATGTCATAGAGTGTTCTGCCTATGTTTTCCTCTAAGAGTTTTATAGTGTCAGACCTTACATCTAGGTCTTTAATCCATTTTGAGCTTATTTTTGTGTATGTTGTTAGGGAGTGTTCTAATTTCATTCTTTTACTTATAGCTGTCCAGTTTTCCCACCACCACTTATTGAAGAGACTGTCTTTTCTCCATATGTGTGTGGGTTTATTTCTGAGCTTTCTATCCTGTTCCATTGATCAACATGTCTGTTTTTGTGCCAGTATATTACTATAGCTTTGTAGTATAGTCTGAAGTCTGGGATCCTGATTCCTCCAGCTCCGTTTTTCTTTCTCAAGATTGCTTTGGCTATTCAGGGTCTTTTGTGTTTCCATACAAATTGTGAAAAGTTTTGTTCTAGTTATGTAAAAAATGCCATTGGTAGTTTGATAAGGATTTCTTTGAATCTGTAGACTGCTTTGGGTAGTATAGTCATTTTCACAATGTTGATTCTTCCAATCCAAGAACATGGTATATGTCTACATCTGTTTATATCATCTTTAATTTCTTTCATCAGTGTCTTATAGTCTTCTGCACGCAGGTCTTTTGTCTCCTTAGGTAGGTTTATTCCTAGGTGTTTTATTCTTTTTGTTGCGATGGTAAATGGGAGTGTTTCCTTAATTTCTCTTTCAGATTTTTCATCACTAGTGTATAGAAATGCAAGAGATTTCTGTGCATTAATTTTGTATCCTGCTACTTTACCGAATTCATGGATTAGCTCTAGTAGTTTTCTGGTAGCATTGTTAGGATTCTCTATGTATAGTATCATGTCATCTGCAAAAAGTGACAACTTTACTTCTTCTTTTCCAGTTTGTGTTCCTTTTATTTGTTTTTCTTCTCTGATTGCTGTGGCTAAAACTTCCAAAACTATGGTGAATAATAGTGGTGAGATTGGGCAACCTTGTCTTGTTCCTGATCTTAGTGGAAATGGTTTGTTTTTCACCATTGAGAGCGATGTTGGTTGTGGGTTTTTCATATATGGCCTTTATTATGTTGAGGTAAGTTTCCTCTATACCTACTTTCTGGAGGGTTTTTTATCATAAATGGGCATTGAATTTTGTCGAAAGCTTTTTCTGCATCTGTTGAGATAATCATATGGTTTTTCTCCTTCAATTTGTTAATATGGTGTATCACATTGATTGATGTGCATATATTGAAGAATCCTTGCATTCCTGGGATAAACCCCACTTGATCATGGTGTATGATCCTTTTAATGTGCTGTCGGATTCTGAATGCTAGTACTTTGTTGAGGATATTTGCATATATGTTCATCAGTGATATTGGCCTGTTGTTTTCTTTCTTTGTGACGTCTGGTTTTGGTAACAGGGTGATGGTGGCCTCATAGAATGAGTTTGGGAGTGTTCCTCCCTCTGCTATATTTTGGAAGAGTTTGAGAAGTGTAGGTGTTAGCTCTTCTCTAAATGTTTGATAGAATTTGCCTGTGAAGCCATCGGTCTCAATTTCAGTGCTTGTGATTGGTCTGTTTATATTTTCTATTTCTTCCTGGTTCAGTCTTGGAAGGTTGTGCTTTTCTAAGAATTTGTCCATTTCTTCCAGATTGTCCATTTTATTGGCCTATAGTTGCTTGTAGTAATCTCTTATGATCCTTTGTATTTTTGCAGTATCAGTTGTTACTTCTCCTTTTTCATTTCTAATTGTATTGATTTGAGTCTTCTCCCTTTTTTTTTGTTGTTGTTGTTTTTTGCCGTACGTGGGCCTCTCACTGTTGTGGCCTCTCCAGTTGTGAAGCACGGGCTCCAGACGTGCAGGCTCAGCGGCCATGGCTCACGAGCCTAGCCGCTCTGTGGCATGTGGGATCTTCCCAGACTGGGGCACGAACCCGCATCCCCTGCATCGGCAGGCGGACTCTCAACCACTGCGCCACCAGGGAAGCCCAAGTCTTCTCCCTTTTTTTCTTGATGAGTCTGGCTAATGGTTTATCAATTTTGTTTATCTTCTCAAAGAACCAGCTTTTAGTTTTATTGATCTTTGCTGCTGTTTCCTTCAGTTCTTTTTCATTTATTTCTGATCTGATCTTCATGCGTTCCTTGCTTCTGCTAACTTTGGGGGTTTTTTGTTCTTCTTTCTCTAATTGCTTTAGGTGTAAGGTTAGGTTTTTTATTTGAGGTGTTTCTTGTTTCTTGAGGTAGGATTGTATTGCTATAAACTTCCCCCTTAGAATTGCTTTTGTTGCATCCCATAGGTTTTGGATCATCTTATTTTCATTGTCATTTGTTTCTAGGTATTTTTTGGTTTCCTCTTTGATTTCTTCAGTGATCTCTTGGTTATTAAGTAGTATATTGTTTAACCTCCATGTGTTTGTATTTTCTACAGGTTTTTTCCTGTAATTGATATCTAGTTTCATAGCATTGCAGTCGGAAAAGATGCTTGATATGATTTCAATTTTCTTAAATTTACCAAGGCTTGATTTGTGACCCAAGATATGGTCTATCCTGGAGAACATTCCATGAACACTTGAGAAGAAAGTGTATTCTGTTATTTTTGGATGGAATGTTTTATAAATATCAGTTAAGTCCATCTTGTTTAATGTGTAACTTAAAGCTTGTATTTCCTTATTTCTTTTCATTTTGGATGATCTGTCCAGTGGTGAAAGTGGGATGTTAAAGTCCCCTACTATGATTGTGTTACTGTCAATTTCCCCTTTTATGGCTGTTAGCATTTGCCTTATGTATTGAGGTGCTCCTATGTTGGGTGCCTAAATATTTAAAATTGTTATTTCTTCTTCTTGAATTGATCCCTTGATCATTATGTAGTGCCCTTCTTTGTCTCTTGTAATAGTCTTTATTTTAAAGTCTGTTTTGTCTAATATGAGAATTGCTACTCCAGTGTTCTTTTAATTTCCATTTGCATGGAATATCTTTTTCCATCCCCTCACTTTCTGTCTGTATGTGTCCCTAGGTCTGAAGTGGGTCTCTTGTAAGAGCGTATATATGGGTCTTGTTTTTCTGTCCATTTAACCAGTTTATTTCTTTTGGTTGGAGCATTTAATCCATTTACATTTAAGGTAATTATTGATATGTATATTCCTATGACCATTTTCTTAATTGTTGGGTTTGTTATTGTAGATCTTTTCCTTCTCTTGTGTTTCCTGCCTAGAGAAGTTACTTTAGCATTTGTTGTAAAGCTGGTTTGGTGGTGCTTAATTCTCCTAGCTTTTGCTTGTCTCTAAAGGTTTTTATTTCTCCGTCGAATCTGAGTGAGATCCTTGTTGCACAGAGTAATCTTGGTTTTAGGTTTTTCCCTTTCATCACTTTAAATTTGTCCTGCCACTCCCTTCTGGCTTGAATAGTTTCTGCTGAAAGATCAGCTGTTAACCTTATGGGGATTCCCTTGTATGTCATTTGTTGTTTTTCTCTTGCTGCTTTTAATATTTTTTCTGTGTATTTAATTTTTGATAGGCTGATTAATAAGTGCCTTGGCATGTTTCACCTTGGCTTTATCCTGTATGGGACTCTCTGTGCTTCCTGGAGTTGAGTGACTATTTCCTTTCCCATATTAGGGAAGTTTTCAACTATGATCTCTTCAAATATTTTCTCAGTCCCTTTCTTTTTGTCTTCTTTTTCTGGGACCTCTATAATTCAACTGTTGGTGCATTTAATTGTTGTCCCAGACGTCTCTGAAACTGTCCTCAATTCTTTATTTTCTTTATTCTCCTCTGCAGTAGTCATTTCCACTATTTTATCTAACAGGTCACTTATCCGTTCTTCTGCATCAGTTACTCTGCTATTGTTTCCTTCTAGAGAATTTTTAATTTCATTTATTGTGTTGTTCATCTTTGTTTGCTCATTAATTCTTCTAGGTCCTTGTTAAACGTTTCTTGTATTTTCTCCATTCTATTTCCAGAATTTTGGATCATCTTTACTATCACTACTCTGAATTCTTTTTCAGGTAGACTGCCTATTTCCTCTTCATTTGTTTAATCTGGTGGGTTTTTACCTTGCTCCTTCATCTGCTGTGTGTTTCTCTGTCTTCTCATTTTGCTTAACTTACTGTGTTTGGGGTCTCCTTTTCACAGGCTATAGGTTTGTAGTTCCCGTTGTTTTTGGTGTCTGCCCCCAGTGGCTATGGTTGGTTCAATGGGTTTTGTAGGCTTCATCGTGCAGCGTACTAGTGCCTGTGGTCTGGTGGATTAGGCTGGATCTTGTCTTTCTGGTGGACAGGACCACGTCCGGTGGTGTCTGTGGTCCTAATTATGTGTCTGTGACCTAATTATGCTTTTAGGCAGCCTCTCTGCTAATGGGTGGTGTTGTGTTCCTGTCTTGCTAGTTGTTTGGAATGGCGTGTCCAGCACTGCAGCTTTCTGGTCGTTAGGTGGAGCTGGGTCTTAGAATTGAGACAGAGAACTCTTGGAGAGCTTTCGCCATTTGATATTACGTGGAGCCAGGAGGTCTCTGGTGGACCGATGTCCTGAACTTGGCTCTGCCACCTCAGAGGCCCAGGTGTGACATCCGGCCAGAGCACCAAGACCCTGTCAGCCACACGGCTCAAAAGAAAAGGGAGAAAAAAAGAAATTAAGAAAGAAAGAAAAAAACAAAATAAAATAATGTTAGTAAAAGTTAAAAAAATTAAAATGTAATTTAAAAAAAGAAAAGAAAGAAAGAAGAGAGCAACTAAACCAAAACACAAACCTACCATGGTAACAAGCGCTAAAAACTATACTAAAAGAAAAACAAAAATAAACCAAAAAAAAAAGAAAAAAAGGACAGCGCTATACAGACCAAATCACACAAAGAAGCATACACATACACACTTACAAAAAGACAAAAAGGAAAAATATATATATATCATTGCTCCCAAAGTCCACTGCCTCAATTTTGGGATGATTCGTTGTCTATTCAGGTATTCCGCAGATGTAGGGTACATCAAGTTGATTGTGGACATTTAATCTGCTACTCCTGAGGCTGCAGGGAGAGATTTCCCTCTCTTCTTTGTTCACACAATTCCTGGGATTCAGCTTTGGATCTGAACCCGCCTCTGCGTGTAGGTCGCCTGAGGGCATCTGTTCTTCGCTCAGACAGGACGAGGTCAAAGGAGCCGCTGATTCGGGGGCTCTGGCTCACTCCGGCCGGGTGGGAGGGGAGGGAGGGGCACGGATGCCGGGCGAGCCTGCAGCGGCAGAGGCCAGCATGACGTTGAACCAGCATGAGGCGCGCCGTGCGTTCTCCCGGGGAAGTTGTCCCTGGATCACGGGACCCTGGCAGTGGCGGCTGCACAGGCTCCCTGGAAGGGGGGTGTGGATAGTGACCTGTGCTTGCACACAGGCCCCTTGGTGGTGGCAGCAGCAGCCTTAGCGTCTCATGCCCGTCTCTGGGGTCCGCGCTTTTAGCCGCGGCTCGCGCCCGTCTCTGGAGATCCTTTAAGCGGCGCTCTTAATCCCCTCTCCTCACGCACCAGGAAACAAAGAGGGAAGAAAAAGTCTCTTGCCTCTTCGGCAGCTCCAGACTTTTCCCGGACTCCCTCCTGGCTAGCCCTGGTGCACTAACCCCCTGCAGGCTGTGTTCACGCCGCCAACCCCAGTCCTCTCCGTGGGATCTGACTGAAGCCCGAGCCTCAGCTCCCAGCCCCGCCCGCCCCGGCGGGTGAGCAGACAAGCCTCTCGGGCTGGTAAGTGCCAGTCGGCCCCGATCCTCTGTGCGGGAATCTCCCCGCTTTGCCCTCTGCACCCCTGTTGCTGCGCTCTCCTCCGTGGCTCCAAAGCTTCCCCCTTCTGCCACTCGCAGTCTCCGCCCGCAAAGGGGCTTCCTAGTGTGTGGAAACCTTTCCTCCTTCACAGCTCCCTCCCACTGGTGCAGGTCCCGTCCCTATCCTTTTGTCTCTGTTTATTCTTTTTTCTTTTGCCCTACCCAGGTACGTGGGGAGTTTCTTGCCTTTTGGGAAGTCTCGGGTCTTCTGCCAGCATTCATTAGGTGTTCTGTAGGAATTGTTCCACATGTAGACGTATTTCTGATGTATTTGTGCGGGGGGAAGCTGGTCTTCATGTCTTACTCTTCCGCCATCTTGAAGGTTGAGCCTTATACTTTTCAAATAAATTTTTCTAATGAAGTTCCTCTTGCTTCTGTCAGCTCTCAAGGCTAACACAGTGTAGTGGGAGGTGCAGTGCTATGTTGGGAAGATCACAGTTTTCGATGGTGACAAAACTGGGTTCTGATCCCAGTTTAGCTATTTACCACCTGAGTTTTCAGGTAGTAAATAGCAGAACTGGGATCAGTTATCCTCCCAGATGTTGAGTTTTGCCATGTGTAAAAATGAGAATAATCATCTAAATCCTTAATTGAACAACCAGTCAATAGACCTAACATACTGCGTGGTTCATAGCAGGCCCTCAAATTACTTAACTAGATGATATATGAATCGTTATTGTTATCCAACCAGGTTTGTTTGCCCAATATGCCGCAAGTCAAAATGCAGAGATGCCTAGGTTTGCAGGAAAGAGAGGGTTTATTCACAAGGCAGCCAAGTAAGGAAATTAGGAATAAGTCTCAGAAGCACTTCCACAAAGGCAAGGGCTTGGGGGTATTTATGAGGAAAAATAAAGAAACAGGGTGGTCTAAGGCATGGGGAGCATGGGGAAGGGTGATTGGAAAAAGATGCAGTAATTGTTGTTCCACACAGGCGTAACTCATCTACAGGCTTCTGTTCACTCAAAAATGAAGGCCTGGGCTTCCCTAGTGGCGCCGATGCAGGGGACATGGGTTCGTGCCCCAGTCCGGGAAGATCCCACATGCCGCGGAGCGGCTGGGCCAGTGAACCATGGCCGCTGAGCCTGCGCGTCCGGAGCCTGTGCTCCGCAACGGCAGAGGCCACCACAATGAGAGACCCATGTACCACAAAAAAAAAAAAAAAAAGAAGAAGGCCCTTTGCAAGATCTGAGGGTGGAGTTTTCAGCCCTCTGATGTCAAAAGATCACCCAGTGTACACTCATGTGTGCCCAGTTGAAGGGTCAGTGGTCCTATCCAGTTTTAACCAGCTTAGCTCAGAGTAGACACAGCTAACTCCAAGTTCCTGGAAAATGACTCAAGCAAACATCTTATTGTTTAGGCGAGGTGCTCTTGGAGGACATGCAAGTCTTTTGTAGACCTTGATTAATGAAGGCAGGTGAAATGGATTTGACTAATGAATACCCACAGTTTCATTATTTTTGAAAGAGTAGCAAGTGAAAAGAAAATGGCTACAATGTTTTGAACATTTTTCACTTTCTTCTTGTTTTACCAGAGGACGACTTTTTTCATGAACTCCCAGAAACCTTTCCATCTGATCCACCTGAGCCTCTGCCACATTTCCTTATTGAGCCTGAAGAAGCTTATATTGTGAAGAATAAGCCTGTGAACCTGTATTGTAAAGCCAGTCCTGCCACCCAGATCTACTTCAAGTGCAATAGTGAATGGGTTCATCAGAAAGACCACATAGTAGATGAAAGGGTAGACGAAACCTCTGGTGAGTTTTCCATTGCATTTGGACTGCTGTTTAGGATTCACTTACTACTTTGGCATGTTGTCATATTGTTCTTTCAATTATTGAAATTGAAAATAGAATTACTATCCTTTGGTAAAAAGTTTTAAATCAGTTTGGTCAAGATTTGGTGATCTCTTTCCATGCATTGCAAAGTAAAACGTGATGAGTAAATCTTGATTTGATTCCTGTTAGACTGCATAGAATTAAGGCATGGTTCATGCTTAAGAAGATAAATAATGAGAGTGAACAGACTGAATTATGGTAAATAAATACCCCAGTAAAAGATGACCTTGAATTTCACTTGTGTGTCAAGTCTGGTGTCAGGTCTAAATATCCTGGGATTGAGGAACATGTTCAATTAAGGATAAATTGTAGATGTTTACATGACTGTCAAATGTTAATTTCCATGCATTGTTTCCCCTTATATATTTTTAAACAATTTGTAAACGTTGTAGACTCAAAATATTCTGTACCTTTAACTTACATCTAAAAATGAATCCTAATTACCTAATTCTTGGCTAAAGTTAAATCAGGAGTGATTGAGAATAGTGATATTGTGGGATCCACAAAGAGAAGTTGTGGGTGTAGACTCCATCTGGGTGGGTCTTCATCAGAGTATCTTTGCTTCTGGCATTGTTAAAAATCCTGGCTTTATTGCTCTGTAAACATCATTCTTAATAGTAAAATACTAAAGGCAAAGGATGAAGTAGATCTTAATAAACGGTGGGATTTACACTGGCTATAAAGGAAACTTTCTTGATAGGAAATCTTTATTCCACAATGGGTAAGTTAAGATAGTTCTGGAAACCCCTAGAGTTATTTTAAACTTAAAAGATATATATCTTTCTATAGAGATTCAACATTTTTTGGTCTCCAGTAGGAAGAATAACAATTTGAACTTTCACATCCCTTCTAGATCTATGATTTTACATTGACATGTATTTTAAAAATTAAGACTTTATTGATCAATATGTCCAAGCTAAATAGTGACAAATATGATAAAAGTGAAAGCATTTAAATATCTTCATTTTCTTTCATAAATATCTCTACGTACCAAAATGGATACATGTTTTCAAAATTCAATTGTAATTAATTCATATTTGCATCCAAATGTTGGTTAATGAGGGGCAAGCAGTGACCAGCATTTGAAGGAAATCTGCTTTCAGTGTCTCTAATAATAAAGAGCTATTAGGTGATGGAGCATAAATATAACAGACTATGAGAAGCCTGAGAAGAGGCATCTTTAAAAAAAAAATGCATGCGAGACATATACTTATGTAACACAAATGGTCTTAGAAAATCAGGTGGCAGCTCTACATAATTGTCAATTTGTGACTCAATATGCTCACTGCATGCAAGCTGATGACTATAGAAATAACTGGGTATCCAACTGTATGGTCTCTTCCTTCAGGGAATTGGTCTGTTACACCTCTTGGTCTAATTACTCAGTAAATAACTCCACCAGATGTCTTCAAAATCTCGTGAATTGAGTTTTATTTGTTTCAGCTCATTTATTTGTAAAGATTTCAAACACACACATTTTAATAGTAAGAGGCAAAGAAAGAAATCACAAAACTAAAATGAGAGTCATAAACATACTTAGGCTTGTCTTTACTAGATTAATGAAAAAACTTTTATAGGAAGATTGTAAATAAAGACAAAAGTGCTCTGATATGGAGCACCTCTAGCAGCTTTATGCTATCTTGGTAATGTGTGTGTGTGTATGTGTTTGTGTGTGTGTGTATTTTTATTTTCTTTTTAAAAGACATTTCCTTTCCATAAAGCATTATATTTTTTTACTATTTCCACATAAAATTAATTACTATTGCATATACCAATGATTAAAAATACTTCTTAAAGCAACTATAAATGAAAATATATGGCATGTTTCAAGTTCAGAAGGGAATAGAGTAGAGCTAAGGAAAGACTTATCAGCCCTAATACTTGCATAGTATTCATATTTGGAGTGGAACACAACATACATTTTTGTTGTCTTTTGTTTTGATGCAAAACTGTACAAGATAGTGAGCATCCAGGGGAATGATTACCTTTAGATTTAGGAAAAAGACAGAGATACCCACAGATACTAGTATTATTTGGTATTGTTCTTAATACACTAGCCAATGCAATTAGACAAGACAAATAATTGAAAAACATAAAAATTATAAAGCAAGTTGAAAACTATCATTTGGACAAATATGATTCTGTAGGTCAGGAAAACTTATGCAGTTTCATAGGAAAAAATTGAAAAAACATTAAGAGAATATAGAAAAGTGGCTGATAAAAGATATACATAACCCATCAACTTTTCTAAGTACAGTCGATTCAAATGATAATGGAATAAAATAACATAATTTACAATAACAATGTAAAAAATGTAGATAGAAAGCTATCAAGAAATTAGTAGAATTTTAGAAGAATATAAAAATCTAGGGCTTCCCTGGTAGCGCAGTGGTTGAGGGTCCGCCTGCCGATGCAGGGGACACAGGTTCGTGCCCTGGTCTGGGAAGATCCCACATGCCGCGGAGTGGCTGGGCCCATGAGCCATGGCCGCTGAGCCTGCACATCCGGAGCCTGTGCTCCACAACGGGAGAGGCCACAACAGTGAGAGGCCCGCGTACCGCAAAAAAAAAAATCTACTCAGAGACCAAAAAAAATAGAATGACTTGAATAAATAGAAAGACATATCTTGTTCTTAGATAGAAAGACAATATTTTTAAATGTTTGCTATTTGTAAATGAATCCATAAAGTCGCCAACATTGTATGAAAAATAATTTGTGTAAATAGCTGGAAGAATTATAAAATAGTAGCATAATAAGGAAATACCAGGTTTTTATAAGTGTATTATAAGGCTAAAGAAGTTTGATCATAGCAAAGAATAAGATACACAGATTAAAGGACCAAAATAGAAACTAAGAAATAAAATCTAAGGCATCTTACAATATGTTGAAGATGATTTTTAAACCCACAACGTAGGCAGTTAGAAAAGTAATAAATAAATAAATAAAGCTTGAGTTCTAGATCATTCTTTAGAATAAAATAAATTCTAGATGTTAGGGCTTAACATCATCATCATTATCATCATCACTGTCATCATTGTTGTCATTGGTAGTCATCACCATCGTCACTAGGAGAAAATTTTGGCAGTTTTTTGGTTGGTTGTTTGGTTTCAATGGTGATCAAAGCTTTTTTAATGAAGACAAAATCCAGAAGCTTTATAAGAAAACATTATTTTTTGAAAAAGCATTATTAAATTTAAATAAAGCAAGAAAAGCACAAAAACCAAGGGACAGATATATACTAATCAAAGGGCTAATTTAATTAATATATTACTAGCTCTTAAAATATGTTAAGAAAAAGATCTGCAACCCAGTATAAAAAATTGAGCAGAGTTTCAAAAGGGAGGTATAGGAAAAGAAATGTAAATGGTAAATACGCATCTAAGAAAATGTTGTCAAGATCAGAACAGTTCTTAGTATACAGTGTTGATGAAGGAGTGGGATAGGGGTATTTCATACTTTGTTGATGAGGTTGCAAATTGATGTAATCTTTTTGAAGATCAATTTGAAAATACCTATCAATATTTAAATGTATACACTCTTTCACTCAGTAACTACAAGTTTAGGAACTATCTAAAAATAAAATTCCTAATGAGCACAAAGACTTGTGTGAAAGGTGGTCCATTGCACCCTTGTTGCAGTTAGCATATCAAGGGCTGATCAACTCTAGGATGGAATACTGTGCTGCTTTGTAAAACAGTGAGGTTTCTCCATATGTGAAGCTGTAGAAAAATCTCTCAGATAAAATATGAAATGAAAACCAAAGTACAGAACATTGTGTGCAATATGTCCTTATTATGGAAAAAAAGAGAATGCACATGTATTTGTCTATGCATTGGGATTTTTTTGAAAAACATACAAGCAGTTGACAGGTCAGAATCTGGGGCAGTAAGATACTTCTTTTATTGTTTGATTTTTGTTCAATCCTGTGAACATTTTATTTTCTTGATAGATAATGAAACCTGAATTTTAAAAGCCCAAACTACTTCATTGCGTCTTTTTGCCTGTTATCATAAATCTCCAATCTGTACAACTACTGGAAGTGGGGGGGTTTGTAGGCCTCATATTAGAGCTCTTTGCTTTCCTGTGAGACCAGAACAGTGTGAATGGAATTGAACTGCTCGGTTTGGGGGTTTTTTCCTCTGAAGTTAGATTCACCTGCAACTTTGGTGCTCAACTCTTTATTTAATACAGTCTGAGTATTGTTTTGTTATGGGCCTTAGTGATTCTTAATATCAAGAAACGTTAGGATACATTGTCTTGAAATATATTACAAATTAGAGAAATTTTCTTGGCATTTTAAAAATCAGATTGGTTCTTAGATGATAGGACAGAGAGAAGTCATTGCAAAAAGTTTGTTTTTATAGGTCCCTCTACCTTAGAATAATGATATCTGGAAGCGTGTGGCAATCAGGTACATAGCCTTGCAACTAAGAAAAATCAACTGCATTCAGTAAAATCTCCATCAGAAGTACGTTTTAATTAAAAAACTGCAAAAGAACAAAACAAAAAAGAACAAAAGTTTCTCTCCAATTCACAAGATTCTTCCTTTTAATATGCTCTCTTGCTCTGAAGTATTAAGTAAATGATTATTTATATTCACTGAGCAAAGCTATATACCATTGATCATAAAATATACTGATTAAAGATCATTCATTACTGTTACTGTTTGCTTTTCCATCATTTAAATCACGTTTGCATTTCTTGCAAACATGTAATATTAAGAAACAGAAAAGTGGAAAACAGCATATATTAGATGGTTTAGAAATTTTCAATGTTGAGAAGCTCTTGATTTGATAATATAGTAATAAGTACCCATGTTCCTTTCAGGATTCCAAAGAAATTTTGATCTACTCAAAATTTTATGGTTACATTTTTACGAAAAGCTCAGGCTTGGTTGCTTGCTTTCTATTTACTTGAAGCCTTTTCAACCCTTGTTTCCATGGTACCTAAGATTCACCATTGAAAAGTAAATATTTCCCCTCTGTGAAGAACCAAGGGATTTCAGAAAACCTCAGTTGGCTTGAAATTTTACTAAACCCTAGGTTTTCCCTTTTCATCTTTTTTGCTCACAATAGCAGAATATTATCAATAGGACCAACACAAAGAGTTCCGAGCTTTATACTGAATGTCATGTATTATGACATTTAGTCATCACAGCAATCTTATGAGATAATTTTGGGATTCTCCTTTTGCAAATGAGAAAACTGAGGCTCAGAACCCAGGGTTCTCTGATTCCAAAGCCTCTGCTCTTGGCCCTGTAGTCAGTGTCTCCCTAAATTTTACCATAACTTTGAACACATAACTAAATTGAGCTAAAAAAAGAGCTATGTAATACAATTATCCCTTTTCTCAGGAAAGGAAATCTGGTTCCAAATGTCAGCTAAACATTTATCTTTCATGGTATTCATCTCCCTTCTTGCCTTGTGTCAAGTTTTTCATATGTGACCCTTTGTGGTTCTTTAATAATTAAGATAGTGCTCATTAGGATTTGATTATTTTTATTTGTGAAGGTATTTAACATTTGGACAAATAGCAAAATTGGAAAGAATTTCAATTGGTGAGCAAAAGGTGAGCCTTAACAGAAAAAAAAGAAATTGATGAAGAGAAACTATACTTGGATACAAATTAAAGTAAATTGCCTTTACTCAAGACAGAGCTTTTAAAAAATATATTGTGCTCACTCAGATCCCTATTTGTTACAAGAGTGGCACAGTTGAAATTCTTTGTCCTCTTGTCTTCCTATTTTAGATACCTCTTTATTCCATTCCATCAGCCAAAACAGAAATCTCAGCTTTATCTCTTCTTTCAGTAGCCAAAGTGATCATCAAATACTGCTAATTCCTTCTCAGAATTCTCCCATAAAACATCCTTCTGTTTTTAATTCTTGATGCTACTCCCCTAGTATAGGCCTTAATTATATACCTCTTAGATTATTTAAATAGCCTCCTACACTTTCTTGGTGTCAGCCTTTCTCCTCAGCAATTAATTCTCCAGGTAGTTATAGGCCTAAAGAACAGGCCCAAGTGTTTATATCATTCCATTTCTTAAAATATATGTCTTTCCTTTGTCCATGGAATAAAGCATATCCTCCTTGGTCATATATTCAAAAGCTTCAGTACAGTCTGTTCTTAATCAAACTTTCTAGCCTTATTTTAATAGTTTCTCCCCCACCGCATGCTCCGTATGCTAGGCCAGTTTGGTTTTTCCTCTTAAACTGTGTTCAGTGAACCACCAGTGTCTTATAAGTGCTATTTGGGAAAAAAACAAAAAGGAAACAAACAAAAATCTTTGTGGTCAAATAATTTCGGAAACACTGCAATAATTATATTACTCTTTTGGAGAAAATATAAAGTATATTTGCATGTAGAAGTCCCAGGAAGGTCCCAGAAGTGGAAAAATATTTTTTAACCTCATATTGTTTGGTAGCTGAACTCTTTTTCTCAGAACCTCTGTTAAAATACCATGAGAACTTAATGTCACACCAAGACATGGTTTAGAAAATGCTGCTCATACATTTTCAAAGGGAAATTATGTAAGATTTGTTTAAATTTTATTAAATGAATGCAAATACTCTACACTTTTGTGTCTTAGGATCCTAGAAGGTTTAAGCTGTGAGACTGTAACAGTCATTTAAACTCAATGAATTATTGGCATGCTTCTCATTAAATTATATTAAAGTGAGCAGAATCAGTTTTCTGTTATCATGACTTAATGGTGCTACTTTTGTCATATGGAACTTTAGGAAATAGGTCTGGTCATCTCCTGGCCTATTCCTAATTTTAGTTATTTGAAAGGGACAGTTATCACTTCTCCTTTCCCAAGTTCTCTCTCCTCTTCAGTCTAAACATTATGAGCTGAAGAGTAAGCTCCATGAATTCAGGGATTATGTCTATCTTTTTTGCTATCTAGCTCCATGCTTAACTTGGTGTTGGGTTCTTAGTAGGTGCTCAATAAATGTGTGTTGTATGAAATAATGTTTCTTTATACCATACTTTCCTCCGTCCTACCTCTGTTAAAATCCTATTCTTTTTTTTTTTTTTTTTTTTTTCGGTACGCGGGCCTCTCCCTCCCTGTTGTGGCCTCTCCCGTTGCGGAGCACAGGCTCCGGACGCGTAGGCCCAGCGGCCATGGCCCATGGGCCTAGCCGCTCCGCGGCATGTGGGATCTTCCCAGACCGGGGCACGAACCCGTGTCCCCTGCATCGGCAGGCGGACTCTCAACCTGTGCCACCAGGGAAACCCCAAAAATCCTACTCATTCTTAAAGAAGTATCTCAAAAGCAATATCATAGGTGAATCCTTCTATAAAACCCCAAGTCATAGCATAAACATGTCCGCATTTCACTTATGTGTGCTTCCATTTTCATTATAGTCATAAATGTGAAATGTATATGTGTATTATACATGAGAAGTTACCAATATTCAGTCATTTTTGAGGTACAAAAATGGCAGTTTCTTGTAATTCAATCATATGTTATTTATGATATATATAAAATCTCTGTCTCTCCAACTAGATTGGAATGGTATGGTAGGGCCTGTGTTTTGTAAAGCTTTGCCTTTTGTAGTTTATAACATATGGCATTAAGCACAAGAGATGATGAATAAAAGTTTGTGAGATTGTAGCCATTCATCCTACTAAATTTAGGTAAATGAAATGTAGTGATACAAACTAATGATGTTTTTATTTGGAATACTTCGTGAATAGGTAATTTGAGAAATGCACATAGCATAATCTTCTGTAAGAGTAGTTACTTTACACATTAAATACACACAATTTTCAGACCAGTTGTTATTCTCCATGCAAAATAATTACTGTAAACTTAGTTCTCATTAATAGAACTAATATTTTCTAAAGGAAGTTCGGTGGGCTTTGTTTAAATTTTAGTAAATGATGCATAAAATTTGGAAGCCCTATTTGAACTTTATTCCATATTTTGTTATGTAGTTCAGTGGGAGTATTGCCTTTGCAAGAATAGAGCCTTATATTTGTAATATGTTTGTCTGCCAATGAAGATAAATGATTCCGGAATATAAATCAATTATTTATTTGATTTCCTTCTCAAAGGTCCTTCTTTCAATACTAGAAACTAACAATTTTTCTTTTTGGCATGAGACTAGCCCCAAAATAAAAATAGAAAACTGTCAAGGATCCATGTAGTACATTAAGGCTTTTCCACTGAGTCAATCAGGTAACTTGGCAAGAAACTAGTTACCAGTTAGTGATAACAGAATATTAATTATCCTGAAATATATACTTTTTCATATTCTTCATTTTTTAGTGCTCACAATTGATTTATCCTAATTTCACATCGACGTTTTTTTTAAACACCTGAGTTCACATGGCCAACATATCCCAGCTGCAATTACAAAAGTTGGTTGGATTGGAGTTCTAGAACTTGGATTTTAGTTGCTTTCATTCCATTCTAGCATGAAAATAGCCTTGGCTAGCTGAGTGATTTGGGCTCTCACTGTGTATAAAGCTGGCTTTTGTTTCCATTCTTTTCCTAACTTACAAACAGAAGTGAGTACTTGAAACATTGGGGGCTACACATTTGGACTCCTTTTGTTTCTAATATGTCATTGTCATGAAGTTTTTATTGTTGTTGTTGTGTGTTTTATAATTCCAATATCTGCAAACATCAATATTATAGATTCTGTACATACTGCATGCAAAACACCCTGACTACACCATATTTACAGAACTATATAATTTTAATTCAGTTTTATCCCATGGGGAAGATTTTTAAGATTTGAATTACATACTGTATAGAAAAATGTAACACCATGTATTTTTTAATACATGATTGTATTAAACATGATTGTAGAGTAAGAACATGATTAAAGTAAAGGCAAGAACACATCACATCTTTCAATGCAGTTTTAGCTAGCTGTGTTTCATTAGAGGAAAACAGAAATTTTCTAAAATTATATACAGCGAGAGTTTTTAATGTAATGAACACAAAGGAATTCTCCCTTGCCAGATAACACTTAGGGCAAGGTTACTTGTAATGCATTGCTCCTTTCTCTTCCTACCGTTAAGATCAAAGCATTGATTAATACAGTGTAATCAAGAATATGCATATAAGTTGATATGTAAGGACATACATATGTATATTTGTGTGAGTGTGTTTGTGTGTGTGCCTTTCTAAATTTTGAGAAGAGAAGATCAAATGCTACCCACCCCTAGGCTCATACAGAGACTACAATAAGGAACAGGAGTCCAAGAACCCTTCTTCACTAGATTACTTGCTACCCAAACAGGGCATTTCAGGAGCACAACTAGTGACTGTGTTGCTATAGCAATTTTGCCATGCGCCCAGCAACCATGCGTATGCCGTGGCTTAGAGTTTTAATATGCCCACTTCAAAGTGAGAATAGCACCAGTATTAAAAGCCATAATGTATTTTTAATCTAATGTTTGGCTAAAATATGTAAGGGTTTTTTTTTTTGTTTTGCTTTTGTTTTTGTTTTGCGGTACGCGGGCCTCTGACCGTTGTGGCCTCTCCCGTTGCGGAGCACAGGTTCCGGACGCACAGGCTCAGCGACCATGGTTCACGGGCCCAGCCGCTCCGTGGCATGTGGCATCTTCCCGGACCGGGGCACGAACCTGTGTCCCCTGCATCGGCAGGCGGACTCTCAACCACTGCGCCACCAGGGAAGCCCTATGTAAGGGTTTTAAAGAGAGTTTCTTGTTCTTTATTTTCATGGGAAGGAACATACTTAACAGTTCCAGATTATAATATGAAATGGATTTATCATCTTATTTAAGGAAGTTTGAGAACAATTTCAGCTTAAAAAAGAGGGTTAGCTTCCTAAAGAGCATGACTTTCTCTCCAAATTTAAATGTTCTTTTTTGGTGTCTGTACCTATTATGCTAAATATAAATAAACCTGGTTGATAATTATGCAATAACGACCCAGGTTATTGTCCTTCTTATGTTGTGATGTCAGGAATTGTTATCCATTCTGTTTGAGGCTCTGTATCTATCACTAAATCTTCCTATTCAATATTCTCCCAATACTTGGCTCAAAATTTTCTCCCTCCTCACCCCACGTTTTTGGGGCATCTTAAAAAACGGAACAGATAAGTTTTTAGTTAAAAAAATATTGCAATCAATGAATAATCTAATGCTGAAATTTGAGGGGTGAAGCCTTTACTTGCTCTGGATTCTTTAGTCTTCTCCCCCTAATTTCGTCAATCCAGAATCATCCCTTAGCTAGGGATTTTCAGAGCCCTCTTGGGGATGCCTGTTGAAATAACCAGTCTTGCCAGTTCCTCTGAAAAGCACTATTTGGAGATACAAAACCAGCATATAAAACATGAGAACTACAGTTAGCAGAATATCAGGGTCTGGCAAAAAAGCAAGCACAGCATGTAGGAAGTATAATATCTAGCAATGAAAAACAATTCAGATTAGGGAAGTCTTAGACTCATTCCTAATTTCATTGAGGGCTTAACCTGATTTTTGAAATCTGTTTCGGAAGAAATCTCCAAGAACATGAAAGCAAGAGCAGCAAGGAAATATTAAGGCATTTGCTGTCAACCCTGTGGCTGCATTTGACAATCATCAGTGGGAGATTTTTGAAAATACGTATGTCCTGGCCTCACCCCCAGAGAGAATGGTTTAATTGGGAACAGGGCATAGCTTTTTCTTTGTCTGTCTGCTTGTTTTAAGCTCACTAGCAATGCTAATGTACAACCAGGCTTGAAAACTGTTGAGACACTGCTGTGAAAATGCAGCATAGAGGAAGTACATAGACTTTCTATTCAAAAACCATGACCCAGATACTTTACTTGGTGCTGTAAGTAGAGATAAAACTAAGACCTGATGCACTTAAGGAGATCACAGTCTAGAGAGGTCAAAATAGAGGAGGGAAAAGAGAGAGTGGAAAAGAGTATGCTTTACTGTTTGCTTGGGTTCTCCTTTCATTATGAGAATAAATTTGTGAAACCCCTTGATATTTCCATGGTATAGAGTTACATGGTAGAGAGCCCCTGCTTTCTTCAATATCCTTTCGCCTGTCTCTGCCTATTAAACTTCTCAGGCTGAGAGATAGCAGCCTCCTGACGGAAGAGGGGGGAACTCCAGCACTTGAGTGAATTAAAATTTAGCTGGAAAAACCCAGGGGAATGTTCTGTGCAAGGCAGTTCCAGGAATGGCAGGGAATGAATGACATGCCTCTTTTTATAGCTACAGCCTTGATGATTCTAGACAATGATGCCCTCTGTTTGAAATGACATTAGTGACTAAAAGGCTACCTCCCCACACCCATCCCATGGGGCATTTGTGAAACCAGAAAAACACTGCGTGGCAGACAGCTTTTCCTCACCTTTTTGCTCTGTCAGATTCTTGAGTCTACTTTTTGAATGTACAGACAGAGAATAAATGCCCTTAGTCACTGTATTAGTTTCTGAGGGCTGCCACAATAAATTACTATGAAATTCGTAGCTTAAAACAACAGAAATTTATTCTCTTACAGTTTTGGAGACTAGAAGTCTGAAATCCAGCAGAGTCACACTCCTTCTGGGGACTCTGGAGGAAAATCTGTTCCTTGTCTCTTCTACCTTCTGGTGGGGGTCCTGGCATTCCTGGGCTTGTGGCCCCATCACTTCAATCTCTGCCTCTGTCTTCACATCACTTTCTCTTCTTTGTCTGTCTTATCTGTATGTCTCTTACAAAGACACTTATCACTGGATTTAGGGCCCACCTGGATAATTCAGGGTCTCAAAATCCTTAATTTAACTCTATCTGCAAAACCCGTTTACCAAATAAGGTAACATTCACCTGTTCTGGGGACTCATATGTGAACATAATCTTGTTAGGGGCCACCATTTAGCCCACTATAGTCACCAAACATCTGTCAAGAAGAAGTCACTTAATATGACAGTTGAAAAGGGCAACAAACCTTAACAGACACCACACCAACAGGACAAATAGGTGGCAAGTAAACATATGAAAAGATACTCCACATCATATATCAGGAAAATGCAAATGGAAACAATGAAATACCACTACAAATCTATTCAAATGGCCAAAATTCAGAACACTGACAACACCAGTGCTGGCAAGAATGTGGAACCACGTGAACTCTCATTTATTTCTGGTTGGAAAGCAAAATGGTACAGCCACTTGGAAGGCAGTTTAGCGGTTTTTTACAAAACAAAACATACTCTTACCATATGACACAGCCATTGCACTCCTTGGTATTTACCCAAAGGAACTGAAAACTTATGTTCACACAAAATCATGGATGTTTATAGTTTATTCATAATTGCCAAGACTTGGAAGCAACCAAGATGTCCTTCAGTAGGTGAATGGATAAATAAGCTTTAGTCCATCCAGACAAGGGAATATTATTCAGTGCTAAAAAAAAAATAATAATAAGTTGTCATGTCATGGCAGGATAGAGAGGAATCTTAAATGCATATTACTACGTGAAGGAAATCAATCTGAAAAGGCTACATACTGTATGATTTCAACTATTTGACATTTGGGTAAAGGGAAAACTATGGAGACAGTAAAAAAATCAGTGGTTGCCAGGGAAGGGAAGGACGAATAGGTGGAGCACAAGAGGATTTTTAGGGCAGTGAAACTACTCTATATCATACTTTAACGGTGGATACGTGTCATTACATATGTCCAAATCCATAGAACGTACAATACCCAGAGTGAACCTTAATGTGAGCTATGGACTTTGGGTGATGATGTGTCAATGTAGGCCCATCAATTGTAAAAAAAAATGTACCACTCTGGTGGGAGATGTTGACAATAGGGGAGGCTATGCATGTGTGGGAGCAGTAGGTATATGGGAAATTTCTGTACCTGTCTCTCAATTTTGCTGGGAACCTAAAACTGCTCTAAAAAATAGTAGTAGTCTATTAAATACCAGGACCAGAAAAGGCCATGATAGTGGAGGCATGAGTCGGGCTGCTGGGGGCTGAAAGAGAAGGCACTTACCTGGCTATTTCCCCTCGTTTAGTCAGTATTTCTAAGTTAACTATACATGTAGCAGGCAATGAAAGCATTTACCAGCTTTCTGAAGCCTCTCCCAATCTGTTGCGTTGTCCTGTGGGCCAGATGCAGGGAAAGAGCTGCACAGCCAGGCTCTTGTGTCGCTCACTTTTCTCATGCCATGGCATCCTTGCCAGCCTCTGTGCTCTAACAGTTGTCCTGTCTCATGGAAACCTAAAAATTCTCACAGCTACGTTTCTCATGAAAACTCTTGCCCCACGGAGTCGCCAAAACCAAATCGAAATAGCCAATACAACCTAAAGAGTTGCACTTGATAATTTCTTCTACACACACACACACGCACACGCACGCACACACGCACACGCACACGCACACACACACACACTTTCGCTTGACCTAGCAACGCACACACACACACACACACACGCACACGCACGCACACGCACACACACACACACTTTCGCTTGACCTAGCAACACAATAGGAATGTAAACACATTGTTAATGCAGTCGCTCTCAGTTGGCTTCCCAGATGGCTTAAGTTCAATAGATTTTTCCCCCTGATTTCCTCAGCTTCTCCTAGTGAGTGCTAAACAACCATTATGCCTTTTCCTGCACATTGAGATTCATCTGCAGCTACTAAACTGCCTCCAAAGTGCTTCAATTTTGCATGAGTGCTAAGCTGGGGACTGGGAGACATTACCCAGTGCTGAAGGCCCAGATCATTAGAAAGAGCATGTAAATCCTCTGAACCAGAAATAAAAAGTGCAGAGATTTCCTTTGTGAAGTCCCAACTGCAGCTTTACGTAAAACATGAACCTTTGGCAAGATTTTAGGTGTTTCTTTTTACCTTCTCAACTGTAATTTTGCCTGACTTCGGCTTATGTGTTCTCATTTTTTTAAGCATTTATTTCACAGTCAGAAGCGTATGAAATAATAGCCATGCGGTGTCATTATTTCTCTTCTTAGGACACCGGAGCCCTCTTCACTTTTAACGGGGATGGAACTTCAAAGGATTGCTAAGGGATCACCCACATGATATGTTTTTAAAACAAACCTGAGACCAGCTTTGGGGGGATGGGTGGAGATATATGAGATATGTGCAGGGGACATAAATCTATATTATTTAAATATAGATGTAGGAAGTGTACCGATACTGGATTATGGAGAGAGGGTGGGGTAGAATCAGAAGAGGATAGGGAAAATTATTAATGAGAAAGAGGTGGTTGTGTTCTCATTTTTCAATAGATACATCCCTGTACATTATTACCTAAAAGTCTTATTTGTGTTTTTTAAGGTGAACATCATTTTATCTGTACTTGACCTGTGTTTCCATCTCTGCTATCCTCCCAGCCTGCTTGTCAGACTACCTCGCTGCAAATTAGAAGTGAGCGTGTGGTCAGCTAGAGCAGTACCTGTGGGAGAGCGGGCCCAGGAGGGCTGGAATTCTGAGTGTCCTGCAGCTCTGTCTGCTGTGGGGCTGGGCTGGGGCCCTAAGCCCGTGGAGTCGTGACAAAAGCTCTATGATGGGAAGGTTGACTCTCCATCCTCATTCAGTATTTCCTTTGCAGCAAAATTTTGTGAACAGTTATGAGAACATTTTACATTTTTGTCTATAGTATATCCATTCAAGAGTAATAAACCAGGCTCCTTTTACATGATTGGTCTGTAATTATTTCTCTTTTTCCATATATGTATGTAATAACTCAGGCTATCTTTCTTTTAAGATTCTGATAGTAAAAATATACATTTAAGATGAGATACAGCAGTTCACTATTTATCTCTAAACATATTTCCAAGGACATTTATTTATTTATTTTAATTAATTAATTAATTATATTTCTGGCTGCGTTTGGTCTTCGTTGTGGTGCGCGGGCTTCTCACTGCGGTGGCTTCTCTTGTTGCGGAGCACGGGCTCTAGGCCTGCGGGCTTCCGTAGTTGTGGCTCATGGGCTCTAGAACGCAGGCTCAGTAGTTGTGGCGCATGGGCTTTAGTTGCTCCCCGGCATGTGAGATCTTCCTGGACCAGGGCTCGAACCCGTGTCCCCTGCAGTGTCCACTGCCCCACCAGGGGAGTCCTCCAAGGATATTTATTAACCACTGATTTATTCAACACTGCGTATGCAAGTGGGATCTGACAGAAATGTGACTAAATGGGCTTGTAGGGTAAGAAGTAAATGCATTCCAACTTGGAAGTGAAAAGAAAATACTAGATGAATGATATGCATGTAAATACACATAGTATTATTTGGTGCATATGTGTACTGCCTGTATAACATACCCACTGTATGCTGAAGCCCAGTTTTGTTTGTCAGCATGTTGTATCTATCCCTCAGGCTGAACAGTCCTATCCATTGATTTCATTTTACTATTTTTTTCTGAAAACCCAGCTAATCATGCAAATGTCATCTTTATTAGTGTATCATCACAAAATATTAATTATTGTGGTTCCACACCTTATGACACTGAACTGCACATATTAAATAGCTAGCTTTCCCGTTCTCCCATAGAGATTGTCTATCCACTAGGATATGTATCCTTTGAAGGGAATACATTTATAAAAGAAAGGAAAAGAACAAAACTTTACCTGGAGATAAGAACAGACACATGATTGAAGCTGTTGGTTCAGTTGGCAGTATTATACAGTTACATAAATATCTCAGGAAATCGGAGCTCGTGGTGGGAAACAATCATTTTTCCTTCTTAATTTTTCTTTGTGGTGCTGGTGCAGAATGGACGTGAAGACATTACAAGTTACACACGACATTCAGAATCAGGCATCACTCGTACATTATTTCAAGTTTTAGTTTTCTTATCTCTTGTGAAAACATCAAAATAAGATGTTGGACTGTAAAGAAAATTATAATAGTAACTAAACATTATAACCTAGATTTTCACATCAATTTCTTCAACATTTATTTTAGAAATAGTATTTTGAAAAACTGCAAGTACACTATTTGAAAATATTTTTCTTACATAATAAGCCAATTATACTGTTTTATAGCATTTGGGGCATAATGTTAAAATCACACATTCAGATATTTGAAAACTGAATTATATTGTAGAAGGCCATTTAATATTTATGTCGTATTCTCTCCTTCCTGGGCACACAGGAATATGACAAGTCCCACTTCCTTGCTGTGCAGCTTGGCCAAGTGATTTCTTCTAGCCCATGGGCTGTGAGTGAGCTATGTTGAACTTCAGAGACAACCAAGCCTTTTAAGAGCAGGTGTGAGCTCTCTGTGCTCTCTTCTCCTTGTTTGGAGACCCTGGTAGCCATGGTTGAGAAGATGTAGGTTGAAGAAGGATGTAGCCTGAAAATAGCTGCCCTGAAGACTTCTGTGATGGAAACATAGACTTTAATTTTGTAAAGCTCTGAAATGAAGGGCATTGTGTAGTACACAGCATGGCATAAACTATTTTAGCTTCTGAAATCGCATTAGTTAGGCTAGTTAGTATCATATTAAGGGCTTACTCTGCTAAGAGTTTTACATGTATCACCTCATTTAATCCTTAAAATAACCCATTGAGTTAGGAATTTTAAATCCTATTTTCTTGTTGAGGAAAGTGCTATTTAGTGAGATAGAGGAATTTTCCCAAGGTCATACATCTAGTCATTTGAGGAACTAGAATTTGAACCAAGTCCTTCTCCAAAGATCATACTCTCAATTAAGTTAATTGCCAAGGATGAATTAAACATAAGGTTTTACTGGCAAATAATGTAGCAGTATTGTCTTCTGGAATTCTACCTAAAGCTTATGTTTATCAAAAACTAAGTATATGTAACTTAGAATCAGCAGAAGGTCAAAGAGACATTCTCTGCATTTAAAAAAAGGAAAAACAGTTTAAGTGCATTATACTCATTTGCATTATTTTATTAAATCATCTTTCCCTTTGGAATAATAAAAGAAAATTTTGAGGCAGGGATCTCAGAATATATAAAAATATTTTGGAAATATCAGAACAAATAGTTATTTCTCAGTCTCTATAAAGTTCAAATTGAAAATTGTTTCAGCAGGAGTTCAGTACATACTCCTGGCTTGAAAATAGGAACTGCTCATATTTTTCATCTCTACTTAGAATTTCACAAGTTAAATTTTTTCCTTCTTGTAAATTGAGTCATTCTCGCATACTGGAATTCTTTTTTAAAAGGATAAGAAAAAAGGATCTTCTCACTGATACTTGATCTGTTTTCACTCAGCTATTACTGGAGGCCCAACAATTTTGGAGGCTCTAAAAAGCATTACAATAACTCCACTTTTTGTTCCCTGTTCTTAGTGCAAATAGCAAACATGTTCAAAATTTAAATCAGAGCTGTGTTTGATTATGTCTTTCTGGCTAGGATAGGAGGTACAACTGCCATCATGACTGAAAGTTCCTTTCCTCTAAAGTCTAAGGGAACACAATCACATATCTTTTAAATAAGTATATCATAGTGTCCTGGGTGAAATATTCTTTCATTAATTCAACAAATATTTATTGTATGCCTACAATATGTACCAGGTATTATTCTAGGCCACAGCAACATCAGGTAACACACAAAAATTTCTACCCTGATGGAACTCGCATCCTAGTTGGAAAGTGAAGAAAGACTCTAGAAAACGTGATTGTGTTTATCAATTTTAAATCTTCTCTAAACGATGGAAATTTGCTTATTCTGCCCCAAATTAGTCAGAACTACCCTAGTTAGTTATTTCTATTCAGTTGCTTTGTGTCCCTGCCTCACCTGGGAACTGGGATAGGGATGTAAGGAACTCCTAATGGGTGAGCTGTGCAAGCTTCTTCGTTACTGAAATCAGCAGACTCTTCACTCATCCCGTCAGGGTAGCTTTACTCTATCTGTGCTTTAATATAGTAGGGACCTAGGGGGTGAGTAAAGTCCTGGGTGATTTGGCTGAAGGACAGGAAACTTAAAGGCAAATCACTAGAACTTATTCCTGCTGTTCAGATTTCATTTCTAAATATCATAGCCACATCTGCATTGCCCTGGACAGTTCACATCCCCACCCATACTGAACTCTCCCAACTCTGTTGAAAATTTCCCAAACCAGCCATGTCTTTCTCATCTGGGTATGTGACTAATACAATTTCCAGTCAGGGTGTTCTTCCCCCCTTCCCCTCCCTTAAAACTATGTTAGTACCTCCAATGGTAATTTTGTTAACAGAATATAATTTTATTCTCAATTACTATTTTATAGGATATTTAAAAGGAATTTTATAGATTTCAAGATCTTTTGTAGGTGTTATTCCGTTTCTTTCCTCACAAACCAATGGAACGAACAAATTCTTAACTTTATTTTACAAGTTGGGAAACCAGGGCTTGATGGATTTAAGACTTTCCAGAAGTCAGATAGTATATACAAAGCAGGAATTTATTCTCTTATCTAAATAAATCACTGGGTTGCTGTGTATTAGACAAGTATTTGTCTAGTCCCTCAGTTGTCATAATAATTGTCTGGATGATTTGAATTTTTTTTTTAATGAGCATTTATAGTTTGACTTAAAAATTTTTTTAAGGAATATGAAATGTATTGCTTTTAAGGTAAACCAGTAGCTGTCCCCAATCTCCTACATATGAACTGTTGTAAGTGGCAGTCACTCCAGAGGTGATGGCTCTTAATGCTTGTTTCTAAATCATTTGGGATAAGAAAAAACTAAAAGCCTGACAGTATGAGTAATTAGTATTCTGAATATATGTACCTGATTTTTATCATCAGACTCTTTTCAGAGGGTCACCAAGAATATTGCTCTTAACACTTATGATTAATGACTTGTTGTAAGATCATTGATCTGAAAAGAAATTTATAATGATAATTAAAATTAAAATTGGTAAAATTCAATTTAAGTAAATCAGATTAGTTTTGCTTACTAGTAAAGTCATATTAATCTTCCTAAAGGATATGTCATTTTTAAAAATGTCATTTCACCACTGTACAATTTTCACAGGCTCCCTTCTCCACAATACAGTCTTCTGTAACTTGCATGCAAGGCTCTCCAGGAATCTCTCTTCTAATTCCATGGTCTTATTTCTTTACTTAATTCATGTAAACTACTCTGCACAGTGGTCACCATCCTTTTTCATCTCTGCCCTTTGGCTTCTTGCTGTTCTCTTCTCCTCAAGTGTCTTTGATTCCTCTTTAAATTTTTAAACCCAAACCATGCTTCAGCTTAAAACTCAAATATTCCATTCCCCAGGTTTCCCGTGATCTCTCCTTCTAAAGCAATTTCACTATAGCTTTCTTTATGGGGTTTTCAGAATTTTCCAAACAATGGATTACTTTTATTCAATAGATCAACATCTGGTGAATGCTAAACAAAACCTCATTGAAAGCCATGATGAAATGGGTTCTGTGTTTATGTTGACTGTAGGGTTCTATGGTTTAATAAATTTGGGGGGAATGGTGGCAGTCCGAATTAAACCTACTTCTTTATGTCAGAACTTCTGACCAATGTCTTCAGTATACTAATGGACACTCTGAGTTTCTAAGAGAAAGTTGTATTAAGCAGAAATCCCCAAACTTATTTGAGCAAAACCCACTTTTTTAAGACACAGTTTAAGGAATAGGAACACTGGATTCAGACAAATGTGGATCTAAATCCTGATTTCAGTAGTTATTAGCTGTGTGAACAATTGTTTAAATTCTGACCTCCACGCCTTACCTGTATTAGAGGTGTAACAATATCAATCCCAAGGATTATTATGCAGATTAACTGAGACCCATGGTAGATGTTCAATAAATACTAGTTACCTTTACTGTTCTGAGTTACAATTAAATTTACCTGTAGCTTGGATTTAACACTACTTTGTATTATAGCTATAACAAACAAATCATTCATTCATTTAACTTACATTAACTAGACAAATATTTGTGCCAGTTACTATACTGATGGATATACAGTGCATATGACAGAGCCCCTTTACTCAGTAAGCTACTATTTTTATCTCTAGTATCAGACAGTAAACTTCTGAAAAAGGGATCCATAAGCATTTCATCTCTATGCCCACCTTGGAAACTACTATGCCTGAAACAGTTGCTCAAGAGCAAGCGCCACAATAGAATGTAACCCATAGGAGGACAGAATCCTTATCTATCTTCTTTACCACTGTATCCTCAGCACGTAGAAGAGTGCGTGGCACATAGTAGAGTCTCAACAAATACCTATTGAATGAATGACTGGACAAAAGTAATAGTAAGGTCTATAATTCATAAGTCCACAGTTCACTAATCTACAATAACGTGTTATTATTCCCCACCCTTATTGACAGGAATCTTTTTTTAAAATTTTGTTAAAATTACTTCTGTTGAAATTACTGACAAATTACATGAAATAGGAACAGAAAGGAATGCATGTAGTTAGACTTAAATAATGATTAAGAATTATACTTTTAAAGAAAAATGTTGGAATATGCATTCAAATATATATAATGTTTGATGTTTTAGGAAAACTATTTAGATGAGTAATATGTTTGCTTTCTCAGTGGAATGTGCTTTGTGTCCTTCCAAACTGAACACATTACCATCATCATATTTTCACAGAATAGCTTCTTTATATTCTAAAGAACATTGACATATGAGAAGAGATTAATTACAGAAAGCATTTTAGTTCCCATTTTGGTCTCAGAAAGGCTTCTTGAAACAGAGATTCAATAGGTTTTTCATCACCAAAGTCAAGAATTGGAATTACATGATGGACCAAAGCTGGTAAGATTAATTTCTGTCAACTCATTCATACAACTCTGTAA
This sequence comes from Grampus griseus, assembly GCF_964374135.1. NCBI lineage: Eukaryota > Metazoa > Chordata > Mammalia > Artiodactyla > Delphinidae > Grampus > Grampus griseus. The sequence continues at coordinate 13,759,193 of NC_138997.1, read as the reverse complement.
GTAAGAGAAAATACTTCGTATACCCACCACTCCAATTATCCTTCATACTTACAGCCCTAGGTTTGATGGGGTTAGAAAGTCAAATCAGAAGTAGGGGGCTTCCCTGATGGCGCAGTGGATGAGAGTCCGCCTGCCGATGCAGGGGACACGGGTTCGTGCCCCGGTCTGGGAAGATCCCCATGCCGCGGAGCGGCTGGCCCGTGAGCCATGGCCGCTGAGCCTGCGTGTCCGGAGCCTGTGCTCCGCAACGGGAGAGGCCACAACAGTGAGAGGCCTGCGTACCACAAAAGGAAAAAAAATAAATAAATAAAAAGTAGGAGCACTGGTTCTCCTGTAACATCTAAAACCTGACACTCCTAAAAAGAAAAGGGAAAAACAGTGTTAGCATTGTCAGGGTAAGTATCATTTGTCATTCTATTTTAATATAATCTTGCAATTAAATTTTCAAGTTTCGGGGGGAAGACTGCATTTATCTATGGTTGTCATATAGCTTTCTAGAAGCACTAGATGTCTTCCCACTTCAGATACATAATCCAATGAATAATTTTTTCTCAGCTCTAGACAAAACAAAAATAAAACAAAACACAAATCCGCACTGGACACAGAATGCCAAACCAGAACCAAGTGACTAGAAACTATCACATAAAAGGTAATCAAGTCAATGGCCTAGGTATGAAATGCTTCCAAGCAAATCTCTTGAACCACTCAGTCCCAGCCATGTTATTCCTTGACTTTTAGGTAAATTCATCTTGATCACAAAGATAGTAAACGTAACTTTAACAGAATTATACTCATAGTAAATCAAATACACTGGTAAGTTGCAATTTCCAATTACACAAAATAATTTTAGTTAATTAGATGGACCGTTTATATATTAAATATTATATTAAAAATTCAAGGAAAACATTTCAGAGAGAAGTTGGTAAATTATGCGTTTACAGTGTCTTCTTTTCCTGATGTACTTTAAAGATTGTCAAATGACTTCATGTGGCATAAAACAATGTCTTAATTATAAAGTTCTACCTTTTGAGTTTTCATATTTTGATTATCTTAGTAAGAGTTATAAGTTGCTAAAATAACTATCAGTTTATTTATGGTATGACATCCTTTTAAACAATGATAGCATTTTGTGTGGTTAAATTTATATTAAGACATCTTGAGCTGATATGTTTCATATTTTAGATATTAGTGAAAACTAATAGGGTCAAGCTCTGGAAAAAAGCATGAAAAAGAGACCACACTAATTCAATAAAATGTAATATATTCCAGAACATCCTTCCCTGCAGCTTTGTGCATTTCCCACCAATCTGTGTACTAACTTTGAATGTACTGTAATGAGATTTGGTAGAGTCACCTCTGCAGCTCTTCTCCCAATAGAGAGAGTGCTGGAAGAAATAGAATTGCCAGGTCTGCACAACATGGTGTCTCAAAACTTCCCTTTGCGTATGAAAGATAAAGTAATTGGGAGGAATGAGAAATGCAACTCAGGTGCACATAATACTTAAGTCTAACATGAGGTGAGGATGCTTTTTAGTGAAACATACATGGGGTATTAGAAGATGCAGATTTGATGAGCATATTTAAAAAATATTTAAGATAATGCATGATTTTTGAGTATCACCTAATAAACATGATAAATGAATAGCACAAGGCTGGATGTGATATTTTATACATCTTTACATTTCTGGCACAACATAATTTTTGACATTAGTGGACTTTTAATATTTGTTGACAGCACTGCAGATTACATTTCTGGGGGAATTTGGATATTGTTTTAAATAATTATGCAACAAGATTAATCATGGATTTTTGATCACATTATAATAATCTCTAGAAAAACATTATTTGTGGTGCTTGACTTATGAAGTTAAATTTATGCTAAAGATAAGGAATAAATGCCAATTACCAGATTTTATTGCTAAATTTATGTATAGCCTCACAAAGATCCAATCAGAAGGTGGCATTTGCATCTGAATTTCTAAAATCATGTGAAACTCCCTATTAACAAGTTCGTGCTCATTATGAAACTTCTTGGTAAAGTATGCTAATTACTTTGCTGCACTCTGTCTCCCAAACCACAACGATTCCTATTATAAAAGCAAATCACTGCAAACTTCAAACAGCATGCATCCTTGAGATGCCGCTATTAAAGGAAGAACAGTGATGGGAAATCTTTGACGTTGTCAGACAGGATGGAAAATACACATTTGTATTTGAGTAAATCCTGTAGACCGAAGCATTTCCCCCCACCCTTAAATAACCTGAAACCAATTTCAAGTTCCCAAATGCTCTTCAAAGCAACCTGCTTGGAAGTAATGCTGATGGCATTTCAAATTTCAAGGCAGGTTGCTTTTTCCATCTCAAGACTTCAAGCAGATTGGAAATTGCACTTTCAAAGAAAAAGGATATTACCTACTTTTAGCCAAACCACTAGCCTCTGGTTTGATGAACAAAATGTCATAGGTAACGAACTTACCTATGGTAATGAAAAGATGATATGTAACCGAGTAACTCAGAGTCTGAATAATGCGCTAAGTCTAGAGAATTCTAAAATGTAAGTGTTTAGATAACTTCATGCTCCAGTTTTTTCTTGTTCTGGTGTTGTTGACCACACGTTGGAGTGTAAACTTTGGGCATGTGGCAGGTCCAGTGTACAGAGCTGTAATTAATCCATCTCCTCCTGGATGGGGCATCTGTGAAGCTGAAGACAAAAATCGGTGTGTGCTTGACTCCTGTGCCCATGGGGAGCCTGGGCCACACAATTTAGAACATTCATATGATGAATAATCCCTGTAGCAGGCGGGTCTGTGACTTCTTAAAAGGATTTAGACGTGTGCTCAGTAGAAACATCCATGAGCCTCTTAGGGCAAAAGGATACAGTGGCCCTCATGAAGTTCTCCTAGCATTTAATTAGGTTTCCTGTAATTGCTTTAAGTAAAAGGTGGTGGGGGGGGGGGGGCGGGCGGGGAATGAAACCTGAAGTTATCATCTTGGGACACAAAATATTTGTATGCGGTTTTACTATCCTGAGCCCGTTCGTTGCTGCTCTACATTTTGGAAAGAACCATTATAGTTCTAAGGAAATACTGCAGGTTTATCCGCCCTTTGGTGACTGCAGCAACCTTTAGAGGAAGAGTTTCGTTTCCAGTAACTGACTTTCTGCATGAACAGAGAAGGTATAAACAAGTAAAACAGACAAGAGTATTAAACACCAGAGAGTGGAGTAAAAAGAAAGGAGGCAGGAGAGGAGGGAAGGCTCTGCCCCATCTTTGCACAGATTTCTAGATATCAGAAAAATGAGAACAATTACAATGAGACAGGAAAATGAAAGGCCCAAGCAAGCACCAGGAGAAAGGAAGGAAATTAGTGTTATTTGTTAATAAGTTGGTTTTTTACTGTGGAGACTTGTTTTATTGGTTAGACATTGGCTAAAATAATATAGTAATCTTTTCATAGAAGGGTGGGGGACTGGGATATGCCAGTTACTTGAAAATTCTTTTTAAACTAATCACTCTATAAACATAAAAACGTTACTAATTTCCAAAATGTTAAAATAATACTTAATAAACTTTTGTAAATAGAGTCGCCCCATCAGGATTTTGCCATGCCTTGGGCTTATCAAACCCACTTTCCTGGGCTTCATTGCAGTTCAGGGACTCACAAGTGGACCTAAGGACTTAGTTGTTTCTGTGACTCAACTCCCGTCAGCTTGTGACAGGAAGAATTGTTTATCCTCCAGTGGGTCAGCACCTACTATCGTTGGGTGGTTGTTAATTTCCCTGAGTGCTTTTACCCGTATGAACATGTCCTAGATTTTAGGGTAAGTACTGGAATACCCCTTTTTAGGCTCTCCAGATGACACCTCTTTCATGTTACTTATACCAAGAAGTCATGATCAAACATTTTAAAATATCATAACTTTTAGGAACCAGTTAAACTTTATATCTTGTACATATCATTATACCATATATATCATATATATATTTATATATGTATATTTTAAAATTCTCATCTGATTATGTCATCTTCTTGCTTAAAACACTTGGTTCTCAGAAAGAAAGCCCAGATCCTAAATATGGTGTACAACAGTGGTTCTCAAACTGTAGCATGCATCAGAATTCTTGGAGGGCTTGTTAAAATATTGCTGGGCCGAACTCTCAATTTTTCTTGTTCACTGAGTCTGGAGTGGGGCCCAGGAATTTGCATTTTCAACAAGTTCCCAAGTGATGTTGATAAAGCTGTTTTGTGGGCCATACTTGGAGAACTGCAGGTTTACAAGAATGTATATAAAGTGGTCCCTTTCTTGTCTCTAGTTTCATCTCATGCTAGTATTCTCTGTGTCCAGTGCTCAGTTGTCTTCTCCTGGGTTCTCAGTCTCCTCCTTCCCTTTCCTACTTCTTCCCATGTGCCCTGTCCATCTCCCCATAGGATTTAATCAACCGAAATCATGCTGGAGCCTTTTATGTATCCTCCTCCCCAAAATAAAAGTTCATTGAGGGCAATGACTATTTTACTCATCAGGGTTTCACAAGTACCTAGTGCAATATGTTCTACATAAGTGATACTCAGTAGATATTTGGTGAATGAATGAATGAATAAACATTACAGAGTAATACATTTAACTTTTCTTACTGTGCTCATGCTTGACCCAGAGCAAATTCTCCTACTCCCTAAATGGTGCCCCTGCCAGTTCTCTCAATAGACACTCCATGCTGGAAGTATGTGCAAGAGAACTGGCAGTTGCCCACATATATTGTTCAGATAATCCTTCTTGCTCGTGCAAAGAGGCATACTGCAGGATGAATACCCCTAAAATGATAATCCCAGATTCTTAGTTCAATTTTTGTTATTTTAGGATTACATAATACTGTGAAATAAATTCCAGTTATTTGAGCATTTTAACTAGAAGCCACTTTATTTTTAACAGGATTTTGGTTACATTGTTATTATAGAGAAACACTTGGCTTTCAAAATATTACTCATGAAAACCTTAAAGTCATACATTCTTTGGATAGAACAGCAGAGGTTTGTTAACTAAGGCTAGTATTTCTTTTAAGAAAAACAATGTACCTTAATAATAAACAAAGCTGGGCTTCCCTGGTGGCTCAGTGGTTGAGAGTCCACCTGCCGATGCAGGGGACACGGGTTCGTGCCCCGGTCCGGGAAGATCCCACATGCCGCGGAGCGGCTGGGCCCATGAGCCATGGCTGCTGAGCCTGCGCGTCCGGAGCCTGTGCTCCGTAGCGGGAGAGGCCACAACAGTGAGAGGCCCGCGTATCGCGTACCGCAAAAAAAAAATAAATAAATAAACAAAGATGTTTAAAATGACTTAGTTTTAAAAAACCACCACATATTTATAAAGGACTAGGTCATATAATAAAAACTGATACACATATTTGTGCATATAAATATATATATATTGACGATTTATATACTTATGATTATAGTTTTTTGGTCATTCTCTCTCATTTCATGTAAAGAATTAGGTAGACTTAGTTATTGTAAAGCTATGTACAGCATATGGGTATCTTACTCACAACCTGTATAATTAAGATAGAATCCTTAGAAGATGTTAAATTCAAGTTACTGTTTCAATACACAGAGGAAGATACCTTGGTGGAGGGTGAATGTTATGCTATAACGGGAAAGGTGTAATTCTGTGGAGTGATAGACCAAGTCCACTTTCATTATCTGGTGAATCCAGAGATTTGAAATAGCAAATAAGAGAATGAAAAAAGTGTGGACAAGTAACTGGATCCAGAGGAAAATCAGAGGAGATAAGAGGCAATATCTAGGACGTTGGTCTATGGCATCAAGAAGGATCACTGGAGGAAAAATATATGTATGGTGTTTTGTTAATACAAGTCTTCTCCTGACTTAAATCTTCCTTTGCCTTGGCAGGTCTCATTGTCCGGGAAGTAAGCATTGAGATTTCACGCCAGCAAGTGGAAGAACTCTTTGGGCCTGAAGATTACTGGTGCCAGTGTGTAGCCTGGAGCTCGGCGGGTACCACCAAGAGCCGGAAGGCCTACGTGCGCATTGCATGTGAGTCACAGTGCAGGGGCACCGTGGATCCCAGAAACTGATGGAAAATGGGAAAATTTAGACCATAAGTGCTCTAGTGTCAAAGAACCCTGGTTAAAAATTGCTCCCAGATTTCTGAATTTGAGCTACACTTTCCCTTTAAGTCACCAGACTATCATTTTATTTTGTTTCAAGCACTGAGTAATTTTCCTTTATGGGTGTGAAAGAATTCGTGCTACTTTCAAAAGATTGAATTTTCTTTTTTAATCTGGGAGTAATTAGGCTATGGGAAAACCAACTATACTCCTTTAATGAGTTTATTCTGCCAATCTGTTAGGACAGTGTTGACTAGTTTTGCTCTTAGAAATAGAAATTACCCAGACAGTTTCTCTGTTTATTTTAGAACTGTTCTAGTGCATCAGAATACACCACTATTTTCCAAACTGTGCTAATTTCTAGAGTATTTGTGTTGAAGGAGAGGTTAAAAGATGCCTTACACACAAAAAGAGTGTTCCATAATCAATAAACGTGGGGAATACCTTTTTTTTGGACAAAGTTAAAGAGGTTTCTTCATTGCAAAACTTTCCAGCTTCCTTAATATGCTAATGTGCATATTATCCCCAAGGAGGAGATGTAGTCTGCAGCTCTTTCTGCAGACCCTTTTCTCAACAAGTACTATTCACACCTTGAGCGGCATGAATGCTGCTTTAATCTGTCTTTAGGTTCCATACTGAGAAATTTTCTCAAGTATGAGACCACTGAAACCCATGTAAATTTTATTACCTGAATTCCTTTGCATGTCTATATTTTACTAAATTTCAATTTGCATTGATGTCAATTGTCACTTACCTGTAATATGTCACTAAGTCCCAACAATTTTGTCTCTGATGCTTCCCCCAATTCTGTTCTCGCCTCTTCCTTCCCTTCTGCTTGATCTAGATCCCAACCGTTGCAAACACTTCCCGGTTAGTCTCCATGGCTCGAGTCTTTTCCCTTTTCTAATCCTTCCTCCATATTACCACAAATGCAAGATTTCAGAAGATTCCTAAAACTCAGGTCTCATCTCAGCTCACCTCCATCTCTGCTAAATTTTTATAGTGGCTTGTGAGATAAAGTCAAAATTTCTAACAATGGTATATATCACTGTATTAGTTTGCTAGGGCTGCCATAACAAAATTCCACCGACTGGTGGCTTAAACAACAGAAATTTATTTTCTCACAGTTCTGGAAGCTAGAAGTCCAAGATCAAGGTGCTGGAAGTATTGGCTTCTTCTGAGGCCTCTCTCCTTGGCTTGTACATCGTCATCTTCTCCATGTCTTCATACTGTCTTCCTTCTGTAACTGTCCACATCCAAATCTCTCTTCTCATAAGGATGCCAGTCATATTGTTTAAGGCTACCAGTATGGCCTTAATGGCCTCATTTTAACGTAATCACCTCTTTAAAGGCCATATCTCCAAATAAAGTCGCATTCTGAGGTACTAAGGGCTAGGATTTCAACATGTGAATTTTGGCAGGGGGTACACATTTCAGCCCATAACAACCATATTTCATTGTTTACATAAGGTAACCTAAATTTCCAGCTCTGACATTCCAGCTCTGACATTTCCAGAATGTCTCCAATCGAGTCACACTAGATTAGAAATACTTCCATTTCTATACTTTCCAGCTATTGTTCATACTGAAAGGTTTCACCTTTCTCTTACTTCCTTTCATTATTTGTAAAAACTTATTTATTCAATGAATATTTAGTAAGCATTTACTCTGTTCTTGGGACAATTGTAGGTATTGGGTATGGAGCCAAAATCAAAACATATAACGATCCCTGCCCTCAGGAGGCTTATGTCTGGTGAGCAAGGGCACACTCTATATGAAATAAATAATCAGAGACAGAGCAGATGTTAAGTGCTATGAAGAAAGATAAGTCGGAAAAGGGGGTATGTTGTGCTGGGGAGGGTGGTCAGGGAAGGCCTCCAGAAGAAGTTGACAGTTGAAGAAACCTGAAAGAAGGGAGAGAGGAAGTCAGGCAGAGGGGACAGCAAGTGGCATAAGTACAGATGCCCTGAGGCAGGAATGTGCTGGCGGGTACCAAGAATATCGAATTAGCCAGAGTGGCTGGAAGAGAGTGAGCAAAAGTAGACCCCTGGGTGAGCTGAGAAAGGTATGGACAGGAGGGCAGTGTGGAGATGGCCTAGGCCCTGTGGGTGTAACATCTGTGGTCCACAGTATGAAATGAGAACTTTGGAATGTTTTCAGCAGAGGAATTCATGACACGACTTCCATTTTAGCAGAACACCTGACTGCTGTGTTGAGAATAGACCATGAGAAGCAAGAGTAGAAGCAGGGAGACCAGTTACGAGGCTGTGGATGTGGGAGATGTTAGGATACATAGATTAGAAGCTGTGGAGCAGTGAAACCTGGATTCTAGATATATTTAAAGGCAGAGGTAGTAGCTTTTTTTGAGAGGTTAGATGTGGGATGTGAGAGAAAGAAAGGAGAGAATGATTCGAAAGGCCTGAGCCTGTTGAAGGATTTCTTTCAGTTGTCCTTAGTGAAGTCATTCCTGCCTCATCAGTTTCCAGAATGATAGGTGTTCCTTTCTCAAACCTTTCAGAGCAGTTCATGCATCCTCTTAATACAGGCTTGTCTCCTTTGAATTATATTCAATTGTCGTAATGTCTGTGTTTCATGCCAGCGAGTGCTCTGAGATCAGTTTTGCTTAATTCAGGTTTGCTTAACTGTACATCTTCAGTGCTTAGCACAATGCCTAGAATATCAAAGATGTTTAATAAATTTTGTTGTATTAAAACCATTAAAAAGGGCTTCCCTGGTGGCTCAGTGATTGAGAGCCCACCTGCCAATGCAGGGGACGTAGGTTCGAGCCCTGGTCCGGGAAGATCCTACACACCGCGGAGCAGCTGGGTACGTGTGCCACAGCTGCTGAGCCTGCGCTCTGGAGTCTGCGAGCCACAACTACTGAGCCCATGTGCCACAACTACGGAAGCCCGTGTGCCTAGAACCCGTGCTCCGCAACAAGGGAAGCCACCGCAATGAGAGGCCCGCGCACCACAACTAAGAGTGGCCCGCGCTGCTGCAACTAGAGAAAGCCCACGAGCAGCAATGAAGACCCAGTGCAGCCAAAAATAAATAAATAAAATAAATTTATTTTAAAAAACCACAAAAAACATTATAAAGACTTGCTCTATATTAATCATTCCTCTCTGAGCATGTCTAAAGGGATTTTTCTCTTTGTCTTATGTGGATTCTCCATGAAATAGACTCTGAGATGGAGACACGCACGCGGGCAATGTATTAGTGAGGGCTCTCCGGAAAAACGTCTGTGGAGGAATAGAAATGGGCAGAGGGAGAAATTGAACTGCCGTACAGGTACAACAAAAGATGACCCCATAGGGACCTCCGGAGCTAGGGCGGCCCTTCAGAGTTGTCCCACCTTGAGGCACAGGAGGTGAGCAGACTGTTCTCCCCAACGTTGACTAGTCAATGGATGTGGGCCCATCCATTTCTCCTCACCGTCACCAACTTGTATGACCTAGGTCAAGTCAGCTCTTCTCAACTGAGGGCAAGTCCAGGAGGGAGAGGCTGGGAGCCTTCACCTGCAACACTCGCAACAGGTGGGATCAGTCCTGAAAACGTATGTAATCCACTACAATTGTCTACCACGAATCTTGAAGATTTTATGTTATTAATTTTATTTTGTGTTTTATGTTATGAAAGTATCTTGAACATACTTTCAAACATTTTAAAAAGAAACAAAAAACATACTGTTTCGGTCAGATAATTAAATGAATTCAAAATTAGCTTCTAGTTATAATCAAAAGAGGCACAATGATATAAAACTATATCTTGCATTACTATGTGGTCATTATTATCAAGTATAATGAATATTTAAAATTGCCAATCTAATATTTAAAATTGCCAATCTACACTCTATACTAAATTGGCTTGCCTAAAAGCTGAAGTTTAAGGGCTTCATAGTTACAAATGATGACTCTTGTGTGGTGCCAATTTTATATATGTATACATAAACAATATATAGTATTTAATAAAATAGCATATATAATATTATCTTTATATAACCCTATTCACCACATTAAAAATGAAAAACATATGAGAACCTCATCTTCCTTTGCAACATATTACATAAACTTTGCTATTTACTTCACAGTTTTTATACGTAGTTTGACATTTTCAAATAATAAGACAAACTTTTCTTCTAGTAAGACATTAATTTGCCCACAGCACGTTTTCGTCTTCATGTATTAAGACTGAAGAGAAGTTTGCTTGTACTTCCATAAGTAACTGAACTCATATGTGTGTGGCCAAGGAATAACATCCAATATATAAAGATTTACTCACATAGATTTACATCATGATGAAAAAAAAGTTAAATTTCAAATTCTCTCTGTCAGGGCTGATCCCTATCAAGTGAGTCCTTGCTAACGTTGCAGGAAGGTTGCATATTTTCTGTTTTGCTCTGTTTCAAATGAGCTGTGGTGCTTTGCTCAGTAATATCTGACCGATGGCTGTCACATCAACTGCAATTGAAGTTTAAATTTTTCTCAGGTAAAGGTAACCATGACACTAAAGTTAAATAAGTGCAATTACCTCTCACCTAATTCGATCTATACTCATTATGTGTTCTGTGGAGGGGCCCATAGTTCTTTCATGAAAAAGCTCTATTTTCAGAAGTTTATAAAGCAGAAATGAATATTAGCTGTTCACTCATTTATTTTTTCTTATATTTTATACATTCAAACTACATAAAATACAAAAATAAGTTTGTGAGACAATCCGGGCAGAGGGAAAACAGGAAACGGGAAAAAGTTAGGATTCGGCCAGGTATGAGCTGAGAACATGATATGCCTGCTCTAGAACCGAACACATCTAGCAGAGGGCGGTGTGAGGTGTCCTTAGTGGGTGCTGCAGCTTCCACTGCAGAGAGAGGAGTTCCTTCTGAGGGGACTCAAGTGGACACTCTAATGACTGTCCAAAGTAGAACCCTTATGGTGACGCAGCCGCTTGTTTCATTGGGTTGTTTCTTCCAATGTCCCTTGTTATAGGCCAATGGGAGAATTCTGAGTGTTAAGGTAGGAAAATGTAATTCAGGCAAAATGTCAGCAAACACTGTCTTTCTTCAGGAAATGTCTTGGCTGCTATTTCTGCTGTTGGTTGTGATTGTTGATGATGTTGTTCATGGTTGCTTTTGTCGGGGGATGGTGGGTATAATGTGAAAAGAGTAGCAGGCTGGAGTAGTTAGAGCACACATTTGGGGCCAGGTTGACTTATGTATTCACACCCTGGTTCCATCACTTACTAGTGTGACCTTCGTCAAGCGACTTAACCCCTCTGAGACTTAGTTCCATCAACCATGAAATGAAAATGATAGGGTTATTTTAAGATTAAACTAGAATAAAGTTGTAAAGCCTATGGCATAGTGCCACACACAAAGCAAATGCTCAGTGTATGATAATAATGTTCATAACCACAGAGATAATGAGTCATACAACTTTATTTGTGCATTTTGAAACTTATCAATGCTAAGTTAACTTTAAAAACTAAAACGTTTTTCCTTCTTTCACCACTTCCTGTACCAGGCCTGGGCTGTCAGTCCTAGAGGTTGAAGTTCTCTGCCGATTCAAGTATAATTATACTGTAATTTTGTCCCTAAGCCTGAGGCCAGAGGAGCCCTGTATACGGTCACCCTTCTCCTCAATTCAGTAGTTACAATGGATTTATGTGCACGGACAATCCGTCTTCCTGGGAATGTCAGGATAGTTCCTGAGGAGTTTCTCGTTCTTATGTGTGCAAAGTCCACTGACTACAGATTGGAATAGGATGGTTTCTGGGAGGAATTAAGGAGGATCAGAGTGGCCCTCTCTGCCCTCCTCTCATAGCTCACTCATCCTTTTCCCTGAGATCGGAGCCACCTTGTGAGCCATGTGTAGGTTTGGACCAAGCCATGTTTACATCTTTGAGTCTGTAGTGTCTAGCATGCTGTCCAGAACAACAGTGTACGAGGAAATACAATGCCAGCCACACGTTATTTCAACTTTTCTAGGAGCCACTCTTTAAAAAGTAAAAAGAAGGCTTCCCTGGTGGCACAGTAGTTGAGAGTCCACCTGCCGATTGCAGGGGACATGGGTTTGTGCCCCGGTCTGGGAGGTTCCCACGTGCCGCGGAGCGGCTGGGCCCGTGAGCCATGGCCGCTGAGCCTGCGCGTCCGGAGCCTGTGCTCCGCAACGGGAGAGGCCACAGCAGTGAGAGGCCCGCGTACCGCAAAAAAAAAAAAAAAAAAAAAAAGTAAAAAGAAAGAAGCAGAATTAAACTATCATTTCAATAAAATAACCAATGTAATAATCTTTTTTCATATTAATCTTTGCGATCTGGTGAGATCTACAGTACTTCTCAGTTGAGACTAGCCACGTGTCAACTGCTCCATAGCCACGTGTGGCTCATATTGGACAGATGGGCTATAGAATAATAATAATAGATACACTGTTTCAATCACTTTTTCACCTCACATAGTTACCGTGTGTGTGTGTGTGTGTGTGTGTGTGTGGTGAAAACACTTAGGCTCTACTCTCTTAGCAAATTTTAACTATGCAATACAGTATGATTAACTATAATAACCACGCTGCACAAAAATATCCCCAGAACTTATTCATCTTGTACCTGAAAGTTGGTACCCTTTGACCAACACTTACATGAATTAGCTCATTCAGTACTTGCAACAATTCTGTGTGACAGGTGTTATTATCCTCATTTTACAAATGAGGAAATGTAGGACAAAGGGAGATTAAAAAGCTGCCTGAGTTCAAAGCTCATATGTGGAGAAGTAGATCAGACCAGCAAAGGAGTCCATGCTTTTAACCAACACACTGGATACAAATAAGAGAGGAGGTGACCATGATTTTGTGTCTGGTGGCAGTTCACAAAAATATCTTATTTTCCACATGTGTAATGATATAGGCTCACTATTATTTACCATGCAGAAGTGAAAGAAGGCCTTGGGTTCCTGCCTCTCTCCTGTTGCTTGGTCTGCTCCAACTATACCAGTTTGTTTTTAGAATGTTTAATACACTCATTCCAGATACAGGCTATTTGCAATAACGCTTCCCTCCCACCTGGAACATTCTTCCCCAACACCAGTGGCTCACCTCCTTCAGATTTCATTCAGATTTCTGCTGAGATGTCAGCTCTTCAGACGGATTAACCCTGGCCAATTTACCTAACACCCACTGTCGCCAACTCTGTCACTCTTCTTACCCCAAGCCTGCTTTATTTTTCTTGAGAGCATTTCTCTTCGTCATTATTCATGATCTTTTAGGCTGACTAGCTCCACCACTGGAATATAAGCTTCACTAGAGTAGGCACTTTATTTTCTTCATCATTATATCCCCAGTGCCTAAAAACAGTGCCTTGGATGTGGCTGGTACTAAATAACTGAAGACGTAAGTCAATGGAATGAAACTGAATTAAATTGTAAGCATATGATAAGGCAAAGTGACGCTGCTATTTCATGCCAATGATTTGTTGTTTCAGTAAAAATGTTGTATCACCCAAGGAATTTGAGGACATCAGATAGACTGAACTGATTGCCCCTGTGCTCCCCCTACTTCAAATTCCCATTGCACTTTTGTCTTATTTATTTTCTCCATAGCGCTTATCAACTTCGAACCTACTATATACTTATTTATTATGTTCATGACTAGTGGTCTATTTCCGCCAGCCCCTTAGAAAGTAAGATCCATGTGGGCAAAAATTTTTGTTTGGTTTGTTCCTCATGAATTCAGAATGCCTACAGTGATGCCTGACACTGTGTAGGAACTCAATAAATATCTTAAAGGAATGGATGAACTAATATTTCTATAGTAGGGGTAGTAGTATCTCCAGTTAAATATATACGTGATCTTGTCGATTATTGTGTTAGTTTGTATATACAGAGGTCATTATTTGTGGCCTTGTATGTTACTTTTCCATTTCCTACCTGCCTACTCTACTTGACATAATCAAAATTAAAAGTACAGTTTAACCAAATAATGCAGGTGTTCTGCATTAACCAGGTGTTCTGCAAGACTTAGGTTATACCATGAGAGGATCTGGCAGCCTAACACCAATGTCTTGGTAGAGCTCAGCAAGCTTGCCACCACACCAGAATAAATGGACCGTTTACCAACGTGCACTTCTGAGCTGTGGTTTGATCCCCTGTATGACCATTTAAGTCCCCAGTAAACCCACTGTCAGTTACAGGGGCCAGTTTTTGAATTAGATGAGATTAATTTCACGATTTAGACACTTTTAGATAATGAGACAAAATTTTTAACAATAAATGTCTCCTTGTTTCATATAAATCTCAACCGTTATGTTAATTAGTCCATCATGTGGTTCCTATTTCAAAATTAAAAAGCATAGCACATACCTGATTGCATCAGTCTGTATTTTTCCAGACTTATTTGCTTTTGTGTTTAGACAGAAGTTCTCAAGATTCATAGAGGCCCCACAAATCCATAGGCATTTATAGCTCATATTCGTTTTGAGAGGTAGACATCTAATTGATAAAATACTGTCTCATAAGTTATAGTTTGGGAAAAATCATCCATCTATGTGCTATAGGAAGGGCTGGTAACCCACTGGACTAAAATATGTCATTAAAGTAATGTTTTATGCTGTATAAAATGGGAAGTTTATGGCTAAACTACTTTTTTGCAAAAAAGCTTGTCTGCAATCATTGTGTTCTTTTTCTGTACTCTGAGAAAAGAGCCTTAACTTTTTGATATATCGGGTTCTCATCCATAAAGTTGGCATGTTTCTTATTATTTACCCCTAAGACATACCTTAAAAAATATTGTGAGGACATATAATCATTTTTTTTCTGAAAATAAAGATGCAGTGTGAATAGAAGAGTAGCTTATATGGGTTTTTATTTTTCTTCCTCTTCTCTGTAATGGATGTCTTTGGAGTTCTAGCTGTAAAATATTTATTTTTTTAAAAACCCTTTAGCAAAACTATCTGAATACAATATATTTGTCCTATAAATGCCCCAAAGCCAAGAAATGAAGAAGAATAGCTGAAATTGTACTTCCCTTTGCAGGGACTTTGCTTACTCAGGATTTCTGTTTAAATGACCCGGTGCAGTAAGGGATAGCCATGCCTTGGCAAAACTAAAGACATTGCCAGATAATCTTTCTGCCGATTTGCTCAAATTATTCTAACCTCTGTCCCTGCCCATAACTATGATATTATGAAAGTGTTTGTGGTAAATTCATAAGATTGGTCAAAAACATTAGTTTTTTAAAACGTAAAAAGAGGTTGCAAAACAATAATAGGAACAAAATAAAAATCTTTCATCTTCATTCTTTTGTCTTTAAAAAACCCTGTGTCCTAGTAACCAACATTTATGGCATGCTTACTGTATGCCTAATTCTATAAGCCCCTGTGCATGTTAACTTTTGTGATGCCTCCAACAATCCTTTGGGTAGGATCTGTTATTATCCTTATTTTGCAAATAACGAAACAGAAGCATGGAAACGAAATACTAGATAACTTACCCTAGTCACTTGTTTAGGAAATGGTAAATCTGAGTTTTAAACTTTCCTTTTTACAGTCCAATTCATTGTACAGGTTTGCAGAAATGTGATAGTTCACTTTGCAATCTAACCATAGAGGAAACTTCATGTTTTTGTTGGTTGGTTCATGGGTTTTTGTTTTGTTTTGTTTTATCTTTTACAATATTTGAGAAGAAAAAGCAAGTGAAAAAGAAAACTCCTTCCAACATTTTTTATGTACTGTGTCCCTTCCTTTTAAAAACCACATTAGGAGTTGCTGAATATAACTTTTTTTTTTCATGTTTTTTTTTTTAATTCCAGCAAAGATACTCTATTCCTGGAAAAGAAAACCGTGGCAAACTTTTTAGGGTTCTATAGCATTGTCAGGACTTTCACTTTTAATAAATGCTCAAAGCTCAGAAGTCTAATCCAGTTTTCCCAAAGTATGCTATACTGGTTGGTTCATGCCAGTTATTTCCTGTTAACAGCCATATTTGGTGATTTAAGCATAAGTTATACTCTACTGTGACAACATAATTATCCCCTTTTATCATTATTGGAAGAAAGGCACATTTTTTCCCTCTGAGAACACAAGTATTGTTACTATATGTGACCATAGAATTATTTTATTTGCTAGAGGAACACTTTGAAAGTACAGTAAAACAGAATTTTAAAAACTAAAAAATGTATTTACTACCTCTGTTCATTGAGCATGAAAAGAATTGATTACTAGTTTCTGTCAAATATGGGGTCTGTGGCCCACCAAACCTGAATTCCTACATGGCAGCATAGAGCTGAGTAGCAAGTAAAAAGTTAAGTGAATTGGTTTTGTATCCATGTCTCTATTAAAATTTGGAAAACCTAAGACAGCCCAGGTTGGTGCTATGTTTTAAGAAAAAAATAATTCTTGTGCCTAACTTTCTTTCATTTAAGTTACCTGCCTGTCCCCCTAGACACATATGAAATTTCAGTGTCTGTGTTAGACAATGTCAGCCGCCAACTTGCACAAAAGTAAGTACTGACACTGGGGAAACACCAACAGGGACTCACTGTCTTAAGAGCCACAGTGTAGAAGCAGGTCTTCTTGGTTCTCACGGCCTCCCAGGCCTCTCTGTCCCTCTACCTACAGAGTCTAGCACAGTGCCACGCATATCATGGGTGTTCGGTAAATAATCCATCAATCAATCGGTAGTTCTCAGATTTTAGTGCTGTGTGTAAAACACACTTGGGGGCCAATAAAAACTGTGGATTCCTGGAGCCAAGTCTTATTATGAAATCTGCATTTTTTCAAGCACAGCATGGTAATCCCTAAGTTTTTCTTTGTGACACATCGCTTTCAATCATTAGTCTCCCACGCTCGTAATTAATTTGTCTCACTTGTTTATGGTTATTTTGACTAACAATGATAATGCCTAATGTTTGTGTAGCATGCTAAAATTCACTAATACTGGGGGGGAAATGGTGTGGGGATTACTATCTTTTGAGTACATATTATATTTAAGGCATGATGCTAGAGTTTTATAGGTGCCTCTTCCTATAAAACCCTGTAAAATAGTTACTATTATCATACCCATTTCTTAGCTGAAGGAACTAAAGTAAGAAGAGGTTAAGCAGTGTGCTCAAGGTCACACAGCTAGCCAAGGGGTAAAGTCAGAACCGGAACCCAAGTTTGTCCTTCCTGAAGATCTTGCTCTTGGCTGCAATGTTATCTTGCTTTGCAGGAGCTTTCAGACCTCTTTCACAGTGACCTATAATAAAAAATATGTTTATATCATGATCCACTAGATAAACGTATACCCATCTCTTCATACATACAAATACACAGAGGTGTGTGTGTGTATGTACATATAAACATACATAATAATACTATGTATGATCACTTGACATTTTCTATTTATTCCATTTCCTATTTTTAATGCTGGTTTTTAATCCCCTAAATTGAATTCATAATCCTCTAAAGGGTCATGACACACAGTTTGAAAAACTCAACAATAAACCTTAAATTCCGTAAGAATAGTAAGGAGTATTAGATCCTATAGTTTATAGACCAAATGGCCCAAGTGTGTAAGAGAATGACATGTTGAAATTTACTCAGATGAGTAATCATCTTTCATGCCAGAAATCTCTAATAGTAATAGAAACAGTCGTAATGATTTATTACATGGGTTTTGTGCTTCATAATCTTCCAAAACCTTTTCAGGTTCAATAACTCTTTTAATATTCACAAAACTCTATGAGATCTAATAGTCACAAAACCCGATCAGATCTAAAACAAAAAGCACCCAACCTTAATAAGGTAATACTATGTCATTTATATCTTATTACTCAATGGAATTTAAAGACTTTAATTTCCATTAGAATAACCTATTGAAGTATACCCATCGGCGAACCCTTAACTTCATAATATCAGTTTATCACATTGTCAAGATTTTGTCTTTTAAAAAATGTTTTATTCTAATAAATCTTTCTGCATAATGAAGTTGCATTGCTAAGGGAATAAACATTTTTAACAAATGTAAGTTATTTTTTTTTAACTTGGAGTGAGAACCTGTTTATTTTCTTTTTCAAAGACAATAGTGTCAGCAACCTGCCTGCTTAGACACCATAGGGAGATCTTTTGCTGGTAGTTTCTCCTGATTTCCTTCCCGAATCAGCAGGGCTCACAGGGGCTTGGTAGTATGACCTGTTATAGTCAAAGCTCCCACCTGTCCAGCCTCAACTTTCCCATTGTAGGCCACTTTCACCCTTTTCAGATGGTGTCAGGCAAAGATGCTCGAGGGAGGTCATTGTGGAGGAGGCTTGATTTGGGGCCCCTTTCGTAGATATGCCCTTTGGTGTGACAGGCTTTCTTGCGTGCTATTTTGGGTAGGCATTTCCTTCCCATCTCTCCATGGAGAGAGAAAATTAGTTTTGTCAAAGTAATTCTCAATGCATTCATAATCATCAAAGCTTTAATATTCATCTGCTTTTGTGATGTATATTATATTGCTCCCTTGGATTTGTACAAAGAATTTTCTGATATTTTTAATGTGGAATCTTCTGGAACCCATCCATCATCCCATTTTTCTAACTCTTACCCATACCTGTATATTGAAGTGTACAAAAGTTGCATGAAGATTGTCGTAGAGGAAAATATATAAGCTGTTCTTTTCAAAGATACATCATCTCCTAGATTATTGAAAAATAATTTCTTCTATTATTTCTCTTTGATAATTGGTATAAATCCTTAAAGATCTTATCTTATTTCACAAAGGATAGGCTGTTTTCCCCTAAAATGCATATTTAAAATGTTAGTCTACTCAGGCATAGGCCCTTATGACAAAAGAGACCTTCAAAAGCATCCCGTCATTTACTTTCATTTTACAAATGAGGAAGGTGAGGCCACAGAGTCTTCAAGCTCCCAGGTAGCCTTCTTTTCTGCCTACCACATTGTCAAAAAGCAGAGTCCATGTTTGTAGAATGCCATGAAATTAGTGGGTTTCACATCATAAATAATTTGTAACCACAGTATTATTATTGTGCAAAAAAATTCATTGAGAGCATCAAAATTCTACCATAAAAAATGAGATACCGGGCTTCCCTGGTGGCGCAGTGGTTGAGAGTCTGCCCGCCTGCCGATGCAGGGGACGCGGGTTCATGCCCCGGTCCGGGAGGATCCCACGTGCCGTGGAGCGGCTGGGCCCGTGGGCCATGGTTGCTGAGCCTGTGCGTCCGGGGCCTGTGCTCCGCGGTGGGAGAGGCCACAGCGGTGAGAGGCCCGCGTACTGCCAAAAAAAAAAAAAAAAGAAAAAAAGAAATGAGATGCCGTGTACACCCACACATGTGTGTGTTCTAAAAGGCTTTCTTTGATTACTGTGTAAATGGTAAATAGAAGTCCATATAGTTTCAGGTCTGATTCTACATCTGCTAATTGGATTTCTCTGTATGGATTTAGTAAGCCAATATTCATGTTCTTAAGTAAACATGTCTCTGAATGCATGCATATGACAAAGCTGATTTTTCTTTTAATTGATGGAGTCAATGACTAAATCAGAGGTAAGCCAAGTTTACTTTGCAAAAGTAATCTAGGTTATAATGAAAGGACTTTATACTTATTTTAGTAGCAGCCTTAGAACTAATGGAAAGAAAACAGAAATGTAGAATCCTAAAGGTCTTCCAAGGGCAAAAAATTCATCTTTTTCCTGACAGGAATGCCCACATTATTCTAAAACATTCTGTTTTACATCTAATTCCTAGCTGACAAGTGTCCATTTTTCATGCTTATCCATTCGTCACCCTCGTGTTCTCTCTGCCTGCAAGTCATCCAGCCTGCCTTCTATCACATCTCTCCAAATGATAAAGGATATGCTTAAAATGCTACTCACCCCCTTACAGAGTACCGTGGAGGCATATGAAAGGAGCAGCTGCCATGCTGGACAGCACAATATATTCTATGCTCTTTACACAACCTGAAAGCTAGAGGTTTTTGGCAGGAATTAAAAGGATTTTTCAGGAAGCAGTACTACTTTGTGGGGGGTTAAATGTGAATCATTTTAGGAATTAGATAAAATTTACATAGAGTTTAAAATTAAATAACATCAAAACAACAGAATTATATGGTATTCAGTGATAGTTCAGTTAAACCTGTCTTTTGAAGTACATGACTCCGATGTGTGGTCACCATTCTCAATTAGGAAATGAGGATTCTCAAAAGGTGTGCCTTCATATGGCAGGAATTTGAAAACTGTGCCCCAAACCATACCATATCCTAAGAAGAATTATAGCCTGCTCCATTCGAACCCATCATCCCTTAATGCTGACTTCCATCACCATAAAACCTTGCAAAAGAGTAGGAGTTCTCCTGATGGTCATTTTCCCAATTCCTGTGCACCCTCAACTCAGCTGGGCTTCTACTCCCCCTTCACTCCTAAATTCCCCAAACTTCCTCTCCTTCTGAGTCCTTTGCTGCATTTGTCCTGTTGGCCTCCCAACTTCTTAAAACTTTATTCTCCTCTTGGCTTCTCTGACACTTGTCTCTTGGTTTTTCTCTGACGTCTTTGCTCACGCCATATCATTTTTGCAGGCAGGTTTTCCTCTTGAATGTTGGTGTCCTCTTTTTTTTTTTCCCTGCCCTGGTAGTGTCATCTATTTCTAGTGCTTCAGCTATCTCCTAGACAGTGAAGCACAGATCTTTCACCAGGCCTTCTTTTCCAAACTCTAGACCAGTGGTTCTCTACTTGAGGTGATTTTTCATGTCAGGAGACATTTGGCATTATCTGGAGGCATTTGTTTTGCCATGGCTTGGAAGGGTGCTACTGGTGTCTGTTGGGTAGAGTCCAAGTATGCTGCTAAGCAACTTACTGTGCACAGGGCAACCTCACAACAGAATTATCCAGTCCCAAATGTCAGTCGTGCTGAGGTTGAGAAATCATGATATGGACCTACTGGACTTTTCCGCTTGAATAGCCTACAGCTGCACCAAACTGAACATGTACCAAAATAAATTTGCTATCTTTCTCACCACTTTCCTGCCCAATTTGGTATTATTTCATTTAATGATGGTATCAACTTAACAATTGCAGTAGCTAAGAATATAGTATTATCTTTTCCTCTTCTCACTCTCCAAATACCTAGGTCTTCCTCAACATATGATCTATTTATTACTAGAATCTGCTTTCTCCCCTTCCTGTCCACTGTCACTAGCTGAGTTCAGGACCCCGTTATCCCTCCTGATCTATTCAAATGGGTTCCTAACTACCTTCTGCTTCTTCACCACCACCTCAATCACACCGAGGGCAATATGACATCCTATCTCCCTCCTCTGCTTAAAAGCCTTTGAGGGTTTGCCATTCCTTAGCATGGCAGGAAGGCTTTTCATAAATAGATCTCAGCTTACCGTTCTAGTCTTGATTCTGGATCTTACATATCTTCATCCTAAGTACCTAATAAAGTGCCTACCTTAAGGAGATAATTTACAAATGTTAAAGGAATTTGTTTTGACTATTTGGATATATATGTGCCTCATTCTTTCTAATTCTCAATCCTTATTTTGTGATATGCTGGTTAGTTTAACTGAGAGTCAATATGTTATTTGATTTGAGAACTAATTCTAGTCTTTAGGTCTTCACCCTACCCCGCATCAGATGGGAGTTTGGGGTTTCTTTTGCAGTACACGGGCCTCTCACTGCTGTGGCCTCTCCCGTTGCAGTGCACAGGCTCTGGACGCGCAGGCTCAGCGGCCATGGCTCACGGGCCCAGCCGCTCCGCAGCATATGGGATCTTCCCGGCAGGGGCATGAACCCGCGTCCCCTGCATTGGCAGGTGGACTCTCAACCACTGCGCCACCAGGGAAGCCCAGATGGGAGTTTTTTAGAATCATTTTTCACCAACAAGATATACCCTGTCAAGAACATTTTATCCCATTAAAGTTATTCACTGCTGCTATTGCTTTTATTAATATTTGGTATTTTGCCAAAATTTCATCTTAATGCAGATTAAAAACAAAGAGAAGCTACTATATGAGAAAAGAAAGAGTAGAAGAAGTTTTAATGTTTCTGTTGAAAGGACACAAATCAACCAAAAGAGATGTGAAGGGATGTGTGGGATAGAAAAATACGTATCAAATCAGCAGGTTCTAACGCAGCATCAGTTATTTTGCTGTGAGGCTTTGAGTAACTTGAGAAGTGTGTTTCTCATATGTAAAATAAGGACCTGGTTTAGATAACTTTCAAGTTCTAATAACTCTGGATTTTAAGTGTTCATTCCTGGAACATACTCAATTTCTTGATAATCAAATTAGAAATGCCCTTCTGACAGAAATTCTGTCACCATTTGTAGAGTCTCTTGTCTTACTTCAGACCCACCTAGATCCAGTTATCTTTTCACAGCCCCTAAGCTCTTGAAGGTTTTCTTCTGCCAAGAAATTCAACCAAATGGCAAATATATGACAATGAATTTTTTTCTCAGTGCATTTTCCGAGTGGTGCTTTCTAATAGCTCCTTGAAAGACATTAGAGGCACACCTCCAGAGTCTTCAGGTTTCCACTCATTAGTTCAGTAGGCTGAAATCGTGCTTTTAGATTCTGAAGTCATTGCTGGGGCCATGGGATGAAAGGAAAGAGGCATTAACTTTTTACTAAAATCAACTGGGTAAAATTCCAATAACTTTTAATGGGAAGGAGCTGAAGAGTACATATATGAAATAATTTTTTTGCTTTGCTTTAAAAAAAAATGCTGCTTCAAAGCTCTATGACTGACTCATGTACTTTTTAGCTTTGGTGTTTAAAATGACAAACTGGTTTCTAACATTTTCGTGTCCATCAATAGCAGTTTTTAAAATTGTACTGCGTATTGCTGTAGCAACTATAACTGTATAAATCAGGGGTCCCCAACCCCTGATCCGTGGCCTGTTAGGAACCAGGACGCAGAGCCGGAGGTGGGCAGCGAGTGAGCAAAGCTTCATGCGCGGCTCCCCGTCGCTCGCAGTACCGCCTGAACCGTCCCTCCCCCGCCAACCCTCCCCCGACCCTGGTCCGTAGAAAAACTGTCTTCCACGAAACCGGTCCCTGGTGCCCAAAAGGTTGGGGACCACTGATATAAATACATAATTAGATTCTTGGTGTATTTGAGCAGAAATGACTGTTTAATCTTCTAATTGCAGAATGGTCACATAATTTACATATTGAGATATTTCTGGACTCATCCCAATAGTTACTCTTTTCCCTGTCTTCTGTTTGAGACACCTCAAGAAGCTATATTCATTCTTTCAGGACTCCAGCATTCTGTTTTTCACTCTGAACAGAAACTTGCTTTTGAGTTATTTATCAAAAGATCTCAGAGTTATTACAACTACAATAGTTATCTATTGGGAAGAAAGACAAAATAAGAATATACCTAAGGGACTTTATGAATAAACATCATGACAATGGGATTCTCTTGATTAAAAATGTGATCATTGGGCTTCCCTGGTGGCGCAGTGGTTGGGAGTCTGCCTGCCGATGCAGGGGACGCGGGTTAGTGCCCCGGTCCGGGAAGATCCCACATGCCGCGGAGCGGCTGGGCCTGTGAGCCATGGCCGCTGAGCCTGCGCGTCCGGAGCCTGTGCTCTGCAACGGGAGAGGCCACAACAGTGAGAGGCCCGCGTAACGCAAAAAAAAAAAAAAAAAAAAAGAAAGAAAAAAGTTATCATTATAGTTGATTATTAAGAAATAGTAAGGAAATGCAACGAATGAGTTTCGCTAATTGTTAGAATGAGGATCTCCAAAGCATTCCAGTGAAGATTAAAGTAGGAAGTTAATAGCCTCCAAGTCTCATAATTTCCAGTACACAGAATATAATCACCCACATTATGGTACAGTACTAACATGATTAAAAAATACAAAGAAACATAAAATAAGCTGCAGAATGTTTATTGTACTTCCAATAAATGAATAAATGTTAATTAGTTTTGTCTTATATTTTATTACTGGTGCTTTCCAGATCTGCGGAAGACATTTGAGCAGGAACCCCTGGGAAAGGAAGTGTCCTTGGAACAGGAAGTCTTGCTCCAGTGTCGACCACCAGAAGGGATCCCAGTCGCTGAAGTGAGTAGCAAAAATTCTTCACATTTAGCAATTGGCACTTAAGTTATTCTAACGGAGGCCTAGTCCATGGCTAATGGTGCAGTGAATTAGGGTATGGCATGATGAATGGTTGGTAATGGAGTCCTAACTGCTTGCTACTGGCAAAATAGATTGATTGGGAACTGATTAATGACTTGGAGTCAATTAGAATGCCCCACTGGACAAAGCCACAGGCAGCTTGGTTTAATTTTGTCACTGTCTTTTAAGAAATCAGAAACACTGTTTTATTTTATCTGGCACTAATCATAGAGAAAGGTGGTATGACTTAATAATGTACCATCAATTTTATTATTTTTCTTGATACTATGCAAAAAATGTAAGAAAGGTGTGTGTGTGTGTTTGTGTGTGTGTGTGTGTGTGTGAGCCTGTGCACTCCATGTATATATTTCCTGCTCTGTGATATATTGATGGACATACCTAAAAGCCATAGCCACACACCATGAATAAAAACATGTTTGAGGAATGTCCGTTAGTTTCATCCTGTAAGCTTTCCATTAGCTCTTTATTTTCATTTTCTGTTTTTGGTGAAACAAAGCCTATTGATAGTTAATGAAATATTACAAATCAGATTTATACCATGACTTTTTATTAGCACCAAACAATACAATGCCCATTTTTCTGTCACAGTCATCCATATCTCCAATGTATCAATGCAAAGGCTCTAAGTGGCACTCTTAATGAAATTTCCTTTTTTCTTTGAAAGAAGAGAGCTGTTTTTTGCCTTGTTCCTGGCATCCCATGGCACTTTCTAGCACTGTATCAGAGACTTTGTATGATTATTGCTGCTTTATCCAGCCACTCCAAAACCTTATCTTCTAACACTGACACACAATATGATTTATTGTGATTATAAAGTAGGCAGCTCTTCTCTATTCAATATTTCCTTTCACTTAGGACAATAAGTGCATCTGTCTCCTTAACTGGATTTCTAAAATTCTAATGCAAACCTCCACCATTAAACTATCTTGAAGACCAAAACATATCCTGAGTAACATAGGTATCCATAGACTCTTCTTGACCTGATGTTTCTTAAAGAGAGCAAATCCCTGCAGAGATTTTCAGTGAGGACATTCTATAACTTCTTCATTTTCTTGGTCTCCTCAGCAAAGTGGTTCACTTTGGCAAGGAGTAAAGATTCAAGAGTGCAAACTAATTGGCTGTGAATTTTATCTGTATCATCACTGGGGAAGAGACCAATTAACACTTGGCAAGCTCAAAAATCATATACCCATTTGACATTCACAGAACTATAATGTGAATATTTTTTCTTTTTCTGGAAGTCAAGAGAGAGATCAAACACACATGCTTGAGAGCAGGCTAATAAACTCCTGTGTCGATTATTTTCAGCACCCTTAGAATCACCAAGATCAGAAATCTAATGAATACTTTAACGTGACATGTTACAACTGTCATTTGCTCAGGAGGGGCAGATAAATTAAAGAAGAAAGGGATGAATTGTAACGTGGTGAGTTAAGGGATTATAAGATTATTTTAATTTAATGGTATATATATTTATCATTTAATATTTTATTTATTTATTTGAGGAATTTAAAAGCATGAAAATAGCATAAAATGGAATATTGATCTTAAAAGGAAACCAGCAGGTAAAAATCTCATGTTTTACTATAAACAAAATCAGTCCTTAAGACATCAGGCCATGCTGACAAGGATTTATGCTTCTTTTGTATGCAAGGCAAATGAATCTGAAAAACTCAGTAAACACTCAACAAATACATAGTTGACTGATTCAATTTATCTTTGTTTAATAAGTATATATCTAGCATCATTGAATAAGTAGTCAAGTTCATTCTTTGCAGAATATAGGGAGACAATAATTTCCTTCCCATAAAAGTCAGTAGGGGGCTTCCCTGGTGGCGCAGTGGTTGAGAGTCCGCCTGCCGATTCGGGGGACACGGGTTCGTGCCCCAGTCTGGGAATATCCCACATGCCACGGAGCGGCTGGGCCCGTGAGCCATGGCCGCTGAGCCTGCGCGTCTGGAGCCTGTGCTCCGCAAAGGGAGAGGCCACAGCAGTGAGAGGCCCGTGTACCAAAAAAAAAAGAAAAAAGTGAGTAGGTTTCCAAAGACCTCTACTAATCTTAAGTTACAGAAGCATCACCTTTGGTGCAGATAATGGCACAGGCATATCTGAGGTAATAAATAACATTTAATATTCTCCCCTATTTTGGCTTTAATTTCTGCTACAGAACGTTAAACTAATTTCCTTACAGAACTCTAGGTTTAAACTCAAGTGTCCCCATTTTTAAGTCTTGGACTTTAAGCAAGGTATTTCAGCTCTCGCTATCTAAGTTTCCTCAATTAAATTACAAAATGGATATAATAATGAATGGTGTCTCTCCAGAATGTAGCTGAAGGTTAAATGAGATATATGCAAATCACTTAGACCATGTAGAAGCACTCACTAGCATTATTAGCACCATTATTATATCACCTATTGATTCACAGAAGACTCAGTTCGACCTCTTGAATTCGGAGTGGTCACTGAGCACAGTGCAGCTCTGTTGGGCGCTGTGGGGTATGCAGAGATGAAGCTTCTGCCCTATGAAGAATCACGAAGATGCCCTCCTGTGTTTTCTAGCCAGTTACTTTGGTTAGAGGCCATAAATGCTACAAATGAAGATAACGTTTGAGCTTTAAAACCAGGAAATTCCCTTATTGATGTAACATATTTACTTTACAAATGACTTGTTAACGTGAATATCTACAGCAAGTCCTGATGTGCTGCTGTCCTTACTCTGATTTTTCAAGTTGTCTGTTTAGTCATAATGGACCCAAGACATTGGACCAGACTTCATATTTTCTCCCAAAGAGGAAATCTGGGCTGGGGCTACTGTTGGTAGCTCTCCTTTTCCAAGCCAAAGGAAAGAGAGGGACAAAGAAAGTGTCAGAGGAGGAAGAGGCCAACCCAGGATTCCTTACATGCTATCTCTCCAGGTCGTAGCAGTGTTGACTAAGAACTCCTCTCAGTACTCATTGGTTAAGAAAAAAAATATGTCAGCTATTAAGTAGCGGATGCAGAACTATTCAGTATTTAACATCTGGTATGAATGAACCAGTATAACTGCCTGAACATCAGCCCCTAGGTACCCTGATTTTTTACAGCTCCAACTATTATCTGTGTTGAAATATATCTGTTTACTACTGTCCTACCTGATTAGACTGGGATGAAATAAGGAACACAACGGGATTTTTGTTCATGTTTCTCTCTAACACCAGCAGACTGTAGGTTGCATAGTAGATTCTCTAAGTATATTTAACTAAATGAAATAAAGAGTCCCTGTTGAATGTGACACAGAGGCGGCACCTCAGGACATGGAACTTCTCAGAGAAAAGATGTTTGTCATCACTGAAGACGCATACTGAGAGAACTCAGTGAGGGTGGAGTAAGGGAATCTATCGGTGTAGTGCTTCTGACCCACTAGATGGGAATAAAAGGCCATTGAGAGTTACTTTAGTTCAAGGACTGTAGGACAGGTTAATAATAATTATATTTAAATGAAAAGTAGACTAGGTGAAAGAAAGAATAACAAATCCCAGAAATACTCTAAAATGGTATTGCTCAGTATTTTTAATACCTCTTTTGCTAGGATCAAGCCAAAAATATAATGCTTTTCTCCCATGTCTGGGGAGACATTTGCCTGCCTTTTGGCAGAAACCCGCCATCTCCCCAAAGAAGCCAGAAGATTAATATGCCCGTGCACGGGTGCTGGGTTGCTCCAGTGGCATAACAGCAGCACTGTATGAAATGAACCCCTCTTTGCTCATTTTAGTTTACGCCTGGAAAATGTTGCTGTCATATGGTGAGCCAGAAATATACTCAGAGATGCTTTATTTCATCAGATTATCTCTTTTGGAGAATACTGGTATCAGAACATCAGTGGATACAAGATTTGTTGGCATGGCAGAAGGAGCAAAGCTGAATTTTTCACTAAAACAAACCTGTGATTTGTTTCACCTTAAACAAGGGGATAATTGCTCCTCTAATTATAATCGAACTATTTCTCATAGGAGTCTAATTGGAGGAACAGGGCACAATGTTCAACATATTGACCCAGTTGTGCTTGAAAACCGTCATCTTACTTATCCACATTTGCATCTCTAATTAGCAAGTGGGAAAATATGGGGTGAAGTGCAAAAGAATAGGTGATTTTGCTGAGTTTAGTCTTGTTAAACAGGAAAGAGAGTTTTTTAAAGCAGCATCAGCTTTATCAGGGGAAAAAGCTGCTGGCAGCTGGAGGCCTCACCAGATGTATAGCATCAGGTAGCTCTCCATCTAATTGATTATTAATAGGGCCAATGAACATTTTGTTTCATGAGAGGAGTGCATGTTTGGCTGCCCCTTCCCTCATAACTGGAACTTTGTGTCGACGCATTTCCATGCAGGTGCATTTTCTCCCAAGCTGTGCTTTATATTCCTTGCAGACAAAAAAGGTTTAGAGAGAAAAGGAGAGTTTGAATACTAATTTGGAGGGAGACATTGCTTTCAGTGCCCAGTGATATCTGCTGGAATTTTCTCCTAGCATGTGTGTAGCAACAAGAAAGTGTTTTGCTTATGAGATGAGTATCAGCCTTACAAACAGGTTTGCCACAAGTATCAGGTTCCCTGACAGGGAGTCAGCTTGCAAGCTTTGCATTGGTCCAGTCAATATTTGCCAACGTCATCTCTATATTTTGGTCACTTGATATGTTTTTCTGCCAATGTAAATAATATGCCTCTAATAGTTATGCACAGAGAGCACCACAAGCACAGATAACTTTGTGAACCAAGTTAAAAATTATAATGAAATTAAACACAGGAATAAATAACAAACCTCTGATTTATAATAGATTTGTGGCTTGACTTCTGCATATACACAGTGGTTCCTTTGAGCCTACAGTACAAAATCCCATTTTTACTTTTTTTTTAAATATTTTTTTAATTTTTTTTTTTTTTTTTTTTTTTTTGCGGTACGCGGACCTCTCACTGCTGTGGCCTCTCCCGTTGCGGAGCACAGGCTCCGGATGTGCAGGCTCAGCGGCCATGGCTCACGGGCCCAGCTGCTCTGTGGCATGTGGGATCTTCCCAGACCGGGGCACGAACCCATGTCCCCTGCATCGGTAGGCGGACTCTCAGCCACTGCACCACCAGGGAAGCCCCCCATTTTTATTTTTAATTACTAATTCATTTATTCAAGGAATATTCATTGTCCACTCACCGTGTGCTGGATACTTTTCTAGTTGAAGGAGATACATGTCAGTCAGAGTCCCTAAAGGGTAACAAAACCATAAACAAGAATAGAAATAAAGGAGCAAGATATTGTCAGATAATTGCAAGTTAAAGGAAGTAAGGCAAGGTCATATCTGAGAGGTTGACGGTTGTTGGTGATCAGAAGTCACTTTAAAGTTTAAGGAGAATCTATATCTGAAGAAATAACATTTGAGCTGAGATCTGAATGACAGGAAAGAGCCAGACTTGAAAAGATCTGGGTCAGGAAGCTCCAGGTAGGGGAGCAGAATACCTCAGAATGTGGTTATGGTTTAAAAAGGAGGCCAGTGTCTCTGAGACACAGTGAGCCATCAGGAGGGCAGGAAGCCCTTCAGTCAAAGGGTTAGGATGAGCTTGGGGACTAACACGTGGTAATGGTAAGGGATTTGGAATTGTTTCTGAATATATGCAGAGTCATTGGAGATTTTAAGTAAGGAATTGTCATGACCTGATATATATTTATTTCAAAGATCATTCTTGCTGCTCTAGGGAGTATAGATTTTAGAAGTGTAAAAATGGAAACAGAGACACCATTGAGGAGATGATTTTGCCTTACTTCAAGTAAGAGAAGGTAGTTGATGGTCTTAGGGTAGAAGTAGAAGAGAAAGGTGGAGAAATAAAGGATATATTTTAATTCCTGTGGGAACAGAAAGTTCTGAACTTGGATTTTACATCTGATTTTATTAAATGAATAAAATCTAGAAAATATTTGGTCCTTCAGAAGAAAGTGAAAGCTTCCATGCTAACGGTCAGCAAACGCAGTAGAGTGAGCTTTTCTTAGATGACCTAAAATCAGTGGTCAGTAGACTTCAATGTTTTCAGATACATTCTTTCTCTCTCAGTGATGCTTCAGCAACAGGCAGTGACCTCGCCTGAATACATAATCGCAGGGCAGGAGGGTCTTTTATTTCCACAGCCTTTATTTCATGAAAAAAAGGTTTTTTCTTGGGTAAGTTCTTTGCTTTTGAAATTTCTTTCAATGATTCTTCATATGCCTAGAGGCACTATTTATTGTAAACTGATTGTGGATGAAAAATGACAGTCATAACAAAAAGAGCAAAAAGCCAGTGTTTTTTAAAGGCGGTCAGACTTAGCAAGAGTCCCAACACCCTTAATTGCTAAATATGAGGAAATGCTGAGAGTTACTTAACCTGAAAGGCAAGTTTACAGTAAAGACCGGTTAGGAACTATCTCAGGACTAATCAATTTATAGTCCTTTTGCCCTGGAAAATTTAGCATTTTAAGGACATTTCAGTGCCATTTTGCTCCCTTGTAAGATATTATCAGATTGAGTCATTCTACTTTGGGCTCTTCTGGTGGTTGTCACTATTAATTCACTTAACGTGCTTTCATCTCCTCATAGTTGAATTTAAGGCTTCAGAAATGTTAAGTTTTCAGATTTCAATACAAGTTCATCTCTACAGCGTGGTCTGCACACATTCAACTCTCAAAAGCAATGAGCCAGACATATGTGCAATTAAAGAGGTGTTTCCCCAGCAGGAAAACAACATCCCTTTCTTAGAAAATTCCTTCCCTTTGCAGAAGTTGCAACAACTGAGCAAAATGTCACTCCAGTTTCTGTTAGGTTACTAACCACGTCCCTATGCCAGACCTGCAGTGAACCAATCCCTGAGACGCTGAGGTTTGCAGCTGAGAAGAGTTTCCTCACAAGGCAGCCTACTAAGAAGATGGTGAACAAGTCTTAGCTCCGCCTCCCCGAGGTCAGGGGGGGTTGGGATACTTATGGGATACCCAAGGCGGTCTTAGGCTGGGGAAAGCTGATTGGAGGTGGGAAAAGACGAGGAAATGGGTATACTGCGCAGCCGTATCGCCGTGCGCCGCTGCTGCCTGTTCGCAATGGAGGAGCCCAGCGTGAGCTGAGGGTACGTTTCCAGGCTTCTGAAGTCAACAGGCCACTCATCGACTGAAAAACTGGCCTCAGGCCCAGCTTTAGGGTCAGAGGTCCCAAGCAGTCTTACCCGCTCGCACTGGTCAGGAGCTGACTTCAAGTTCCTGTGGAACAGCTGGACTGAGTGGAAGCTGGGGAGGTATGTGATTAAAGAGGTGAAAAAAGAACGAAATACGAAAACGGGCTTAATCAGTGAAGGAGTTTACAAGCAAAGGGGTTTGGACAAGCTGTTGCCGTATCTGCGGTTCTGTAAGATAAGCTCAAGAATTTCTATTAGTTATCAGCTTCTGTTAAGTCTGTGGGACATGGTTTCATTTTTACTTGCTTTTTTTTAATCCTTTGGCTGTTTTTTTTGGGGGGGGGTACAGTTTTCTAAAGATATAATTTCAACTTGCTTGAAGTCCAATTCTTTTTACAGTATAAAAATACAAATACTTTCACAAAGCTACTGAAAGGCACAAAGTATATTGGACAGTGGTCAATGCAGAAGTGAATGGGTGTCTTACTGCTGTTGCCAATCTGAGAAGCAAATAGCTGCATAAACAAAGTAGCCTTCTATTCTTGACAAGAGACAGCATCTAGAACAATGTCTCCACAATGGACCTGGGGTCGGGGAGAGTTTCTTTGTACACTTTTTTTTTTTTAATGGCGTTTTGATTCTTGTCTTTTAAGATACTTTTTACCCACAACTTTAATGGGTAAACAGCATTCATTTGCATTCTATAATGAAGACTTTCTTGGTTGGTCATATGAAACACCTGTTGTCAGTGTGCGACACCAGCAGAAAATAATTTTGTGATTTCGAACTCTGAAGCAATGGAGCTAAATCCTACCTGGTGAAAGTCTACAGAATGCTTATTAGCTAGAGGTATCTTTTAGCATTGTGAAGGCTTTACTATTCAAGGTGCGATGCATAGATTATCTGTACTGACTTGACCTGGGAGCTTCTTAGAAAGGTAGAATCTCAAGCCCCATCCAGGGCACTTAATCAGAATCTGTATTTCAGCAAAATTATCAGAACCAGTCTGCAATACGGTGTTCAAACTAGGATGCACATTGGGATCACCTGGGAATCATTAGAAACTACTGATGCTTATAGCCCACGCTAAAGATACTGATTTAATAGGTATTTTATGCAGCCTGGGTTATCACTATTTTCAATAGGTTTTTAATAGCTCCGCAGGTGATTCTAAAATGCAACAAAGTTTGAGAAACACCGGTCTAAAGGGCAAGGTTAAAACAAATGAATACAGGAAAAGTTTCAAACTTCTGACTTCTAAACCATCCAGTAAAACTTGGCCGACTCCCAGCTTCTCGCTAATGCTTCTTCTAGAATCTTGGCTGAGTGTGCATTTGATCATTGCCCCATAATTGTTTTTCCCATTTATTTGATTAATGTACCTGCATAGAACAATTGTAGGCTGAATCGCCATTCTCTTAGGTGTACACGTGCTTCTCAACTCTTGTGTCATTTTCAGCCTCAGTGTTGGGACTTGAGGGACTCCAGTTTGAGTTTAGCAGAGTAACCTCTCTGATTGACATGGATTTTTCTAGCTAATGCTTGCTGCACTCACTTTTCATATTGGGTGGTATGTGGCAATTTCCCTTCGTTAATTAGAACAAATGCGCCAATTATGTTAATGTTTCTCCAGATACCAATCAGTTAATAATTAGATGCAACACATCTGTCTTTCACAAGGGCGTAGAATAGAAAACTGCAAGGTGCTTTGCTCTTTATTATTGGCATATATGATTAGATTCCTTAGCCAATCACATGGTTAACAAGTTCATGTATCAAAAGGGCAAAGGGTGACAATAGCTACTTGGGGGTCTGGGCACCTCTCCTTGTTAGCAATTTCCTAACCGAAGTCTGACTATCTCTAAAGGATCTCTGCAAAGAATTTAAGTGGTCTGTCTTTCCTTTTTTTTTAAAAATAAATTTACATTTCCTCTTCAGTAAAATGTAGGTTTGTCATTTACCCTGAACTACAGAAAGAAACAAGGTCTTAAGAAGAAGTATTTACAGCTCTCAAAAAGAATTCAGCTTAATTGATATGAAAGATCACACTGAAAGAAATCACAAAATTTAACCTATAGGATTATATCAAAGGTATTGTAAACATGTGTAAATCACCATTGGATTTATAATTTGTTACAGTTTCTGCTTATATGTCTCCCTGTGTCTTAACTTTGGAGCTTTCTGATTAATGGAAAAAAGTGGATTTTGCTTCTTTTGTTTTATTGGTATTTGCGGTTCATACTTGGCAGGGGTTTAGAGAGAAGTAGTTGTAGCTAAATTATTTCATAATGTGAGTAAAGCCTCTACCCTTGTATTGACTCTGGAGAAGAGACTTAACAAAACCAACACATTAGCCTTCTTGAAGGTAGTCAAAACATATCCTAACCACTTTCCGGATAAAGCTTTTTGTTTAGTTTAGAATTTAAAGTATATGCACTCTAGCAAATATGGTTTACATTCCTAATGTTCGATAATATTAAACTATATACTTTTGTCATCTAAAAGTAAAACATTATCATTGTTTTTATAATGTCTATATTATTGTGGTTCCAAACATATTGTCACTGTTGTTCTTTTATAAACAGTTGGCCAGAAAAGAAGAATGAATTTCAGATTATAAATTCTTTTTTCTTACTGTGACACTTAAAGGAATAACTGAGCAGACATTTAATATATTTGGAAATAGTTGTGCTTGCTAATACTAGTGCCAGACATTTCTAGAAAGCCCCTAATACATGAATCATCCTGCGATATGTTCCTTTTGCCCAGGGAGTTAGAAGGGATGAGGCAACAAGGAAGTGGATGTGGTTGTTGATTTATTTTTATTACATCATGCTGCCCCAAATATTTGTCTTTTATTTTTTAATAGTAAAACATGAACAGAGTTAGGTTTTAAACAATTTTAGTAGTAAGCCATGAAATAAATTCTGGATATAAGTAATTTTTGGAAAATAATTGTCTTGTGTAAATGGATCCCCCACTTTACATACTCTTAACATTGGAAGTTTTGGAATCTGCTTTAGGTAGCCTAGTTTTATGATGTTTAATCAGAAAGAGAGGAGGAAAGTGAATAAAGGTGAGAAAGTGAGTATAGGAAGTCAGGATTAAATGTGGGGATTACTTACCCCATCTGGAATGTTAATCCACTCTTCTCTGTGTTTGCTGATGATATAAATCAAAAATTAAATTTAAAATGAACAATGAAGTATTCAGGGAAAAGAGAATAGAAATTTTGAAACATGAATGTTGTTGGATGCTCAAGGAGCTGCTCAGAAGAGATCATGCAAGCCTGAGCCATTGAAAAATGATCTCCATGTTTTCCTGCAAAACTTCTCTTCCCCTGACAGCCCTTACGTAGCCAATAGTTCTGAATTTTATAAAGTATCAGTAACAATAAAACTATAAAACCATGCATGTAAGAGCCATAAAAAAAGTGGATCCTTAAATCACACCACACACAGGGTGGGATGGCAGTTTTACACACCTTTTCTGGGCACACACAATATGGGGTCAGTATACTCTACTCCTAAAACTTACCATGAAATTGGGACTCACTCATCTTCATTAATAAAGTCATATTGGGCACAACGTTGTAAATCAACTATACTCCAATAAAAATTTAAAAAAAATCATATGGGGGTTTTCAGAACTCTGTGCCAGGCTGAAGGCATCAATAGGACTGAAAGACCTAACCGTTGGAGGGATTTCTAAACAGTTTATCCTCTTTCTGTCCTTACAATATAAGAGCTAGGAAGCAGTCCTCTTATAGGATGGCTAGAAATAATGACATCTCTTCTGGTACATACACTAGGAGGGATTGAGCTTGTAAGTAGGGAGAAACTTTCCTCACCAGGAGAGTTTTTTTTTTTTCTTTTTTTTTCCGGTACGCGGGCCTCTCACTGTTGTGGCCTCTCACGTTGCGGAGCACAGGCTCTGGCGCGCAGGCTCAGCGGCCATGGCTCACGGGCCATGCCGCTCCGCAGCAGGTGGGATCTTCCCGGACCGGGGCACGAACCCGTGTCCCCTGCATCGGCGGGCGGACTCTTAACCACTACGCCACCAGGGAAGCCCCCCCAGGAGAGTTTTATGAATGAAGTCTCATAAACCCACACCAGTAGTCCTATGTAATGGAAAATTGAAAGATTTCTCCCAGTTTTTTGGGTTTTTTTTCCTGATTGGTATTATGAATATAGAGGTATGTACTTCTTAATAAAGACTAAGGAGCACTGAATCATCAACATTGAAAATACATTTCATGCAGATATAGTTCTGTTTGGGATAAACTTAGGGAAGAGGCAATTAAATTAAATTTATTGACTGTCTCCTAATTCTAAGTGCTTTACCTTCCATATGAAATCCTCCTACAACCCTGGGAGGGATGGTCTCTCCCTTTGCACAGGTGAGGATTGTGATTCTAGGAACTTAGAGCCTACGAGGCTGCAGACTCAGCAAGTGGGGGAGCCAGAATACAGAGCCAAGTCTAGCCAACTCCAAAGCCCATGTTCTTCCCTGCAACAAAAAATGTTTTATTGACTGTATGGTTTTGAAATTTAGTTCATTAGAATGACACAAATTGTGTGTAGCCTTATTTGATCAGTTTTCATGAATTAAATCATATAATATTCAAAGATATCTTTGGGGAAAAGTTCTTTATTTTAAAAGTGTTATATCATCTCATCAATTTTCCAGAAGTGGAGTACTCACATTTATTTGAATTGCTACTATTTACACACACTTCTTAAAATAATTAGAATTTTACAATGTAAAAGAGAAATTAAACTCAACTTCAGGTCCGTTAATAAAGAATATCTCAGTGATTTTTAAACATATTTGATGTTCAAGCATTTTTCCAAAATATTTTTCTAAAATGAAATTAATTGGTATGTACTATAGGTTCACAGGGCACTTTCTTTTTTTTTTTTTTGGTCTATCATTAGTACTGCTCTTAGTTTTGTGATAAATAGTACTAAGAAAAAATAGTACTTCTTAGTACATAGAAGTCATCTGAATATTTCAGCTTCTAGAAATCAAAATATACATATATAACTAAGAATTAATGGAATCCAGCATTGTAATTGTCTAAACCTTCAGAAGTCATAATTATTAAACATTTTGCCTAATTTCTGGCACCTGCAGTAGTGCTTGGTGCATAGATATTCATAGAGTAAACTAATTTTGAGTAGATCCTACTGACTTTTATTTTCCTGTGCAGTCATGTCATTGTTTCTTCTCTTTGAATGTGGCAACATATCTCAACTGAGGGAATGCTTATTTATTACTTAGGGTAATAATTTTTATTTTCCATATGGATAAAGTTCACTCATTCATGCCTCTGTTTATATATTCATCCATCCTTTCTTTCACCACACTTCATCATGAAGGCTTTATTTCTGCTTCTCAAACAACAGCTTTTGCAAGTGCTCTTACCTGTACCTGGAACATTCTGGCTGAGGATTGGCTCTTTCTAGGTATTCATGTCCTAGAGTGTAGTCACCTCTTCAGAGAAGCCATGCCTGTTATCTAAAGCAGGGGTCAGCAAACCACAGTCTACAGGCCAAATATGGCCCACCTCCTATTTTTGTAAGCAAATATTTATTGGAATACAACCATGCTCATTCATTTACATATTGTCTGTGGTTTTTGTTCAGAGACCATGTGGCCCCCAAAGCCTAAAATATTAAATATATAGTCCTTTACAGAAAAAGTTTTCTGACTCCTGATCTAAAGCACTCTATAATGCTGATTTATTTTTTTCTAGACCGTAGGACCACTGAAATTATCCAGTATGTTTATTTGTTTATACATTGTTTATTTGTTTATACATTGGTTTTTTTCTCCTGAGAATCACTTTGAGAACAGTCTTTGTTTGGTTTATTTATGCATCCCAGGTACCAGAAATAGTGAGGCCACGTTGTAGATGTTCAACAAATATGCATTAGATAAATAATACATTTTTGAACATCTCTGCTAGGGCATTATGCTTGATTCTGTGCATACAAAATATATTGTTCAAAATGTATCATATTGTATGTATCATATATACATATACAAGGTATATATTATAAATACATATTTTAAATATAACATACATATATGTAAAATCATGCTCTCAAGAGCTTTTATGGTAGGAGTCCACAAACTCTACATAAATTATTACAGTACAATATGATAAGTGGTTTGAAGAGAGTGCTAGAGCTACTCATAAAAGGAAAACACTGACTCTGCTGGGGAGCAGCTACAAATACAGACTGTCATTAGCAGAGAGGTTTGACTGCACAGAGACCATAATAAATCAGTTGCTTGCAGACTCATATCAAAACCCTGTCACTGGGTGGCAAGTGAAAACAAGCTCAGGG
Source organism: Grampus griseus (assembly GCF_964374135.1). NCBI lineage: Eukaryota > Metazoa > Chordata > Mammalia > Artiodactyla > Delphinidae > Grampus > Grampus griseus. The sequence continues at coordinate 13,721,456 of NC_138997.1, read as the reverse complement.
CTCCCACTGATTCTGCATTATGTTGAGTTGTATAATTATTTCATTATATATTACAATGTAATAATAATAGTAATAAAGTACACAATAAATATAATGTGCTTGAATCATCCTGAAACCTTCCCCACCCTGCCATCCGTGGAAAAACTGTCTTCCACGAAACCAGTCCCTGGTGCCAAAACGTTGGGGACCGCTGGTCTGTAGGGTTCTGCTAAGTTCCAGTAGAACCTATAACTTAATGGAATGATTTTGAAGAGAGCTGTGAGGATTACTAGAAGCTTTGAGTTTAGAAATGGGAGGATAATGACTGAATTAAGAAGACCAAGTTTACAGGAAGAGGACCAGTGTGGGGAGATACTGAGATCAATTCAGTTTACTGCCTGAGGCTTTTCATATTTGTTGAGCGTTCAGGTGGAATTATCTAGAAGGTAATTGGAAATGTGAATGTAGCTTAACAAAACTTGGGACTGAAATTAATGGTTTTGGGTTAGAAGCCATGAGAGGGAATCACTCAGCCAGTGCATAGAGGCTGGTTGTTTGAAAACCTGGCTGTACTTTATTATCACCTGCGGAGCTTTAAAAACACTGATGCCTGGGCCCTTTGTCAGCCCAAATAAATCAGACCCTCTGCAGGTGGGCCCAAGGGTGGGCAGGTCTTCACAGCTCCCCATGTGATTCTGGGGATTCTCAACAAAGTTGAGAACCACTACTATAAAATTAAAAGGAGAGAAAAATCAAAGAGAGGTCCCTGGGGAGGACTGTGTGAAAATGGTGGATGAAATGAAGGGACCAGTGAAAGAGGTTTGAGAAAAAACAGATACGTGGCAAGAACACAGCCGAGGGAGAGAAAATGCTCTTGGACTGGGCAGTTGGGGAGGTCTCTGGTCACCTCTGAAAGTGAAGTTTGAGTGGTGAGTGTGAATCCAGACAGCAGAGTGAATGGGCAGGGGAATAGCTGGAGACTGAATGTCCTGCTCTTTCAAGCAGTTCAGCCACTAAGGGAAGGAGAATGCGGAAGCATAAATGAGAACGGGTGGGCTTGTTGTGGGTAGTTTTGTTGGTGGTTTGTTTTGGGGCTGGAGGAGATGTATGTGTTTGTGGGTGACTTGACAGAAGAAAAGAAGAGCTTTGAGAGGAGTTTGTGTCTTTTTTTTTTTTTTTTTTTTTTTCGGTACGCGGGCCTCTCACTGCTGTGGCCTCTCCCGCCGCGGAGCGCAGGCTCCGGACGCGCTGGCTCAGCGGCCATGGCTCACGGGCCCAGCCACCCCGCGGCACGCAGGATCCTCCCAGACCGGGGCACGAACGTGTGTCCCCTGCATCGGCAGGCGGACTCCCAACCACTGCGCCACCAGGGAAACCCCGAGTTTGTTTCTTTTAAACACATACATTATCAGCTGTGATTAAGGAAGATCACAGCAATATTGAGTAATTCATTGATGACCTAGGGCCTGAAAAAGCCTAAGAGGTGGAGGAAGTGACTAGTGAGTGCAAATCTGAATGCAGGATTCAGCAAGGCGGAGCTGAATCTTTTTCCCCTTTGCTGACACTTTTCAGCTAGGTTAAGATGATCTTGTTTACATTTGTCTTTCCTTGCCTGAGTGTTAACAAGGTCTCACAATGTGAAGACCGGTATCACATTGCTCAGCCTCCTTGCCATGTACCATGTTGCCTAAGAAAATAACATACCAGAGAGTATTGTTAGATTTAATGTAGGTGAATCTGGATATGTGCAAATAGAAGGTGTCTTTAGGACAATTCAGTGGAATGCTGTTAGGTAAAAAAATATGACCGTTAAAAATATTTTAAAATATTTTGCATTAGGTATTATTGTTCCCTGTTTACTAAGCTTAAATCTTAATTTATGAAAGTCATTTAAACTAGTAAAGACACTAAAAGTTAAGTTATAACTTAATTTTAACTGAAGTAGATTATTTACTCTGTAGAAGAAGAATATTAACACCAGCTTAAAGTGGTATAGCAGTAAGTTTCCTATATATTATGTTTTTCATATCTCACAGGACCTTTATGAAGGAGTCAGGACAGATATTAATATGTCGAGACAGAAACATAAGATTAATGATGTTAAGTGACTTGCCTAAAGTCAAACAACTAGTGGATGGGATAGCTGGGTCTTAACTCTAGCCCTTCGAACTTGAAACTAAAGTTCAAGTTCATCTTTTGGTAAGATCTCATTGGCCTTATGTAAATGAGAAGCAATATGCATAACTGTAGAAGTACCCAGGAGAGATATGCAGAGGGTTCTTTCTGTTCACTGGTCCCCAACTCCCACTCCTATTATCCTGTTCTTTGGTCTTCTTGCTTGTCAGCCTCTCTCATTCTCCCCGGTACGGTTCCTTTCTTGACAACAGAATCACCATCCTCCCATGCCCTAATGTAGTGATGTTCAAGTTTTTTTTAGCATATTTCTAAAAGACTTGAATAAAAGTAGACGGATAGATAATATATATCTATATATCTCCCCAACATTTTTAAGTTGATATCTGAAATAGTCATCATAAAATTAAATAGTAGGAAAAGATTATATCTGGGTATATTATAAATATTTGGCATCTTTAAATACAGTGGTTAGATGACTTAAGATGATCCAATGGAATGCACACACCAAACACCATAATGATTTTTTACCCAAAATCCTCCATTGGCAAAATATGAGAGCAAGTTCTTCTTTAATAGAAGGAGATATTTACAGTGTTCCTTTTTCTATCGTAACTTGTATTTCTATGCCACTTCCTCCACGGATTATTTTTTACCCTAAAATAATAATTTGATGCAGTTGTTAATCACAACTCCATACTTCTCTCTTTTTTAGTATATCTAATTTATTTATTTATTTATCTTTTTATTGGAGTATAGTTGCTTTACGGTGTTGTTAGTTTCTGCTGTACAATGACGTGAATCAGCTATATGTATATATATATATCCCCACCCTCTTGGAGCTCCCTCCCACTCCCCCCCCCACCATCCCACCCATCTAGGTCATCACAGAGCACTGAGCTGAGCTCCTTGTGCTATACAGCAGGTTTGAACTAGCTATCTGTTTTACACATGGAAGTGTATACATGTCAATCCTAATTTCCCAATTTGTCCCACACTCCCCTTCCCACCCTGTGTCCACATGTCCGTTCACTACGTCTGTGTGTCTGTTCCTGCCCTGCAAATAGGTTCATCTGTACCATTTTTCTAGATTCCACTGTGTTAATATACGATATTTGTATTTTTCTTTCTGACTTACTTCACTCTGTATGATAGACTCTAGGTCCATCCACATCTCTACAAATGACCCGATTTCATTCCTTTTTATGGTTGAGTAATATTCCATTGCATATATGTACCACATCTTCTTTATCCATTCATCTGTCGATGGACATTTAGGTAGTTTCCATGTCCTGTCTATTGTAAATAGTGCTGCAGTGAACATTGTGGTACATGACTCTTTTTGAATTATGGTTTTCTCAGGGTAAATGACCAGTAGTGTGATTGCTGGGTCATATGGTAGTTCTGTTTTTAGTTTTTTAAGGAACCTCCATACTGTTCTCCATAGTGGCTGTATCAATTTACATTCCCACCAACAGTGCAAGAGGGTTCCCTTTTCTCCATACCTTCTCCAGCATTTACTGTTTGTAGATTTTTTGATGATGGCCATTCTGACTGGTGTGGTGATACCTCATTGTAGTTTTGATTTGCATTTCTCTAATGATTAGTGATGTTGAGCAGCTTTTCATGTGCCTCTTGGCAATCTGTATGTCTTCTTGGAGAAATGTCTGTATAGGACTTCTGTCCATTTTTTGAGTGGGTTGTTTATTTTTTTTTATATTGAGCTGCATGAGCTATTTGTATGTTTTGGAGATGAATCCTTTGTCAGTTGCTTCATTTACAAATATTTTCTTGCATTCTGAGGATTGTCTTTTCATCTTGTTTATGGTTTTCTTTGCTGTGCAAAAGTTTTTAAATTTAATTAGGTCCCACTTGTTTATTTTTGGTTTTATTTCTATTACTCTAGGAGGTAGGTTAAACAAGATCTTGCTGTGATTTATGTCAAAGAGTGTTTTTCCAGTGTTTTCCCTTAAGAGTTTGATAGTGTCCAGTCTTACATTTAGGTCTTTAATCAGTTTTGAGTTTATTTTTGTGTATGGTGTTAGGTAGTGTTCTAATTTCATTCTTTTATATGTAGCTGTCCAGTTTTCCCAGCACCACTTATTGAAGAGACTGTCTTTTCTCCATCGTATATTCTTGCCTCCTTTGTCATAGATTAGGTGCCCATATGTGTGTGGGTTTATCTCTGGGCTTTCTATCTTGTACCATTGATTTGTATTTCTGGTTTTTGTGCCAGTACCATACTGTGGTATCGTCTGAAGCTGATTCCTCCAGCTCTGTTTTTCTTTCTCAAGATTTCTTTGGCTATTCAGGGTCTTTTGTGTTTCCATACAAATTGTAAAATTTTTTGTTCTAATTCTGTGAAAAATGCCATTGGTAATTTCTTAGGGATTGCATTGAATCTGTAGATCGCTTTGGGTAGTATAGTTATTTTCACAATATTGATTCTTCCAATCCAAGAACATGGTATATCTCTCCATCTGTTTGTATCATCTTTAATTTCTTTCATCAGTGTTATAGTTTTCTGCACACAGGTCTTTTGTGTCCTTAGGTAGGTTTATTCCTAGGTATTTTATTCTGTTTGTTGCAATGGTAAATGGGAGTGTTTCCTTAATTTCTCTTTCAGATTATTCATCATTAGTGTATAGGAATGCAAGAGGTTTCTGTACATTTAATTTTGTATCCAGCAACTTTACCAAATTCATTGATTAGCTCTAGTAGTTTTCTGGTGGCATCTTTAGGATTTTCTATGTATAGTATCATGTCATCTGCAAAAGTGACAGTTTTATTTCTTCTTTTCCAATTTGTATTCCTTTTATTTCTTTTTCTTTTCTGATTGCTGTGGCTAGAACTTTCAAAGCTATGTTGAATAATAGTGGTGAGATTCGATCTGATCTTAGAGGAAATGCTTTCAGTTTTTCACTATTGAGAATGATGTTTGCTGTGGGTTTGTCATATATGGCCTTTATTAGGTTGAGGTAGGTTCCCTGTATGCCCACTTTCTGGAGATTTTTTATCATAAATGGGTGTTGAATTTTATCAAAAGCTTTTTCTGTATCTATTGAGATGATCATATGGTTTTTATCCTTTAATTTGTTAATATGGTGTATAACATTGCTTGATTATCATATATTGAAGAATCCTTGCATCCCTGGGGTAAATCCCACTTGATCCTGGTGTATTATCCTTTTAATGTGCTGCTGGATTCTGTTTGCTAGAATTTTGTTGAGGATTTTTGCCTCTATGTTCATCAGTGATACTGGTCTGTTATTTACTTTTTTTGTGATATCTTTGGTTTTGGTATCAGCTTGATGGTGGCCTCATAGAATGAGTTTGGGAGTGCTTCTCCCTCTGAAATTTTTGGAAGAGTTTGAGCAGGATAGGTGTTAGCTCTTCTCTAAATGTTGATAGAATTCGCCTGTGAAGCCATCTGGTCCTGGACTATTTTTCCTCGAAGATTTTTAATTACTGTTTCAATTTCATTACTTGTGATTGGTCTGTTTATATGTTCTAATTCTTCCTGGTTCAGTCTTGGAAAGTTGTGCCTTTCCAAGAATTTATCCATTTCTGCCAGGTTGTGCATTTTATTGGCATATAGTTGCCTATGGTAGTCTCTTATGATCCTTTGTATTTCTGCGGTATCAGTTATAATTTCTCCTTTTTCATTTCTAATTTCCTTGAATTGAATCATCTCCCTTTTTTTCTTGATAAATCTGGCTAAAGGTTTATCAATTTTATTTATCTTCTCAAAGAACCAACTTTTAGTTTTATTGATCTTTGCTATTGTTTTCTTCATTTCTGTTTCATTTATTCCTGCTCTGATCTTTTTGATTTCATTCCTTCTACTAACTTTGGGTGGGTTGTTGTTGTTGTTGTTGTTGATTTGGTTTTCTTTCTCTAGTTGCTTTTAAGTGTAAGGTTAGATTGTTTATTTGAGGTTTTTCTTGTTTCCTGAGGTGAGATTGAATTGCTATAAACTTCCCTCTTAGAACTGATTTTGCTGCATCCAACAGGTTTTGGGTTGTCGTGTTTTTGTTGTCATTTGTCTCTAGGCATTTTTTGATTTCCTCTTTTATTTTTTTCAGTCATCTCTTGGTTATTTAGTAGCATATTGTTTAGCCTCCATGTGTTTGTTTCTTTTACAGGTTTTTTTTTTTTTCTTGTAGGTGATTTCTAATCTCATAGTGTTGTGGTCAGAAAAGATGCTTGATATGATTTCAATTTTGTTAAATTTTCCAAGGCTTGATTTGTGACCCAAGATGTGATCTATCTAGGAGAATGTTCCATGTGCGCTTGAGAAGAAAATGTATTCTGCTGCGTTTGGATGGAATGTCCTATAAATATCAATTGAATCCATCTTGTATAATGTGTCATATAAAGCTTGTGTTTCCTTATTTATTTTCTGTGTGGATGATCTGTCCATTAGTGTAAGTGAGGTGTTAAAGTCCCCACTATTATTGTGTTACTGTCGATTTCCCTTTTTATGGCTGTTAGCATTTGCTCCTTGTATTGAGGTGCTCATATGTTGGGTGCATTAGTATTTATAATTGTTATATCTTCTTCTTGGATTGATCCTTGATCAGTATGTAGTGCCCTTTCTTATGTCTTGTAACAGTCTATGTTTTAAAGTCTATTTTATCTTATATGAGTTTTGCCACTCCAGCTTTCTTTAGATTTCCATTTGCATGGTATATCTTTTTCCATCCCCTCACTTTCAGTCTGTATGTGTTGCTAGGTCTGAAGTGGGTGTCTTGCAGGCAGCATATATATGGGTCTTGTTTTTGTATCCATTCAGCCAGTCTGTCTTTGGTTGGAGCATTTTATCCATTTACATTTAAGGTAGTTATCGATATGTATGTTCCTATCACCATTTTCTTAGTTGTTTTGGGTTTGTTTTTGTGGGTCTTTTTCCTCTCTTGTGTTACCCTCCTAGAGAAGTTCCCTTTAGCATTTGTTGTAAAGCTGGTTTGTTGGTGCTGAATTCTCTTAGCTTTTGCTTGTCTGTAAAGCTTTTGATTTCTCTGTTGAATCTGAATGAGAACCTTGCTGGGTAGAGAAATCTTGGTTGTAGGTTTTTCGCTCTCATCACTTTAAATATATCCTGCCACTCCTTTCTGGCCTTCAGAGTATCTGCTGAAAAATCAGATGGTAACCTTATGGGAATTCCCTTGTATATTGTTGCTTTTCCCTTGCTGCTTTTAATATTTTTTCTTTGAATTTAAGTTTTGTTAGTTTGATTAATATGTGTCTTGGTGTGTCTCTGCTAGAATTTATCCTGTATGGGACTCTTTGCACTTCCTGGACTTGGGTGGCTATTTCCTTTCCTGTGTTAGTGAAGTTTTCAACTATAATCCTTCAAATATTTTCTCAGGCCCTTTCTCTTTCTCTTTTCTTCTGGGATCACTACAATTCATATGTTGGTTCATTTAATGTTGTCCCAGAGGTCTGTGAGACTGTTGTCATTTCTTTTCATTCTTTTTTCTCTATTGTTCTCCTCAACAGTTATTTCCACAATTCTGTCTTTCAACTCACTCATGTGTTTTCCTGCTTCAGTTATTCTGCTGTCGATTCCTTCTAGTGTATTTTTCATTTCAGTTATTGTGTTGTTCATCAATGTTTGTTCCTTAGTTCTTTTAGGTCCTTGTTAAACATTTCTTGTATTTTCTTGATCCGTGCCTCCATTCTGTTTGAGATTTTGGGTCATCTTTACTATCATTACTCTGAATTCTTTTTCAGGTAGGTTGCATATTTCCTCTTCATTTATTTGGTCTTGTAGGTTTCAGCCTTGCTCCTTCATCTGTAACATATTTTTTTGCCATCTCTTTTAAAATTTTTTTCCCTGATGGTTGGGTCTGTGTTCCTGTCTTACTGGTTGTTTGTCCTGAGGCATCCAGTACTGGAGTTTGCAGGCAGTTGGGTAGAGCCGGGTCTTGGTGCTGAAATGAGGATATCCGGGAGACCTCACACTGATTAATATTCCCTGTGGTCTGAGGTTCTCTGTTAGTCCAGTGGTTTGGACTTGGTGCTCCTACCACAGGAGCTCAGGCCCGACCACTGGACCAGCCACTTGGGGATTTCTCTCGTCCCTTAGGTGTCTGAGGTCCCCCACCAGTGACTGGTAGGTGCCCTAGTTGTGAGGAGACATGAACTCCCCATCTTCCTACTCCGCCATCTGGAGTCCTCCTCCATACTTCTCTGTAATAAAAGTATGTGTATAAATTTTATTTCTTATGACCATAGAGATCTAAGTGTTAAACTTCTTTTGGATTAAGTTGTCAGTACATTTTTTATGATTGTCGCATGATTTGTCTAAAGAACTCAAATATATTGCAAATTTTGATAAATAATTATTTAGTGTAGAGACTGAATTTTTATTGGAATTTCATCTTTAAGTAGGAGCAATGAGATTGTCATCCTCCCCATTTAGCTCATTTAGCCATGTTTGAATGTTACTTTCCACTGAAATGAGACTGGATAACATCAAGTTTATTTCTGTCATTATAATTGATTCAAATACTGAGATTCTCTTCATCCATAAATAAGTAAATAGGAATACATGGAGTTATATTGTAACAATGTCCCCCAACTTTTTGCACATTTTCTGAATTATACACCAAAAATCTTAGTGAACTATCATCAAAATTTATGTTCAGTGACCCACTGTCTGGCATATTAGGTCCTCGTTCAATTTTGATGAAAACAGAATTGTAGACCACTGATTTTTTTTTTTTTTTTCCGGTACGTGGGCCTCTCACTGTTGGGGCCTCTCCCGTTGCGGAGCACAGGCTCCAGACGCGCAGGCTCAGTGGCCATGGCTCACAGGCCCAGGTGCTCTGCAGCATATGGGATCTTCCCAGACCGGGGCACGAACCCATGCCCACTGCATCAGCAGGCGGACTCTCAACCACTGCATCACCAGGGAAGCCCTAGACCACTGATTTTTAAGAGGGTTTGTTTCGCTGTCATTATAGTCCCGTACTCTCTCAACTACCACGCTAATATTTCTAATTATTTCCTTGTTTGGCCACCCTGGGGTTCTTTACACCCTCACCGTGCACCATGGTAAGATTGCGATACACAAGAGGTACCTTTATTTTGAAAAGTAGAGAGCAGCTTCTCAAGGCAGTTAGTTTTAGGATGCATATGGGTATTCAAGTTAGAAATATTAATTCCCTTAAATACTTTTTTGCTCATGTAACCCTCAGAAAATCTTGAATGCTGCTGGGTACTTCAATCCCAGTTTGATCAAACTCTTCTTTATCTAAGTTGAAAATGGTTTTCCCTTAGTTGCTTATATTACTATGTTTTATAATATTTCATATGGTTGAAGATGTTATTTCTTCAGGTCATTTGCATGTGAAGAGGACCTTCTAATGGTGGAATTAAAAACCAGCTCCACTTAAATACATTTCAGGTCACTGCCAAAAATTCGGGGGACAGTTTTGGAGAGTAAGGAGGTTTTCCTGATACCTCTGAAGTACACCTAGTCCTAGTGTTAGCTCTGAAAGTAAGTCTCAGTTGGTCCTTGAAGACAGGCCAGGGTAGTGGTGATAACAGAGGGTGGATCCTCTGTCTCTTTCCAGTGGCTCTCACTGCCTCCCGGAAGAACATCAGCCAGAGGCTAGCCCGGGCCCATGTCCTGGAGTAGCGAAGGTGTTTTTTGGTGTCCCAGCTTCCTCCAGCCACCATCACATGATCTGGAGCACACTCTGTCAGTGCTGAGGTCTGTGGCACTATAGTTGCCTCCTCTGAGTTCTATGCTTAGTAGACAAAAAAGAGCCCAGAGCGCAAGTCAGTCCTTAATTCAGATCTATACTGCTTTACAAGCTTTGTAAGCCTGTGCAAGTTCTTCTCTATGAGCATCATTTTTCTTACCTGAAAAATGGATATATAAATACCTGCCTCACAGAGCTGTTGTGAGGAACAGAGGTTGTTGTGTACACAAAGTACCCTGCTAGGTGCCTGAAGTGCCCCCAAAGTGCTGTTTTCCTCCTTTTCACTCAAGGCCAACATGCTCCATCCCTCTCACCCCTTTCTGTTCTCTAAATTACAGCACAGGGAAAATACTTTGCTTTTGAACTCTCCTTAAACCAGGTCATTGTTAGCTTGCAGCGTGCTCAGGAGCTTCCTGGGTGAAATTCGAAACTGGCCCCCATAGGGGGAGGTCAGGAAGAGACCCAAGAAAGAGGTCACTCTAGATCGGTATGTGGCAGGTTTAATAAGCAAGGAAACTTACATACAAGGCTTGTCTTGGATGGCCCCAGTATGAGATCTCCACAACTGCACACCAGAATCTTAAAAATTAATATAGAGGCCTAAACTGGGTTCTGTCATGTATACCATCCAGATGGTCTCAACATCGCATTACTGTCTCAAAGCTACATCCTCGGGCAGCTTCAAGTGTGAGAAAGGCAAGCGGAGCGTACATTCCAAGAACGGGAGAGGGTGAAGGACCTCCAGCAGCCCAGGTCCAGCTCGCAGGTCAAGCTGTGGGCCCGTCCTCTTGATTGCCTCCCCCAACAGTCATGATTCTCATTAGAGACTAGAGGGTGCCCTTTCCACCTCCGGGTTGAATCCCTACTTGCCCCATTTGTTGACTTTTGCTATCCTTTTCCTTTGCCTTAGGAGACAAATCCAAACAATATTGCTATGATTTATGTCTGAGAGTGTTCTGCCTATGCTTTTTTCTAGTATTTTATGGGTGCCAGTCTTACATTTCGGTTTTTAATCCATTTTGAGTATATTTTTATATATAATGTAAGAAGATGTTCCAATTTGATTGTTTTACATCTAGCTGTACATTTTCCCCAGCACCACTTACTGAAGATATTATCTTTAGTCCATTGTATATTGTTGTCATAGATTAATTGACCATAGGTGTGTGGGTTTATTTGTAGGGTCTTTATTCTGTTCCATTTATCCATATGTCTGTTTTTGTGCCATTCCCATACCAGGTTTTTTTTACATTTAAAAGAAAATTTTATTTTATATTGGAGTACAGTTGATTAACAATGTTGTGTTAGCTTCAGGTGTACAGCAAAGTGATTCAGTTGTACATATATATGTATCTACTCTATTTCAATTTTTTCCCCCCATTTAGGTTATTGCAGAGTATTGAGCAGAGTTCCCTGTGCTATACAGTAGATCCTTCTTGGTTATCTATTTTATATATAGCAGCATGTACATGTCAATCCCAAGCTCCCAGTCTATCCCTCCTCCCCACCCTTCCCCCCGGTAGCCATAAATTCATTCTCTAAGTCTGTGAGTCTGTTTCTGTTTTGTAAATAAGTTCATTTGTATCATTTTTTTTTAGATTCCACATATAAGTGATATCATATGATATTTTTCTTTCCCTGTTAGACTTACTTCAAGTAGGATGATAATCTCCAGGTCCATCCATGTCGCTGCAAATGGCATTATTTCATTCTTTTTAATGGCTGAGTAATATTCCATTATATATATGTACATCTTCTTTATCCATTCATCTGTTGATGGACATTTAGGTTGCTTCCATGTCTTGGCTATTGTAAACAGCACTGCAGTGAACATTGGAGTATCCTTTTGAACCATGTTTTTCTCCAGATATATGCCCAGGAGTGGAATAGCTGGATCATATGATAGCTCTTCTTTTAGTTTCTTAAGGAACCTCCATACTGTTCTCCATAATGTCTGTACCAGTTTACATTCCCCCAACAGTGGGAGGAGGATTCCCTTCTCTCCACACCCTCTCCAGCATATATTGTTTGCCCATTCTGTTTTGATTACTGTAGATTTGTTGTCTAGTCTGAAGTCAGGGAGCATGATACCTCCAGGTTTTTTCTTCTTTCTCAAGACTGCTTTGGCTCTTCAGAGCCTTTTGTGCCTCCATAAAACATTTAGGATTATTTGTTCTAGTTCTGTGACAAAATGTCATGGGTGTTTTGATTGGAATTGCATTAAATCTGTAGTTTGTCTTGGGTAGTATGGACATTTTAGCAATATTAATTCTTCCTTCCATGAAAATGGGATATCGTTCCATTTATTTGTATCATCTTCAGTTTCCTTCATCAGTGTCTTATATTTTTCAGAGTATAGGTCTTTCACCTCCTTGGTTAAATTTATTCCTATGTATTTTACTCTTTTTGATGTGATTTTAAATGGCATTGTTTTCTTGCTTTCTATTTCTGATAGTTAATTATTAGCATACACAAAAGCAAAAAAATTTTGTATATTATCTTGGATCCTGCAACTTTACTGATTTCATTTATCCTAATAGTTTTTTGGTGGAGACTTTAGGGTTTTCTGTATATAGTATCATGTTATCCACAAATACTTCTTCCCCTCCAATTGGGATGCATTTCCTTTTTTGTGTCTCATTCCTGTGGCTAGGACTTGTAATACTGTGTTAAGTAGAAGTGTCAAGGGTGGGCATCCTTGTCTTGTTCCTAATTTTAGAGGAAAAGCTTTCAAGTTTTCACTGTTGAGCATGATGTTAGTTGTGGGTTTGTCATAAATGGTCTTTATTATATTGGGATATATTTCTTCCATACCAATTTTGATGATAGTTTTTATCATGAATGGATGTTGAAATTTGTGAAATGCTTTTTGTGTGTCTGTTGAGATGATCATGTGATTTTTATCCTTCTTCTTGCTAATGTGGTGTGTCACATTGATTTGCAGGTACTGAATCATCCTTACATCACTGGAATAAGTCCCTCTTCATCATGGTGTATGATTCTTTGTATATATTGTTGAATTCAGTTTGCTAATATTTTGTTGAGAATTTTTGCATCTATAATCTCAGAGGTATTGTAATTTCTTGTAGTGTCTTTGTCTGGTTTGGTATTAGGGTCATAGTGGCCTCATACAATGAATTTGGGAGTGTTTCCAGCTCTTCAAATTTTTGGACTACTTTGAGAAGGGTAGGTATTAGCTCTTCTTTATATGTTTGGCAGAATTCCCCTATGAAGGCATCTGGTCCTGGACTTTTGTTTGCTGGGAGGTTTTTTTGTTTTGTTTTTACAAATTCAGTTTTACTGCTAGTGATTGATCTGTTCAGATTGTTTCTTCCTGGTTCAGTTTTGGAAGATTTTATATTTTTAGAAATTTATCTGTTACTTCTAGGTTATCCAATGTGTTGACATATAACCATTTATAGTGTTCTTTTATGACTTTTTTTGTATCTCTGTTGTATTGGTTATTTCTCCTTTTTCATTTCTTATTTTGTTTGGGTCCTCCCTCTCCTTCTTGATGAGCCTGGTTAAAGTTTTATCAGTTTTGTTTATCTTTTGGAAAAAACAGCTCTTGGTTTCATTGATCTTTTCTATCTTTTTTTAATCAATATTTTTAAAAATTTCCTCTTTAATCTTTATTATATCTTTCTGCTGACTTTGGGCTTTATTTGTTCTTTTTCTAATTCCTTAGATGGTAAATTAGGTTGTTTATTTGAGGTTTTTCTTGTTTTTTGAGGAAGGCCTTAATTATTATAAACTTCCTTTTTAGAACTGCGTTTGCTGCATCCTGTAGATTTTGGAAAGTTGTTTTGGTAAGTTTTGTTTTCATTTGTCTCAAGGTATTTTCTGTTTTCCTCTGTGATTTATTCATTGACCCACTGGTTTTGTAGTAGCATTTTGTTTAGTCTCCACATTTTTGTGTTTTTCCCATTGTAATTACTGTAGTTGATTTCTAGTTTCATATTGTTGTAGTCAGAAAAATGCTTGATATAATTTCCATCCTCTTAAATTTGGTGGGACTTGTTTTGTGGCCTAGAATGTGATCTTTCCTGGAGAATGTTCTGCATGCACTTGAAAATGTGTTATCTGCTGTTTTTGTATGGAATATCCCATAGATACCTATTAAGTCCACCTGGTCTGTTGTGTCATTTAAGATGGCTGTTTCCTTATTGACTTTCTGTCTGGATGATCTGTCCATTGATATAAGTGGGGTGTTAAAGTTCCCTACAGTTACTGTTTTATTGTCAGTTTCTCCCTTTATGTTTGTTAATATTTGCTTTGTATATTTTCATGCTCCTGTCTTACATGCATATGTGATGATGAGTATAATATCCTCTTCTTGCATTGATCCCCTTTTCATTATACAGTGCCCTGTGACTTTTGTTATAGACTTTGGTTTAAAGTCTGTGTTGCCTGATATGAGTATTGCTGCCCCTGCTTTCTTGTTGTTTCCATTTGCATGAAATACCTTTTTCCATCCCCTCACTTTCAATCTGTGTGTGATTAGCTCTGAAGTGTCTTTTAAATAGCGTATCAGTGGTTCTTGTTTTTTATATACAGTCAGCCACCCTACGTCTTTTGACTGGAGCCTTTGGTCCATTGACATTTAAAGTGATTATTGATAGGTATGTTCTTATTGCCATTTTGTTACTTCTTTTCTTTTTTTAATTTTTATTTTATATTGGAGTATAGTTGATTAACAATGTTCTGTTAGTTTCAGGTGTACAGAAAAGTGACTCTGTTATACAAATACATATATCCACACTTATTTTAGATTCTTTCCCCATATAGGCCATTACAGAGTACTGAGTAGAGTTCCTTGTGCTATACACTAGATATTTCTTAATTATCTGTTTTACATATAGTAATGTGTATGTGTCAATACCAGTCTTCCAATTTTTAGCCCCCCCCCCCCGGTAGCCATAAGTTTATTTTCTACATCTGTAACTCTCTTTCGGTTTTGTAGATAAGTTCACTTGTAGTCTCTTTTTAGATTCCACATAAAAGCAGTATCATATGATATTTTTCTTTGTCTCACTTCACACAGTATGACAATCTCTAGTTCAAACCATGTTGCTGCAAATGGCATTATTTTGTTCTTTTTTATGGCTGAGTAATATTCCATTGCAGATATGTACCACATCTTCTTTATCCACTCATCTCCCGATGGACATTTAGATTGCTTCCATGCCTTGGCTATTGTAAACAGTGCTGCAGTGAACATTGGGGTGCATGTATCCTTTCAAACCATGCTTTTTTCCAGATATATGCCCAGGAGTGGGATTGTTGGATCATATGATAGCTCTGTTTTTAGTTTCTTAAGGAACTTCCATACTGTTCTCCATGATGGCTGTACCAATTTACATTCCCATCAGCAGTGTAGGAGGATTCCCTTCTCTCCACACCCTCTCCAGCATATATTGTTTGTCCATACTGTTTTGATTACTCTAGTTTTGTTTTATAGTCTGAAGTCAGGGAGCATGACACCTTCAGGTTTGTTCTTTTTTCTCAAGATTGCTTTGGCTATTCGGAGCCTTTTGTGGTTCAATAAAACATTTAGGATTATTTGTTCTAGTTCATTCTGTGTGTTGTCTTTTTGTTTTGTTTATGTTTTTCTTTGCTGTACAAAAGGTTTTCAGTTTAATTAGGTCCCATTTGTTTATTTTTGGTTTTATTTCCATTGCTCCAGGAGATGTACCTAAAAAGATCTTTCTGTGATTTATGTCAGAGAGTGTTGTGCCTATGTTTTCCTCTAAGGGTTTTTTAGTATCCAGTCTTACATTTAGGTCTTTAATCCATTTTGAGTTTATTTTTATGTATGGTGTTTAAGAGTTTTCTAATTTCCTTTTTTGTTACATGTAGGTGTCCAGTTTTCCCAGCATCATTTGTTGAAGAGTATGTCTTTCCTCCATTATATAGTTTTGCCTCCTTTGTCATAGATTAATTGAGCATACGTGCATGGGTTTATTTCTGGGCTTTCTATCCTGTTCCATTGATCTATATTTCTGTTTTTGTGTTAGTACCATACTATTTTGATGACTGTAACTTTGTAGTATATATAGTCTGAAGTCAGGGAGCCTGATTCCTCCAGCTCCATTTTTCTTTCTCAAGATTGCTTTGGCTATTTGGGGTCTTTTGTGTCTTCATCCGAGTTTTAAGATTTTTTTTTTTGTTCTAGTTCTGTGAAGAATGTCATTGGTAAGTTGATAGGGATTGCATTAAATCTCTAGATTGCCTTGGGCAGTATAATCATTTTGACAATATTGATTCTTCCAATCCAAGAACATGGTATATCTTTCCATTTTTTTGTGTTGTCTTCGATTTCTTTCATCAGTCTCCTATAGTTTTCAGAGTACAGGTTGTCTCATGAGGTAAGTTGATTCCTAAGTATTTTATTCTTTTTGATGTGATGGTAAATGGGGTAGTTTCTTGAATTTCTCTTTCTGATCTTTCACTGTTAGTGTATAGAAATGCAACAGATTTCTGTGTATTAATTTTGTAACCTGCAACTTTACCAAATTCATTGATGAGCTCTAGTAGTTTTCTGGTAGCATCTTTAGGATTTTTATGTGTAGTATTATGTCATCTGCAAACAGTGAGTTTTTTTTTCTTTTCTAGTTTGGATTCCTTTTATTTCTTATTCTTTTCTGATTTCTGTGGCTAGAACGTCCAATACTATGTTGAATAAAAGTGGCAAGAGTGGACATCCTTGTTTTGTTCTTGATCTTAGAGGAAATGCTTTTACATTTTCACCATTGAGTATGATGTTAGCTGTAGGTTTGTCATATATAGCCTTTATTATGTTGAGGTATGTTCTCTCTGTGCCCACTTTCTAGACAGTTTTTATCATAAATGGGTGTTGGGTTTTGTCAAAAGCCTTTTCTTCTATGAGATGATCATATGGTTTTCATTCTTCAGTTTGTTGATGTGTTGTGTCACATTGATTGATTTGGGGATAATGAAAACTCCTTGCATCCCTGGGATAAACCCCACTTGATCATGGTTTATGATCCTTTTAAAGTATTGTTGGATTTGGATTGCTAGTATTTTGTTGAGGATTTTTGTGTCTATGTTGATCAGTGATATTGGCTTGTAATTTTCTTTTTTGTGTGTGGTATCTTTGTCTGGTTTTGGTATCAGGGTGATTGTAGGCTCATAGAATGAGTTTGGGAGTGTTCCTTTGTCTGCGATTTTTTGGAATAGTTTCAGAAGGAAAGGTGTTAACTCTTCTCAAAATGTTTGATAGAATTCACCTGTGAAGCTATCTGGTCCTGGACTTTTGTTTGTTGGACGTTTTTAAATCACAGCTTCAATTTCAGTTTTTGTCATAGGTCTGTTTGTATTTTCTGTTTATTCCTGGTTCAGTCTTGGGAGATTGTACCTATCTAAGAATTTGTCCATTTCTTCCAATTTGTCCATTTAATTGGCATATAGTTGCTTGTGGTAGTCTCTTAGCATTCTTTGTATTTATGTGGTGTCCGTTGTAGCTTCTCTCTTTTCATTTCTAATTTTATTGATCTGAGTCCTCTTCCTTTTTTTCTTGATGAGTCTGGGTAAAGGTTTTTCAATTTTGTTTATCTTTTCAAAGAACCAGTTTTTAGATTCATTGATCTTTTCTGTTGTTTTCTTCATTTCTATTTCTATTTATTTCTGCTCTGATTTTTATGCTTTCACTCCTTCTACTAACTGAGTTTTGTTTGTTCTTCTTTCTCTAGTTGCTTTAGGTGTGAGGATAGGTTCTTTATTTGTGATTTTTCTTGTTTCCTGAGGTAAGATTGTATTGCTATAAACTTCTCTCTTAGAACTGCTTTTGCCATGTCCCATAGATTTTGGATCATTGTACTTTCGTTTTCATTTGTCTCTAGGTATTTTTTGATTTCCTCTTTGATTTCTTCAGTGATCCATTGGTTGTTCAGTAGCATATTTTGTAGTCTCCATGTGTTTGTGTGCTTTACAGTTTTTTTTTTTTTCTTGTAGGTGATTTCTAATCTCATAGTGTTGTGCTTGGAAAAGATGCTTGGTATGATTTCAATTATCTTAAATTTACCGAGGCTCACTTCATGGCCCAGCATGTGATCATCCTGGAGGATGTTCCATGTACTTGAGAAGAATGTATATTCTGCTGCTTTTGGATGGGATGCTCTATAAATATCACTTAAGTCTATCTGGTCTAATGTGTCATTTAAGGCCTGTGTTTTCTTATTGATTTTCTGTCTGGATGGTCTATCCATCGATTAAAGTGGGGTGTTAAAGTCTCAGCTATTACTGTGTTACTTTCAATTTCTTCTTTTATGGCTGTTTGTATTTGCCTTATATATTGAGGTGCTCCTATGTTGGGTGCATATATGTTTACAATTGCTACATCTTCTTGGATTGATCCCTTGATTATTATGTAGTGTCTTTCTTTATCTCTTGTAACAGTCTTTATTTTGTAGTCTATTTTGTGATATGAGTATTTCTGCTCCAGCTTTCTTCTGATTTCCATTTGCATGGTATATCTTTTCCCATCCCCTCATTTTCAGTCTGTATGTGTCCCTAGGTCTGAAGTGAGTCTCTTGTAGACATAATATATATGGGTCTTATTTTTGTATCCATTCAGCCAATCTATGTCTTTTGGTTGGAGCATTTAATCCATTTATATTTGAGGTAGTTATTGATATGTATGTTCTTATTGCCATTTTGTTAATTGTTTTGGATTTGTTTTTGTAAGTTTTTTCTTCTTTCCTTCCTCTTTTCTTCTCTTCTCTTGTGATTTGATGACTGACTTTAGTGTTGTGTTTGGATTACTTTTTCTTTTGTGTGTGTGTATCTATTGTAGATTTTTGGTTTGTGGTTACTGTGAGGTTATGATTTAGCAGTGTGTATATAAATAAGATTGTTTTAAGTTGCTGTTCTTTTCATTTCAAATGCATTTCCAGTATCCTCCATTTGTGTCCTCTTCCTCACAGTTGCTGGTTTTGATATCATATTTGTGTGTGGATGATTTCCTACCTTTACTGTTTGTCTTTACTGGTGAGCTTTTCCGTTTGTAATTTTCTTGTTTCTAGATGGGGCCTTTTCTATTCCTCCTAAAGAAGTTCCTTTAGCATTTGTTGCAGAGCTGGTCTGGTGGCGCTGAATTCTCTTAGCTTTTGCTTGTCTGTAAAGTTTTTGATTTCTCTGTCGAATCTGAATGAGAGCCTTGATAGGTAGAGTATTCTTGGTTGTAGGTTCTTCCCTTTCATCACTTTAAATATATCATGCCATTCCTTTCTGGCCTGCAGATTTCTAGTGAGAAATCAGCTGATAACCTTATGGATGTTCCTTTGTATGTTATTTGTTGCTTTTTCTTTGTTGCTTTTAATTTTTTTCTTTGTCTTTATTTTTTTATCAATTTAATTACTGTGTGTCTCGGTGTGTTCCTCCTTGGGAGGAACCCTGTCTTGGATTTATCCTACTGGGGACTCTGTGCTTCCTGGGCTTTGGTGATTGTTTCCTTTCCCATGTTAGGGAAGTTTTCAGGTTATTATCTCTTCAAATATTTTCTTAGGTCCTTTCTCTCTCTCTTCTCCTTATGGGACCCCCATATTTGAATGTTGGTGCATTTATTTTTGTCCCAGAGGTCTCTTAGATTGTCATCATTTCTTTTCATTCTTTTTTCTTTATTCTGTTCTGCGGCAGTGATTTCCACTCTTCTGTCTTCCAGCTCACTTATCCTTCCTCAGTTATTTTGCTGTTGATTCCTTCCAGTGCATTTTTCATTTCAGTTATTGTATAGTTCACCTATGTTGGTCCTTTAGTTCTTCTAGGTCTTTGTTAGACATTTCTTGTATCTTCCTGATCTCTGTCTCCATTCTTTTTCTGAGATCTTGGATCACCTTAACTATTGTTACTCTGAATTCTTTTTCAGGTAGATTGCCTATCTCCACTTCACTTAGTTGTTCTTCTGGGGTTTTATCTTGTTCCTTCATCTGGCACATAATCCTCTGCTATCTCATTTTGTCTAACTTTCTGTGATTGTGGTTTCCGTGCCACAGGCTGCATGGTTGTAGTTGTTCTTGCTTCTTCTGTCTGCCCTCTGGTGAATAAGGCTGTCCAAGAGGCTTGTGCAGGTTTCCTGGTGGGAAGGACTGTTTCCTTCCCAGTTGTGGGTGGAGCTGGGTCTTGTCCCTCTGGTGTGTTGGGCCCTGTTGAGGGGTGAGGGGTGTGTTTAGGGGACATCTGTGTGCTCAGGAAGACTCTAAGAAGTCCACCTGCTGATAGGTGGGAATGTGTTCCCAGCCTTTCAGCCATTTGGCCTGAGGCATCCCAGCACTGGAGCCCACATGCTGTTGAGTGGGGTCAGGTCCTGGCAAGAAAATGGCAGCCTCCAGGAGGGCTCATGCCAATGAGTACATCCCAGAACTACTTCCACCTGTGTCTTTGTCCCCTCAGTGAGCCATAGTCGCCCCCCATGTCCACAGGAGACCCTCCAATACTAGCAGGTAGGTCTGGCCCAGTCTCATATGAGGTCACTACTTTTTACCCTGAGTCCTGGTGCACACAAGACCTTATTTGCGGCCTCCAATAGTGGAGTTTCCGTTTCCCCCAGTCCTGTGGAATTTCTGTGATGAAACCCTGGTAACCTCAAAGCCAGATTCTCTGGGGACTCCTCTTCCTGTTACCAGACCCCAAGGCTGGGGAACCTGATGTGGAGCTCTGAACTTTTACTCCTGTGGGAGAATTTCTGTGGTATAATTATCTTCCAGTTTGTTGGTCACCCACTCAGTAGGTATTGGATTTGATTTTATCACAGTTGTGCCCCTCCTACTGTCTTGTGGCTTCTTCTTTGTCTTTGGATGTAGGGCACCATTTTTGGTAGGTTCCAGCATTTTTTTGTCAATGGTTTTTCAGCAGTTAGTTGTAATTTTGGTGTTTTTGTAAGAAGAGGGGAGCTCATGTCCTTCTACTCCACTGTTTTGTCTCTGTACCCTTGTTACTTCTTTTCTGGTTGTTTTTGTAGTTCTTCTCTGTTCTTCTCTTTTAGTTTCTTCTCTTGTGGTTTGATGATTTTCTTTATTGGTATGCTGGTGTTCCTTTCTCTGGCTCTTGTGTATTTGTTGTAGATTTTGATTTGTGGTAACCATGCGGTCCATATATGTTGACCTATAACTCTATCTACTTGTTTTAAAATAGTAGTCATTTAAGTTCAAAACCATTACAAAATATCTACATTTTTTTATTCCTCTCCCTCACATGTCATGTTTTTGATGTCATATTTTACATCTTTATGTTTGTCTGTTCAGTGTCTGTTGTAGTTACACTTGATTTAAATTTTTTTTTCTTTTAGTCTTCGTACTAGCTTATTTAAATAGTTGATCCATAGCCTTTACTATATATTTGCCTTTACTTGTGGGATTTTTCTTTTCCTTTAGATTCTTACTAATTGTTGTAGTCTTTTCACTGACCCTTTAACATTTCTTTTAGGGTAGGTTTAGCACTGTTGAACTCCTTAGTTCTTGCTTTCTGAGAAGTTCTTTACCTCTCCTTCAATTCCGAATTATAATCTTGTTGGATGGTGTATCCTAAGTTGGAGGTTTTTCTCTTTCAGCGCTTTAAATATATCATGCCACACCCTTTTGGCCTGCAATGTTTCTGCAGGAAAATCAGCTAATAGCCTTGTGGAGGTTCCCTTGTTTATGATTCATTTTTTTTTCTTGCTGCCTTTTGAACTCTCTTTAATTAACTCTTGCCGTTTTAATTATGACATGTCTTGGTGTGGGTCTGTTTGGGTTTGTCTGTATCTGAATATGTTTCCTTATTCAGGTTCAGGAAGTGTTTAGCAATAATTTCCTCAAATGCATTTTCAGTCCCTTTCTCTCTCTCCTCACCTTCTGGGACCCCTATAATTCTCGTATTGGTACACTTGTTGTCTCAAAGGTCTGTTAAATTACTTTCATTAAAAATTTTTTTTTTCTGTTCTGATTGGGTGATTTCCATTCTATCTTCTGGATCACTTATACATTCTTACGTATCACTTAGTCTGCTGTTAATTCCTTGTAGTGTGTTTTTCATTTCAGTTATTGTATTCTTATGTTCTGACTGGTTTTTTATTTTCTAGTTCTTTGTTAAAATTCTCATTGTGTTCATCTGTTATTTTCCCTAATTCAGTTAGCATTCTCATTACCAATCTTTGAACTCTTTATCTGATAAATTACTTGTTTCATTGCTTGCTTTTCCAGGGTTTTTCTCTTATTCTTTCATTTGAAACAAATTTCTCTGTCTTCTCATTTTGCTTACTTTCTCTGTCTCTATGGTATTAGGTGAAACAATTTCCTATTCTGGTTTTGAAGTAGTGTTCTTGTATGGGAGCATCCCTATACAATGTGTGTGTGCCCAGTGGCTTTGGTGGAAGAGCTGGATCTGACATGATTATGACTCACATCTTCTCTGAGGGTATGGCAGCTTTCATCTTTGTAGGAGGTGGAGCTGAGATGGAGGTGCTAGAGCCAAAGCCAAGTGTGAGCTGGGGTTTCTCCTCTGCTCAGTGGCCAACACCACCCTATTAGGGACAGAGGCAGGTCCCAAGTTGCTGGAGCAGAAACCTTGAGGGTCAGTTCTCAGCTGGTTCCATTTCCTCTAAGTGTCTGCTCTCTCCGCTTCCAGCTCCTGCACCCTCACCCCATCGGGGAGCAGTGCTGGAGCAAGAGAAGTGGGTACTTGGTGTGGTTGGGGCACAGGCTGTGATGGCTCCAGCCCCATGCAGAGTCTGGGACCACTCCCCACGCGCTGCCTCCGCAGGCACCGGCAGTGGCTGCCCTCGCCCCATGCGGATGCGTTCTGGGTCCCAGTCTGCTCTGTCTTTCACAGCTGTGCGCTCCCCTCGGCCACTGCGGCGGTCCTCCTAGAGTGGAGCTGTGCTGTGGAGCAGGAGGGTCCAGAGCAGGTGCTTGGCTCAGGCTCCGGCATGTGCTGGGGCAGTCACGGGACACTGGCCAAGGCCCCGGAAGTTTCAACCCGCTTCTTCTGCCTTGTTTCTGGGAGCAAGGAAGCATCTGCACAGTCTTCACAAGCAGAGTTTAGGTTCCTTACAGCCCTCCTGTTTGTCCCACTTGTTTTCAAACCAGCTAAGGGGACTTGTCTTCCCACTGTTGGACCCTAGGGCTGGGGCACCCAATATGTGGCTTGAACTGCCCACTCCCTAGGGCAGATCTTTCTCCTTGTAATCTCCCTTTTTCTCTATGTCCCCTTCCAGGGGCACAGGTCCTGACCCGATCGTGCGTCTCTTCCCTTCTTACTCAATTCTGTGAGGATCTTTCTTATAGCCTTGGTGGTACAAGAGTCTTTCTGCCAGTCTCCAATTTGTTTTCAGTGAGAATTGCTCCACATGTAGATATGTTTTTGATGTGTTCATGGGGGGAGGTGAACACCACATCCTCTTACTCCACCTTTTTTTTTTTTTTTTTTTTTTTTTGGCGGTACGCGGGCCTCTCACTGTTGTGGCCTCTCCTGTTGCGGAGCACAGGCTCTGGATGCGCAGGCTCAGTGGCCATGGCTCATGGGCCCAGAAGCTCCGCGGCACGTGGGATCTTCCTGGACCAGGGCATGAACCCATGTCCCCTGCATCAGCAGGCGGACTCTCAACCACTGCGCCACCAGGGAAGCCCCCTACTCCACCATTTTGATCCCTCCTTTCCTTTTTGTTTTTAGATGAATGCCACTTCTCTGTTTTTTTGTAGAGTTGTTTGGATTTTGTCCCAGCTCCTTTAGAATATTCCTTTTTTTTTTTTTTTTTTTGTGGTACGCGGGCCTCTCACTGTGTGGCCTCTCCCGTTGCGGAGCACAGGCTCAGCGGCCATGGCTCACGGGCCCAGCCGCTCCGCGGCATGTGGGATCTTCCCGGACCGGGGCACGAACCCGCGTCCCCCGCATTGGCAGGTGGACTCTCAACCACTGCGCCACCAGGGAAGACCCCTTTAGAATATTCTTAATGTAATACTACTAATAATTTAAGAATATTGATTATATGCCAAGCACTAAGTAATTTGTGTATTAACTCATTTGATCCTCAAAAACCTTATGGAATCAATGTTATAATTATCCTCATGTTATAAATGAGGACTCTGGGGCACACAGAAGAAAAGAAATTTGCCCAAGAGAGGCACAGAAATGGGTTTTGAACCCAGGGAGTCTGGCCTGAGGGCAGCCCTCTCATCTGGTACTGGAGGAACTGCTGCTTACGGTAAGATTGTCAGTGGCACACAATGGGATAATCAGTACCAAACAGCAACCAAATGTGCACACAGGATGTCCTAACATTTCCTCATAATTATTCTTATTACCTGTTAACAAAATCCTATGTCTTCATAAACACTTGAGTAAATTACTTCAAATATGCTCCAAATTATTGAAAAGACCGCAGTTACTGAGCCACAAGGACAGAAGCAGTGCTTTGCCTCACTGCAACCCTGACAAGTTATGGTTTATGGGCGAAGCCTTTTATTGTTTTCTGAACTTCAACCTATTTTTCTCTCTTTTTGAATGTTTTGTACATAGCTAAAAATAACTTCTAACTCAGAAAGACTTCTCCCTTGTATAAATCAAATGGTTTGCTAAATGGGAGGGGTGAGAAGAAGCCAAGTCTCAGGGTGAAGTCAACAAGAAGCACTGAAATGAACAAAATATGAACAGAATTCAGAGGCCAGACCCGAGTACTGACTCCTGATTAACCAAGATTAGCTTACAAATAAGTAGCATTGCAAAAGTATAATTAAATACTTAAATACTCAATACAATTAATTTCTAGCACTACAGAAGACACTGTATTGTTTCTTGGGATTTTACATACAGTTCATGTAAGGAGACTCACTGTAAAATTACTTCAAATGGAAGAGTGTCACTTTATTTGATGGTGTTGAGTGCTGGAGATCCTGCATGAAAAGGATATATATTTTTAATAAAAGAATATATCCATAAGGCTTTTATATTGATATATCTTGCTGATTCAGACAACCCTTTACACGATAAACAGAATTATTCTCACACTTTGTTTTCCCTCCCATACATCCTCTCCTGAGTTTTTAATTAACCAAAATGGGAATAAATGTTGTTTTATCCTTTTAATCAATATCTGTGTTCTGTTCTTAGTGCTGTGATCTAAGAGAAGCAGAAGTAATGAGGGTTTTATTGTTGTTATTTTGTATTTCAGAACTTTAGAGGAAAAAAATCCCCCTTTTCATGGAAATAGCTGGAGTATTTTGAGCAATTTAGCTATTGTAGAGAATCATGTTGTGCTATCTGGATTCCTTGTAAGATCAACCAAATCAACTCATCATATCCTTTCAGCCCTGAAATCTTGTCTGCCTCCTTTATCCCTGATCTAAACACAGGTCCCCAAGCCAGAAACGAGATGGGTTTGTCTTGCACCCTCCTTTCCACATACAGGCAACTCTTCTGCCATATCCCTTGCCCCTTCAAATTACTTTCTGTATCCATTCTTTTCTCCCCAGTCCCCTTGGTCCTTCCTTAATTCAGTCTTCATGGTCTTTCACCAGGACTACGACAGTAGCCTTTTTAACTGCTTTCCAGCTTCCACTGTGCCTCCCTAGTAATCCACACTGCCCCCTAAAATAGTCATTCTTAAAGCAAAGCATCGTAATGCCTCTTCTCTTTAAACCCCTCAGTGGATCACAGCATGGGAGTCCCTCAGTGATTTCCTGAAAGCAACTTCTCCATCCTTGTTCAGCTTGCCCTGGCTGTGCAGCTAAGACCACTGTCCAGTGCTCAGACTTCCCACGAGGATTCAAGCCTGTGTGAAGCACCTGCTGCTTCCTCTTCCTGAAATATCCTCTTCATCCTTCATCCCACGCTTTCCTTTGCCTTCCCAACAAGCTTAACTCCATCCCTGAGAAACTGGTTCAAATGTCCTCTCCTCACATAATTTGAACCCCGATATGCTTCCATCCTTGCACATGTCTGTTTTTCCTCTGTCACATTGTAATTACTAGTTTATAGGTTTGTCTTCTTACGTAGCGAATGCTACATAAGCATAAGGGAAGCACTTATCTGATTTTTCCCTTTATCCCGCAACACTTGACACATAGTACATAGTACTGTGCATAGTACATAGTACGTACTCAGTGTTTGCGGAATGGAATTGAAATAACAAGGTGCATCTTTGTTTATTGAAATTGAAAGTTCTTGGGAAGCTGTGTTACAGTCTCAGGTTTACTGTGATCACCTAGATTCTGTGCTTACTAGATGAAATTCCGCAATAATTACTCAAACACCTTAAAATTCTGAAGCAGACATACAGGTATAATGTGGGCTAGAGAGAGTTCCATTTTCAAAGAATTCTTAGTTACAACATGTTGGCCACTGGACACTTCAGACTCGTACTTATAAATGTCAGTGAAACACTGGAGGTCCCCTAGCATCATTCCACAGGCCCTCTTCTATGTCATGATTTCTCCAATGAGTCCACATGGAGGCCAGGCCAGCTCTGTAGGATTTGACCTTAGGCAGTGGAGACGTGTGTTCTTAATCTCCAGCAGAACTTAGCTAGAAGGGATGTTTCAAATTGCTCTCACCATATATATTCATTATTAAATTTGACAGTTAAAGCACCAACTTTATGGAGATCTAAAAATACGTATAACAGACTTGACCCTACTACATGTGTTGTTTTGTCCTTACACTTAGCAAATACTAATTAAGCACCTACTATCTGCCGATTCCAGGCCACGGGACTATAACAGTGATCAAAAAATAGACCCAAATCCGTGGAGCTTACATTCTGGTAGAGGAGACAACTAACAAGTAACATACAGACTATGTGAGATGAAGAAAATAAAAGAGAGTGAGGGATTGCAAGCATACTCAGAGGGAGATGTTGCAGTTTTAAAGGTTGATTAGGAAGTGACTCACTGAGAAGGTGACATCTGAGTAAAGACCTGAAGGAGAGAAGAGAGCAGACTTATTGGGGGAAAGATTAGTCCAGGCAGGTGCACCAGCAGACTCAACATCCCCAAGGCAAGAGCACCCGTGATGTGTGTAAGAACCAGCAAAGGAGTCAGCATCTAAAAAGATGAGAGAAAGGGCGAGAGTAAACTAGGTGATCTCAGAGAGGTCAGGGTTCCTGGTGATGCAGGACCTTGTGGGTCCTTGTAAGGATTTGGGGGTTGACACTGAGCAACACAGGGGGCCACTGGAGGGTTGGAGATGAGGTATAGCATGATCTGACTTAGGGTTTAAGGATCACTCTACTGTGTTGAGAATAGATGTTAGGACCAAGGAGAAAAGTAGAGATATAGACAGAAAGTTGTTGCAGTAATCCAGGAGAGAAATGATGGTGATCTGCTCGGGGAAGGGAGTGGTGCTGAGGGGACAAGAAGTGGTTAGATTCTGATATGCTGCTCTGACATCAAATCAGCAAAGGGGAGAGGAAGAGAGTAGTCAAGGCCAAGCCTGAGGTTTCTGTCTAAGTTACTAGAAGGATGGAGTTGGCCTTAACCGAGACGGGTAAGGTGGTGGGAGGGACAGCTTTGGAGGGCGGTTCGGGGGATCGTTATCAGACACCCCAGTGGAGTTGCAAGAAGGCAGTCGGATTAATGAGTCTGAAGTTCAAGGACGGGGTCTAGACGGGAGATAAATTTAGGAGTCATCCGCATGAGACTGGATGAGCTCACCAAGAATGTGCATATGGATGGGAAATAGAAAAAAGAAGAGGTCCAAGGACAGAGCTACCCAGGAAGAACAGACCTAAACCCCAAGGAAGCTGTGGGGGAATGGGAGGAGATGGGACGAAAACTAAGAAAGTGCCCTGTCTGGAGAAAGCAGGCAAGGAGGAGGGAGAAACCGATGGGGTCAAATGCTGCTGCTGAGTCAAGTTAAGTCAAGTGCTAAAACCTCACCAGTCCATCTAACAAAGTAAAAGTAACTGGTACCTTGGAAAGAGAGCAGTTCTAACATTGGAGGTCAGTGTGGATTAGAGTGGACTCAGTTGAGACGAAGAGGACAGGAACTGGAGAGAATGTACAAACAAGTATTCCAAGGTGTCTTTTAAGGTGAGCAAAGGAACGTGGGGGTGACTAAAGGCAGAAATGAGTGGGGAGGGATTTTCTTTTAAGTTGTGTAAAGTAACCACGTGTCTGTATGCTGGTGGAAATGATTCTGTGTAGTGGGAAATTCATGATGTAAGAGAGGAGAATCCCTGGGGCTTGCCCTTGAATAAGAGAACAGGATTGGGATGCAGACTACAAGTGAGAGGTGACATGTAGGAGCAGAGAGCTGCCCTAGTAACAGGAGGGAGGGTGCAGAACAGGGGTGGTAGGTGGGTAGTGGGAGCTTTGGGAGATGTCTGGGGATGGTCAGTTTTCTCCGTGACATGGAAATCTTGGTCATTGGCCGAAAGTGAGGATAGCAGGGGAGGTAGTGTTTAGGCAGAGAGGAGAAGGTGTGAAATAGCTGTCTAGGAGTGTGGGACAGTGAACAGACGTTGGAAATACCATACCATCTTTTGGCAGAATTTAGGGCCCACTTGAGTTCTGTCATCATGAATGTAAGATTACACCGTGCAACATGGCTTTGCACAGCCACGTTTTACTGCAAGGATGCGAAGGTAGAGCAGACAATGCGGATCAAGGAGGACACTTACTGAATCCCCGGTCCTCGTGGTACGTTGGGTGTGGGAAATCAGACATCCCCACTTGAGAGGACTCTAGAAGAAACAGCAGCATCATGAAAGAGCTAGGATTTAGTTAGAGAAAAGCGAAGAAAACAATCTGAACAGAGGTTGAAATTTTGGAAGATGTTGGTGCCGTGTTCCAAGGTAGTGAGGAAGGGTTTCAAAAGTTTTGGAGGGTGGGTGATGGAGATGTGCTGAGCAAGATGGTGATTCTAGCGCAGGAGGTGAGTGATGACCTGTGGTCCAGACCTGAGTTTCTCCTGGAGAGCAGGTCTCAAAACAGGACTTGGTGACAAGACTGGGAGTTCTGGGGCATAGGGAACTGGGAGGGGGGCATCTTGCTAAAAGCCCGAGTCCTTGGGTCCTTTCTTCATTCCTACAGCTCTTTTCTCTCTGTAGATGTCATTGTTTCTTCAAACAAAGACATACAGGCAAGCCCAGTGTAGAGAATAAATCGAAGCAGAGTTTCCCTGGGTGAAAGCCAGAATTAGGGGAGGAGGGCCATGTCCCTCACAGGGTTCAGGGTTACTGCCTCAGCATTTCTAGGGGTCCTCGTATCTCAGGTCATAATCACTGCTCCGATGTTGATGAGAGACACCTGAGGAAAATAAAAGAATCATGTATGAGAAAGTAGAGATCATATATACCCAGTAATCACACAAGTCTTTTTAAATGTTATGCCAGCAGTGCAGAATCCTTTTTTCTTCCACATAATAAACTTTTCAAATAAACAGGTGGTTTGCAGTATCCCTTGGGATCTCTTTGTGTCATTTACGATCAGTATAGCATTACTGTTGTTAACTATTATGTACATAGAAGAAACCATAGTTTCGAACAGTCCTGACTTAGATCAGGTTCTCCAGAAGTAAACCACGAGGCAGAGGTTTGAATGCAAATGGTTTGTTATAGAAGTGCTCCCAGGAGAGTCCTGTAAGTGGGTGGAGCAAGCAGGAGAGAAAAGAAGGAGCCCAGAAAGTATACATTTAGAAGATGTCTCAAGGAGGTAGCTCTGGAGAGTAACAACTCAGGTTCCAACCTGATTGGACACAGGGCTTGTTTCCATACCTGTGAGGTCACAGCAAAGGAGAAAGTGGTGGACGGGGGAGCTGTGAACCCCTAGGTACTTCGAAGCAAAACATCTAGGAGCCTGAGGGCCATCCTTCAAAGCAAAGTAGAAGGTATGGGTCCTTGAAAGAAGATTGCGCCTGCCCACGCGTGTGCCCCCCCACCCCCCCACACACACGGGATCTAAGAACAAATCGGGGGAGCCACAGGACCTTCTGTAAGTGGAAAGCTTTCTTTCGAACGGCAAAGATAATCTGTGTAAAGATTAGCTTCAGAAGATATTAACGTCAGCTTTCAATTATCATCAAGCAGTTTTCTAATAGTCTGAATCTTGCTCCCTTTCCTCTTGCACTTGTAGCAAGATCATATTACTGCACATGTAGGGCCGAAGTTTGAGAAAATCCAGGTCAAGTGAGTGTGCATCTCTCATCAAATATATCCAAGCACAGGACTGAATGTGCTGTCTTTATTGAAAACAAAATGCATGTTTTAAAACTCCACTATTTTAGATGGATTTCACGCTTTCTCACTTCCATTAGTGTAAATATCAACACTGTTTAGCTATTTCAAAATTTACGTCTTTACAAATAGTTACTCTTATCTACATCCTCATATGTTTATTATAAGATGATTGTATTTTATTTTTCCCTTTAAATTTTGTCCTCTCTTCTAAGGATTAGGGAATCATTGTTTTAGAGTCCCTGTGTTAGATGTAATTTAGAGCTGTGTAACATCCAGCCCACTGACAGATTTAGAGATTAATTTCCAGACCTCTTGTGGTGCAAGGGAAGCTCCTTAAGATTTTGAAAATGGCAATACTATTGACTCCCTACCACTAAAGGTTACTTGTATGGGTATCCACACCAATGTAAAAGGAAAGTTTAAGTGTGGTAAATATCAATGTTGTTTTGCTTTATGGAAAAAACCTGTGCATAGGGGAAAAAGGCAATTTATGGAACAAGAAATAGTTTATCCTTCATAAGGACATCTTATACAGATACATTTCCCTCCTTTCATTCTGTAAGGCTAACATTGCTGTTGCTAAACTGATATTTGCACAGGAAAAATAGTTCAGTAGTTTTGAACAGTCATGTCTTAGGTCAGGTTCTCCAGAAGCAAACCGTAAGCCAAAGATTTGATGCTAGAGATAGACAGAAAGAGAAATTTGACTGTGACTTACATGCTATTTAGATTATATTGAGAGTTAGTAGAAAACCTTTTTTTTTTTTCCTCCCAAGATTTTGGCTTAGATACATCTCTAAATATGTGTTTGCTATATTTTAAAGTAAGTGCACTTTTAGGGGAATTTAATCCATATGTTACACATAAATCATCCAAATGTTTTATTAGAGCTACACGATGTCTAAGGTGCCTTTTGAGCTTTTTTAATAGTCCTTATATTCTCTGCTGAAAAGCAGCAGGTACGTTGCCAAGAGTAAACAAATCAAATAGCAAAAGGTTTGAGTTCAGTTTGAAATGCTTAGCCTATTATTTTTGATGGGGTTCTGAACTTGGCAATGCACATTCCCAATTCCTGCCTGGAGGGCAAAGTGAAAACAATTTGAACACTGTATTTCCCAGTCGGGTCATTGACATTTGAGAATAATGTAGTACAGACAGAATCAGCATGTTTGGCAGGTGAGTGATACTTAATGTGACTTCAGAAAGTTACTTTCTCCACTTTGCAGAAGTCCGTGGCGTGGAACAATGTTATCCACACTGCAAAACAAAAGTTAGGACAGACAGCCATCACGGGATCCATACGGGGAGTTTATCTGTTTCTCTCGTGCATCTTTAGGTGGAATGGTTGAAAAATGAAGACATCATTGATCCTGTTGAAGATCGGAATTTTTATATTACTATTGATCACAACCTCATCATCAAGCAGGCCCGCCTCTCGGATACTGCCAACTATACTTGTGTTGCCAAAAACATTGTCGCCAAGAGGAAAAGCACGACCGCAACTGTCATAGTCTATGGTGAGTGGGCTTTTGGGGTCTCAATCTAGTTGAGGTCAAACTGCAGTTTCTCATTTTAATCTTAAAATACCAGGTGAAGAGGCCCCTTTTCAATCCCCATGGCGGCTCTCTTCCAGCGTCTCATGTGGACATTGAGGTTTAACAGCCTTCCTGATACTCATAGAAAAACTAGACTTAGAAATCCCTAGTCCTTTGTCAGTCAGTTTATAAGAGAATGAAGGAAATCTACCTAAGTACCAGGACGGTTCCCTGCTTCCCTAGGCCCTCCCGCTCTCCATAGCCTGGACTACAGAGATCTAGAGGGAATTCCGAGATGAAGATGCTTCAGGCAGTCTGCTGCTCTTTCTGTGGGCCTCAGGAGAGTCATTGCAAAACCTCAGGTAAACTGGAGCTGACATGCTCTCCGAACACATCGGAGCAACTTGAACTCCCTAGAACTTGCTTTACACTCCACCAGGGGCATCCAGAGTGAAGACAAGGGCTGCCATTGTCAAGCAGCCCTAATCCTAACCCTGTAGCAAGTTTCGACATGATGACTTCTTCAGAAAGCTGCTCTTCCACTCTCTGGCCCTTTCTAATCCATCTCATCCCTAGGCCTATCATTTCTGCAGAAGTACTAAATGATTCTGCCCCCAGTTTTGCTGCAGCACGTGATGCTTTTATCTGCCTGTCTGCTTCGGCACTCAGTGGTTTTCTCATCATTTCACTCGTAGTTCCATCGCCCCAGCTAAGCTTTTAAGCTCCTTGGTAGACTAAGAGAACAGCCCTGTAAATTTATGTATTTCTCACAGTGTTAGATACATAGTAGGTCTTCATATTCTTGATGAGTTATTGTCTCAGAGGAAACTGAATGACCCTGAGAAATATTTTGAGGTTCTGCCACCTCCGGAATGACATGGCTACCACTTAGAATGTAAGGAAGCTCTTCATGGCCGCTTCAGTGTTAAATGGCCCTCCAGGAGATTTGTCTAAATGACTACGAAAGAAGGACAGCCACGAGTATGTGGCTCATGGCCCTCGCTTACTGCAGGTAGTGCCATTTGGCTGGATGTGTCCTCACGCTATAGGGTGTTATGAGAACAGAAACCACTGTGATGTGTTCGAAAGGCTGAATGTAGTGATGCTTTAAAACCGTCATTTTCATTTCAGGACAGATGCATAATATTTGTTTCAAATCCTCTGAATACTCTGAAGTTAAATTTCCTTAAGTCACAATGAAACGTTTCCCACTTTGTCTTTTTCTAAACTCTCTGAACGACTTAATTAACAGCATTGGAAATGGAAAAGAGAAGTGGGGCACATCACAGCTTGTATCAGTCATAAATAACTAATGAAGGCAGACTCTAAATAGATGTGTTACATAGATGTTTAATATACATGCAGATCTCTTTTCCTATGTGTGGCATGCTTTCAGTATCCATAAGCACAAGCTGAACATTGTCTTTAGGAAGAATCAAACACAACCAACTAAAGCATTTTGAGTTTAGAAAACAGCATGGGACTAGGGGTCAGGACTCTTATGTTCTAGGCCTAGTTCTATCACCAACTGACCTTCAGTTGGTCACTTAAACAGAATGCTCGGAGCCCGTATCTCCTTCTCTGTAAAATGAGGGAATCAGCCTAGGATCTTCAAGACCTGTCTTTTCTCTAAAAGTTTATGATATTGGCTTGCCAGTGTGTTGGTAAGCAATTTATACTGACAATTCCATGACATTTTGAGTTTTGTGAAGTTAAGTGGATTAAATTGCTTTTTGGAATGCTAAATGCAACTCTACCTGTCAAACATCAGCTTGTCCTTTTCATGGCCTCGTAAAATAAGTTGTCCAAGGCTCATAGGTTGGACTCACTAATAGTCCACAGAAAAACATATATATGTAACCGGTATTTCATTTTAGAGTCTGTTGTATATATTTAATTTTGTTAGCATCATTTTTAGTTTGCAAATATACATTATAGAAAATTTGGGAAACACAGAAAAACGTTCAAAGAAAAAAATACCTATAATCCTGTCCTTTTGTCATCCAGAGGTAGCTTTAAAAAAGATTGATGTGTATACGACTGGAATTTTCTTAGCATAAATAGGATTTTAAAATAAGGATTCTAAATATATTTTTTTACTTAACGCATAATGTTGCAATATCCATGTATTATTAAATAGACTTCTACAGCATCATTTTTTAAATTTATTTTTTAATTGAAGTATGATTAAATTACAATGTTGTGTTAATTACTGCTGTACAGCAAAGTGACTCAGTTATACATACATATATATATATATACACACATTCTTTTCTGTTATGGTTTATCACAGGATATTGAATATAGTTCCCTGTTCTATACAGTAGGACCTTGTTGTTTATCCATTCTCTGTATAATAGTTTGCATCTGCTAATCCCAAACTCCCAATCCCTCCTTCCCCCACTCCCCTCCCCCTTGACAACCGTAAGTCTCTTCTCTATATCCCTTATTCTGTTTCTGTTTCATAGATAGGTTCATTTGTGTCATATTTTAGATTCTACCTGTAAGTAATATTGTATTTACCTTTCTCTTTCTGACTCACTTCACTTAGTATGATAATCTCTAGGTACATCCATGTTGCTGCACATGGCATTATTTTGTCCTTTTTTATGGCTAAGTAGTATTCTATTGTATATATGTACCACGTTTTTTTTTTAAATAAGGCTGTGATGGCTAGCCCTTTTTTCCCCTTTATTTATTTTTTGGCTGCATCGGGTCTTAGGTGCGGCATACGGGATCTTTTTTGAGGCATGCAGGATCTTTTGTTGTGGCGCGCAGGCCTCTCTCTAGTTGTGGCATGTGGGTTTTTCTTTCTCTAGTTGTGTGCGGGCTCCAGAGCATCTGCGCTCTGTAGTTTGCAGCACGTGGGCTCTCTCGTTGAGGTGCACAAGCTCAGTAGTTGTAGCACACAGGCTTATCTGTCCCATGGCATGTGAGGTCTTAATTCCCCCACGAGGGATCGAACCGGCGTCCCCTGCATTGGAAGGAGGATTCTTTACCACTGGACAACAAGGGAAGTCCCTGTACATCTTCTTTATCCATTCACCTGTCGATTGACATTTAGGTTGTTGACGTGTCTTGGCTATTGTGAATAGTGCTGCTACGAACATAGGGTGCATGTATACTGAGTCATTTCCAATAGCTGCCTGGGAGTCAATCTCACGAACATACATGTTTACCATGTTCCTATTATTGAACATCACAATTGATTTCAGTTTATCTTTATATAAAAAATAACTCTCCAGTGAAAAATAGTCTATGTCTGTATGTATAACACATTCATGATTATTGTCTATTGCAGAAGTTTCTAGAGAAGGAGATGATGGGCATATGATGTTCACATGTAAGGTTTGTGTTATCTGAGTAACACTATTCTTTACCATCAGGAAGCAGATACATATACTAGTTGTGCCGTGTTTTAACCACCAGCAAATAATTTTTGTTAGAAATTGCTTAATTAAAATGATTTCACAGACTCATATATTGAAATACAAAAGTATGTCAGAGTATTTTCTAGAGCAAGATCTACAGACGTAGTGAACATAGTGTTAGGGAGTAGGTTTTTAAAATATATATATATATATTTATTTATTTATTGGCTGTGTTGAGTCTTCGTTGCTGTGCGTGGGCTTCCTCTAGCTGTGGCGAGCAGGGGCTACTCTTCATTGCGGTGCACGGGCTACTCTTCATTGTGGTGCACGGGCTTCTCATTGCTGTGGCTTCTCTTGTTGCAGAGCACCGGCCCTAGGCATGCAAGCTTCAGTAGTTGTGGCTCACGGACTCCAGAGCGCAGGCTCAGTAGTTGCGGCGCACGGGCTTAGTTGCTCCGCGGCATGTGGGATCTTCCTGGACCAGGGCTCGAACCCGTGTCCCCTGCATTGGCAGGAGGATTCTTAACCACTGCACCACCAGGGAAGTCCCAGGGAGTAGGTTTTATCATCACACCTATACTGACAGCTCCACCAAACACCGTAAATACCCTTTATACACAAAATAGGTGTCCATTTCAGTTACATCAACTAATCGCTAATTCATTCAAATAGATACTCAATTAGTTAAAAATCCAGCTCTCAAGACTTCTTTAAAAACTAGATTCACTTATTAATGAAACTAACTAAAAGTCCTTAAATGGTTATAAAGTTTACATATGCTAAAGAAAAATAATCAGTCATCTGTTATTAAGAAAAGGCTCAATGATTTTATCAGTTTCCATGCTTCATAGTCACTCACAGCCTTGGTGTAAGGATGTAAACATATATTATTTGAGATAAGTTGCCCAAAGTAATTTTTGGCGCTTTACTAGGTAAGAGGATTTTTTTTAAAACAACACTGGCTAAGGAGAGGAGAACACAGTCCTATTTTCTGAATAGGTAAATAGATGTTGATAATTCATTTTATTTGTCTCTGTGCTTAGATTCTTCAGCTCTGCAATTTTATTTTATTTTATTTTTTTTAACATCTTTATTGGAATATAATTGCTTTACAATGATGTGTTAGTTTCTGCTTTATAACAAAGTGAACCAGCTATACATATACATATATCCCCGTATCTCTTCCGTCTTGCGTCTCCCTCCCACCCTCCCTATCCCACCCCTCTAGGTGGTCTCAAAGCACCAAGCTGATCTCCCTGTGCTATGTGGCTGCTTCCCACTGGCTATC
This sequence comes from Grampus griseus, assembly GCF_964374135.1. NCBI lineage: Eukaryota > Metazoa > Chordata > Mammalia > Artiodactyla > Delphinidae > Grampus > Grampus griseus. The sequence goes on along the minus strand of NC_138997.1, from coordinate 13,685,268 downwards.
TATTTTACATTTGGTAGTGTATATATGTCCATGCCACTCTCTCACTTCGTCCCAGCTTATCCTTCCCCCTCCCCGTGTCCTCAAGTCCATTCTCTATGTCTGCGTCTTTATTCCTGTCCTGCCCCTAGGTTCTTCAGAACCTTTTTTTTTTTCTTTTTCAGATTCCATATATATGTGTTAGCATATGGTATTTGTTTTTCTCTTACTGACTTACTTCACTCTGTATGACAGACTCTAGGTCCATCCACCTCATTACAAATAACTCAATTTCATTTCTTTTTATGCCTGAGTAATATTCCATTGTGTATACGTGTGAAATGATATCCAGGGTCTCTTATAGCTTTGAAGTTTTTGATTTTTTTATGGTCACTTGGGATACAACTTTTATGTGTTGTGTGTGGTTTGTGTGTCTCTGTGTGTATGCACATATGTTAAATTCACATTTTATTTTTTATCTCTTTCCAGTAAACGGTGGCTGGTCTACCTGGACAGAGTGGTCCGTGTGTAATAGCCGCTGTGGACGAGGGTATCAGAAGCGCACAAGGACCTGCACCAACCCAGCCCCACTCAATGGTGGTGCCTTCTGTGAAGGGCAGAGTGTGCAGAAAATAGCCTGCACCACGTTATGCCCAGGTAAGCAACCCAGCGCTCTCCTTCCAAATGTCTCCTCCCATTCTAGAAATGTTTTAGGGTATATATACAAATCTTTAGTCTTTTTTTTTTCTTTTGGCTGTGTTGGGTCTTCATTGCTGCTCACGGGCTTTTTCTAGTTGCAGTGGGCGGGGGCTACTCTTCCTTGCGGTGCACAGGCTTCTCATTGCGGTGGCTTCTCTTGTTGCAGAGCACAGGTTCTAGGCATGTGGACTTCAGTAGTTGCAGCACACGGGCTCAGTAGTTGTGGCTCACAGGCTCTAGAGCCCAGGCTCAGTAGTTGTGGTGTACAGGCTTAGTTGCTCCGCAGCATGTGGGATCTTCCCGGACCAGGGCTCGAACCTGTGTCCCCTGCCCTGGCAGGTGGATTCTTAACCACTGCGCCACCAGGGAAGTCCCACAAAGCCTTATTCTTCGCAGGAGTGTGTGGTAAACATTATTTAAATCCATCATCCCATTCAGTGCTTACATTGCTGGGACCTCAGGTCTTTTCCCCCAAAAGAGTACTTAACTTTATTACCCTAACATACAAAATAGTATAAAACAAGAGATTAAACACACATAAACATAATCCCTCTCTATTACTCAACAAAACTGTTGGAACCAAGATTGCAGGATCTGTAATTCAAGGCATTTGAGCAGCATTGAAAGCCACACGTTTAGGATAACAACCTTGATCTCCAGAAAGCCATGGAAATTAATTGGAACTGAAATTTAGAAAATGTTTTAGGTGAAGTACTTGATATTTGGTGTCAGTTTCTGGGCAAAGGCAAATAAAACATCTGGAATGAATTAAAAGGAAGTCTAAGCTTTCTGACACATGAGCTAATGGATTTTGAAAATACAGTGCAGTCATCTATTATCTGTACATGTTGGTCACCTATTTTTGAGTTATTTGCAATGGTACCTATAGCAAGATTGCATCCCTTTGCCTCTGAACATCTTTCTGTGCTATCTCATGTTGTCCCAAGGTCTTATCCTGTGGGAAATTGAAGTTAATATTTGCCAAAACCAAAACCCACTAAAATATCCAATTATAAAATATATTAAAAAAATTAAGCTCAAATTATTTTGTAATAACCCATAAATTTATCGTATCCCATTGGGGTAGCTATTATATTGTCACTTTCATTATTTAGATACAAAGACTACTTACTTCCCTTTATTGTGCCTAACTTATGTCAGGTTCATCCTTTTAGTAGAACTTTCTCAGAGATGGGTTGGAGAAGTGAACTGGAGAGAAAACCATAATATAAATTTTATATTCCTGTTTTCATTTCTGAATATCAAAACAGTATCCCACACTGAACCCTTTGAGAGCTTTTATTTATGGAACAAACTTTGACACTTAGCTAGGCTAAGTATTTCAGTATTTTCTCTTGTACGCTCCTATATTTTGTCTGCATACTGACTCCCACAATTAGAAATGCACTGAGCATTTAGTGGAAATAGAAATGTGTGTTTGTGTGTGTACTTTGGGATGGTCTAGGTCAAAGCAAATGTCTTTTCTTCAGATGGCTGGGAGTTGCTTATATAGCTAACTGTACAATTGAAATATTAATACTTTCATCATTTTTTCATGTGGGCATATTTATATCTCTATACATATTATGCATAATACATATAGTTATACAATAATTTGAATATGAAATCACACAGATTTCCCAAACTATGTAGATTATTAAAATTGATCTAATTTCTGTCAATATGTAGGTATAACACGTGTACATTGCATGTTCAATAAATGATGTTTGTGATTGTCTTACATTGAATCCTAGATGATTATTTATGTATTTCAGGGAAATTTTTAAAAATTTAACTTATTTTAATATTTTCCTCTTATTTATGTAAGAACCTTTAAAGAATGTACTAGAGTATTTAAGTTATGTGTTTTTAAAATAGAGATATCTTAGCTCTTTATCACTGAAGTTTACTAACAAGTCAAGCACAAAAATTAAGAAGAAAGTGAATCTATTCTAAATGACTGAATCACAGGAATTCAGGAATGTGAATTAATTCACATTAAGGAATGTGCTTAAATATTATTTTTAAAATAAAAATAGCAACATATATCATCAAATAATGGAATGAAATCATCAAATAATAAATGGAAAATAATATAGACTTCAAGAAGTCATTGCAGAAGATGTTAGAATCAAGCAGCATGGATGAAAAAATAAAAAGAGTGTATAGGATGTAGATGAGGGGTGCAGGTAGATGGATGGATGGATGGATGGATGGATGGATTTCTTCCACACTCTACCAGCCTCTTCTCCTGAACCCCACAGAGGTTTACTTGCACTACCCACATTACATTATGCAGGAAGGAATCTTGGATCCAAAAAGAGGTTCCCTAATTTTCAATCCAAAATCCAGACATTTCCCCTTTAATAGAGAAACCACCAGGATTTACTTTTATGCAGCTCCTGGTGACAGCTTTGGTTTCTGTGTGTCCCATTAAGCTTCCGTTTGCTTGGTCAGTGAAGAAATAGTCACACACCTCGTAAGGGAAGTTCGAAGAGCCCACACAATGTATGTAGAGCATGCACTACTTCAGCAGTTAAAATGAATGCAGTGTTCCTCGGCGGGGGAGGGGGGGCGGGGGGGGCATTTTCTTCAGTGTTTGGTGTTGTTTTGTTTCTGCTTGTGCTCTGCTCCTCTCTGCCCTCAAAAAGTTCCTTCTCCCTTTGACCCGATGCTGGTTTTTGTGTGGCAGTGGATGGCAGGTGGACCTCATGGAGCAAGTGGTCAACTTGTGGGACCGAGTGCACGCACTGGCGCAGGAGGGAGTGCACGGCACCAGCCCCCAAGAACGGAGGCAAGGACTGCGATGGCCTCGTCCTGCAATCCAAGAACTGCACGGATGGTCTGTGCATGCAGAGTAAGTCTATTTGAGCAAACGACAGACACTGGGGAGGTCTGGGGTTTAACCATTTGGATTTCTTTAAAGGAAATATCAAAAAATAAAAATTTCTTAAACAAAAATGCAGTACTATACCAATATCATGGGTCTCTGTCAAAATTGAAAAAAATGAATCTCCCAGAACACAGTATGAAAAATAACTGTATCCAGTTAACAAATGACACACACAGTATTGCTTTTCCATGAGCAAAAAGGGATTTAGTTGTTTCCATGGAGGGGCTGTCATTCTTTTCAGGGCAGGGAAGTGCTACTCAGTTTTATTATAGTGCACAAAAGGGCACCCTAAACTTCTAATAGAGTCACATGACTTCCAAAAAGTAAGCTATTTATTTCTAATTCATGGCTGTTACTGAACCAGTGTCCATGAAATTTAAAATATATGTATAAGGACAGGAAATATTTCTGCAAGTAGATTTACCAGTTTACAAGTGTTTAGTGTGAACATCTTCACAACACCTTGAATATGCTGGGTTTGTATTAGAAATTATAACATTTATCTAAAGGGACTAATGTTTATAAAACATAAATTTTTAAAAATGGGTGTAGACGATTGGCTCAAGAATATAATAGGTGCTATAAGCTAAATATTCCACATTTTTCATGGCCTTTTTCCTTAGATTTTCTTAATGAGATGGTTTGATTTGCATATTTGCAGACTCTCACTCCTCTATTGAGGAGCCCTTAGATGTACAGAATTTACCATCCCTTTTATGACCATGAATTAAGGTACTAAGAATTGTTCTGAAATCACACCTATAACAGACGAATGGATCAAACAGTGTGCTGTCTTTGGATCTTACCTAATGGCAGCCAAATGTTGACATTTCTTATAACACATTACAGATTGCTTGTGGAATATATTTGTATTTGTCATTTAAGAATAAGATATTTTCAGCACATTTATGAAATTCTGTTTACTTTCCAGAGTCTGTACACACAGGGACCTTTAAAAAGAAACCTTACTTAAAATACAAATAGGTAATTACATTGCTGACACAGAATAAAAATCCAGTGGGCCTCTTATTTTTCTGTCCACGGTACATGGTATTCTTTGAGAACAGACTGCAGCTGGGTGTAAAGCATAGCTTCTGGTTGTGATTTGGGAACGACTGCTGTGCATCTGAGTTTGTACCAGAAACACAGAATGAAAAGAATACAGCTCTTTTACTAACCATTTATCCAGAGATCCAGGGTTTGTTCCTCTTGGTGTTAGTCTGAGTTGACGATTAAAATGAAAACATACCATACACAAGTTATTTTTTAACATTTTTATAATTTAGTATTCTTGTAGTGCTGAGCAAATTGATTCATGTGATTGAAAGTAGCAATATTTGAAGTTTCTCTCTGTCACTCCCTTTCTCAATATTATACTTTTCAACTTTGGGTGATTTAATGCCTACTGTTTCTATTGTGCATAATTTTAAATTCCTAAAGCAACATATTTAACAAGGAGTACAATGCTGCAAGATGGAACATTGGGCCTTTTATTACTTACACAGATGACACATTATAAATTATGACATTTGTCAAATACAAGCATGAAATATTCAAGTTAACACTTTCATGACATAGCATCCCCTTAGCATCTAGCTGATTTCTTACAGCATTAATAGAATTTTTTCTAATGATTGGATGTTTACCAATAATGATGGCGTGAGGTGTGTGTGTAAGTAAGGAAAGGAAATGAGGCTACAAGAGGTGTTATTTGTTTATTTATCAAGTCTCCTATTAGCCTGGAACATTTGGGTGTTTGAATTAATTAGTTAAAAAGCTGTTTCATAATTCTGATTTGCTGTAGTAACAGTTTCTACTAGGTCAATAAACTCTTTCATCTGCCCTGCTGTATCTACTCTAGTGCAAAGGAGAACTGTAGTTTGTGCTATTATTGATTTCCTCAGTCATAAAAACCTCAGATACTGTTGCACTGAATAATTATAGTATTTTACAGTGAAAGCTATAGTTTCTGTTTACCAGTAAGCTGGGTGTTTCTGGCATAGTATTGCTGACAAAGTTTTGCAAAGAAATGATAATGTTCTTGGTCCTTATTTTGGAAAACAAAAGGCTTTCTGATAGTGTAAGTACCAAACTTGTAAGAGGGACATGGTCTGCATTAAGAAAAAGAATGGGAGTAGAAAAGAGCTAGAAACTTGCAGTTGACAATTAGGAGTTATCATTTAATGTTTATGTACTTTAGGAAAATTAGTGTCTTCAATGCACTGATAATATTGCAATACTGATAAAGAGCTATTTATCTCAAAGTAAAGCTAGCCTACTTACCATTGGACTAGGGAGGCAGTACAACCTCTGAATCTACTCAAAATTGTCTACAAATGATTTGGATATAAATGTAGATATACTGCTAGGAAGGAGAAATTTGGAGTTCATAATGGATGTCAGTAGAATTCAGAGTTACATAGATAACACAGTGTAGTATATTTTAAAAGTCAGATTGGTACTTAAGAGCAATACAATGTGAAATATATAGAAAATATTGCTTCAGTGTTTATTCACTAATTTGTTCAAAATAATATTCAGACATATTTCTTCCTTAGCCATTTCTCTCATTATAAATACCTTTGACTCAAAATATGTAGAAATATTGGATAAAATGTTTAAGCTTAAAAGACATACACACATTTGGAGTGTGTGTGTGTGTGTGTGAGTGTGTGAGAGAGAGAGAGAGAGAGAGAGAGAGGGCATATCAAGCTCAAAAGAAAGAGAAATCCTCAAGTGGCAGAAATGAAGTAGGAACTCAAATCTAGAGAAGTATACCTCTGTGAGTGGACACCAGAATAACCAAGAGGAGCATTAGACATGGATGTAAGTCCTAGGGATTAGACTTTAGGATTTCAGTTCTGAGGCTGAGAGTTGAAAGCCAGAACCTTGCATAAAACTGGGTCTCATAAATGGCTGCTCTCACCATGAAAAATAACTAGAAATTTTTTACCCATCAGCCCAGCGAAGCTACAGGAAAATTCACGGTAGAGAAGAGAAAAATGAAGTCTTCACTTAAACCTGTGATAAAACCACACTCCGACACCCAGTTCTGGGTATGGAGTCTAAGATACAGTACAGGGAACAAAAAGCAAAGTATGTGCAGTTTATAAAGTTAGTAAAACTGGGGTACCAGTGGAAGTGAACAGCAAGCCATTTTCTAGAGTTCTTTTCACAACCCAAGTGCATTGGTCTATGATAAAGATAGCCCACTCCTGAAAATGAATTTACAACATAAAGTTTTGTATCACCCAAGGGAATAGTCTGCTGTAAGAGAGAGTTGGCAACATAATAAATAGGTGAGTTAGTACTTTAATAACATGGACTCCTACAGCAATCTGAGTGAGACTATAAAATAAATAAAAATTAAAAGACAGACTATTTTTAAAAGAGTATAAGCACAAATGAAAGAAAAGAATATTATAAAGAGGACAGACAGATTTGGGGAAAAATCAAATGGAATGTGATCCACTGAAAGTTAGAACTCAATGGAAAATTAAACAGCAGATCAGATCAGAGGCAGCTTTAGATAAAGCTGAAGAGAAAATTGGTAAACTGGAATGTAGATCTCATGAAACTTTTCAGAATACAAGGAGGAAAGATAGAATGAGTGATTATATAAAAGGTAGGTTAAAACACATGGAAGATAGAATGAAAAAGTCCCACATTTATTATTCAAGAGAGCAAAATTTAAAGTTTTTGAGATAATCAAGATTAGAGCTTACTACTCACAAACTCTTAATGAATAAACTACTAAAAATATGAAAATCGATTCTTTAAAAAATTGAGGGACCAGTTAAGGGGCAGTTAAAAATAAAATGGAACTAAACTATAGATGGCATTAACACAGAATATGGGAAGGTGTAATCTAAGTTAAAATGTTCTAATTTTTGTGTGTTGTTCAGGAAAAGAACAGTAATACTACTTGTGTTAAGCTTTACTGATTCAAGTGTCCCAATTAAAATGTTAAGACTGACTACACACATAAAGGTTGAATATATAAATTCAAAATAAGATTTTTAAGGGCAGAAAAGGAGCAAAAAGGAAAGAAAAAGTATAGTTAAATGAAAACAAATAAGATGGTATATATTAGGGATTATCATATATCAAGGATAATAATGTAAATGAATTAAATTTACCTGTTAAAGGAAATTCAAAATTACAGGAAAAATCCAGTTTTACATTGTTTATGAGAGACATACTTAAATCACAATTATAGAGAAATATTGAAAGTTAAGAAATGGAACTTACAGTGTAGTTCTATCTTTATTTTAAAATGTCCAATTAATGGCTTTGACTATCTAATTGGGCCATTCTTTTTTTTTGCGGTACGCGGGCCTCTCACTGTTGCGGCCTCTCCCGTTGCGGAGCACAGGCTCCGGACGCGCAGGCTCAGTGGCCATGGCTCATGGCCCAGCTGCTTCGCGGCATGTGGGATCTTCCCGGACCGGGGCACGAACCCGTGTCCCCTGCATCGGCAGGCGGGCTCTCAACCACTGCGCCACCAGGGAAGCCCTAATTGGGCCATTCTTAATTCCATTTCCCATTTTGCCTAAGTAACACATATTAGAGATTGGTTTTGCTCATAGTTTTAATTTAGATACTTTTTTTCCCTTAGACTTTATAGTTTTTAGAATGTTTAATTTTTTTTTTTTTTTTTTTGCGGTACGCGGGCCTCTCACTGCTGTGGCCTCTCCCGCTGCGGAGCACAGGCTCTGGATGCGCAGGCTCAGCGGCCATGGCTCACGAGCCCAGTGGCTCTGCGGCATGTGGGATCTTCCCGGACCGGGGCACGAACCCGCGTCCCCTGCATCGGCAGGCGGACCCTCAACCACTGCGCCACCAGGGAAGCTCCTAGAATGTTTAATTTTTTGTTGGATAATTAAAAGTTTTCTAAATTGTTTACCAAATTTTTTGTGTAAGACATCTTAAAAATACAGATGTTTCCTCAATGCCAACTGAAGTTTTTAACCAAAAGACTTCGAGGTTATTTATTTACAAAATTATTCAATATTTTAAAGATATAATAATGCTAAATGTTAGCAAATGTGCACTAAAGTAGAATCTCTTGTATTTTGCAAATGGGAACACAAATTTTTGTGATTATTTGGGGAAGCAGTTTGACAATATGAGTTAAGAGCTTTAAAGTTATTCCTCTCCTTTGATCCAAGAATCCTGTATCAGTGAATAAGTTTTAAGTAATTAACATGAATACCTAAAGTATATGTGCCAAATACGTTCATATTCTTTGTAGTTTATTGTAAAAAACACAAAAGTCCAATACTAGAGCAATGATTAAGTAATAAATGCTATTTCCATAAGGTGGAATATCATATAGCCACTAAAATATTTATGGTGGTTTAACATGGAAAAGCAGAATATGGATTTATGTATGCATTCAGTCATAACTATATAAAAGTAAGCTTAGGGAAAAAGATGAATGAAATTTATTTATTTACACTAGTGAGATAACAGGTAATTTTTTTCTTTTTCAATATGCTTTCAATTCTCAATATTCTTTGTATTTAGTATTTCATTATGCTTATAATTGTAAATGACTTTTTAAAAAGGAGTGTTGAGGATTGGCTAGAACAACTGCGTGATCTTGGAAACAGGAGTCTCATTTCGTTATTTGAGATGTAGCAATATCACTGATCTGTCCTGGGAATTTGGTCACATTGATTCAAATTAGATTAGATTTAGATTAGGTTACGTAAAAAGTAATTGCATAAAATACTTGTATAAAATCCTAGTTGTATAAAATCCTTGGTGGCAAGAGTTACTTATAGCCAGTAAACCAAGTACATATACAAAAGGATTGTGAAGACATGGGGATTTAGAACTGAATTACAGTTTTGCATTATTTCCTAGTTGCTTATCATATACATATCACTCTGTCCTTGCAACCATACTTATTCTTAAACTCTTTAGTAAATTGGATTCATTATGTGGTGCTATATAATTTCATTTGTGAAAAAAGGTCATGGTCTTTAAGCAATTTCAGATGCTCCACTAAATTTTTAAGCTGTCCAAACACATTAGTTATTGAAGTATAACATGTATCATGTATATATTACACTGGGTATATCCTCAGTGGTCTGGAAAAGTACTTACACTGGAGACACCACTTTCAAATTAAGAACTTCCAGGAATTGGTGTTATTTCACTAGAATACATTGTTAAAGGATAATTAAAAACTGTTAAGCGTCACTTAATATACCAGAAAGAAGTTGGGCATTATTGGTTTATAAGCACATTGCTAATTAGAAAACAAAATTTAATATTGGAGTTCTTAGGTATGCTAAGAGATACGGATTGCATGGAACAAGAAAGGGTAAATGACTTGGAGTGTTTTTCACTACTGAAAATAAGCACACATGTCTGGTATCTTGGATACAAGAAAGTTAACATTAATAATAGATAAGACCGTTTTTTACTTAACAATACTATAGAATAGTGTATCTTATTCAGAAGGCAGTAATGGAAGGTCTCTTGTGCTGCGTACCCATTTAGGTTTTTTTATATCATCTCTAAGATGATATGAAAGTAGCTCCAGTTCTTGCCATATGGTTTTGAAATAGGATTTGCATAAAATGGTTTAGGGGAGAAAGAGAGCGGACACACTAGACACAGAAAGAGGTACAAGAGAATAAAAAAAAGCACTTAAGACAATCCCCCAAACTGCTAAGCCAATAAGCGTATTTACCATTTATGTTGAAATACGACTGTATTACCAAGACCTGATAACTTTTAACTTTTATAATCTTTATAATGAATCTGTAGTAAGATCTGCTCTGTTATGGTTGGCATATAATGGTTTAATCCATGCTTACCTCTTACTTTTGAAAATAGCAACCTAAGGACTATATATGTGGTTTGGTCCAGAAATGGTACATTGTATATACTTATGAATACACTCAAGTAGATTATTACGTTACCACAGCTATTCCTACAGACTTTGGTTTTTAATCCCATTTGAAGATTGGAGTCTCACATAGAGATATGTAAGAGTTCAAATCTGAATTTAGAATTACTCCTTCTTGCTGAAGAGGGTTTATGCCACAGTAGACAAATTAGAAATTGCAATTTACAAACAAGAACTGCCTAGAATTGTGCCTGCATCAGTGAACTGCCTGACTTTGGGAAATTAAAATGTTATGCAGTCTGCAAATTTAGCACTTTCTACTCATTAAAAAATTTACAGGTCACCCTGCTCTTCCATTAATTCTCACTTACAGAGGAAGTGGCAGAACTCTGTGTGTGAATTGTAGTCTGGACACACTGCATACCAGGGCCCCCAGAATCCCAGGTGCATTTAATGTGAGGAAGTAATTAACTTTACAAATAGGCTGCTCTTCACTTTAGCCTGGTGCGTTTATCATCGCTATGGTAGGCGTTTGAGAAGGCGTTAGTCAGTTTCCAGTGAAATTCTTGTCAACACAGCAGTTTGATAGGAAAGCATAATTGTGAGTGTCAGACAGTGAGTGCTTTTATCTATAGTTTGGAAGAAGTTGATGTCATAGCTGTGTTTGTATAGTCCTTGATATGCGTAGTGTCCCAGCTGGCAAATAAATATTCTGTCCGTGGACTGGCTGCCCAACACAGTGCTCTGCTGTCTCCGGTATAATGAGTGTGGTTTACTTTTTCATTTTTTCCTTTCTGGTAAAACATTTTCCTGATTTTGAAAGCACGGATGTGGTTAGGAACTTTAGCCCGCAGAAACCTGCTGAACACCTAGGGAGCCCCAAACAGATTGGTGTGAGAGGACAAATGCAAAGTCTTCAGCTTCCAGGATGCAAAGTAAACTCCAAGGGGATTAAGAAGGGTACCACCTTTCACAACTGCAGCAAAGCTAGGACTCCTTCAAGATCCCATAGGGGCAGGCCAGCGCTTTTGCTTGTTTTCTTTTTGCCTAAAAACCCAGCAGATAGGGTGATGTATGCTAGGAATTGGCCTCTTTACTTCAGGACTTTTCATCACTTTACTTTTTCTATCCGATGTCTTTAATACTATGGATTTATTTATCACTGCCTTTGGATTTAATAATTTATCCCTTTTTCTGAAGGAGCGTTGATGGGAATAGAAAATACTGCACTGAAAACGCTTGGGCAGCTGATCTGTGGGTTTGATTTTACTCAACTGTTGGATTAAATGTCAGACATTTATTCGTCACCTTCTGTGGGTCACGAGATAAGGGTTTTATATTTGAGATGTCCATTCCCTGCTGTTCACTTTCAGAAGGGTGTGGTTGTCAATGTTAGGAACAGGGCTGTGGATCAGTTAGTGAAGCATGGCCCACTGTCCTGTGAAAGCTGGAGCACAAATTACCGTGGCAGTTTAGATAACTGACATCAGTGATAAGCAAATGTTCTTTTCAATTTTTGTTGTCATGTCCTAGGATTTATGTATTCATTTATTTGGAGTTCCTTAAGCCCTTGTCAATAAATAAACCCTCAGAAGAGTGGTAAATTATAATAAATGACTGTGAGGGTCTTTGACAGACCTGACCTTTGACATCATTAGTGCGGTCCTGATGGGCTGGTTAGATAAGAACCAACCTAAAAGAAAAAAAAAAAATCTGGTCTTGTTTATTTTGAATAGCCCTTGAGGTTTTTAATGAGAACATTTGCACCAGAAGAAATGTAATTGGAATGAGAAAAGTCACATATGTTGGCTTGGTGTAAGGTCACTGGCAAAATGAAAGACCAAGCAGCCAGGTCAAGGAGAGAGGAAAATCCATGGAGAAGAGAGATTCTTCTAATGCTAGGGTCATAAAAGTGAGGACAGATCTTCTGAAGTGGCCTATTGTACTTCAGATAGATAAATATTCTAAAACTAACCAAAAGCTTGATGATTTAAAAACAAGGACTTTTACAGAACACACTTACTGCTTTTATAAATTAGAATTGAGTTATGTCATATTCATAATTTATATACTACTCCCCATATGAGATATGAATTCATCATCTATTTTATTTAATCCTCACAATATCATAAAATCTGTCTACATGTATTAAGGCCATAGACACAGCTCCATATTGAAATATAATAAGTAACCTTGAAGGCAAGCAGGAACACCGTAAAAAAAAAACTCCACCCATCTTCCTTTTGGCTACAAACTTGATAGCTAATCTAAAGACAGAGTTAATTCCAAGACAGCTACATAAAGACTTTCCTTTTATGTCTCTCTTAAATCTGGCTCAATGGTTCTCAAACTCTAGAGAGTGTAAAAATTACTGTATCATATATATATTTTAGTTTAAAGGAATTGCAGATGGAATTTTAATTTTATTCACTTTCCACCTAACATGATGACTTAAGGCCCTGGCATTAATTGCTTCTAACTCCGATCTACTATGTTAGATGTGGCAAAACTGAAGCAAAATTGACCTGAGTTCAACTTAATAAAACTCAAAAGGTACAAAAAATAATCTTACAAACAGAACTTTGGATATCCCGCTAATAATAGCTCTATCTTGGTAAGGAAGGAACCGAGGCATAAAATTGAAAGAGCCCACCAGCATCCACAAGTTAGTATAAGAGCCAGTATATGAACCCACACCTGTCTCATTTTGAAATAAGCCTTTTTCCATGTGGGCTCTTGGAGGCTGAAAGCAAGTGGTGATCAGCTTTCATTGCTCTAAAATGTGATTTTCTTCTTATGTATAGTGTCCCTTCAATTTTTGATGTTTATTCCTTTTTTCCTGTTGGCATCATTTTTGAGGGAAACAATGTTTCTCTTTTAAATATTTACATTTATGGTAGGTTCTGTGCCAAATACAAAGTGATTATCATACATTAACAACTACATCATTCTAGCATGGCTCTCCAATTACATTAGAGTAGAGATGCCCAAGTATGGTACACCTCTTTGCTTACCCCACACTTGCAACAGAAGACACTATTTAGAAGTTGTTTTATTTAAGGGCGAAAATCTCTGTTTTAACTTTCTCATGGGTATCAATGATAACATTTCAAATGGAGAGGTTATTTTCTAGTCTAAATAATTAGCATTACCTCATTCAATAACTGAATTGCAAATTAAGCCATGAACATATCAAGCCCTTTTCTATTATTTCCTTGTCTCTCCTCATTCAAATCTATTCATTAGACAATACGTATAAAAATGACGGGGCTGTAGCCTAAGAGCTGGGATCTGCCCCTCGCTTTGCTGTTTCACCAGCTTTGTGATGTGAGGCAAGTCCCTTCATTGCTCTGTGCTCTGGCTCCTCTGTCTGCAGGTACAGAGGGGTTAGAAGAGGGAATTCTAAAAATGATCTATTTTAGCTCTAACATCCTGGGGGTTTGTGAGTTAGTAAGGGCATAGACTTGGTTTTGAGGAATTTAAACCTGGCTAGTGATGCTTGGAAGTTCTAACGTGTCTCACATCGGCATATTTGCTTGATAACTTTTCTATTAAAACTCTACTTATGGCATAAAAACAGTTTGCATTATCTTTTAAAAATTTAGTCATAAAATCATCATTTTTACTCTTGTCTATTATTCGTATTGCATGACAAGAAAATTTAAAAGACTAGAAATAGCTAGTTGGTGTTTATTAGGGAAATGAAGATTTGCATATAGTTCCTGGTGGTGTTCCTGAGATTTCCCAAATATAGACCCACCAAACAGGCTATATTCAGACATTGCACAATTAAGAACCATGTACTTAAGGATAACTTGATATTACTTGCTGCTGTATAAAACCAAGGAAGGCTCACTTTCCTTTTTAAGATGCTTGGGATGGGCTCTCATCTTTTATAACAGTTGAACATCAGCTGAAAAATATGGGCAAACCCCATCTCTAGTCTAAAGGATGACTTGGTGAAAATTAGGAAAGTCATTCCTTCCTCAAGTCATTTAACTACCGTCAGCCGCAACATTGTTACATTAACAGTCCAGATCCACGGTGGACACAGCCGTGAACGGGGCCTCCCAGAGCTGGACAGTGCAAAACCTGCACTGTCAGCTTTACTCACAGGAGGATGGAAACCAACTTTGAGTCTCAGCACTTTCCTTAACTTGAAAATATCACTTCCCGTTTTGGGGACTGATTCTCCTCGTCTGAATAAAAGTTGAACTGGATAATCTCTTAAACAGATGTTTTGAGCAATTATGGCATGGCTTAGCATAAGAGGCATTTCACCAACTATTTAAGAACAACCCACTATTGTTCTGTGCTCCTTCTGTCAGTCCATGGGAGGTGATTTTGGAAAGTTGGTATCAATGGAGGTACATTTTGTTCCAGACGATTCTTCCATGGCAAGAGTGTTCCTCCCATTGCAGGACATTTAGTACCCTTGGCCCTCACTCACCAGATGCCTCAAACAACCCCCTAATCATTATGAGAAGCAAAAGCACCTCTTCTGCCCTATTTCCAAACACCCCATTTAGAAGTGGCACCACCTCTGGCTGAGAAGTCATTTTAGTATCAAGTTGCTCTCTGGCCTTGGAAATTTGCTTCTGAAACATGCCCTTGTATCTTTGCCAGAAGCCACAAAGGCCAGGAATAAACCTCTTTAAAAGGAGAGGGTGAAAGAGTAGACAGTACTTAAAAGAAAGCCATTTTTTGTGGCTTTTCAGAAAAACTGGGCTCCTTGTCTCTGTCATAACTAGGAATCCTGAAATTCAAACAAATTTCCTACTGATTTTATTGAATAATAGGCTGTGTCAACTCTCCTGCTCTTAAGAGCCATCGTCTTCGTGTACTTATAATGTGCATCATAATGATATTGATATGGTTGTCACTTACTGCTTTCAATGTTCCAGCACTTTATAAATCTCATTTATCCTTTCCACAACTATATGGAAGTGCATATTTATAATCCCTTACACAGATTAGAAAACTGATGCTTAGAGAAATGAAGTGTTTAGTTTGACCAAGCTCTCATAGTTAAGGAACTGACAGGGCTAGGATTCATACTGAAGTCCATGAGATTGAAAAACTCAGTTTCACTGCCTTGGCCAATAGCTGAGGTGCTTTTTCAATTGACCTGCCTTTCAAGTAGTAGGAAAGTTAACTGAAATCCCTAACTTATGAACCAGGCTGTTGATAGTGACACTAAAAACAATTATTTTGCACTGTGTTCTGCCAGAGATGCGATTTTTCATTATTGCTAGGACTGCTCTCAACAGGATCACCTCATTAACTGAAGAAATTGTTCCCTGTTGTTCCGTGAAAGACGGATCAGGTGGAGAAGTATAAAAACAAACTCTAGAAAGTGATTCTATATTCTCCTCATTTGGGGGATAGAACAGTAATCCCCTTCTATTCTGATACCCAGCTTCCTAAGGGATGTTTTAGTTGTGTAGTTGCAGAAGGGTTTTGAAAAGGATGGAAAAAGTTTTAGAGTTGCCTTCCAAAACTCTTTATCAGTGTTTCTTTAACAGAGTAAATTGGGATGTTGAACCACATTGGTGAGTGTACTTAATACTCGTCTGTTTTAAATTTTCCCATGTAGGAAAATAACAGTGTGGCTAGATTGGTCACTATTAGCCGTGAGAAATAACTAATAGACTTTTTTTAAAAAAAATTTTAGAGGAACCTCACATGCAAACACTTCATTAAATATATTGATACACCTATTGATAGACATCTCCCAGGCCAGGTTTTGTAGAAACCATCCATAAAATCCTGTCACTTCGCTGCCCAAAGTGATCTTTTCAGCATTACATCTGATGACAGGATTTGCATTTCAGTTAGAATAAAATTGAGACTCCTCCTGGTGGACCACCAGGCCTACAAGATCTGGCTGCTACCCACTCTGAGCCTACCCCTTCCCTCTTTCCTTTCACTCACTACCATCCGACTGCTTCGTTTTATTTATTTATTTATTTATTTATTTGCGGTACGCGGGCCTCTCATTGTTGTGGCCTCTCCCGTTGCGGAGCACAGGCTCAGCGGCCATGGCTCACAGGCCCAGCCGCTCTGCGGCATGTGGGCTCCTCCTGGACCGGGGCACGAACCTGTGTCCCCTGCATCGGCAGGCAGACTCTCTACCACGGCGCCACCAGGGAAGCCCTGCTTCGTTTTTATGTCAGGAATTTTGCATCCACTGTCCCTCTTCATGGAACATTGTTCCCTCCAGATCTTTACTTGGCTGATTCTTTCTCCTTGTGCAAGCTTCAGTTTAAATTTCATTTCAACAGAAAATTCTTCCCTGATTCCCTAAGTTGGTCATTTTTTAATCTCCAATCACATTACATTTTTTTTTTAATTTTCCAAGAGGACTTTTTTGGCATTTGAAATGACCTTGATAATTTTGTTTACTTGTTTATTTTCTGTTAAACAAGAATGAAAGCAGTGACTTTTCCCATCTTGTTTGTCATTGTGCCCCTATGCCTAAAATAGAAGCCAGCATATAGTAATAGGGTTCAAGAGTATTTGTTAGGTGAATGAATGAATGAACGAATGAATAGATTCCAGTTCTGTGCCTGGAAATAGAAGTCTCAGATAAATTACCACAAGGCACAAAAGTATTTATTGAGTGGTCCAGATCTACAGAAACATGGGAAAGTAGAGATTATAAATTTCCTTTTTATTATTCCTTGATCTGCCTGTCAAGAGCCAGGATTATGTTGGGAAGTAGAGATGAAAGCCAAGGAGAACCCAAAACTGCTTCACAGCGTGAAATTTCAGACCTATCTCTCTGGAGATCGGCTTCTGCCTTTACAAGATACAGCTCTTCTGCTTACTCCAGCAGGCCCACCCTGATTCTTATCAAAATTTTCATGGTGAACATCAGACCATCCCCAAATACCCTGTTTGACACTTGTTTCTGGGCCCTCTCATGTGCAAAGGAAAACAAAAGAAGAAAAATCTTTTGACATCCTTCCACTTAAAATCACCCCTACAACGATGACATCACTTATCTGGTCCGCTGTACTAGCAGTGAAATTATATTGTCTTAAGTCTTTGGGTTTCAAAAATAACCTTTTTTCTTGTGCCTGTGTATGTCCCAGATGTCCTTTTATTGAGTTCACAGAATACAAATGGAAAAAGGTTATTCCCAGACAGAAGTGTTTAAAAATGAAAATCAAACCTAATACATGGACTCAGACAACTGGAACAAGGAATATAATATTTATAAAACTGAGTAGGAGGTTGCAATCATTGCTCTAAAATAAATGATTAAAAATTAATTGAGAGCAAACCTGTCTGTGCTACAGCAAACCTCTCTTTCATTAAGGTAGCACTGCATGTTTCTCCCGAACTAGTTCCCCAAAATAGGTAAATAGCTTGTGAGAACTGCGTGTTCAGCAAATTACGGAAGATCTACATAAGGCACGATTTAGAGTTACCTTTAGTGTTAAAGCATTAGAGGCCTTTAATTTTGAACCAATTAATTGTGATTCTTGCAGTCTCTCTACATTTTTTGCCCTTGAGTATTACTCGGAAAGTTTAATTCACCTGGCTTTTATTCATCTTCATTCCATTAATCCAAATGGTGCTGTGTCATTTGATTAATTCATATGTTACAGAATGTTAAATAGTAGGAAACCGTGGGTGCCAGCTATGTGATACTTTAAATTTTTCCACAGATTTTCATTTCAAAAAGTTTATGTTCCACATTTCAAAAATGTTTTCTCCCAATCTTCTACTTCACATTATTACTATTATTTATTGTTATTATCATCAGTCATCATCATCACCACCATCATCAGTTTCCTCCTTGGAATACACTAAAAAGAAAGAAGAATAAAACTGCTAGTGTTATTTCTGCATTTACTGTTGGGATGAGATTTTTATTTTGCCCAATTTGCACTATTCCTCTGAAGCCCTAAAATAAACAACCTTATAACCTCTAGGCCTTATTGATTTTTGAATGATTTCAAGTAAAAAGCATCCAGTTTCCATTGCATTGACAAACTGCTCAGTCCCTGGGCAAAACCTATTGGATTCCTATTAAATGGAGGGACAAGAAACAACTGAAAATCCAAAAGGTAGATTTGAGAGGGAAGGAGGAGAGGTGGTCTTACTCAGCTCTGTAAATGGATATTTAACCTTTGACCAATGACGACAGGCCTTCTTTAGTTCTATTAGACCGAGAGCAAGCTGTTACGATTAAATAAAAGAGGAAAAAACTGTTTAGACCCTTCCTGAATATGTCCTGGGAATTAAGGCATATGGCAGGGATAAGGAAAAAAGATTTTCCTTATGCTAATGACCCTTGATGTCTGAAATAAATTAGATCCATTAGAGTTTATGCTCAATAAAAGAGGGACTTTAAGCACTCCAAAGTTAGTGACTCGAGACCCGTTTGGGCTCTGAAATTCAATCTGCCTACTTATTAATTCTTAGGGAGACTCCAGAGCAGACAGGAGATGCAAAATCATAATTCTGAACCAGAATTTTAAAGGACCCAGGTTTCTTCTCCTTTTATTTTAATTAAACCATTTTTCGTGCTTCTCATTTTGTTTCCCTCATTCATTTGATTTTGTTCCCATTTTTGTTTCATTTTTTTGTTTCTTTTCAAGGTTTCATTTATCCTATTTCAACTGAGCAGAGAACCCAGAATGAATATGGATTTTCTTGTAAGTTTGATGTTTGGTTTTTATGTTGCTGACTAATCGTTTAACGTTATTGCCCCCAGTTCAAGTTTACCTTTCTTTGGATCACAGATGTGCACACAGGAAATAGGTGCCTAATATATTCTAACATGAAAAACAAATTAGATTTTCACTGCTGAAAAGAAGAAAGGGTCATTTCAAGCCTCTGCCAGCTTTAAAATCTATCAGTCTCCCATTCAAAGCTTAAGTCCCAGTAGCTGACAAACCATATCATGAAATATGTGGATCTAAATAAAGGGCAGGGTTCAAATGCTCAAAAGGAAAGCGCTGAGAAAGTGCAGATCTGTTGACTTAGAAATCACGAATATTGAATAAGTAATTACAGCCTGGTAAAGTAAAACATTAAGGATTTAGATACACTTTCTGACCAGAGTTCAGAATGCTGCTGTAGGGCCTCAAATAAAACCCAGCAGCAAAGTGAAGTCCGCACTTTGAAAGTAGTGCTCACACAACCAGGAGGGCTTGGTATGTCACTGGTTTCCTGAAAAGATCCGTCAGTATTGACTTGATTGATGCTTGAGCAGGTATTATAGAAACTTTGGGAAAGACAGTTGTTTAAAAAGAAGGGCTTCTTTTACATACAGTACATTTAAACACAAAATCCTAAAAGAGATGGAACGATTTCCCATAGGGAATTCTCTTTTACTGTTAGTGTGTTGAAGGTACATGACATGAGCGTGTGGGTGATCACGTGGGCCGGTGGCAATCAAAATGAAGAGTCATTTCACCACATAAACCACGTGGCAGTGAGTCTTAGGAGAGAGTAGTGGTTCCGTGACTTTTAGGAAGCCATGGGACCTACAAACCTGAAAATTCCCTTCCTGCAAAATGCACATGTAGAAAATTGAGCATAAGAAGGTTGTTCTTGACCATCTGAAGTACCAGTTTAATCACCTTTCACAGTGACGGGACCAGCTTTGGTTAATTTTGCTGACAGTTTTTGTGGGTCACGGAAAACTAATGATAGAGACTCAAAGATGTCTGAGGGATTCAGGAAAGGTTTCATTTTATCGGTTTGTTGTCTTTAAATGATCAGCTTTTATCACCATTTGCCGTTGGATCAGAGCATGTTCTGATGCCACTAAGGAAACATGCAACATTTACAGGATTTTTCTTCTTGCCTTACCCAGAGATAGACCTCCCAGCTGACCTCACACCATGTTAATCAAATGCTTAATTGCCTTTTTGGGGAGTAGGCTGACCTTTCTGATCGCTGAACCAGGCCTTTATCTTACTGGGTACACCATAGAGCTGTATTTTATTCCAGTAATGAGTAGCTCAAATGTAAATCTCTGACAAGTAACCATGAGAAGCTCAGGGTTCTCAGAGGTAATACTGAATCTGTAGCAAAAGCCTGGAGTTATCAGCATTAACCTCTGCTCCCCAGATCTGGGTCTTCTGAAAGCCCACCTTTCAAACCCAACATGTTTGCTTCCAATGTTTGCTTTGCTTAGTTCCACTGTTCCCACCCACCCCTTCATTGATTTAGGGGAAAGTGAGAAGAGTGCTGTGGAAGGTAATTTGTGACTTGGAATGATACTTAGAAAAGTATTCTGGTTCAATAAATATACAGATTCAGAACATGCCAGACGTTTCTAATAGAGTGTTTATGTTTATAAAGAACTATAAGAGAATTCAAAGCTGCCTTCCAAACTTTTCCACCTGAAATTAGTAATAAACTTTTTTTTTCCTGTGGGTTGAGAGGGTTTTAGCTCCAGTTTCTTTTTACGCCTTGTAATAAATGGTCTGTTATGTTGCCCAGTTTAAGATAGATTAGTGAGTGGATAGATGCAGAGTGAGAAAGAAAAAGAAAGAAATCAGAGAAAATTTTCTACTGAAAGACCACAGTTTTATATAGCTTTGAAATTAACCTATAAAAAAGGCAATAAATGTCTAAAAAAATGATAGCAATACCTATGTGTACTGTGGGCAATTTCTCTAACCATTTAATTCAATGTTTCCTTCTCCCCTTTAGCTGCTCCTGATTCAGATGATGTTGCTCTGTATGTTGGCATTGTGATAGCTGTGATAGTGTGCCTGGCCATTTCTGTAGTTGTGGCCCTCTTTGTGTATCGGAAGAATCATCGTGACTTTGAGTCTGATATTATTGACTCTTCTGCACTCAATGGA
This sequence comes from Grampus griseus, assembly GCF_964374135.1. NCBI lineage: Eukaryota > Metazoa > Chordata > Mammalia > Artiodactyla > Delphinidae > Grampus > Grampus griseus. The sequence continues at coordinate 13,664,000 of NC_138997.1, read as the reverse complement.
GGCTTTCAGCCTGTGAACATCAAGGCAGCAAGGCAAGGTCAGTTGACATTGCACTTCCCACTTGGACTTATGCATGTAAGCAGCCTCCCTGTGTGTCTTCAAAATCAGTGAAATCACCGGGTTGGAATGCAGTTACATCAGCTGGAATGTAAACTCCATGAAGACAGAGATTTTCGTCTGTTTTGTTGATTATAACAAATTAGAGTTGACAAGGTGCACAGATCTTTTTTTTTTTTCCTTCTCTAACAGGTTGCTCTGTCATACTTTTTTTTTAAAATATATTTATTTATTTTAATTTTGGCCGCGTTGGGTCTTCGGTGCTGCACGCAGGCTTTCTCTAATTGCGACGAGCGGGGGCTACTCTTTGTTGGGGTGCGCGGGCTTCTCGTTGCAGTGGCTTCTCTTGTTGCGGAGCACAGACTCTAGGCATGCGGGCTTCAGTAGTTTTGGCTCATGAGCTCTAAAGCGCAGGCTCAGTAGTTGTGGCACACGGGCTTGGTTGCTTTGCGGCATGTGGAATCTTCCCGGCCCTGGGCTTGAACCTGTGTCCCCTGCATTGGCAGGCGGATTCTTAACCACTGCGCCACCAGGGAAGCCCTCTCTGTCATACTTTTAAACTTTTATTTGAAGAGTACACAGATTGGTTGATTGATTTCTTGAGTTTCCTTTTTTTTTCCTTTTGATAAGACATCTTGTATTGCTATGAATACAGTGGTCTACAGATGAACCCAAATCCAGTATAGACAGGAGAAACTGTTACCTAGTCAGCTAGTGAGGATCACGAATCCAATTTGTTGAAATAACTAAGTACCATAGACACAATAAGTAGACTTCAAGGCGGAATACAGAATGAACTTGTCTGTTTATTTGTAGCCAATAATAAAACAGATCCTAGTTATCTAATTGTGCTGTTTTCAGCAGAATTTTAGAGTCTATCCAGTGCTAATATTTGTTGACTTGCTTTGCTCTTGGCTCAGAAAGTGTTGGGGGGCGTCTGGCTAGTGTAGGTTGCCTGAATGAAGAATACAAATGGACGTTCCTTCTCCTTCTGACTCAGATCTCCTGGCAGTACCCCCAGACCTCACGTCAGCTGCAGCCATGTACAGAGGACCCGTTTATGCCTTGCATGATGTTTCGGACAAAATCCCAATGACCAACTCTCCGATTCTGGATCCCCTGCCTAACCTGAAAATCAAAGTGTACAATACCTCAGGGGCTGTCACACCCCAAGATGACCTCTCTGAGTTTGCATCAAAGCTGTCCCCTCAGATGACCCAATCCTTGTTGGAGAATGAGGCCCTCAACCTGAAGAATCAGAGTCTAGCAAGGCAGACGGACCCATCCTGCACTGCGTTTGGCACCTTCAACTCCCTCGGCGGTCACCTTATCATTCCCAATTCAGGTAATTCTTAAAGGTCTTTACATTGCAGAGACAGAGCTTGAAAACTTATTCTTGTGCCAAAATCTTTATTATTTGTTTTCATGAGGCCTGAAAAGTTAAATGTATCCTGTCTAACCCAAATCTACTTTCAGTGTAAACCAAACATTACCTCAGTCAAAATCAGCAAAACCGTTTATCTTTCTCCAACCAACTCTGAAAACACTTCCTCTAGAAATATTACACTCACAGCTTTCTGCTGAGGCATAATTTAGAACTGTCATTGACCTTCTTTTTAATAGCGCTTCAGAAGGCAACATTAAGCCAGAAGCCCTCACTGTTGTCATCACGCTTTAAAAGGACAAATTAATTAGAAAACATATCAGTTGGTTCAGTTCCAATTTCCTACAGGAAGCAGTACTTCAGAATACGAATTTTTAGATGATCAGAGGACATGATAATAGACATCAGATCTTCATTTGTTACCTCTTTATTACACACTCTTCAGGCTCAAGGTATTTATAAGGTACTCACTCCAACCTCTGATATATCTACCGAGAATCACAGCTTCGTCACGTGTCTTTTTGTAGTATTACTCAGCTTTCAGTTTGTTTAGTTATCTGCTTCTAGAGCATAAAGCCCCATAACGCTCTTAAATAGTGAACTGAAGTTAGTGACTCGTAACGTTTGATTAAAGTTTGGTATTCATTAATCAGTAGTTGCAATGGGCTGGGAACTATCAGTTATGAGAGGGTTTAATGGATTCCTCTGTAAGTGTACAGTAGCTCTTTTGGATCAGACAGATTATTTTGTGAACACAGTAAAAAGAAACAATTTGATTGAACTAAGGTTTATATGTAGCATAAGAAGAGAATATAATTTGTAAACAGCCATAGAGCCAAGTAATATACAGAGCCAGTTGGTCTTCACGTCTAAATATGGACTTGTCTTTGACTCTTCCTCTAATTCAGTCCCCCATTTCAGCACCTTGGCAATTTTTCACCCTATATCTTTAGAAGTATATTTTAATAAATTGAAATATTTAATGGAATATCAGTTTTCCTTTTTTTTTTTTTTGTGGTACGTGGGCCTCTCACCGCTGTGGCCTCTCCCGTTGCGGAGCACAGGCTCCGGACGCACAGGCTCAGTGGCCATGGCTCACGGGCCCAGCCGCTCCACGGCATGTAGGATCCTCCCGGACCGGGGCACAAACTCGTGCCCCCTGCATCGGCAGGCGGACTCTCAACCACTGCGCCACCAGGGAAGCCCCCATTTTTCCTTTTTTAAAATATATTTTACATAGCTGAGATCACACATTACATAAAGTGCTTTTATTCAGATTTTTCTCACTCTCATGCTATTGCATGCTTTTTAAAATCATGATTTTAAATATATTTTTAATAGTCTACCAAATGAATAGATCAAATTATACTCTATTGTTCTTACATTGTTTAAACATTATATTATTCCCAAGACAGTCTTATTTTTTCATGATATCCACTGGATTCTACCTCTCCTTTGCACTTCTACATCTGTCACTTTTTCACATATGAATTATTATAAAGGCTTCTTAAGTGGAAAGGAGGGAGCTAGCATGTTTTAAATATGTTCTGGGCATCGGTGATCTGCATGCATTATTTTATTTAATACAGTAACGGTAGTTACCTAATAATGTGTCAGGCCTTATTCTTGTTACTTTACATCCATAGTCTGTTTCATCCCCATAACAAACATAAAGGTACATTTCATTGTTCCCATTGGAAAAAATAAAAATACTGAGGCTTGGGTGCCTCACGTGTGGTCTTCCTGCTTCCACTCTGTGCCTCACCAAACCATCCTGACACGAGCGTGACATTCCACTTCCCACAGCACCACAAGGCTCATGTTACTTTCCTTCTCAAGAAGGCCATGCCTCAACACTTTCAACCAGATATACAAAGGCTTTGAATAACTATACCTCTTTAACTCTCTGTCCATTACTCTTGAGACTTTCCAGCGTGGTTGGGCAGGTTCCTTATTGTCTTGTGCTCATATGGCGTATTCCATTGCCTTGCTAATTAAATAAGCTACTCAAAGACAAGAATGCTGTCTTTTACTTCTTGGCATTCACAGCATGCAAAATACTGTCCTCACAATCATGTCTGTAAAGTTTTATTGAGTTGAAATTAACTGCATTTATTAGAATAAAATCATGGAGCTAAGTATTTTCAAGTTGCTGCCCACCGTGAATTACTCTCTGATGACACCGCAGCAGTGCAAGCCCATGGTTCCTACAGTGTGGTCTACAGACCACCATCATTGCCATCACCTGGCGATTTGTTAGAACTACAGTTTCCCCAGACCTTCTGAATAGAAACTCTGGGCATAGGATCCAGTAATCTGGGCTTTAGCAAAACCTGCAGGTGATTTTGCTGCAAGCTCAAGTTGCAAACCACTGCTATCAGCACAGTTAACTTAGAACAGAGCTCAATCTAATAGTCCTACAAAATGCACCAATTAGCAACTAAGTAAAAACTTGCTTGACCTGCTGTGACTAAGTTGTGTTCACTCTCTAGAGTTATTGTGTTCACTCTCTAGAGTTATGTATGATGAAAGCAGTTCTTCACCAATTATTATTCTGTTGCAGGAAAACACTGATGCTAACCAGATACTTCAGAAATAAACATTTTTTGATACAGTTGAGGTTAGCATCTCCCTGACTTTGAATCTTGTGGGGATTTTTTTTTTTTAATTAGAAACGATACATCATTACAGCTGTTTGAGATTTTAAGAGCAGTTTTTGGTTTTCCCCTCCTTTTACAAGGAAAACAACAGTGAAACCATCTGTCTATTCCTTAAATAAAACAGGAGTTTAAACATTATATCATTCCTTGAAGTAATTCCATAACAGTTCAGAGGGAGCTGTGGTAACAAATAAGGCCAATAGGGAAGGAAAGCAGGGCAGGTATGAATATTTACATGTCTTTAGAGAAAAAGCAGCAGGATTTTGGCTGTATGACCACAGAATCTCCTCATTCCTTTTCACTTGCTTCAGAGGCATTCTGGGAAGTTCCCTTTTGATTCCTAGGTCTTATGTGACTGCTTTTCTCTTTTGCTATTCAGGAGTAAGCATGCTGGTTCCCGCTGGGGCCATTCCCCAAGGGAGAGTCTACGAAATGTATGTGACTGTACACAGGAAGGAAAATATGAGGTAAATATGCTTTTTCTGGTGCACTTGACTTTATCAATGTCTGACTTGGAGGAGAATTGTACATGAGAAAGAATAAACCCAACATATTTTGGTCCTTATTGCCCTGCTTCTGGCATGTCCTTTTTCACCGAGACCTGTAAAAGGTCAGTTTTTACTTCTCTTTATCTTTGAAGCTCCGGACACTTTTGCAGATCTTAAATATGGGCAGAAGGCTAGAGATCTTTTCCCAAGTGGAAATGTGGCCATGTTAACTGAAAAAAAAAATGGCCAGAAATGTGATCCATAGATTGTGCAAGAGATGCAAAGAGACATAAGCTTCACGTGGCCTGGTTCAGGAATCCATCCTGTTGCCATTATAGGGTTAAAGGCCACAGAGAATTAGACAACCCCTTAATCCCTGATTTGCCATCCCCACCTCAGCCTAGCACTTTATTCTCACCTGTAGATTCTTCTTTTTGGGACTGTCTTCTAGCTTTTAAGTGTTATCGACCTCTCCTTCTTATGTTTAGCACGTATAAAATCTATATTTCTAAATGGATCTAGGGTTGATTAAAACTAGATTGAATCCAAGGGCTATTTTGAATGTGTCATAATCGTAAAGATGAAGTTACTTTAAGTAAAAATAGCAAGAGGAGTTTCAAAGTCCTAAATTCAGTTTTCAGTTTGGCTTCTAACAAATTGTTTCTGGTCTTTCTTGATGAGTTCTCACATGAAGTGTGTGTGTTAAACAGTGCCTTATAGGCCTGACTGATGAATGCTTCTAAAGTGCACTGAGATCTTAAAATAAGAGATGACGTTGACATGAAGATCCTTACATGTAATTATCATTATTTTTGCTAAGGGGAAAGGCATTGGTTCCTCTGCCCTGAGCTCTGAATGCAAAGCATGAGTGACAAATGTAGAACTAGGTTTTCATTGTAAGGCATCATACCTTTTCTCTTCCCCTCTGTCATCCTCAGAAAAACATCTCTTTTTAGTCTCGTTCTTCAGTAGCTGAAAAGCTCTTCCATGATGCTCTCAGGTGGAGATGTTGGTATTTATAATCTGTAGGAGCCAGAACATTGTTTTCTTCAGGTGGTGTACTTTCACCTACACAAACACTAGCCTAAGAAAATCATAAAAATTCCTTGAGCATTATTCATGTGCCTTAAATTTGAGCAAGAGAAAATCACAAAGAGGCTTGTATTTGCTCAAATATTCATTTTTCCATTCTCAATGCAAAGTAACATTCACAGGCCCTCAGAGTGCCCTTCTTTTGTAGCAGGAGAAATGAAGATTAGCAGACTCCAAGATCCCTTTATATTTTTGTTTACTTCTTTCTTTTGTCCAGAGTCAAGGTTAGCACTAAACTAAGTACATCCATCCCTCAAGGCCTTTTGCCAACATGGACGTTTTGTTTAAACAGAAATGAGTATTGGCTTGTGCTTTATGCTGAGACGTAGTGAGGTGTTCGTGGTCTCTTATTTTTCATCTGATCACCATTATCTTTAGAAGATCAAGCCTTAAGGGGCTGCTGCAGGGCATGCTGAAACTGAAAGACATGGGCACTCAGGTGCCTCATGTGATTTTTCTTCCCACAATTTAGTCCGCACCCTGACCAGGATAATTTTACACTTTGGATGAAGGAGGGAGAAAACAGGAAATGGATAAAGCCAGACACTTCTGCTTTTAGTTTCCTCTGCCTTTGACTTTAAAGAAAAGGAAACTATAAATCACTCTTGCTATGCCTACCACCTGAAGTTAGGTGCAGAGGGAATTACTCTATTAAATTTGGTGTGCATCCAAGAAGTTCTGTTGATAAAAATGAAGCTAGAGGAACCTCAAGATCTCAAAAGAAAATATACACACAGAAGACCATGAAACAAGGAAAAAACAAGACAATTGTCGCAAATAAATGAGAAAGTCCTCTCCACTAATTTTCTGTTGTGAACTAGGTACGTTTTTCTTATAAAAACACAATGACAAGAATGTTGTCTTAGGGTATAGTGATAATACAAAACATAGCTACCATATAGTCAGCATACTTTTTTTTTGACAAATGATGATAAGATATACAATACTTTTTATTATAACTTTCATATAGTCAATTGATTCTCCCAAAAGGCTTTTACTGAGTTTTGCCAAACTCTTTTATGGTTATAATTCAGCCACAATTGGACAAAATCAGGCTATGAATAAATGGTTTATTACTATCTGATTTAGCAAAGAATTTATGTTTTTGATGAACAGAGGCAGTTTTGACCTGCATGTTCATTGTTATTTTCTTTTACATTTAAGACCAAAGTGAAACAAAAAAGATATACCTTGGAACTTCACTTGTTCGTCAATGACATGAGTGAATTCTTTGGGTAGTCTGATGATAGTTTTCGAATACTGGAAGAATATGCTTTGCCTCAATTTTTTGGTGCTATTTACGATGTACATCTACACACACGATATACTTTTAACTGCATTAACATTTTCTTAAGTCTAGGAAGTCAACAAAACAATAAACTTTAATTTCATTTATTCCTCACTACAACTCTGCAAGTTATGATGAGCTCCACCTTTGAACGTGAAAAGACTAGGGCTCAGGGAAATTGTCACAGAGCCAAGGTTTCACAGTTAGCAACTGAGGGAAGGCAGAATTCACACCCAGCTTATCTCCACGAAAAGGTCCTCTGCTGACCTGCCATCCCTCCTCCATAGCACCCAGTACACAAACAGAGCCTCTGCCTTCGTATTATAGAGCATTGCGGGACACAGCTTCTTTTTATTGCTCACCAAAGACCCTTTCTAGCCTCACCTGATCTTAGAACTTCTTTCAGAGAAGACACTGTGGGGACAACAGGAGATATGTTACTTCAAGGCGTTTATAGGAAAATTCTGATTGTTTTTCTCCATTTTCCCTCTCTCTGATGGCCTTTATTGCATCCCAAACTGGGTGTTTTTCCAGCTGGATGGTATCCAGTTAGTCATCTGGTGTTGTGAACTGTCTAAAGGGAGGTGTGAACTTAATTGCATGTGGCAAGTGAATGTGACAAGAGGGGGCCTTATCATTACGGAATATGCTCTAAAAGAAAGCACGGGATAGCAGATGAGCAGCCTGAATGAGCTGCAGAAACGGGACAGGCTGTCTCTGACCAAAAGGGATCTGAGCTGTGAGGCTGCGCTCGTGATTTCTACTTCTTCTGCTTTACACATCCCTGGAAAGGCTGCAAAGCCTCCCCTCCCCCCCGCCACGCCCCCGTGGATAAAGTTCCCACAATTAACGGCACTAACATGGACCTTTTTTGCCTTGTTTCCAGCAGCAGTTTAAAAAAATGAATCTGACTCAGACTGAAATTTTGCCTTTCATCATTTCTTATTGAAAAACGAATTGAAGTTATGAACGTTAATTTTTTTCTTTCTCTGTATTCTATACTTGCCTAGCAGTTTTCTCAAAAGGCCAAAAAATCAATTTAGACATTCCAAATATAAACTGTGGGGAACCATGGAAGGTCTTTGAGCAGTCAAGTGCTGCAGGAATAACAGCGCTTTTAAAAGATTGATGTGGTGATGGTGTGCAGGATGAATTGGTAAAGGAAACAGAAAGACCTCCCTCAAAGGCTGGGGGCCCTGGTTGGCCCATGGCAATAATCAAGGTGTGAGGGGTGGAGGGAAGGAGCCAGGCCTGAGTCTGGAGAATGGAAAGAAAAATATGTTTCAGAAGAAAAAGTGTTTCACAACTGATTAGAAGTGTGGCAAAACACAAAGAATGTATTTAGGAATCAAGCCCTGGGCACTGCGAAAATTGTGAGAGCAATATGAAGGGGTCAGAAGCAGCAACTGGTTCAAGGAGAGAAAGGACAAATTCTGATTTAGCTGTGCACGGTGTGCGCGAAAGGGGACGTAGGATTCTTGCTGGAGATGCAAATGGGAAGTCACCAGTGAGTGGATCTTCCAGGGAAAAAGTGCAGAGGCAGAAAGAGGAGGACTGGGGAAAGAACTTTGGGAAATATTCTTATTTAAGGTTTGGGTATGATGGGCAAAACTAAATAGAACGTGAAAGGATAAGGCAGATAAATAGAGTTGGCATCTAGCAAGGTGCTTAATACATAGTTGCTTCTCAAAGAATATTTTTGAATGAAAGACTGAACGATTGTAATCATAATAGGAACAAATCAAAGGTAAAAAGAGTTTCAAGATGGAGGAGTGATTGACAGAGGTTTTGCTAAAATTAAACTGTAAAGAAGGAGAATGATAATTTAAAAATTATTGGATTCGTCAACTCTAGGACATTGGTTGCCTTAAGGATTTTTTTTTTAAGGATGAAATCCCAGTAGGAAGCATTTAAGGTGTTAGTGGTGAGGCAATGAAGACTATCGTCATATTTACTGCATATAAATAATAAAGTAAAATGTTAGGATAGTGGCCAAAATGTCTTTTGTATGTAATCATATAGCAGAAAGTTTTCATTTATTTTAATGTGTTGTTTGGAACTTTGTATAATAGTAGGTGACATTTATTATTTCTCAGTGAAACTCAGTGATATTATCCTTTTAGGTAGAGTCCTGAATTTCTTGTTTGAAGTAACAGCTATAAAAAGACTGAAGGTAGAGGGCGGAAGGGTGTGGAATCCAGGTATATTTAAATCTTATTCTCTCACTGTTCTCCACAGTGTTTATTTATTGAAGTCCTACTTCTAAAGAAATGATTCAAGGTGATTCTTTTCAATGGGAGGAAAATTGTTTTTAAATAAGTGGATTAAAAAATGAGAAAATAGAAAAAATAAGATTAGAAAGATAAGATAAATTCAGGTGCGCAGTTAGAATATAAAATATTTGGTGGAATTCCCAGCATATTTCTTATTAGTAGGTCATGAATTTACTATTTCAAAGCTTTCAAGAGGGAAACATGGTAGGTTATAAGATCCATGTGTCCAAAAGGGGAAAATATGCCTGGAGGAAACTCAATTATTTCTCCTTCGGTTCCTCATAAAGAAAAAGAAATTTTTTTTTAATACAGTGAACAACATTCAAAAGATCAAAATAGCAGTGAGCTACACAGGGCTACTTCTGTTAGTGTCCCTCAGTGTGAGTAGATGATATAAAGCCCAGGGATAAATTCGGTAAAATGATTCCACAAGGATTCAGCAGTTCAATCCAGGGCACAGTATTTAGCTGTTCAGGCTTAATCCAGGGACACATTTTGGTCTGTCTGGGGAAATGGGGGCACGCCCTTCAAAGTGGCTTCCATAAATATTCTTTTTTGCTCAATTGATCTTTTGATAGCAAGTGAGTTAGATATTCCTTGTCAGATACCTAGAGTGCAAGTATTTCAAGTTGCCGGTTATACATGAAACTGTGTGCTTTAAAAGGCAGCTGAGCCTAGGGTGGGATTGTCATCCTGAGGGACCTGACAAAAGACATGTGTGTTAATAGAAGGCATCTCGTCTCTACACAGAGGTAGATGGAGAAAGATTCTTTTCAGGAAGCAGTTTTGAGCTTGCTGTAGCAAACATCACAGAAATTTCTCAAGGCTGTAAATCTAGATAAGCAACCCAGAATATACCACTGTGTGAAAGAAACCAATTGACTTGTTTTTGGATCCTAGCTTTGCCTATGACTAGCTTTGTGGCTTTGGGCAAGTGTGTTAATTTCTCTAGCTTTCAGTTTCCTCTTTTGGGGAAAAAAAAAAAAAGGTAATATAAACACTTATCTTGACTACCTTAGCAGGTGTGCCCTGGGCAGCAAATGCAATAGCTTTTATGAAAGTTTTGTGAATTGTGCACTTATGTGTAGGAGGAGTTGTCCTCGCTGATAACAGCAAGCAAAGGATAAGAAAATCTGACAGGAAACTAAAACTCCTCTCCGAGGGCTTTGTCCTAGAGTCCTCAGAACCCATCGGACATTTACCATGATATTATCCTTGTTGGACTTTGAAAAGCCTTTAAAACTTTAATCATTGTTCATTACTGGATTTCTACTTAATTGCTGTTTCTGCAGCTAATTTTTGCTTTGAGTTTATTTCCATATCATCTGCAATTAATATTTACAGAATGTTTGCTTAAATATCTTAGAAAACACATGAGACTTAATGAAGTATAGCCCTTCTCTGCAAAAACGTAAAACAGATTTTTTATATTTATTTTATACTATTTTTGTTTTATGTATTTTAATATCCTCCCTTTATGTAAATAAAGGAAATGTGGATTTAAATGCTCTGACCTTTGGTTTCACATAGTTAAATCTTAACCTTCCCTAGGTGGCTCCTTCCATATATGCTTAGAGATGTTTCCAATTTCAGTGCTACTTCTTTCATCTTGAAAACCCAAAAAGATTCTTATCATTATTACTTCTTTGTTTTCCATTCCCTGTTATGAATTCCACATCACCAATTCCCTATTCATTACATTCTTGCACCTCACTGGGTAAATAAATTCTTTTGACACCTACTGCCCCTTCCTTCCCTTGCTATCCCTCCTCCAAGAATGGTGCCCATCAGTATTGCATGCCAGGGGAGTGCAGGTCTGACGGCACCCCAGCGCAGCAGGGAGTCTTCTCCCTTCTGTTCCAACTCAGTGATGAGAAGAATCCCTCCTCCTCCTGCCTCAAGCACCCGCTGCTAACAGCAGACTGAGAGACAGATGCTTCCAATCCCCAACTCTATTGCAAGGACCACTTGAAATGGATTCCACTTTACTCTCTTTCTTTAAAAGTTTAATGCTCGTTCTCAAGATACACTTGTAACTAAAAGGTAAGGGTAGCGCGCAGGAAAATGCAGCCATTGCTTTTTTTGCCCCAGTAGGAAAAGTAGAATTAAACAAGAGTATAGTTACTGTTTAAGGCAGATAGTGCAATATCAACTGTGGCACAATGAAAGCAAGACTTCACTCATGTTCTAAGAGAATGAATTTCAGACTGGAACAAAGGAGGACAAATTGCGTAAAGGGGAAATGAAAACCAAAAGGGGATGGTAATGAGTTCTCAAGCTACCACTCACCTTATAATTCCAAATATAAGTACATTTCCAAGTACTTTGATAACTTTAGATTTAATAAAACTATGTTATTATTCAGTGAGAAGGGAGATGATATTAAAAGACTAAAAAGAGATAATTTAAAAAAATCTTTTCCTAAATAGGAGGAAAAGAAAGTCACGGGTTGGGAGATTCTAGTGAAATTTTAGAATAAAAGAAGAAGCACTGATAGCCAAGTTTTACTAAGGGGAAAATATGCCAAATTTTAACTGAGTTTTTAGCACTGATGGTAATAATCACCAAGAACTTAGGAATTTCTAAGATTTGACCTTACTTGTGACCTACCAAGTTGGCTGCCACAGTTTTGTAGATACGGATAAATGACACAAGACTCCTGAGTCAGAGACAAAGGATACTTTATTGCTCACAGCAAGAGGACTATCTAAAGTATTTCCATTTTTGTGCCAGTTCCCCAAGTTCTGAAAGGGTGATGTAAAGACAGTCAGAGGACATCTACACACTCAGTGGTTCCATTCCAGGAATATACCATTGAGTTTAGGGAACCTGAGGGTTTTATAATGGGAGGTAGACATGTCTGCCATTTGCTCCAGAGGTAAGCACTATCTTTATCTTCCAAGGAGACTGCTATACAGTTGTCTTGAAAGACAGTCGGGACCATGCAGAAACATGAGAGATGCGTGGAGAATAGTTTTCCAACAATATGAAAAAAATAATAACAGCTTCTATCATTCATTGAGTGTTAAGTGAGGGTAAGCCATAGATAGAAGCTAACTTCTAGATTATGTGGTATTTCTATATTAACCATAGATAAAGACTAGAGGAAAATCCATTTCAAGTGACTGTGGCGATTGTAAAGGAATTTGATATGACCTTTGTAATATCCATGTGAATGAAATGGAAAGATATGAACTGGACAATGTACATTTTAATGGGTTTGTGTTTGACTGTACTAAACTCAAAGTATTGATGTCAGACTAGAGAGAGGTTTCAAGTAGTGCCCTTGAAAAGGTCTCTGTCTTTGCCCTGTTCTTGTATTACAGTGTTATCAGTGATTGGAATGAGAACATAAATGGCAGGCATATCAAATTTATGGAAGATAAAAGACTAGAAGAGATAGCCAATATATGGAGGAAAGACATAGCATTAAGAAATAGATGACCTGAAAAATTTCCTAAAACAATTAAAGTAAAATTAGATGGCTAAATATAAATTTCTCTGTATAAGTTCAAAAGCCATCATTGCAACCACAGACCTACAAAGAGAGACTAAGAGCCTTTCATGTTAGGAATACATAGTGGTTAGCTTTAACAAATTACTTAACCTTCTTGGGGCTTCATTGCCTCCTTTTATAAAGGACATGTTTAACCATGTTATCTCTTATCTTCCCATCTAACTCAATTCTGCTAAATAATATAAATAATTGAGAATGATCGAAGGCAACAATTTCGTGAGGCACTGATATAACTACATATCCCAAAGCAGAGAAAACAGTAGTCCCCCTATACTGTATACCTGAGAACAGTCAGCCTTCTGTATCTGTGAGTTCTATATCTGCAGATTCAACCAACCTTGGATCAATAATATTTGGAAAAAACAATTTTTTCCAGGAAGTTCCAAAAACCAGAACTTGAATTTGCAGCACACTGGCAACTACTTACATAGCATTTACGTTGTATTAGGTATCATAAGTAATCTAGAGATGATTTAAAGTATGTGGGAGGATGTGCATAGATTATATTCCATTTTATATCATGGTTATATAATTTTTTGGTTATAAATGGTTACAAAACTTTTATAATGGTTATATAATTTTTATATAATGGTTATATGCCATTTTATATAATACTGTGCCCTTTTATATAGGGAACTTGAACCTCCAGGGATTTTGGTGTCTGCCGGGGGGTCCTTGGAACCAATCTTCCATGGATACTAAGGGGTGACTGTCTTACACTCATTTCAAGATGCCTCACTCTAGGGAAGATAGTGAAACACTGACAGACATCTCTATGAAAATAAAGATAGAATTATAGGGAGAGATCAAGAAACCATGCTTTTCTAGTTGAAATTGCAAAAATTGAGGCGCTTTCATCTGGAAGAAGATGACGTTTTAGAGATACCGTAATAATCTCTAAGTGCTTGAGAGGCTCTTTCATGCCAAAGTGGAGAGAAAGCCGGTCAGGATATGTGGAGAGAAGTGTCAGGAAGACAGATTGTATTCATTCTAAGTATTGAGTTGATAATAGATGAGTTGACCCCTCAGTAGTAGTGGACTGCAATTTTGGATGAGTTTAAAGCACTAACCACATGTCAGCATCTTGTAGAGAAGCTCTGTGCTTGTTGGCCCTGAGGGCCCTTCCTCCTCTAAAATTTTGTGAGTCCAGGATTTCTTAACTCATGCTATTCTGACAACATAGTTGTATTGTTTTTGCAAAGGCATTGGTTGTAGTCCCAGCACCAGTGCTTGTTAGTTGTGAGACTTGGGGCAATCCACTCAACGCTTTGGGGCTACTTCCTCACATATCAACTGACAGCTTGGGTTAATTTATTCATTGGCTGTTGGTTACAATCTTGTTGGGGGAAAAAATAGGCAATTAAAAAAAAAAACATGTAAAAATAAAGAATTTGGATCTTTGAAATTCGTTCCACCCAAATTCTCAGAGTATGAAGTATACATGTAGAGAAACATCATTTTAAATTGCTATAGAAATACAGTTCTACATTCTTTCTTGGTCATGTTTGAAAAAAATGAATCTGCTATACTAGCCTGAATTATTCCTGAAAGTCATTTGGAAGAAGTTTAGCTCTAGGGTGTCCTTATTCTAAAGTGATTTTTTTGAAGTGTTTTTCAAGTTAGGTCCTAAAAACACGGAAGTATGTAAAACTCTGTGAAACGACTGGCAAGTATTATCAGAAAAGATGCTTATGTAACTTCATAAGGACCCTGTTCCTTCTCATTCCATCCTGAAAGTATCAGTACATGAATTCAGAGGAAATTAGCAAAGGCAGACCTGTGTCTGAAGGGAGGGATCAAAGATATGCAGGCAGATTCACTATTATTAGAAAGACCTCAAGTCTTGCAAGATCAAAGTCTTGGTATAAAGTGCATGTCTTCCCATTTAATTCTGCCTCAACCCCACCACTGCCCCCTGCCCCCGACAAAAAAAAAAAAAAAAAAAAATCCAAGAAGAAGCTATTTGTGCAACTTTAGATCTGAAATCTCAGTGAGTACGTAGTACATAAATACTATGGAACTTGCATGACGCAGATCTCTGCTCTCCTCCTAGGCCGCCCATGGAGGACTCTCAGACACTCTTGACCCCTGTGGTGAGCTGTGGGCCTCCAGGAGCTCTGCTGACCCGCCCTGTCATCCTCACTATGCATCACTGCGCAGATCCCAATACCGAGGACTGGAAGATACAGCTCAAGAACCAGGCAGCGCAGGGACAGTGGGAGGTGAGCTTCTGTTGAGATAAAGATAGAACCCAGGAGCAATCCATGCAGATAAGCAAGGGCAATTATGGGAAGGCTTTTATTTTTAAAGCAACACATGAGTGGAATTTTAGCTTATACTCAAAATGAAAGAGAGAGGAACAGAGAGAGGAAGACAAAGAGGAGAGAGGGGGAGACAGACAGACAGACACTGGTTCCTGAGTGTTTTATCTACTGACTGATAGGCACAAAGAAAAAGATGGTCAAGCATTAGCTAACTCATAGGGAAGGTGTACTTAAGAGTCTTACATAAGTCCCATTTGCATATACATACTATCTTGGGAAGGGAAACTATATATATATATTTTATTATTTTAATTTTCAGGTAGAGAAACATTGCACCTGGGTCAGAAAATGTTAGACACTTACTTGCTAACAGGTCCCAGGAATATAGGTCTGAACTTAACCTGGCAAAACAGGAAGGGTGTATCCTAAGCTCCAGTACAATGAAGAACGTCTTTGGCAACTTGACTGTCTGTAACTCCTGCCATCAGAACTTCTTAAGGACAGTGCCTTAAACAGATCGTGTTCTTTACATCAGAACCCTGCAGTTAGCACCTGAAATTAAGTGCAAAAGGATGTGTTATATTTACCATGAATATTTTATACCTAATACCTAAAAAAAAATGATTTGTGTAGTCATTATAAAGAGAATTATCCAATATGCATGTTGGATATATTTTGTGATTACTTACAGTATTTTTCTATTTTTATTTATTTATTTATTTATTTTGGCTGCATTGGGTCTTCATTGCTGTGTGCGGGCTTTCTCTAGTTGTGGAGAGCGGGGGCTACTCTTGGTTGCGGTGTGCAAGCTTCTCATTGCGGTGGCTTCTCTTGTTGCAGAACATGGGCTTTAGTAGTTGTGGCTCGCGGGCTCTAGAGCTCAGGCTCAGTAGTTGTGGCCCATGGGCTTAGTTGCTCCGTGGCATGTGGGGTCTTCCCGGACCAGAGCTCGAACCCATGTCCCCTGCATTGGCAGGCAGATTCTTAACCACTGCGCCACCAGGGAAGTCCCTCAGTATTTTTCTTTTAGGAAAAAAAAATATGCATGAACACTCAAACCCCTAATATTTTAGGAAGAAGTAGTAGTGGAGGTAGAAGCGTAGCAGGGCATACCTGGAATTACCTGGAGTGTCCCCTCTATATGGATGTGCTCTCCTCTTGACCACATGAAGGTGAAGGGTCACTCATTGCCAGAGGTCCTGAATTGACGTCTAGGGCTATACATTACGTTAAGAGTGGACTTTACCAGATCTAACTTCAATTCCATTTAAGTTTAAATGATTTATCTCAAAAACATCCCGAAGTCTTTATCTCAAGGGATCCTAAATTATTTGCACAATTCTCTGCCTATTACCCTAATACCCTATTTCTGGATTTGAGTAATAACAACAATAATAAGAGGAAAAGAAAAAAAAAGATGTGAAGAGTAGAGGAAGGAAGTCCTTATGAAAACACTCTTCTATTTGTGACAGGAACATGGAGCATCTTTATTCTCCACCATTTCTTCTAGGAGATTTTTTGTAACATGCCATCAGGAAATGACACTTGAGCCTTGCCCTTGCCGTGCTGGAGAAGGCAGCTTCTCTGCAGGTGTCCTTTTGGGGCTGGAATAAACGTGGAAGTGCTGAGCTCCTTTTTCTCCTTTCCAGTTCAGTTTAAGCTTTATCTTTGGGTACAGGTTTAGCTGAAGAAATGATTTCATGGATGCTATTAAAACACAGTCCTTACTTTAGCTTGGGTGATGTTGCATGGCCTAACTAACAGCTACCTGAGGTGGCTCCTTTCATAGCTTTGTCCAGCCCCAGGGACTCAATTTATGATGAAACATTTGTTCATGTTTTTGACAAATAACCATTTGTTCACCATGATCCAGGCCCACTGAGATACAGTATGAAGCAAAGGAACTATGGTTGCTGTCTCTGCAGAGATTAAGTAGCCTAATGCAGAGGCTGAATCATGCCCACACATGGGTTTTATTTCTCCCAACTGAAATTTTCTTTTAAATTTGAATTAGTTAAAAGTTGGAAGATTTCACATAATAATCTGAACTTACAGCCTCTCTTGAAAAACTAAAGGCTGTGTCCTCACTGGTCCTGCATTCCTGCCATGCCTGGTACTTTTACTGTCAGCATCTTTGCCATAGACATCTTTACCACAAGCATTTTTGCCACATAACTAATTGGCCTTAAGGCAATTTTGCTGTAAAAGATAAAATAACTGGTGGACAGTTCGGTTTCAACTGGTTGACAGCTTGGTTTCATCTCTCCACTGACACAGTACTACCATTTTTAATATTACATAAATCTGAAAGAGGCCAATGGCCAAAAAGGCACCGAGTCGAGCCCACATGTCCCATAGAACTTTGGAACATCTGTCAAGGGACATGTAACAATATGTACCAAGAACAAACAACAGTGCAGGGGCTTCCACACCATAATACAAAGCTCAGTTATAAATATGCATCCCAGTATGTGGAAACTGATTCCTCTCTTAATGAAGAAGAAATTTTAGCGAAAAAGAAAAGTGGAATGCCAAATGAGGAGCTGAACCAACAAGCAAAAATATGTATACTACTACAAATGAAAGACTTTGAAGACAAGTGCTTAGGTACAACCCACTAAATAAAATCATTTGTTTGCACAGTACTGCCATGAATCTACACACATTTCAAATGTTTTAAAATATTTTGTAGTTCATAATAAAGTCTTTCTACTTTTGTTATTCATTTTTCATGTTTTTTTATTTTTGTTAATGTCTCTCTTTTATTTATTGCTGTTTCATCTTTTACAGCAAAATTGCTTTACAGCCAATCAGTTACGCGGCAAAAATGCCTACGGCAAAGACGCTTACAGTTAAAGTACTGAGAGCCCACCCCTGCATGGCCGCAATGGCTGAAGCCAGGCGGAGACTGAGCTCTTTAGACAGGCTTGTGCTCTGCTTCACCACAGTCTCCACCACTCCTTATTACCCTCTGCCCTGCCTGCTTCACACGTTCCTGTTACCATTCTGCCCTGGGAGGCATGTGGAATTGTGACCCTTGTTTTATAGATTCTATGCTTGGTCTTTCAGATGATTTCTTCTGTGGCCTGAGTCATTTGGTTAAATCAAAACCTAGTTAAGTTAGTAACTATTTTTATAAAACTCATCAGTTTCACTTATTTTTATTTCTTGCTGAATGTTAACAATCTAAAACGTGAGACTGCTTAAAGGCTTACATGAAAAATAAACAGAAAAATAACGTGTCAAATGCATAGAGTTTGCCATGCTGCGCTTTTCGCAAAGTCCAAGAGCCCAGATTATGAGGAAAAGCAGTGTATTGCTTTGGGAAGTAAGTGATGGGTGAGTTTGGAAGAACTTAGTAGAATGGTATTGCATAATTCTTTAATTTCCCTAATTCTTTTTTAAAAATTCTTTTCAAACCCCTAGATTTTCAGGGGAAAATACTATGCTAAAATGACATTGAAATAAGATAGTACTTTTGGATGAAATTAGCAATTTAGAGATTAAAGCAAATGATCAGAAACAGATAATCAACTCAAATATGCTGAAGTTAAAAGGATACCTTATACATTTCTTTTGGAATTTTAGGTAGATTCCAGCAATGTAGATTCCTAGAAGATCAAAAAAGACTAAATGAAGATCTTCTACATAAAGCATGTTATCAGCATAAAGGCAAGGGAAGTAAGGGAGAGAATGATTAAGAATGGAAATATTGATAGAAGTATAATAAAGTCAGAGAAAGAAAAAAAGAGCAGGAAAAGGAGTAATCAGAACTTGGGAGGAGAAGTGCTGATCTGTGCACCCCTGTTGGCCACGGTCACGGCAGCCAGGAGGCTCAGTCGCTGCCCCTTCCTTCTCGTCCCACAGGATGTGGTGGTGGTCGGAGAGGAAAACTTCACCACCCCCTGCTACATCCAGCTGGACGCAGAGGCCTGCCACCTCCTCTCCGAGAACCTTGGCACCTACTCCCTGGTCGGGCAGTCCACCACCAAAGCAGCCACCAAGCGCCTGACGCTGGCCATCTTCGGGCCGCTCTGCTGCTCCTCTCTGGAGTACAGCCTCCGGGTCTACTGTCTGGATGACACTCAGGATGCCCTGAAGGTAAGTGACTCCGGCCTGACCCGCCCACCTCACACCTAGAGACGACATGCGTATGTACGTGCACCCGTGTGCATGAACACAAGTGTCTGGCCCCAGAACATGGCAGTTACAAAAACAAATTAGACATTTCTTGAAGCCGTGCTGATAAAGAAGCTGTTTCCATTACGCTGATTCCTCCCGAGGGCTACTTTTGTTTATTACCCTCCTTGATTTCTTTTAATGAAAAATTTAGAAGTGGAAGAATTTGGCAATGAGACCTGTGGATGGTAAATAATCTGCTTCCTTGTGTGTCTCAGCTGTGTTCTTCCTATAAAAGGAACTGGCATAATTGCTCACACTCTATGTTCCTCTTGTGTGCAACTTCCTTATGTGCTCTCCCATTCTTTCTATGAGGACCGTGAGGAAGAGGGTTAGCATTTGACAACAGGCTGCTGCTTTACAGAATAAATAGGCTTAATTCTCGGTGCCATTATTGCCATTCATTTTCTCCCATTTGAAGCTTTAAAGGATATAGTAAGTGCCTCTGAAGAAGTTATGATCTGGAAAGAGGAATAAAAGAAGTATGCAAAGGATTACGAAGCAAGTCAGAGTGTGACACATGCCGCAGATGAATGCAGAGCTCTGTGGGAATTCAGGAGAAGGAGGCACCATATTATTTTGAGAACATCTGAAAAGGAGCTAACATTTGAGATTGACCTTAAAGGAAGGCAGGGTTTGGCCAACAGTAATGGGGAAAAAAATACAGGATTTCTGGGTGAAGGGAACAGCATGAAGAAGCACAAAGGGAACAGTAAATACAGATTCTATGCGGCATGTTATTTCCAGAAAGCCTAGAATGATTGATAGGAGGTTTTTTGGGATGGACCTTGACAACCAGAGAGAGGAGTGGAGATTCAGTTTCTTGAGTTAATGGAGAATCACTAGAGAGATGTAACTAGAAGATAGACATGACTGGAAATACATGTTAGAAATACTAGTCTGCTGTCAATGAAAAGATAGAATCGAGTCAGGAAAAGCATGGTAGAGCTGGAGTGAAGACAGAGGAGTTAGAGGAAGGGAATAGGTACGAAAGCCCTATTAAGTAACTCTTGCAGGCCCTGGTGACTAACCCTGAATGGGTGGAGCAGAAGATCAAGTCTGCCTGTAAGTAACAGTAGCAAACTCAGGGGCAGGTAGCTCTGGACTGTGGATATGGTGACTTTGCCTTTGGAATATTGAATTAGAGGTATGGATTAGACATCAGGACAAAGGTGCCCCATGGACAGTTAGAAATATAGGGGTGGCTCTTTGAACAGAGAGCAGTTCCTGAGACAGAGACTCAGGAACCAACTATATAATATTGATATTTGTCCTCCATGGTGATTGAGGAGAATATCAAGGGAGAGTAGAGGGAGAAAATAATAATAAAGCTAATAAACATCACCGAGAATTTCTTATGTGCCGGGCAAGATCCTAAGTGTCTTTTCTTAACTCATTGAATCTTTACGACAACCTGTAGGACACCATTATCCCTATTTTACAGATGTGCAGGGCACAGAAAGGTTAAGTAAGTTGCCCTAGGCCACACAGCTGCTGAGTGGAGAAAGCAGGCTTCATTCCCCGGGCAGCTGGCTGCGGTCTGGACTCTGCTCCTAAAGTGGGCTGCTCGGAGAGCCACACCCTAGAGCCCAGGGACCAGGGGAGCCCTGCCATTGCAAGGGAGGAGGGGGGCAGCCAGCAAAAGACCTACAGAAAGAGGAGTACCCAGAGGAGGAAGGGGAGAAGTAGGAGAAGGATGCATCTAGGAAGCCAAGAGAAGAATTTTTTTTTTTTTTCTGAAATTCAGGGTATTTCCTTCTGGAGTTTCCATCCAGAGAATAGTTCTGGGTCATGAAAACTGAGTGTTGTAGGTTGTGTCCATGGAGGAGATGAGACATATTCGGTCCCTGGGTATATTTTTGATGGTTGAGCCTGTAGGAGTTTCTGATGTTAAATAAATGATGCGAACACACAGCTCTAGTGTAAAGCTTAAGGTTATGTCTTTTGTATTCCTTGCAAAGGCGATACTGTTAAGGCACTTTCTGGATAGAAATCATCGTAGGCGTAAATCCTTCTTAGGAAAAACTGTATTTGTAGGCGAGCCATGGGGTCTGATTAAGGCAAATCTTCTTAATAATTCAAAGAGAAATCATTGCAAAAAGCATCTGTAGAAGATCTACATCATATTTGAAATATCTGAAACACATTTTATATTCACACAAATAGTTCTTATACTCAGTCACTCTCGACCTTTCTTCTCAAAAGACGTACAATCCATGCAAAAAAAGTAATATTTCATAAAATAATTTTGATTATGTTAATTAGTGAAAAGAGATGAGAAAGACTGACAAACAGGTTTGAGAAGTAAAAACAACCCAAGAGCAGTTTATATCATGGTCAGTGCTTTCCAAATAGACATATATAAATTCTCAGCATCTGGGGATCCAGCACTTAGTCTGAAAGAAACATGAATAATGGATAAGGCTTTCTTGTACCTCATGATCGTTTAATAATGCAGAAGTACCAAAATCCTAGTTATAGGTAAACCAACATACCGAAGAGACAGCTCAGTCCAGCCAAAACTGCCTCATGCCCATGCTTGAATGGGAACTTTGGGGCCGATTAACTGAGAAAGGCCCTTCATTACCTAAATTCTGCCCTCTTGGCACCTCGCCTGCTAATGCTCCCGCCAGCCTCTCTCCCATCGCCCTGCTCCTCTAATTTACCCATAAGTACTGTCTTTTGCATCTCTTCTCCAAATACCTCCTCCTTCAGGCCCACCGCACTCCTCACTTATGCTCGTCCTAAATCCTAAATAATAATTCTCTATCCAGCGCACGTAGGAGTCAGTTGGGAAGCTTTAAAAAGAGACTTGTTGGAGGCTCCCAACCCAAAGGTTCTGATCTGATCGGTGTAGGTATTGGGTTTGGTTTTTTGTTTGTTTGAGCACTGCCTGGGTTATTCTACTGTGCAGCCAAGGTTAAGATCTATTACACTAAACAATTTCAGGGGTCTTTTGGGAACTTTCATTCTACTTAGGACACACTTTCCTGTATCCTCAAATCATTTTCTCACCCATTCCTTCACCTGCTCACATTAACTGCAGCTGGATCTCCCAACTAACACGTATCACTTACAGTCCCTGCAGTGAGGACCACACCCCAACCACAAGTCCAAGAGGAAAAGTTCCAATACGTCTCATATCCCTGACCACTTCTGGGGCATCGCTCTACCTCTGGGCTGGCCTTTTGGTTGGTTTTCCTTTATTCTGTTACTCTGTGTTCCATTACCCACTTCAGTTCCTCAGCACAGAGTCCCCTTAGTTCACATCTCCACCCTAGCGGTACCTGCCTCGTCTTCTTTCTTGCCCCTCCTTTTATTCCCCTCATCCTCTCAAATTCAAAGTCACCTCTTATTCACAGTTCCTTTGCCCAAATGTACTCTAGTAACCTTTACATCATTCTTCATTATCTACCCACTAAGATAGATGTACTGCATCCTCAGTAGGAACTGCACCAAGATCTCCACCAGCCAAGGTCTCTACCTGTGAAAGCATCTGACCTTCCATCTCTCTCCCACAAGGTGCACGAAAGCTGCTCTTTGTTTTGAAGGAAAACCTCCGTCCACTGTCCCTGGTCTCCTGGTCCACAAACCTTCATCTGCTCTTACCCGTATCTACAGGG
The DNA here is from genome assembly GCF_964374135.1 of Grampus griseus. NCBI lineage: Eukaryota > Metazoa > Chordata > Mammalia > Artiodactyla > Delphinidae > Grampus > Grampus griseus. The sequence goes on along the minus strand of NC_138997.1, from coordinate 13,641,175 downwards.
AACTCACTTCCACTCAGAAATCTCTTGCCATCTAAAGCTGCTGCAGGCTTTTGTAATTTCCATCGCTACATATGACCTCCACTGAACAAGCCCTCTATGTCTACTTGCGGCCTGTTGAGCTTCTCTAAAAAAATCACAAATTCCTGATTGAGTCCATTATACTGTCAAGACATCTGCCCTAAGCTGTGGCTCTCCTGCTTCTCCACAGTCCTTTTATGTATTTCTCCTTGCCTCATGAGATTTCACACAGCACTTCTTCCGAGCCTCTCCCACTCTCCCCAGATCCCTGACGGTACTGCAGCCCCTTCATGTGTTGCAATGATCTAGCACCTGTGGTACCACTCAAGGGACACTCCCTCAGCTGCTGTCCTTTACCTTTCAAACCTTTTATTTCAGCCTCTTCTCACCTAGTCTGGGCTCTGATGAAAAGGAGCTCGACTTCCTTATTTGGGCTTTAATCTAACTCCTCCACCACCTGTGTCTCCACCTAGCAAGTGATGCCTGCAAGTGGGCCTTCCCAGACTTGACGTTTTCTTAGAGTTACTACTGCGGACTGGGGATTCTTTCTGAATTGCAGAAACCCTCACAGAAGGTTGGATGAGGGCAGAGAGGGAAGCTCAGTGCAGCGCTCATTCTCGGGGGTCAGAACTACACAGTCTGGAGAGCTATTAGAAAGAAGACTGGCCCCGTGTCTGGATCTGAACATATTGATAATATTAATTCCCACTTATTATCATACTGTCCACGTGGATGCGGAAAAAAAAGATACCACATCAGTCAGTCTCAGCAACGCTGATGCATTCTTTCATCTTCCCACCCACCTCTTTGAGTTTGGTAGCTTTTGTAACAATTTCCCTGAGTTTTGTTAAACCTGGAAGCAAAAGTGGTCATCTGAAACTTAAAAGCTGTATTTAGCAACGTGGAAGCATTAGTGCTGAATTAGAATGCTGGCAGTGACTGCTGGAGTAAAAGTCAAGGCTGCCAGGAGACAGTGGAATTCTTTTACATACCTTTCAGGTGTTTTTTGTTTGTTTTGTTTGTTTTTTTCCATGCATGTGCTAGAAGGACCAGTGAGAGCAGTGAGTGAGTTGAGTTCATGTAAAGGGATAAAGGTGCTATGAATTGTGAGAATACCTTAGAATCAGTTCCATTCTCAAATAAAGAGGTCACATCTATTGAAAGGATTGAGTTGGGTAGGTCACAGCTTTTCTCGTTACCTCCTCTTCAGGTGATTAAAGTAGCATTGTTTTTTCCTTTCACTGTTTGCAAAGACTTAAATCCTAATATAAATAGACCAGAAATTAATAGAGAGCAAGGTTATATTTGGGGTAAGTTTAAAAACACTTCAGGGAGAAATATACATCAGCATTGATGTAAGTAATTTCTGTCCCACTATGTTAGGGGTACAATTATAAGATTCTCCTTTCCTAATAAAGGGTTTTATACTAAACTCTGAACCTAAAAGAGGAGTTATTTGCATAAAATATGAGTAGTCTCATATCATAACATTCAACGTTGTTAATTGAAATTCTGACAAATGTATATGTGATACAAACCAAATGACGTGTACTAGCTTTCTTTATGTAGTCATTTGGCATGGGAGAGAGTCGTCTTTGGATTACTTCATTTTTCACATACCCGAATCTAGGCTGTAACATAGTAACTCTGTGAAAAATCATTATTATGAGAAAAGATGAGAGAAAAATGAAAGAGACACTGAAAATGAAAATAGGAATCCTAGTTGAGAATTGCATGATACTCAGTTTCTTGGGCCACAGTCGTAGATAGTCATAGGTAGCCCATTACAAGTTCTGTCTCATCCTGAAACCTGGTGCTTCTTCACCCGTGTCCTTCCGATATCTCCTCCATGGCCAGCTGTGACCCTGCTGAACCAAGAACACCTCACGCCTGCCTCTTCTGGGCCAACAAAGGCTGGCCCTCCATTGGATTGGCCCCATGAACCATATCTTTTCTTTCACTTCCCTCAAAGCACCTCAAAGCTAGCATAACCTATGTTTCATATTCTCAGGATCCTGGTCTCTGGAATTATATGAATATATTCATACATGTAACACATGCATTAGATAGCAGCAACAACAAATGTGTTAAAGGTGACAAGCGTGTTTTCCCTGCTCAGTGGATGGAAGGAAGTGTGGTGTCAAAGGAAAGCCTGAGTCCAGCTGGCCGACTTGGTTGCTTCTGCCGCTCATCAGCTCTGTGGCCCTGGTCATTGAACTTGACCTCTTAGGGACTTCATTGGGTCTGAATCAGGGACCCTTAAAAGATTGAAAGAGAGTAAAGTTATTAAACTTCCTGGCATAAAACAGTCACTAGATAATGTTAATTGTGCCTAGGTGGGCATTTAGATTATAATGGCCTTTTGAAGATAAGGGCTCAGTGAAGATATTAACTCTAATTGTGATCTAATTGTGGGGTGAGTGTCAGGTTCGGTAGCAGGCTGGTTGGTCAGCTGTTTAGGGACAGGGTTATTTTTGGTGCCTCTAAATTTACTCCATCTTTATCATCTTCTCATGAGACTTGGCTCTGGCCCCATCATATATTTTCAAAATGAGCTGCAGTGCTGAATTTATGTTTTGAGAGAGAGGGGGGAAAGAGAGAGAGAAGAGGAGATAGAAGTTTTGGTAGATGAAGTAATGAGTCCCCAAAGATACCTGCACACAAATGTTACCTCACATGGCAAAGGAGACTACAAACATGAGAGTATAGACCTTGAGATGGAGAGATTATCCTGGATGGTCAGAATGGGTCTGATCTCATTACTTTGTGCTTAAAAATGGGGAACCTTTCCCAGCTATGGTCAGAGGGAAATATGACCATGAAAGAAGGATCAGAGATGTGCCATTGCTGGCTCTGAAGAGGGAGGAAGGGGACCACAAGCCAAGGAATGTCGGCGGCTCTGGAAGTTGGAAAAGACAAAAAAGCGGATTCTTCCCTAGAGCCTCCAGAAAGGAAGGCAGCCTTACTACCACTTGATTTTAGCCCAGTGGGACCTGCGTCAGACTTTTGGCCCACAGAACTGTCAGGAAACAAATGTGTGTTATTTAAGTCACTTAAGCTTATGGTAATTTCTTACTGCAGAAACAGGACACTAATATAGAAGTTAAAAAATAAATGTTCAAGGGTGAAAAGGAATACAAGAGTGACTCCAGAAGTTCTAGAACAATCTAAAAAGTCTTATTCCTAATACTCAGATGTGTGAGACCATCTTTTCCTTAGAAGTAAGCCCAGAGGTGGACAAGCCACACGGCGACTTCCCTGGGTGCTGCCCTTCGGCATTTTGCTTCAAAGGTGTCACAAACTGACCTGACTGGGCAGCTGGGAGTGGCAGCTCAGACCAAGCATCCGTGGTGACAGCAGCTGTGGGAACAGCAGGCAGAGCCCTAGGAATAAGGTGGCTTGACAGGAAATGTTTGCACATGGTCACCCGAGTCCAACTTTGTTATTATTAGGGACAAAGTACGGCAGGCAAATTCAGGGGGAGAGCGGAGCACCCCAGCATGAGCCCGGAAAGAGAAAGTGTGGCGAGGCTGGGCGCCTGTGACGATGACCCAAGCAGGTGGGAGAGGCCGGCTGACGGTCAGATGTTGCCACAGCTGGCCGTGCAGCCCCAGGGAGCTGAGCTTGGTGTCGCTGGGAGCTGGCACGGGGCAGGAGAGACGGTGGCCCTGCCTCTTTGGCCTCTGCTTTGGAAGAGGACGGCCCACTGCTGTGATAGCGACAGCAGAGATAAGATAGCCTCTGGCAAAGAGAGACATTCCTCATCCCCAGATGACAGGGGCAGGTTCCAACACAGGTTTAAAGAGTGAACAGGAGCAAAGGAGGTTCCATAAACTCTGATGGGAGGAGATGTGATTTTTATTTTTAAAACAGGCAGCACAGCCCTTGAGGGTTGGTCTTTTGAGGTCTGACCTGTGTGGCATGTTGAGCGTCTGCCGGTGTGTTCTTTGTGCCTGGAGAGCCCTGAGTCCGTATGGCAGAAGCTTGGTGGAGGTGGGCGCGAGTCTCCAAGCGCACGACTTGGCCTTCCGTGCTTGGTCCAGGGCCCGCCCTGCGTGAGCGTGGAGTGAGGGTTCCTCCCCCTGGAGCCGCACGGCCAAACCAAAGCGAACACCCCTGGCGTGCAGGGCTGGCTGCTGCTCCATTCGCTGCCCTTGGTGATCTTGCCCTGTGGAAATCTTAGCGCGTCCCCACGAGAGCTGCGTCTACCAGCCCAGGCTCCAGGCGCTGCCCCCAGGCTCCCTGGCAGCGGTGAGCAGCCGATCCAGGGCTCTGGGCTTCTGTCCAGAGGAAAGAATGCGAGGACAGGTCCCATCCAGACAGCACCAAGAAAGGAGTGAGAGAAAACGGAGCAAAGCCCTGGCTTCACCGCCCCCACCCTTCTCTTCCAGAAGCGATTTGAATGTGTCATACGGGATTTAAGTTTCATTATTTGTGTCTTCCTTTCTGTAGCCGGTAGGAGTCGTTGGAGGGAAAATGAGAGAGACAAGAGAGGGAGAAGCTAAAGGCTGGAGAACCCACAAATTGGATTGTATTCCTGAGAAACCAGATGTTAAAAAAAGTGCCTTCTCTGGTTGAGAGTCCGCCTGCCGATGCGCGGGACGTGGGTTCGTGCCCAGGTCCGGGAGGATCCCACATTACACGGAGCGGCTGGGCCCGTGAGCCATGGCCGCTGAGCCTGCGCGTCCGGAGCCTGTGCTCCGCAGCGGGAGAGGCCACAACAGTGAGAGGCCCGCGTACCGCAAAAAAAAAAAAAAAAAAAAAAAAAAAAAAAAAAAAAAAAAAAAAAAAAAAAGTGCCTTCAAAGAAGAAGGCACAGTTGGGAGCAGCGGTGCGAGAGAGGAGGCCCGTCCTCGAGCAGGGCCAGGGGGGTCCGAGCGCAGGGCGAGGGGGACGGCGGACGAGGGTGAGCACGGAGTGCAGAAGCAAAGCCAGGGCCCGGCGCCTCACGCAGGTCCTGGGACACAGTCAGTGCTTTGCACACAGACGGAGACTCCTCACGTTCCCGAACATGAGCTTCAGGCATCTCAGCGTAGGCAGCCCCGCCACCGGGGGCACTCGTGTGCGCTAGCTGTGAGGCTGACACCTGCCCGGGCTGGGAAGGGCCCGGAGGAGGAAGAACACGGGCGGGCGGCAGCGGAGGCAGGCGTGGTCTGGCCCGGCAGGAACGCGGAGTGAAGAGCCGTGGGCTTAGGGGCCGGAGGGTAGGAGTCGCAGGGCTCCTCCCGCGCGCCGTAATGAGGGCGCGGCGCCCGGGGGGGGGGGGAGTGGCGCTGGGTAGAGGCCAGAGGTGCTCCCTTTGTGCGCGCAGTCCTTTAAAACAGCTTGCGTTTTTTGTGGCTCTTAAGCGGCCAGGGCTAATGGCTTGGCATGGATAATGTCTTGGCTTAATTGGTTATTGTGAATGCTCCTTGTTTCTCCTGTGGAGTCCGTCGTCCCTGCCTTTCGAACAGTCCCTCACAGGCTCCTTGAATCCATACACCCCGTGCTCAGGGCCACCGGGGAGCCTGCGTTCCCCAAGCAGCCACCACACTGGGAAGCGGCTGCCCCACGGGGTTGCCCAGATCCCGGCGGGCTCCGGCTCTGACGCACAGGCCTGCTCCCTGCGGCATGGGATTCACGTGTATGTTCCCATGGAAGGATGGGCTGGAGACGTTTCTGTTGATAACTGACCCCTGCAAGAGTCTTTCAAGGTTACGCTGGAGGGGTGGAGATAGAACTGACAAAGGCAGGCAGAAAGGGACCCCTTCTATAGAAGCAGAGCCCGAGCAAGGCACCGAGGCAGGGGTGCTTCCGGCAGGGAGGACAGCCTTTGCAGAGGAAGGCGACATCTATATTTCTGAGAACAAAGAGCCTAGACGATCCTAATTCCTGTTACGGCATTTCTTTCCAAGGTCACGATATTTTTCTTAAGTCTTCCTAACTCTTTTGACCTTAAATATATCTTGTTCCTTTCCTCTCATAAGGTGTGTGAAATATCCCAACTTTGGGACCCAAAAGCAGCTGTCTTAGAGCTGGGCACACTGCGTTGGGGTTACGTGTTTATATGTCGGTCTCCCCACAGCTGAGGTTTGTGAGTGTGGTTTGAGGCTGGGAGGGAGGCTGACTTGTGTGTGCGTCCCAGAACCCGACGTGGTTCCTGGCAGGTGTGTTGAATGAATGCTCCCAGGAAGATTAAGGAGAGGAAAGCATGTGACTCTAAAGCTGTATTTTGTTGATTCACACATCTGTTATTTGTATGTTCTCTGTATCATGTATAATAACCAAAATGATGTCATGCAGAAGGAATTCAGAGAATCAAGCTTTTTAAAATGTTAATTATAAGTGGGATCAGCTATAAAATATCTGAAATTATGATACTTAAACCATAACAGTATGGAACAAAACCCCGAGTAGCCTATCAAGTGGGCTTGCCTCTTCTGTTTTCTGACGTAAAATTTATACGTGGGATTTGCTGTTTGTGGCAGGTCATCTCCCTCTCGTGTGGCGCTAGGTGATTTTAGTTTCCAAGGAGTTGTTTTAGTTTTTGATCGTAATATCTTTAATTCACACTTCAGTGTTTTTAATTTGTGCTTTGGTTATTGTCTTCTCCTTTATTTTGTTGTGTTCCCTTGAAGTTGAACATCCTGGGTGCGATGATACCAGTTGCTACTTTTCAGAAAAAAAAGGTTAAATTTAAGTGTGGTAAGGATTCTTCTTACTGAATCATTTACTCCTGGCTGATTTCTCCCAAAGTACTAGTGGAGGGACAGCTGCCCCAGCCAGCAGTCTCCAAAATGGACTTCACAACCCCAAGGCCAATGAGATTTGGGGGGTAAAAATAGACACTATTAAAGACTTCTGTGTCTGTTCATCTTAGCACATACTTTTAACCTTAGGTATATTTTATAACATTAACATATTGATGTGTTAATGTAGGTATATAACTTATAAAGAAACAAACAAAATGCAGGCTTGATTTCTTTTTGATTGATGGCATGTGCAGTCAAATATGTTTCGAGACCTTGCTCCAAGCATGGATGCGTCCTGGTGAGCAGTTCATCTCTCACCAGGGTTCCTGTCCATCTGAACGGGACAGAGAAGTCAGGTTCCTCCCAGCTGTTTGCAGCAGCTTTGTGTCGCTCCTGGTTAGTGGAGAGATGGAGAAATTAAGAATATGGAGAGAGTGTGTGTTCTCCAGCACCATGTTCTTTAAAATGGCACTTTACTTGGTCCCTTCTCTCAAAAAAAGGCTTGAGCCAGCCCAGTCTCTTTCCTCACTGGGAGAACTCTTTACCATGACTTTCGGGGTCAATGCCGAAGAAGCCAAGGACTGAGCCTTATTCTTGGGCTGCCTCCTACGCAGACTTTGCACTCACAATGTGGTACTGTATTAGATTTGTTGACCTCAAGGTCATGGCCAATAGGCAGTTTAGGTTTTTTTCAGTGGTCATCCCTGCCAAGAAAACTGATCGTGTCCTCCATCTCCCCTGGCGATCTGTGTTGATTGTAGGAATGGGGTGTGGATTATACATTGTTGGGTACAGTTACCTCCCGGAATACAATGCGTCTTCTTTTAGACATCCCAGGGAGATAATTTGGACATAATGAAGATCTACAGTAATCAGATAATTACTATCGATTGCTCTTTGGATGTCTTGATGAGGTAATTAGGGTGTACTGGAGAGAAGCTAGAACTGATTGATTGGCATGACTGTAATCTCAAAGATTTCTAATTATGTTTCTTTTCTTCTAATGGCTTATAAACAAACATCATTTTAGTTTTAGAATTTGTCAGGTGCCAGGTTCACCGGGAACATCAGCTTTCGCTATTATGCTAACTAGACCCTGAACATGATCAACATAAGCTCACTACGCCTTCCTGCTGAAGCAGAAGAAACTGCAATTAACCCTCGCTTTTCTTATCCGTCTTTATTCCCTCACGGCCAGATTCTCCTCGAGGACTGGAGTGTGAAGTGTTGTGGGAGGGTGTTTCATGAGGAGCGTGTACGGCTCTGTGCTGGGTACGTCTAGAGGCCTATGGGGACTCATGGAGGCTGCTGAGCTGCGGGCACAGCAGAGCCAGGGCACAGTGACACAGCGTCTGTGTCGGGGTGGCTGAGTGCTGTCTCCTGTCACAGGTAACAGCCGCTCATCAGCCAGCAAGGTTGAATATTCTCAACGTCAGTGCACTCAAGCAGCTGGACCACTCCCATCTCTCTGTCAATGTGCTATTGCCTCATCTCTTCCATTACACACTAACTAGAGGAGTCCCCGCCTGAGACCACATTCCACATCACCCTCATATTCCCTACACCTTATAGGACCTTTCGGCAGCTTGCATCGTGCAGAATAGTGGCCCGACTCAAAGATGGAGGGTGCTAAGAACCGGTAAAGGAGCAGTTTGAAATGAGCTGTTTCCATCTAATCAGTGATGTTGGTAAGCTCTGCACTTACTGGACCACAGTTCTGCACTGTGACCATCTATCTGTGCGGGAGTAGGTTCCCTATACACGCCTGTGGGATGGCCTGAGTGATCACCTGTGTTATTGAACCCCATGCTTCCGACTGAAATCTCACCAAAGAAGAAAATCGTATTTTGTTTTTATATTGTTATAAAATCCGTTTTCCTGAACCCATTTGGGAAAAAAGGTCACAGATGTCTGCGTATTCTTATCACTGAAACTTTTACAGCACGAGAGGGACAAACTGCACCAGGACGGTTCAGACAGCAGAGGAGACTCGGGGTGTTTGTTCATTGAGAACTTATGGTTTGCTGATGTTTGGATAATTGCAGCTGTAGCTGGAAATGCTTCATTAACTCCCATTAGCTAGCTTGAGGAGTGGAAGTAGATACAGAATTTATCTTCATGTTATATCTTTATAGCATAAGTAAAGTTACATAGCAAATTTAATCAGCCATGGTTCTTGAAAAATGAGGTGGTTTTTTAAAAAATTTAATCTGAGTGACTATTGAGATCAATAGTTGGTGCTGAAAAATCCTCCTAATCTGTATCAGTGTACTTTCCTCTGTTAGAATATTTAATGAGCATATTTTTATTTTTTAATAATTGGGAATTGTGCAGTGGATCATTTTAAGCACAAATTTTATTTCTGTAGGTAAAGAAACTGAAAAAAATAGAAAAAGTGCCCAAAACACATTCCAGATTTTTATTTGTTAGCTGGTATTTCCAATCTAAGATCTGGTTTGTTTTCTAGTTGTTTGCCCCTTTCCCTAAAAGTTCATTGAAAATCTACTTACGTATCTGTTTATCTACGTTTCTACCGATTTTTTCTTTTTGGGGGGATTCTCCCCATTTTGGGTTCTGATTGTCGTTGCCCCGTATTTGATTAAATACCCGACTTGTTCGTCAGGAAGTGTAGACTGTACTGAATGTACCGCACAACAGCGTCGTGTGGCTTGCTGACCCAGTCCACGGCCAGTAGGGCCCAGTCATGTGCAGACTGGCGGGGGCCTCAGTTGGAGGGTCTCGGGGCTGCAGGATGGAGGTCACGTGCTGCACAGTTAGGTTTGGGGGCTGGGGGCAGAGTGAGGAAGCATACTATGGAAGTGATGCCAGTCATTCATATTTGCTTTTGGTTTGGGACGTGTCGTCGCAGGAAGTCTTGCAGCTCGAGAGACAGATGGGAGGACAGCTCCTAGAAGAACCTAAGGCTCTTCACTTCAAAGGCAGCACCCACAACCTGCGCCTGTCCATTCATGATGTCGCCCATTCCCTCTGGAAGAGCAAATTGCTGGCCAAATATCAGGTAAGGTTCCCAAGCTGAACCAAAGGCTTGGAGACACCTGCAAAAGGGCTAGAATGATTTAGACAGAAGACACTCCCTTCCTTGAAAGTAATCCTATCTCAGTACTCATTTGTCCAAAATAGTTGGGGGGTGTTTAGGAGTTTTTGAAAAATACTCTAGACATATGGAGGAAATGCTTTTTTCTGAATTCTCTTTCAGATAACTTTACTATCAATGTTTTAGTAAATAAGATTTCCAAGTCCATCATGTCTGTGCATTCTCAGAGTAATGTTAACATTGAATTGGTAAAAACCAGCCTCAGATGCATTCATAGGAGAAAGGGAACATTGTTATCCCACATGCCACAAATTAGGCTTCCGCCTGGCTAGGAGAGTGCCTTTACATTGAAAACTTAGAAGGAAGCTCAGCTTGGAAGCTGGGATAGCAAGTGAAAATAAAACCTGGTCAGGATTTTATTAAATAACAGCATAAAATTACTGGTCCCAAGTCCCACTGTACGTAGCTGTGTGTGGGAAAAACAAGACTCCCCCGAGGTGTTCACCTCATCCTCCATCAGCCAGCCCACGCTCTCAGGAGACTGTGTGATGGGATCCCGAGCCTCAGACCCATCCTAGGAGTCGTCGACACCCTTAGGATCAGCAGTGAATCCTTGTCTACACACGTGCGAATCCAATCCCACACCCTGCACTGTAGCTGCACTGGTTGTGATTTCCTGATGTAGTAAGTCATGAACATACTAGAAGGGATGAAGGGAAGAGTTTCAGCTGTATTCTTACTCTCAGATGTCTGGTACTTACACAGAAATTGTGGGAAACAAACCCACTGGTTTGCTTACAGTCTCGAGCTGTGATGGGGGTACACGCTCAGCGCTTGATTGAAAGATTGGCTTTAACTTTCTCATTAAACAACCTCCCTTGCTTTCTTCTTTCTCTGATTTTGCAACTGCCATAAAAGTCCACAGATCTTCCCCTTTTATGAACAATTCTTTTTGTGCAACCATAATGGAAAGTTGTTTTTATAATAATGATAACCTGATGTTAGTTTAAGCTAAGCCTGGCTGAGTTCTCACCATCTGCCAGACTCTCGTGTACTTTGATTAATCTCATTTAACTCCCTCCATTCAGGTACTCTGTTGCTTAGGTACAGTCTTTCACAGATGAAGAAACTGAGGAAAGGTTAAGTAACTTGCCCCAAATCACCAAGTGAGCAAGGGGAAGGCATCCTATTTGTACTGGATTTGGCTCCAGAGCCTATGTTCTTAACCAACATGGTCTACCATTTTGTATCAATCCTTCTTCTTCCTTTATTGAAAAAAAGATTCTTGGGCTCTGTGAGGTGATCTAGACTCATAGACAATTGGGTCTGTTAGAGGCTTGGTGCCTTTTAGGCCAAGAACTTTTCTCTGGCAGCTAATCAAGCCTCCGGTTTCCAACCTGTAGTGAGTTTTGACTTTCCCCATCCTGTGCAGAGGGAGGACGTAGGCATGAAAGGGAACTGGGTCAGTGCGTCATCCTTTAGACTTTGCTTTTCTCCAGGGTACCATGGCAGGGGTTCCTTTTAATGGGCAATGACTGGAGTGTGTAGGTTTTATTTGGGCAATTGTCTAAACCTTAAAAAAAAGACCATTTACGATGTTTTCTTTGTTTTGGGGGGGTTTTTTTGTAAGTGACAGAGAAGCGGCAGGCTGGTTAGGTATAAGGATTCTGGGCTGATTCCCTGGGTTCAGACCTCAACTCTGCCACTTTCTAGCTGTGGCACTTTGGGTGAGTTCTTTAACATCTCTGGGCCTCAGTTTTTTTCACCTGAAAAGGAGGTTGGGATGTGCTTGTGCATGGACCCATCGTGAGGATTAAAGAAGGTAATTAACACGTGCGGTACTGAGATGAGTACTCTGCAGCGTGCTGTCTGATAGCTTCGTTGAGCGTTGGTCCCTCATTTGTGGCTCACCCTTTTATGTGCTTCAGGAAATTCCTTTCTACCACATCTGGAGTGGGTCTCAGAGAAACCTCCACTGCACGTTCACCCTGGAGAGATTTAGCCTGAACACAGTGGAGCTGGTCTGCAAACTCTGTGTGCGGCAGGTAGAGGGAGAAGGGCAGATCTTCCAGCTAAACTGCACCGTGTCCGAGGTAAGAGGCGCTCATTGGTCTCAGACCAGAGGAGGGACCGACCTCCGGGAGGGCCAGTGGGGTATAAAGTATCTCAGCGTGGGAAGTCCTGAGAAGCGCTCTGGAGGGCCTGCTGGTTCACAGAATAGTATTTTTAATGAACACAGGGAGCTAAAATTATATGAAAGTGTAATAGAGGATCCCTTGCAAAAAACAGGACTTTTACGTTTTGTGACATGAACTTAAGGATCTTGTCCTAACTTTTTACACAGACCTGAACTTCGAGTATAAGGTTCAATTTAAGTATCGCACACAGAGAGGAACTTTCCCAAAGCATCCCTGCTGTCCCCTGTTCCTTGTATCCTCCGCCTCTCCTCCTGTTCTGGTTCTTTCCTCGGAACTCACCTGCTTTGCCTGTCCGTGCACTCCCTGCCCCCTCTTGCCTCCTTTCCTTTTATCTCCATGTCGAAAGGAGAAGTCTCTTGGTCTCGGTGCTCTCTTATACATCATCCTCCAAATAGAAGAGATGCCCTTCTCCCCGAGGTAGGAGAGACAGTCCAGAAATAGAAGTAAAATCGACGCATTTCCCCACTGGCGCCCATCACGCTGCCTTTCCTCGCTGTGACCCTCACTTCCTTCAGGTGGGACTCTGTCATCTCTGAGATAGAGACATATAAAATCATCACTGCTATTTCAGACTTCTCTGGGTGGAAAGAGGGGGTGCTCATGACCTTATTGGTTACCTGGGACCCCAGGGCTTGGAGTTAGAACCATGGAAACGCTTCAGGCTGGAGGGACAAAAGGAAAAGGACAGGGTGAGAGGAAGGGGGCAGCACTGTCTGGGGCCTGTGGAGCTGAGCTTGGCGTTGCTTTTTGAGCCCCAGCACAGAATTGTCATATTTTAGAAGTACGGCCGGTATATGATTTAAAAGACTCCTTCTTCCTCGCTGTCTCATGCACAGCGACGAATGAAACGGCACCCTGTTCGGCGTGTCTCGCTCCACATGTATTTAAAGACAGTCTTCCTTAGCAAACCAAGGGGGGGAGCACATCAGCCTTGACGCTGCCACCTCCTCCTTTCCCACAGCCTGGCGAGCTGTGGTCATCGTTTCCTCCCTCCGTTTCATGAGACTTTTGCCTCATAAACAACTTTAGTCACAGGCCCCGGTGACATTCATAAGGCATGATCTTGGTGTCAGGGCGCCATGGCAACCGCCGGGCTTTTCTGTGCGCGGGCCCATCTACCGGGCCCGCAGCACCACCCCTGCTGGCTCGGGAGGGTGTTTTCACTTTCCAGGCCCAGCAGGTCTGCAAAGCTCAATACCCACCCAGCTCCAGCCACAACAAAGGCTGCGGAATTTTGGAGGGGGCGGCGAGGAGGTCTGCTCCTTTGATGCTTGCTTTCCGTTCAGCATGAGCAACGTGATGAAAAGGCAGAGGAGCTGTGGCCGCGAATGAAAGCGCGCTGGTCAGGGCTGACCCCCCCCCCCCGCACCCCGCCAGGCCAGCCAACCCCTCACCGAAGAGATAGTGTCGAGTCATAGTGTGATCAGTTTAAGGACCTTCTTTCCTGTGCCAACACAGGGGAAAGATGATTTCTTTTGCAACCTGGTGGCAGTCAGCTCAGGGAGGCCGACCCTTTCGTCTCCTCAGAGGCCTGTGACAGACAAGCACACTTAGCGGGGAGAGGCAGAAATGACCCGAGTCAGATGACTTTGGGGATTAGGGGCCACTCTGCTGCTTTTCCTTCTGGGTCACCGAGTCCCACCGTTGCTGTTAGCATTTGAATGCAGTGCATGTGGCCCGCAGAGCGGGGAGAGTTGGGCTGGTACTGATGTGGGGAGCCAGGCTGTGTGCTGGTGAACAATTGGCTCTGGAGAGCCCCGAGACCTGGATTCTCATCAAAAGCTCGAGGAGGGGTTCCCTGTGGCTACAAGCCACAACCAACCAGAGAAAAGGCTCCACTGGTGGTGCCTGTCTTCTGGACAGGGCTCCTCCCTAGGGTCACGTGGCAGGCTGGCAGGTGGCCCGGGGCTGCAGTTCCAACGTCCCATCTCCTGAAAATGAGCTGACTTGCCAGGAATGCGCTGCTGCCCTCCCCCTGCCACCCACTGCTCAAGGCGTCACCAGCGCTCCTTTCTAAAGCTCCTCGGCCCTTGGCCTCTGCCGTCAGGCACAGGGCCTGCTGCCCCCCAGGGAGACCAGGCTGTGCTTGACACAGACCGGGGTGATGTCAAGAGCTGGACGATTGTTCCTCTCTAGGGGCCTTGGCCAGAGATTCCTTACCTAGAGATAAAGCCTTTAGTCTCACAGAGATGAAGTTTAAGAATGAAAATGCCTAGAAGAGTTAAAAGTATGAGGATAAATGATGATAAAAGGTTTTTCCTTAGAGGGACAGGGGAGGTAATAAAGGAGAAGCTGCCCATCACCAGCAAGAGGGAAAAAAAGTAGAGGAGAGAAAGAAGCTTCAGTCTCGTTAGGACTTTTAGTTTTAGCTACAGTATAGACAAAGACGTTATAACCCTGTTAACTACTGACACACAGCACTTTCGTGCACACAAAGAACAATATTAAAGATGTACAAAGCCTCACTCTGCTATAGCCATCCTATCTATTCACCTCCTCTGTTTTCTATAACCTGTTCAAAAAGGACCCTTGGGAAAATCTAGTTTTTCTAAGTGACTTCAGGAAGAGTCAGAATACAGGAAAGGAAAGTCGTTTCTCCCGTGGAGTGTTGAAAACGTGTGCCACAGCAGCTGTTTGGTTAATGGTGAAAAATCATGTTTAACCAAGGGAAGCATAACATCAAAGACAGGTGGTACCAATATCATAAACAATTATTATAGTAAGTGTTCTGTGAGAGCATACCTGGAAGTAAAAGAAGAACTAACAGCAACAGAAATTACTAGATGAAATTTGAATGTAAATGTATATATGTATTTTTCTTTTACCTCCAAGGCTGCTGTCAGCCATCTGATAAGAGAGAGAAGGGCTTGTTTCATGCACAAGGAAATAAACAGGCACAGTAGCCAAGGCTGGAGACTCAGGGTTTGAAGGCCCACGTAAAGTGCTGACAGTTCTTTATTCACCAAGAGAAGGGGGACAACGTGTATGTGTGAGCAGACCTTCCTGAGAGTCGTGCCTGCCTTACCTTCAGGACTGAACAGTGAGGAGAGCCTTACCTTTAGCCACGTTTAGTTGGAATGTGGCAGCACTGTTCTGCAAGGTGGGCTTCTGTTAGGAACTGGCTTCATCCTCTTGCTCTACCAGAAAACATACCTTCCTCTCTTCAACAAATATGAATTGAGTAGCTTCCACGTTCAGGGCACTGCCCTGAGGGTCAAAGAAGTTCTGAGGATGACAAAAATACTCTCATCTCCAAGAACTTTGGGAAATCAGAGGAATTCGTCCGTAAGTACAACCAGCGTGCATAGAGCAGATGTAGAAGGAGGACAGGGGCTGTGGGAAGTGCTATAGGAGGGCTCCAGGCGGAGGGCTTTGGGCGGCTTTGCTCAGGGAACATGCTTTTCAGCCCACGTTTTGAGGTGTTTGCCTGACAGAGGTTAAGGGAAAGGGCAGAAGAACTCTCGAAGGTACATCCTTAAGAAAGGTGCTAGGAACAGTGAATGGTCCAGTCATGCCAGTGCAACCTGAGAAAGACAGGAGCCAGGCTGCCAGGTGGAGGGAACACAGGGGCCCCTCGTCCGCAGCAGGCCTGGCTCTGCAGGTTACAGGCATCCCAGGCTTCAGGCCGGCCCGCCAGGCAGGCCCTGCAGATAACCTCATGGCCTGATAAGGAGTTGGGAATCCATGTGGTAGGAGAGCCATTTAACACTTACCAAGAGAAGGCAGGAGAAACGTCAGCGCTGGGCTTTAGGAAGGTGAGTCTGGCATAAGGGACAGACCACAGGGAAGCAGCAGGGAGCTGGTGAGGCCACGAGGCAGCGCTACACCAAGCAGAACCCCCCCCCCCCCCACTCCCCGTTCAGACTCAGCCTCCACCGCAGGCCAGGGATGGGCAGGCTGGGTTTCCTTCCAGGCCCCATTGTTATGGTCCAGACGAGAAGCAAGCAGGACTTGCAAGTGGGCCGGAGCGCTAAGCTGTGGAATGAGGTGTGATTTCTCCACGCCTCTGCCCGCCCCCGCTCCCAATTTTATACCTGAGAGAAGCGCTGGCCACTTGGGTGCAGACGTTCCCAACGTAAATCTGTTGAAAAGCACGGACATATGCCTTCGGTCCGCTCTTCTGGTTTAAGCCCTTTGTTTAAGCCCTATGCCCTTGAGGTCAGGAGCCCTCTGTCCTCGTGGTCCCTCGGAAAGAGCTCTGTGCCCAGTGCAGGGAAAGCTCTTTGGGATTCAGGGACTCCAGCGTATCTCATACCAGTCTTTTCAGTCCTGCTATGTGCTGGAGTTGTTAACATAAAGGAGCCACTGGAATCCTCCGAGGCTCAGTTTGCCAAGTTTTGGGTTCTGAGGCCAGATATTGTGATCACAGCCAACACCACTTGATGGTCTATAGCAAAAAAATTTGTTTTGCTCTAACGTGCCCTCCAGAGTCCCCAGACGGACCCTGTGCCGTGTGATCGCACAAGCCTCGCAGTGGGCCTGGGCTGCTGATCCTGGAACACAGACCGTGGCCCCCAGGTGTAGGAACGGCAGGGTCTGGGAGGCTCTGGAGGACGGGGGCACTGACGTCTGAGCGGAGCCCTCCACCAGACCCCGAGACTTCCTGATGGCTGGACCCGCGTGTGGCTGTTTTATCCTCCAGCAACTAATTATGTTCACCACGGAGTTACCTGCTCTGAAAAAGAGAGAGATGACATTTAAAGTAGATTAAGTGGATTTTCTTTTATTGCTTTAATCGTCCCCAGGCAACATTTGCTTTTGCTTTTCCAACCAGCAGAAGTGATCAGAAAATGATTAGAGTTTCTCCTGCAGATGAATTTCAGGTTTTGCAATCGTGCTGTTTTATGAGCTGAAACTATCTCAAGAGCCAATCTGTGGTTTTCTCTACTAAAATTAGATTTAAAAACAAGGGTGCACAGCAATTGGAGGATTCTGTTAGCAGCTTGCCCTGAAGCCAGGTACTGTGTTCGCCATTTTCTTTTAAATAATTAGTCTTAATTCGATGTCATTTAGAGGAGAGCTGTGTTCCATTTCATTCAACAAAAGCAGGCCCCGAGCCATCTTCTGCAGAGGTTAGAGGGAGAATTTACTCAAGCGTTTGCCCAGGGCTTCCCCTCAGGGTCAGACAGCCTCTAGAATCTCAGATCTAGATCAGTTCATTCTCAAAGAGCCGCCCTTTTGAACATTTCTCTCCCCCCCCCCAAAACCTAAACCTTTAGCAGTATTGATATTCCCTTGCTCATCCTGGAGAATCCCATTAGAAAAGCTGTAATTGAATTACACCCGAGCTTTCCAGCTAGCCCAGTCCTTACAGAAGACCCGTACATCCAAGGCTATGCAAAAATCAGCTCAGAATGTACCTCTTCCTCTCAGCCAGGTTACAGAGAATCACAGCCGTCAGCCAGAAAGAAGCCATTCTCACTAAGGAGAATATAATAACATTCATTCTCTTCTTACCATTCAAAGCAAGGCATTATGTTGATTGGCTCAATAAGGACTGCTTTTGTCTTCAGAAATAATGCTGTGTTGTTCCCGTGCCTGAACTACAGGAACCTACTGGCATCGATTTGCCTCTGCTGGATCCAGCCAGCACCGTCACCACCATGACGGGACCCAGTGCTTTCAGCATCCCTCCCCCTATCCGGCAGAAGCTCTGTAGCAGCCTGGATGCCCCACAGACGAGGGGTCATGACTGGAGGATGCTGGCCCATAAGCTAAACCTGGACAGGTAGGTATGGCCAGGCTTCAGAACTAGTTCCTGTTAGACCATCGGGCTCCAGGACTGATAGAGCTGACTTAGGGCAACGTTCATTCTTTTTCTCCATCTGTACATTTACTTACTTTTCATTATGACAACATGTATTAAGCTCCTACCTTGTATCTTGCACCATGGTCTTGCAAACACGTTGTTGAGAGACATCCTGGGCTTACCTGACATTTGTAAATATCAGGTTTTGTGATCCACTTCGCAAAGCTGACAGGCTAAGTCCCCCTAAATGATATATCCATTCGCTAATTTGTTCCTCGCCTCCTGTTGAGCAGGACCTAATGCTGGATGGGTAATGAACATGCTAAACACAGCGCCGCCAGGAAGTTATGAAGAGACCTCCGGAGCCTCTTCTTTGTAGAACGTTGCCGTCACGACCAAGCAAAAGGCGTGGCATAACCTGTCAAAGATGATCAGAGCCTGGGCTGGAAAGAAAACATAAGTCTCTCGGTTTCCTGTTTAGGATGTGACCCACAGACATCTTGTCTCTTAAATTATCTTACTCAGAGTTGAGGTTAAAGTTAAGGCATCACGTCTCCTGTCTGGGGCTGACCTAATTAAGTATGGGCTAGTTGTTCAGAACGGCTCACTGCAAGCCACAGTTTCCCAAGTGGGTCCAGTTATACTTACAGAAATGCAGTAACGAAAAGGTTTAGTAAAAACTGAAAGGAAAAGAGATCCGTACATCACACCATTCAGCACCTTTTCCCATTACCAATTACAGGTACTTGAATTACTTTGCCACCAAATCAAGTCCAACTGGCGTCATCCTGGATCTCTGGGAGGCACAGAACTTCCCAGATGGAAACCTGAGCGTGCTGGCAGCTGTCTTGGAGGAGATGGGAAGACATGAAACAGTAGTGTCGTTAGCAGCAGAAGGGCAGTATTGACCCAGGCTGGGGCTGAGAGTGAAGCAGGAGAGTCACAGGGAGTCTGTGGACGTCCAGGGGCTCAGAGCTGAGGAGGAAACCCAGTCTAGACCAGTGAGCTCCACAGGCAAGATTGCAGCGGGAGAGAGAAGGAAAACAGACACAACTACCAATATACATGCCCACTCTACTCGGACATCGTCACAGGAGTTAAGAACAATTGTACAAATGTGTATCTTGAATTTAGAAATCAACCTAATTTTCCTCTTAGTTGGGCTGTATGCTGTGTGGTACAGGATCTTACAGTTTCCTAGGAAACGCTTTTTATTGCTATCCAGATCTATGGATAAACTTTCTTAACAAACCCAGTTTCTACAAACGTTGTTTACATCCAGTTGGACAGGGATGCAGACACTGTCCATGGCTCGTTCTATTTTTGTTTAAATCATTTGAAGTTGAAGCTGTGGACGGTTTGCTGTGTCTCTTTCAGATTAGTAATTCACAGACTTTTCCTACAAATCATGTGCATCAAGTGTCTCAGAGATAATCCTCCCATCAGTGTTCTGTTTCTAGAACTTGTAGAACCAGTGTTACTGTTTGTATCGGGGAAGTGGAGAACCTAAGTATAAAGGAGAGAGAGCTAAGACTTCCTTATTCCTTGAGGGTACCCACCTCACGCCCTTGGGGAATAAAGCTATAGCGTGGCAGGGAAGACAGGGATTCACGTTCAGCCACACAAACAAGCATTTTTTCCACAACATGTGTGTTTGTAATATGCAACTTGAAGTGGTTTTTTTTTAAAAGAAAGGTATTATTATTATCATCATCATTATTATTGATGAGTATTTACAAGTATTCTAGTAAAAGGATTTTCTTTTAACTTGTTTTTGTTAGCAGTACTGTTAGTATTTAGGTATTGACCTGACCCGGGCACCTTCTCATAACAAGGTGGGCGTGGTCACCAGTTTAATTAAACAGGCATTGCTTCCCTGACCTTTTGTCTTTCTCCCATCATTCTGCCTGGAAAGGAGGTAAATGCTCACTGGCCTTGTCAGTCTGGTCTCTGAGCTTGCTCAGGCAGGGGCTCTGTCCTCTGAGTCTCGTCACGAGAAGCGTTCAAGTGTTCTGATTCAGGCTTTACTCAGCATTGTGGTCACACAGCCCCACACGCCTCTCGTGGGTCCTCTGTCTACCTTGGAGGCAGTGTGGCTGAAGGAACAGCCTCTGAGCTGGAAACCGGTTCTCATTGTGGGTTTGTCATTGTCTGGCTGTGCTACCTTGGGAGAGTCATTTACCCTCACTGGACCTCAGCTTCCTCACCTGTAAACTGAAGGGATGGGATTAGATCAGCTCAAGGTTCTAAAATGCTTGACTTCCACTGTGATGCTCCCAGTCTCCGCCATCAGTATGAAGACCACAATGGATGCTGACCTGGATCATTTAAAGATTCAACTAGCCTTTCGCCCAGGCTACATTATGCCTTTCAAATAGTTCCCACTTGGAAGATAATTATTCTAACCTGTAACATATTTGTCATGCTTTCAAGTCTTGTCTTTGTGTCACTGCATCACGCTGTTCACCCAGAGATGGCATCCCTTTATTATCACTTTCTTTCCTCTCTTGGGACCAGTTGCCTTCCTGACTAGTTGCAAATTATGTTCTATTATTGTCTTGGTCAAAATTTTTTTAATTAAAAAAATTTTTAACTGAAAAATAGTCAACAGACTACTTTGTGTAAACTATGCTATTTCCTGAGGACCATCACAGGCTCTTTGTTTTAACACAGGGACTCCATTCATTCAGCAGGTGGGGAATAAAGAGTCAACAGCCCAGGAGCCAAACCAAGATTGAACAAGCAGCACCCGTGCGTATGAATCAGAACTTTCAAAACATGGCTGTGGTTAACTTTTGGGCTGGAGGTATCCAAGTTGCTGACTGGATTTGAATTAGAAATAATTTTATACCCTTTTCCCCTTCTTTCCATATATATTTCCTCTCCTGACTGACTATTTTGGTAACTTTTTGATATTCCCAGGTTCCTCCATCCTCATCATCGAGAAACTGCTGATACCTTGTAGGGAGCCTTTTCTTTCCTGCCTTTTATTTCTTATCTTTTGTTTTAGATGCATATTCCATAATCTCTCTCAGACCACCCCCCTGTACCATATATAAGAATATGTTACACTTATTGTGAAAGGGAAAGATTGCACTAACAAGTTCAGTGGATAATGCTTATACCAATGCATCTTTGACCAAAAGATAGTAAAATTCTACATTAAAAAAAATTTAATACATAATTTTTAAAAAGGAGGAGGAGGAAAGAGCTGTTGTCCATTGCTGCATCTTAAAAGAACTTCTCAAGGTTACTCACCATTACTGGTTTGGGGGGCTGTCATCTGTGGAAGTCAAGAATTAGAAATCTGATACCTAAGGAGAAATAGAAAGGAGTAACTATGTAGTATTCAGATAAATCAATTCCAAAACTGACTAAAAAGTCATCAACACAGAACTACAGAACACAGCAGGAACTGTATTTTTGAGGCTCCCCCATTGAGGGGGGGGCCTTTGGGGTTCACTTCAGATGCTTCGTGGTTTTCGGTTAACGGGCAGAGCGGTTGATTCCCTATAAGTGAGCTATTCATCTGTCATCAGGTGAATGGCAACTTCCATATGTACAGCACAGCATTTACATTTATATCAAATGATTTTCCCTGCGAATTCTGATTTCCTTCCTTGGAGGGAGTGAAGTAATCGCTGTTAGACTGCTCTCAAACTCGGAAGACCCAGACTCAGCAGTTCAGCACGTAGGGAGCCGCCTTCTCAGCCATCCTGTGACACGTCCTGCCTGTCATTCCTAGGGCTTCTATGTAGGTTGTGGGCAAAGACCAGTTTACTTCATCCGGAAGGAAAACAAATCGATCACTTGTGCATGATGCCATCTAGTGGTGGATAACGCAATCTACCCTGCGTCTAATCGGAAAACGGGAAAAGTTGTTTGACCAAGGGAATGGACACCTATAGCGTCTGCAGGACCTTTATGACAAACAGACGTGGGGAAATTTTCACTTCTAGTTTTCTTATTCTCACATTGTTTTTCACTTAAATTAGCCATACCAAAAATTACATGTCCTTATGAGCCTAGAACATTTGTTACTAACTCGTTCATACACAACACGTCTCAAGTTGGGTTTTGGTTATAGGAATAATAGAAGTATGTAAAAATCTGTCTGAAACAGTTTTTGAAAAGTTGTCATTTTTAATATTTATATTTTTCATTGGGCTTTATATGTTTTAAATCTTTTAGTTCTCTAGTATTTATTTTTGAGGGTGTAAGAAGCACCCACTTAGAAATAAGTTTTATATATGCAAATGAAAATAGTGTGTCTAATGAAGTGGAAACTGTGCTTGATAACCAAGGAGAAGAAATTAGCCTCCTGAATTTGGGGATCTAAAGGCAGAGGTTTCCTCCTGTTTTCACTTTCCTCTCACCAAACTCACTGAAATTTCCTTTAAGTGATCTGGAAGGAACAGAAGTTAGATTCAGAGTTGATAACTGGGCACAAGGTGATGCCAAACATGTAACACCGAGGTGCTCACAGCCAGTAGCCTTTTCATAAACAGCATGAACGCCAGTGTGGATACTCACCTCAGCTACCCAGAAAAATCCCCATATTATCACAGGAGTAATGTAAGCTCTTCCAAGGCAGGGCAATATTTGGGGTGAGATGTCCATTGTTAAGTTGCATAACCATTAGCCATTTTTACATATACTATTATTTTGTAGATTTTAATCTCCCAACTTTCAAATAGTAGAACCATTGTTTAGGAAGAACTCACGGAGACTGAGTTCAGGACACTCGAGAAACTACACAGTAATAATTTTTTAGAGGTATTTCTCCTATAAGAAGGATATCTTAAACATTCCAATAGTATACTCGTTTTTTTTGTTGTTGTTGTTGTTTTTAACTTCTTCTGGAGAAGAGCAGACAAGGCTCTTGCTTATGTGTCCGTAAGTGTGTCTCTGTCGGGGACACAGCAGCTGTGTTCCTGGTCCACTTACTCCGCTGTCTCTATCATTAATGTTTGAGGAAGGAAGCAGTAGGTGATCACTGGCTCCTCAGAATTCACAGCCTTTGCCACTACAAGGTCTGCTCCCGTGAGGTCAAGCAAATAAAAATACTGACCTGCAAGAGTGTAAAGTAGGTAGAAAAGGTTTAGTTGTCGAATTCTCAGTTTGCAGGTCGAATGGGAGCGTTGGCTCTCGCTGAGCAGTTGCTCTGGTCAAGGTGTCAGTCTCGCACAAAGGCCTCAGTCCTCGGTCCAGGTTCACGGCTGATGAAAGCAAGGATGACTGTGGAAACAGCCAAAGTGAAATTGGGTTTTATCCATCTTCTCTGAGAACAGGCGAGCTCTTGTGAGTCAGAATGCCATTGCTCAAAGCCAGTTATCTGTAAAGATGATAATGGTCAATGAGCATTAGATTTTATGGATCCAATAAGGAAAATATTTTTATTATTATCTCAAGGTAATCAAACATTGTTTTACCTTTTGAGTGTCTCATAGCACCAACTATTACACTTTGCTTTTTCGCTTTTTTTCTATTGTTTTTTTTAACCTTACTGAGCTACGCTTGACTGAAATCCTTAGAACTTGGCCTCTGTGCACTGAAGTGCTGTTTCATTACCCTAAGAAATCTATCTGTATAATCTCTGGCTGTAATGATGACTTTGAAATAGTTCCTTTGCCTCTCAAATGATTCCCGCCCCCCCCCCCCATGGTATAGGCATGAGGGGAATACATACATTGTAAGCATTGTTCATTTAAGGCTGTATTCATACAGGTCAAGTAAGCCAAATGGAGTCATAAATATCTCCAGAATTCATGCCTGAAACCTCCTATTTTTGAAAAGTAGGGAGATGGCCTTGTATGTCACTGGGTGGGTTTCTGATACAGGCTAACAATTAACTTCCTGATCCTGTAGTCTTATAAACCTTGTGACTGCTCCCATTTTGGGAAATCCTGCTCTAAAAATCTGTCTTCAGAAGAGTTCATGGCGCCCAGCTTTTTCAGTGGCCCTGTCACCTCCCTGTACTGATCTACAGGTAGGATATTTATGGGCTCATGAAACAAAACATAACGTACACTCCCAGCCCTATTTTAGCATGGTCGAGGGCAGCGTTGCCAGGACAGACAGGAACTCCACAAACGCACTAGCACACAAAACCAAGCAGGTGTAAGAGGCTACTACTTCCCAGCCCGCTGTATACTTAGACTGTTGCGTATTGCAGAGAACTGTCCAGAGATCTTCCGGTATCCCTGCAGAGCGTCAGGAGAGTCTTGGCCTACCAGCTATGGAGTAGGAAACAAGGAAGGTGCCCTGAGATAAGGTCAGCTGCCCACCAGGCAAAGCATTTGCTACCGTATGCCAGCCTCTAAACATGCCATTTCAGATTGTGCCTCAGCGAAATTCTAAGTTGCTGAGGCCGTAGCACTTCAGGGTCTTTAATTTAACAAACATGCTCAAATCCCTGATGCCAACCTTAAATTCCAGAAGTCTACTGGACTCGGCACTATCACAGCTGCTGCTGAACCTGATGGCATCTACCCAGGGTGGAAAACCCCTCAGTACTGAGCTCAGAATGTGAATCGTAGGCAATTTTTGCTGATCGGCAGCCTAAGAATTGATGAGCCCTTGACCTCTGCATATCAGCACTTCCGGGAGGCAACATCCCAGAATCATGACCTGAACTATGTCCTGGATGCTAAACCTGTTCAGAGCAGCATAAAAGAGCAAGAAATCCACAGCCAGTGGAAAATGCTGGACAGCAATCGGAACAAGCTGAATGTGCGATCTGCATTCTCCCCTTTGCTCTTTCCCAGGCCTCCCGTTGGTAGTGAGACCCTCACCCTCCCAATGGGATGCGTTTAGCCCAGTTGCAGGGACTAGCATCCCTGTGTGTGTGTGTGTTGTGTGTCAACGTGTTGTATGTGTTCACTGAGTTTAATGTTGACCTGTCGCAAGTTGGTGACCTTCCTCTTGGCTCTTTCTAAAGAAGACAACCAATGTTTGTCAGAGAAAACTCCCCAGCAGTCTGCGGTGCAGTGCCGTGTCATCCACCTGCTACTCCCTGGGGAACAGTTCAACTGCAGAAATGTCACATTAAGGTTTTGTGCTTTGTTGTCTTTCTTTTTTTAAACACGACACAACGTTGGCTTTTCGGATACGGAACACTTCTTTTGCTGTTGTGGAGTCCCCTCTTGCCGTATCTTCTATGCAATTCCTTTTCTAGAAAACCCCTGCGGAGGCTTGCTCTCTGGGGTCCTGTCCGTGTTCGCCGTGTGCTGGAAGCGAGGGATGCCGGCTCTGGCTGTGTCTCTCCTCTCTCCCTGGCTGCCTCTCCCCATTTTCCTGCAGTCCCTCGGTTTGTAAATTTGCCTGCATTTATCCTGTCAGCCAACATGTACAAAATGTAAAAGAATTTTTAAACAGGTGATAAATTATATTTATAAGCAACAGAGAGCGCCACCCCCCTTGTTTCTTCACAGCAAAGCCCTCTGCGTGAAGAGTCACGTGGTGGCCCCGTAACAGGACAGAAAAGCTCTTGGATTCTGCACAGACAGTAATCCCAACGCCCCTCAGGCCAGGATGAGGTTCTAGAACGGTGCTTCTCAAGCGTCTCCACACACTTGAGTCACGGGAGGAGCTTTACCAAACACAACTGCCTGGATCTCACCCTCAGAGAACCTGGGTCTGGGGTGTGGCCTGGGTGTTGGGACTGTTTTAAGCCCCCAGGTTAGCAGTTATGGGGGAACCGGGTCTGGGGACTGCTGTCAGAGGTGCTGGGGAGTTGGGAAGAAAGCAAGTGGGAGGCCAGACCCTCAGAGACTCGATTTTAAATGAAGTCTGCACAGAGAGAATGGACCTGTGGTTGCCAAGGGGGAGGGGGGGAGGCAGAGGGATGGACTGGGAGTTTGGGATTAGCAGATGCAGACTGGTATACTATACAGGATGGATACACAGCAAGGTCCTATTGTATAGCACAGGAAACTGCATTCAACATCCTGTGATAGGGGAGGACCTTAAGAAGGGCAGGGGAAGAAGATGTGGAGATCACCTTCCTCCCAACAAATACATCAGAAATACATCTACATGTGGAACAACTCCTATAGAACACCTACTGAACGCTGGCAGAAGACCTCAGACCTCCCAAAAGGCAAGAAACCCCCCACGTACCTGGGTAG
Organism: Grampus griseus; assembly: GCF_964374135.1. Taxonomy (NCBI): domain Eukaryota; kingdom Metazoa; phylum Chordata; class Mammalia; order Artiodactyla; family Delphinidae; genus Grampus; species Grampus griseus. The sequence goes on along the minus strand of NC_138997.1, from coordinate 13,615,295 downwards.
GGCAAAAGAAAAAAGAAACAACAGAGACAAAAGGATAGGGACGGGACCTGCACCAGTGGGAGGGAGCTGTGAAGGAGGAAAGGTTTCCACACACTAGGAAGCCCCTTCGCGGGTGTAGACAGCGGGTGGTGGAGGGGAAGCTTCGGAGCCGCGGAGGAGAGCGCAGAAACAGGGGTGCGGAGGGCAAAGCGGAGAGATTTCTGCCCAGAGGATCGGCGCCAACCAGCACTCACCAGCCCGAGAGGCTTGTCTGCTCACCTGCCAGGGCGGGCGGGGCTGGGAGCTGAGGCTCCGGCTTTTTCGGAGGTCAGATCCCAGGGAGAGGCTGCGTGAACACAGCCTGAAGGGGCTAGTGCACCACAGCTAGCCGGGAGGGAGTCCGGGAAAAAGTCTTGAGCTGCCGAAGAGGCAAGAGACCATTGTTTCGGGGTGCGCGAGGAGAGGGGATTCAGAGCAGCACCTAAACGAGCTCCAGAGACTGGTGCGAGCTGCGGCTATCAGCGCAGACACCACAGACAGGCAGGAAACGCTAAGGCTGCTACTGCCGCCACGAAGAAGCCTGTGTGCGAGCACAGGTCACTGTCCGCACGCCCCTTCCGGGGAGCCTGTGCAGCTCGCCACTGCCAGGGTCCCGGGATCCAGGGTCAACTCCTCCGGGAGAACGCACGGCACGCCTCAGGCTGGTGCAACGTCACGCCGGCCTCTGCCGCTGCAGGCTCGCCCAGCATCCGTACCCCTTCCCCCCCCCCCCCCCCCCCCCGCCTGAGTGAGCCAGAGCCCCCGAATCAGCTATTACTTTAACCCTGTCCTGTCTGGGTGGGAACAGATGCCCTCAGGTGACCTATATGCAGAGGCAGGGCCAAATCCAAAGCTGAACCCCAGGAACTGTGTGGACAAAGAAGAGAAAGGGAAATCTCTCCCAGCAGCCTCAGGAGCAGCGGATTAAAGCTCCACAATCAACTTGATGTAGCCTGCATCTGTGGAATACATGAATAGACAACGAATCATCCCAAATTGAGGAGGTGGACTGTGGGAGCACCTGTAGACTTGGGGTTTGCTGTCTGCACCTAATTTGTCTCTGGCTTTGTGTTTATCTTAGTTTAGTATTTAGAGTTCATTATCATTGGTAGATTTGTTTATTGATTTGGTTGCTCTTTTTTTTAAATATATATATATTTTTTTTTCCTTTTTCTCTTTTTGTGAGTGTGTATCTGTATGCTTCTTTGAGTGATTTTGTCTGTATAGGTTTGCTTTTACTATTTGTCCTAGGGTTCTGTCTGTTTTTTATTAGTATAGTTTTTAGTACTTTTATCATTGGTGGATTTGTTTATTGGTTTGGTTGCTGTCTTTTTTTAATTCCTTTTTTATTTTTTTAATAATTTATTTTTTATTTGAACAACTTTATTTTATTTTATTTCTTTCTCCCTCTTCTTGTGAGCCATGTGGCTGACAGGGTCTTGGTGTACTGGCCAGGTGTCAGGCACGAGCCTGTGAGCTGGGAGAGCTGAGTTCAGGATGTTGGTCCACTGGAGACCTCCTGAACCCTCATAATATCAATGGACAAGAGATCTCCTTCTCAACACTAAGACCCAGCTCCACTCAACAACCAGCACGCTACAGTGCTAGACACCCCATGCCAAACAACTAGCAAGACAGGAACACAACCCCACCCATGATGCAGAGAAAGCTATCGACAAAATTCAACACCCATTTATGATAAAAACCCTCCAGAAAGTAGGCATAGAGGGAACTTACCTCAACATAATAAAGGCCATATATGACAAACAAACAGCCAACATCATTCTCAATGGTGAAAAACTGAAACCATTTCCACTAAGATCAGGAACAAGACAAGGTTGCCCACTCTCATCACTATTATTCAACATAGTTTTGGAAGTTTTAGCCACAGCAATCAGAGAAGGCAAACAAATAAAAGGAATCCAAATTGGAAAAGAAGAAGTAAAACTGTCACTGTTTACAGGTGACATGATACTATACATAGAGAATCCTAAAGATGCTACCAGAAAGCTACTAGAGCTAATCAATGAATTTAGTAAAGTAGCAGGATACAAAATTAATGCACAGAAATCTCTAGCATTCCTATACACTAATGATGAAAAATCTGAAAGAGAAATTAAGGAAACAGTCCCTTTTACCACTGCAACAAAAAGAATAAAATACCTAGGAATAAACCTACCTAAGGAGACAAAAGACCTGTAAGCAGAAAACTATAGGACACCCATGAAAGAAAGTAAAGATGATACAAACAGATGGAGAGATATACCATGTTCTTGGATTAGAAGAATCAACATTGTGAGAATGACTATACTACCCAAAGCAATCTACAGATTCAATGCAATCCCTACCAAACTACCACTGGCATTTTTCACAGAAGTAGAACAAAAAATTTCACAATTTGTATGGAAACACAAAAGACCCCGAATAGCCAAAGCAGTCTTGAGGGAAAAAAACGGAGCTGGAGGAATCAGGCTCCCTGACTTCAGACTATACTACAAAGCTACAGTAATCATGACAGTATGGTACTGGCACAAAAACAGAAATATAAATCAATGGAACAGGATAGAAAGCCCAGAGATAAACCCACGCACATATGGTCATCTTATCTTTGACAAAGGATGCAAGAATATACAATGGAGAAAAGACAGCCTCTTCAATAAGTGGTGCTGGGAAAACTGGACAGCTACATGTAAAAGAATGAAATTAGAACACTGCCTAACACCATACACAATAATAAACTCAAAACGGATTAAAGACTTAAATGTAAGGCCAGACACTATAAAACTCTTAGAGGAAAACAAAGGTAGAACACTGAATGACATAAATCACAGCAAGATCCTTTATGACCCACCTCCTAGAGAAATGGAAATTAAAACAAAAATAAACAAATGGGACCTAATGAAACTTAAAAACTTTTGCACAGCAAAGGAAACCATAAACAAGATGAAAAGACAACTCTCAGAATGGGAGAAAATATTTGCAGATGAAGCAACTGACAAAGGATTAATTTCCAAAATATACAAGCAGCTCATGCAGCTGAATATCAAAAAAACAAACAACCCAATCCAAGTATGGGCAGAAGACCTAAATAGACATTTCTCCAAAGAAGATATACAGATTGCCAACAAACACAGGAAAGGATGCTCAAATCAGTAATCATTAGAGAAATGCAAATCAAAACTACAATGAGGTATCACCTCACACCAGTCAGAATGGCCATCAGCAAAAAGTCTACAAACCATAAATCCTGGAGAGGGTGTGGAGAAAAGGGAACCCTCTTGCACTGTTGGTGGGGATGTAAATTGATACAGCCACTGTGGAGAACAGTATGGAGGTTCCTTAAAAAACTAAAAATAGAACTACCATATGACCCAGAAATCCCACTACTGGGCATATACCCTGAGAAAACCATAATTCAAAAAGAGTCATGTACCACAGTGTTCATTGCAGCTCTATTTACAATAGCCAGGACATGGAAGCAACCTAAGTGTCCATCAACAGATGAATGGATAAAGAAGATGTAGCACATATATACAATGGAATATTACTCAGCCATAAAAAGAAACGAAACTGAGTTATTTGTAGTGGGGTGGATGGACCTAGAGTCTGTCATACAGAGTGACGTAAATCAGAAAGAGAAAAACAAATACCATATGCTAACACATATATATGGAATCTGAAAAAGAAAAAAAGAAAGGTTCTGATGAACCTAGGGGCAGGACAGGAATAAATATGCAGACGTAGAGAATGAACTTGAGGACACAGGGAGGGGGAAGGGTAAGCTGGGACGAAGTAAGAGTGGCATGGACATATATACACTACCAAATGTAAAATAGATAGCTAGTGGGAAGCAGCCGCATAGCGCAGGGAGATCAGCTCGGTGCTTTGTGACCGCCTGGAGGGGTGGGATAGGGAGGGTGTGGGGGCAGACGCAAGAGGGAGGGGATATGGGGATATATGTGTACATATAGCTGATTCACTTTGTTATAAAGCAGGAACTAACAGAGCAATGTAAAGCAATTATACGCCAATAGAGATGTTAAAAAATGTATACCCTGTGATAAACCATAATGGAAAAGAATATGAAAAAATATATGTATAACTGAGTCACTTTGCTATACAGTAGAAATTAACACACCATTGTAAATCAACTGTACTTCAATAAAATTTAAAAAGATAAGTAAATCAAGTCTGCCAACAGCTGCACTAGTAGGTAGGAAATGAAAGGGGAGGATGCCCAGAGCTACAGCGAATGCCCGGCAGAGCTGCTCAACCTGCCGGAGCACAGCCAGCCACTGCCTCAGGGTGATGAGCACAGGACAGACTCGGATGTGCGAGGAGAGCTCTGAGGCAGCCCTTTCCTAAGGAAGGAGCTGAGCCGAGAAGCGCCTTTGATGGGAGGCTCCCGTCCCATCCCGTCCCTCAGGCTTGAGCCAAAGAGCTTGGGAGCAGCCCTGAGGCACAGCCCCCCGACTTAAGACTGATCCAAGACTGGGGTCGCAAAACCCGCTGTGGGTCAGGGCTGAGCAAGTGGTGGCGATGTGTACACTGGAACCACTTTAAAACAGAAGGGAGGAGTGGGTCCTATGGCTGAGAATTTAACTCCATTAAAAGAATGGAAACTCAGTAGAGAACAAAATGGTACTGCGCACAGAAAGCACATGGCAGCAGAGACTCAGCCCACCACCATCCCGCGAACCTTGCTTTGGAGCTTTTGTGGCCGGCATTCCTGTTGGGAAGACCGCACTCAAGAAAGCGCGCGCACATTTTCCGAGTCACGTCGCGGGTGGGAGGCTGCCCGAGCTCCTCTCGGGGGTAGAGTCACTGGAGGGTTCAGGAGAGTGGCCGGGGCAAAGAACCCCCATCAGCCCCAGAGCTCCCTGTAGCCGGTTACAACCACCACCGGGGGCGGGGGTGGGGGGAATTACTCTGCAGGAAGAGAAGTCCTTCTGAGAGCAGGGTCACCTGTACTTTGCTGCTGTGACAAGAAGGAACAACCAAGCTTGCAACTTAAAAGTGAGCAGAGCAAGAGAAGATGCTGTTCGCCTCAGCTGGGATTTACTATCTCTCTGCCTTTGAGTCCCGGGAAAGCCCACAGCATAGAGAAGTGGGGTGCAGAGAGGGTGGGAGAGGTGTCACCCCACTCCCACCACTGCAAACTCTGGCTTGTTTTAAACATTGCCATCTTTACATCCTGTAAAACTAATGTCAGCGAGGAAAAGCAGTATTTATGAGCACCTGCTGTGTAGCTGGTGCGGGGCCATCACATTCTTCACACGCTCACCTCACTTGTTCCTCCTAAGAGCTCTGTGAGGTGGGAATTTTGTCCCAATTTACTCGGGAGAAGATTGGGGCTCAGACTATGTTCTTCCACAGAACTGAGATGGTGAAAACCATGGGATGGGAGTTAAATCGATCTGAATCCCAATGCTGGGATGAATTCTCTTGGCGTAAGTGCAGCTGGCTAAACACAGCCAATCACACAAAAACTTCAGAGTCCCTGGTAACTGAGATGCAAGCCCGCCTGTAGTCTCTGTGCCCAAACAACTCTGGATTTCCTCTCTCCTAATCGTCTCCAGTGGATGCCCTCAAAACCAAACTTTGCTCTCTGCCCACCAGGATTCCCAGTCCATGGACAAACAACCTAGCAAGTTCCCTCTCCCTCTGCAGAGGGTTTTCTCCTCTCCAGGGGCCCCTGACTCAGAAACAACAGCAACAACTGGGTTGTTCCGCACCCCACGTACCTCACAGCTGGATGGAGTCTTTCTCCTACGGCTGTGCTCCTTCCAGGCTGCTGCCCCTGCATGGAACCCCACTCCTTTGTACGTCAGGCCATCAGGCCCCACCAGCCTCTGTCTGCACTTTCTGCCCTTCACTGACTGCCCCCCATTCCCGTGCAGCCCCGGAGAACCCTGCCTCACAATCTTCATGTCATTAGACTGCCACCATCCTGGGAGGCTTCAGAATCCCCAGAGACAGATCCAATGGCCCGGCTTTTGGGTTCCTCTTTCATCAGCAATAATCTTATCCACCCCTGTGATCACACCTTCAGCCTGTCCTTGACCTTGCTACTCCCTCTTTGAAATCTTGATTCTGAACACAGACCCTTTCTCAGTAACCGCTATCGCACCCTCTCAAACCCAGCATGGTCCCCTGTCCTCTGACCTTGTTTCTTTGGGCCTATCAGCCGCCTCTTCTTTAATCCCCCTCCTTCCTCTGGACCACATCAGCCATCACCTTGATGATGATAATTCTGATTTTCCATGACTCATTGCTGCATATGCCTGGTAACCCTGAATGAATCCAGTGGCCGCAGTCTCCATGCCTACATTGGGTTGCTGATAGAAAAATAAAATCATAAAATTACAGAGAAGAGTAGCACAAGGAATTTGTAATAATAGCTAAGAGTTAGTAACTGAGTGTTAGTTGAATGCTTACCTCATGCTTGGTGCATGGATTATTTCATTTCATCTTCAGAACCACTCCATGCAGTAGAGATTAATATTATTCCCACCTTCAAAGGGAAGACACTGAGTCTTCGAGAGGGAACAACATGCCTACCGTCACAGAGTGGAGAGAATGAGGGAGCCCGGGTTCACATGCGGGCTGTACGGTGGTCCAGGGGCCACACCTTGGCCACTAAGCCACAGTTAGCGTCATCCATCTTAACGGGGCCCTCGGCGTTGCCTGTAGCCATCCGGCTGTGATATCCTACGATGCAATTTTAGACCTTGTCACCAACTTTTCTACCTTTCCTCCCACTCTCAACAGATGACCGTGCCTCCTAATTATAGAGAAAACAGGAGACATCAGACCGTTCGTCTTGCTCTCCTGCCACCAGATGTACACACTTACCTGCAACGCTCTCCATGGCTGCCTTTCCCGCCTGCTACAATGTGAAATTTTTAAAGAGGAAAAAAGGCACAACTATAAGATAACAGACATGTTCTTTCCAAGGGGAGAATAAAACCATTTTATTCCGGGGGAATGTTAAAACAAAGCCATATACAATTTGTAACAAATACAATACAATTGTTTGTTCCCTAGTCCTGAATAATTACAGTATATACAAATTCAATAAGGCACTGGTTCCCCAAAAGAACACAAATGAGTCTTCTTTTGAAACAGACAGACAACAAAATCCCGTATATATTCTAACTTTTCTTCAAAAAATATGGCATTGTTTTTTTGTTTTGTTTTACAAAAGGAATGATGACTGCTAAACTGAGTCACTTCTGACGCCTTCTTTCATTTCCACGGCTATGTGACTAAGTTTTCTAAGGAGATATAACTACAGAATTATTCAAGTTTTAAAAAACTGTACTTCTTTCAGTGCCTTTCACCTACAAAGAAGAACCAGAACAGACCAACAACATAAAACACTAAACTTCTAATGAACAGGCGTGACTGCAGAAACGTGGAAGTCGGTCATGACTCAGGACTTGCTCTACCTGACTACACAGCAATTGAAATGTGTCAGAGAATTCCCTGTAAATAAAACCTTAGCGTGTTTTCTGAGAAGCTTCGTTTTGAGAATAAAAAGAATGGTCGCTAGTGACTCCTGAGCTGTGCTTTCCAGGGGGTCAAAGGCCGGTCTCCTCACACACAATGTTCATAGCACTGCCGCCTGTGATTTAACAATCTACACCTTTTATAAATAAATATTACATTTCATTTAGTACTTTATCCTAATAATATTTTACGCTCTAATCCACATAATGGAGTTGTGTCAGACTCCAAACTGAACATAATATTTATATATACATATATATTTATATAATATATACAAACATACATAAACTATAAAACCAAACATCTTAGCATACAAAACTTATATTAGCCAACAAGTAGTATTTTAGGATTCCTTTGCAGGGAAAAGATTAGAAGAAAATTTTAGGCTTTGAAATAGTCCTAAAAGTAAGCATCAACTACATTATTTCCAGGTTCCCACTCTTCTGTTGAAAGACAAAACGAAAAAATAAAATTCACTTCTGAGCTACCAGAAATTTAAAAATCAAAATGAATTATTTGCAAGTGAGTAGGTAGTCTCTTTAAGAACAATTTAATATTCCCTAAGCAAGGTGGATTTTGGTAAGATACAAGGAAAACTCTATTCATAAGTAAATTCTTGTTTCATTGAAAGACTATAGTAACTAAATGGGTCTTTTTAAGTATCTCTGGAATACCTTTTAAATGTTCATAGTGAGTAAATCAGGTTGGGGATTAGAAAGTAAGTTAGTCATTCTTCCAAAGCAACCAAACACATAACAGAGAAGAAATTTGGCTACTATTTTAATCTCTTCCCATTCTTCACAGGAACCAGCACCTCCCTAGAAATCTAGTTTACTTTGAAATTATCACCTCTCCACAATATATTCTGATTTGAAGTTATCCATGTATAAGAACTTACCTAAAAGAAAACACATTTTTACCTAAGAGATAAGCCCAGCATCACTTAAATTTAGGGAAAATCAAGAAACAGAAACATGTCCCCACTTAACGGACATAAATGTTTACTTGTTTGTTTCGTAGACAATCTGATTGGAGGCACTTAAGTTTCTCTCCTAGGCTCAGATGACTATCATGCTTAGCTCTAGCCACATACTCCTTCTAAGCTATCACAAAGAATACGATTTGACGCAAGAGAAAGGAACCTTTACACTGCTATTGAGGTTATCTTAATATCAATAAAAGCAGCATTCTGATTATATTTGGAACCAACTGTTTTTAATCTTTGAAAAATGCAGAAACCTTTTTCGTATTCAAGGATTAAGGAAATATTCTTTCTTTGTTACAAAGGAGATGTGGTTATGAAGCACTGGGGAGTGAGTGCTGAATACAGAAACCGTTTCTCCTTATGCTTCTCCCAAACTGTAAGCACAGCTCACAGCTGGTCTCTGCTCTAGGATGCTTTCCTGGAGGAACAACTCACCAGTGCAAGCCCACTTCAGAAGTGAGGAAAATGTTTTCTCGTTTTTAATGCAGCTGTCACATTTTCAAAACCCTCCATCCTTCAGCCACCAAGTGGTGAAATGAAAATGTGTTATAAAACACTGCCCCCTGGAGTATTCTGGAAGGAACATCTTTTTTTTTTTTTTAAAGGGCTGGGCAAGGGGGTACTTTCCAGTTCTTTACTAAACACTACAGAATTTCTAAGAAGCAAAAGAAAACCACAGTCAGGAAGTAAATGAATAAAGTTGAGAGGGATGTGTACAATTTTAACCTTTATTAGGTTCCTGTTGCTAAGGAATACTGGCCCTGTCAATGATCTGACTCACGTTGCTCAAAAGTTAAAACCCCGCATGAGTGAATAGGTGAAAAGATGTTTTGCATAAGTGCCACAGAGAAGAAAAAATAATAAATTAAAAAGTGAATTGAACGTTATGAGAATAAAATAAACTGAGTCAGCATTCCTAAGATGTGAAGCTATCACATAAGATATTAAGATATACATATTTGATCCGTATCTATTCTAGAATAATAAATCAGCAGCCGTAACAGTCTGTGGCCTCCACCAGCATTCCTCTGCTGTCCCATCTGGAGGTTATATTTATCTATTTAAAAATTAAAATTAGTTAAATTAACCTAACATATGTTTCCTCTCCTTCCCTTAACTCAGACACATAAAAGGAAGATAATAACGAAAAGAAACCATATTTGTCTGTACATAATAAGTTGTGCATACATTTCCCCTTGCGCTTCTGTGAAGGGCTCTTCCACGTACAGAAGAAACAAGCCATGTGCACCTGTACCCTCATCCCCTACCTTGCTGACACTATCTTCTCACAGCACAAGAGCAAAGTATCTCTATTCTAAAGCGCCTTGTCTTCAACACAACTGATCGCAATTTTATACTTAATATTGATCCCTTCATTTGAGAGATCAAAAGCATGTATGGGTCAATTCTCTGCCCATAAAAAAAAAACAGCTTTGTTTGTGTTTAATGAAAAGGAAGGGACTTTACCGTGAAAGAAAAAGCCTACCAGAATCAGAAACACAAAGCGGTTCTGAGGAACAGTGTCAACATTTACTTCTAACAGAGTCACATAAAACCTTCATTTGTTCCATATCCTATAAAGCTGCAAAAGGTCACCTGTAGGAATCCCCAAACGTGGTCCCAGACAGGTGGTGCTTGTACCCGGGTGCATTCACATTGCTGCGGCCGCCCCGGTGCAGGCCTGGCCCGAGTGGTCTGAAGAGGCGCAGGGCGCAGGGGCTCTGAAGGTGAGTTCCATTCTGTTCTCCAACTTCACCGACTGTTGGTTGGTAGAGTGCAACAGAATTTTACCAATGGAAACACGTATTTGAATTTACCTTCCAGGAGAGTTTCTGGGAAGAACTTTGCTGTTATTATTTAAACTATAATAGTATAAACCTTAAAACATCTACATTATTTGTTTTATTTTGGCAAAATTAAAGCATCTTTTGAAAAGAAAAAAAAAAAAGGCAATCCCAAAATACAGGGCTTTCTTAGAAAGCAACATGCATCATATCTTGAACAAGTTACCCAAACAGTTTCTCCCTCCTACAAACAGACACGATGAATCCGTGTTTCTGGGAACTTCTCTTTGTCCAAGCTGCTCCCTGAGAGGTGAGGCTAAACTTACTGGGAAGCAGGACGATGTTCACGGCTTGTACTGTGGATGCTTCTGGAACATCTTTTGCTCTGCCCACAGACAGAAGAGTAGCTACTGGCTTTCTCCAGAGATGCTTATTTTTGCCCTCAATTCAGAGTTTAATGTCCTGGGACTCTGACATTTTGGCAAGTGTTTTCTTAACCCGCAGTGCTGTCAGTCTTGAAGCAGGATTGTGAGCCCAGCATTCTGTCATGAGTTTCCCCATCTGCCTTAGACACTGCGGGAAGGAAAAGGAAAAGGAGTTAGAGAAATGTATTATCTGTAAGGCTGGCACTTGGGATTGGCGTTTAGTTTTGGGTTTCTGAAGTTTGAATATATATTTTTAAAGATACTCTTAAAACCATGTAGGCGTAAAATTCCATAAAATTTCTTCTCTCATCATGCAAAGCTTAAATGATGAAAACAGATTTTCATGGCTTCCTTGTGATAGGAGCAAGCAGGTGGTTTTGCTGATCGTACAAGAGCGCCTCTGAAGTCAGATTAAACACATACAAAAATACCCAGGGAGTCTGTGTTCCACTGCACGCTCCCAGATTGTTTCTAACACCCCGTGAGCTCAAATCTTTTATCTAATTCCATACTATTCAAACAAACATGGTTATTCCTAAATCACAGCTGTCTGCTATAATAATAGCATCACACTGTACCATTTAACAAGATTAATGACCTGTGCACAGCCTCACTACAACTTTCTCCTGTGTTCTCCTGTGGTACATCAATTATTGGCCTTCCTGTTGAAAAGCACAATTTCACTTCATTAGAAATCCTCAGTGAAGGGATTTTGAGTAATACCAATGCCCATAACCACCTTCAAAATAATATAAATTCCAGCATTTCATAAAGCTTTCTGCACAGCTCACTGGAAAACATATGTATTATTTAGCATTTCAGTAACTGGCCACAAAACCAATGAACCAAAGGTTATTTGGAAATGCATTTAACAGTGAAGAACTCATTTATAAACAGTGTTCTGTCCACTTGTCTGCACTGACTTTGGTACATTTTTTGGGGGGATGCTTCAAACTCCTCTCTGAATGTTCCTGGACAGGTTTAGAGGCTCAGAGGGCAGGTGGGGCAAGAAAGGCAAGGCTGGCCGGCTCACTCCTTCCTCTGGGCAGCTCCTTGTTAGATCTGGTTAGGTTTCACCAGGACGGGCCCAGAGCCAGGCCAAATGTGGATTTTTCCCACAGCATTGCGTCATCCTTATTGACGAAGAACCACAGCACAGTCGGGCATCTCAACTAGGTCAACTTGTACCACTTCTGTGTATAGAAAACCGAATTCTTCAGATGCCTTACTTTTCTCTCATCAAAACGGGAGAATGCTGTACGTGAGTTTGTCATGGAGAAAATTCACGATGCTTTACAAACACACGTGCAGTTATTTAACGGCCTTTATGCAAGTGTCAGGACATCACCAACACATGAAATAATGTTACTGATTATGCAGGCTAAATGCTGACCCATTCAATGTATTTTGCAAGTGGCAAAATCAAAGAGGAGAAAGGAACAGATAATTTAACACACTGCGCTTAGCTCCATATAAATTACTGCCATGAGGCACCCTTACCATCACAGCAAAGAAAAAGAATTCCTGTGATAAATATTTGGAATTTTGGCAAAAGGAGAAAAGTCTGTTTTGACACTGGTCACAACCACATGGTGACCTACAGCCTCACCTCATCACTGCTCCACCGGTTGGGGAAGGAGGGACGCAGCTTCTTGATACACACGATCTCTCTCATGTCCTCATAAGAGGGATCGCTGGGCACTAGTTCATGATAGGGAAGCTGATATTCTTCCACTATACCTGAAAATATGGTTTCATTAACGTTATTATTTTCTGTGAAGAGGAAATAAAAGTCTAACAAATAAACTATTCTCTAAGGAAAGTTCTATCGGTACCAAAGACAAGTTCAGGTTGAAAAACAGCAAAAACAAAAGCAAAACCAGCACCAACCTTGAAAACAGTGTGCCCGAACGATACGATCTAAGTTTTAAAAGTGAAAAGAAAGCATAATGAAACATATTATATGCCTTCAAGCCTTTTTTCTAACTTCCAAAAGCTAAGTAAACAAGCATCTCAAGTGTACTTCTGATTTTATAAAGGCTCTTGTACCGTGCGCCAACGTTTTAAAATCTATATTAAATCTCGTTGCGAATTTGCCAGACACACCCCAAATACATACTGCACAATATGTAACTATTTCTGCTACTGCAGCATGCGTTTAGGAACCTCATAATAAATTCGGCAGTGTTTCCTACTTGAACAAAATGTCAGATTTACATTTTTTCTGCTTAATCATAAGAATGCATTTTTGCACACTTAAAATTTAGAAAACTACACACACCTAAAAATATTAACCATGATTTTTAGGTGCAATGACTGTCTGATTTTTCTTCTCTAAATTTCCTGCATCTATCTGAACTGTCTACAAGAAATAGATCACTATTAGAAAAAAAAAATATGTAGTGTTGAAAGAACGGTTAAGAAAAACAAAAGAATGTCGTCTTTAAGGAAAGGTACTTATCATGCTAAATTCTATCCCATTTCATTTCCCTAGTATCTAATTTCTACCTTTTTTCCTCTTGTCCTTTAAAATAGCAGGCTGCCTGTGTCTTCTTTCTGACATTATTTGAGTAACTCCTCACAGTAATTATAAGCAGCCTCTGTCCTCAGAGGATGCTGCTCTGAACAGTCTTTCCAGAGAACCATTTCTCCCTATCCTAAATCATCTTTTATAGAAATTTCATTGCTTTTTATCTGAACAAGATGATACTGTGGTGCTCCAACGACAATGGTGCTTCAAGGACAAAGGACAACCCTGCCTGAAAAAGTTTCAGCGTTACACCCCCTACCAGACTCTTAATCGCCCTCCCCACTATGTTGCCATGGTTACAAAATTCCTGAGCCCACCTGGGTGACGCCCACCTGGGCAACAGGACCTGTCCCAAATAAGGAAAGGCATATGCCCTGTCCCACTCCCACCCTATAGAAGGAAAGTACATGTGTCTCTACCAGTCAGTAAACGACATTTTCACCTCGGACCATTCCTTTGTTTTCTGGCTATAAAAACTGATCAGTAGCACATGTTCAGGCTCGACTCTCCCAGACTACTAGGAAGTCTGCCCGCTGTTCTGGCAGCGACCCTTCCCTCTAATAAATTCTATCTTCTTTACATTCTGCCTTGTGTCTGGAAATTCTTTTCCAACCTGCGTTTGGACCACGACAGCTACCACCAGGTCGGAAGATAATACACTACATCATAAAATTCACGGAGGGTTTACTCTAAAATAAATCTGGAGCCTGTATTATGTCCTTTCTCGTAAACTCAAACCCATTTATAATCATAAAGGACTAGAAGGTTCGACAGTTTTTTCAGACCATTCCAACTCACCATTTATTCTGTCCCCTGCTGAGATCACAGAGCATAATTATACGTATTATCTATGTTACTATTTCCTTCCACTGTGTGTCATCTCTACAGAAGATCATGAAAGCACAAGGTCTAATGGATAGGAGATGCTCACTTCATTCCCGTTCTTCCTCCTTTTCTAATTCTCAAGGCAATGGCTCAGGAAACATCTTGAGAGAAAGGATGATGTCAATCTAATTTATCTCAAATTTCCCTCAGTGCCTAATGCTGGTGCCATTATCTGGATGGACTAATGCATGGATGGTGGGGTAGGTGCATATATGAAAACAGATATAGAGCCAACCACATAAAATTATCAACTGATCTAAGTCTGTCTTTGAACTCTAGGCCTTACTCCTTTCTCCTTACCATGCAATTAAATTATCAAAATTTCCCATGTCTGCTGCCTCTGTGTTTGAAACTTCAAAACTTTCTTTTGCTTCCAAAGTTTGAAAGGCCCACAGCTGGATGTGTCTACTTCACCCAAAAGTACCTGGACTAGAAAGATGAGCCCCCAAACTTGCAATATCTTCATAAAGGAAAGTGTTAGAGAATAGAATGTGTGTGCTTTGCCTGCCTGGAAGAGAAAAGAAACTCATTTATTGCGAGTCTACTATCTACCAGGCATGGAGGTAGGTATGTTATATAATTTATCTTATTAAATTCTCACAAACACATTTATGAGATAGCATTATTATACACACTCTACAGATGAGGAAAGTTGGCTTCGAAGGATTAAGTAACTTGCCCAAGGCCATACACTTGCTATGAGGTAGAGCTGGAAATCTCTGACAAATATACATCAATCTCATACACTCTATTTAGTACCAAAGGTAACATTTTAGTACCTCTTGAACCTCCACAGGCAGACAGCCCTAGCAAGGCAATTAATATCCTGCTGTTTACATAAGGCTGGCTTTTTTTTTAAGCAGAGAATCATTTCTCCTTTATTCCGGTCCTCCTCCGGTTTTCAAATATAGGCCTCCTGTAGCCCTATTCGCTTTAGATGTTTAGGAAAACATAATTAGAAAAGTAATCTTGTACTTTACTACTCCTTTAACTTCTATAAACCTGTCAATAAAATAAGTGTAGGCATATTATTCAAAAATAGGCTCATTTCTTCTTAATAAAGCATGAGATCATAATTATGATGGGAGATTTATAGAATATCTGGTTAGGAAAATTTTCCTACATACATTAACTTTCCTTTTGGACTGAAGACTTCTCTTACTTTAGAGAGAATGTGTTCTATTTTAAGAGGCACAGGATTCCCAGAGTGATTAGAAGGCACGACATCATTGAAGATGATCTTTCTACAAAAGTGTGAATGCCTGTTGATCTACTGTTTCTCCTTCCTAGTTAAATATTAATCTAAATATAAGTTAAGTCTCTACCAACCAAAATGAAAATTCAAAATAATAGCTAACACGTACTGAGTGCTAGTTATACGCCAGGCAGTTTTCATTCTTTCTACAATCATTGAAACCTCACAACCATCTGAGGTAGATCCAGTAATTCACCTCTTTCTGACAATAAAAAAATGGAAACAGAAAAATTTAGTAACCTGTCAAAGGTTCACAGATAATAGATGGCAGGTCCGAGAAAAAGAATCCCCCTACTAGTTAAGTGCATGCTGCACTTTCACACTCCTGGACAAGCTCAACTTTTTGAGAACGTGAGGAACTAGCCGTCACGAGGAAAGGCAGCAGTGTCAAGGTTTCTGAACGAGCACAACCGTGAGTAGAGGCATAAACAGGGCGCTTGATACTGAAGAGCCTGCAACTCAGCCCCTCCCCTACTCAAAAACAGATCCTGCGGCAGTAAGCAAAATACTACAAGCAACAATGTTACCTCTGAATATTTAAGAATGTCTTCTTAGTCTTACTAGGGAATCCTTACGTTTGTAGAAAAGTTATCATGAACAATCATGATATTCTTAGGCTTGAACTTCCTTTTGATACAAACTGATGTTTTCAAACTGCTTCATGAGGAAGTATTACAGAAAGTCAAGAAGTAGAGGGGTTCCACAACGGGTGCCCCGCCCCACATTTCTGTGTCTCCCTTCATCTGTGCACAGGAAGCCACAGGGAAAGCGTCACCGATGTTGGGGGTGGAGCCAGGAGGTTGGTAGGAAGAAGCTGGAAGGGGCAGGAGAGGGGGGTCTGACTTGACGGAGCAACTGCTGGAGGAAGAGCTCAAGAGAGAAAGGAGAAAACACATATGGTGGAAGGGGGTGATCTCTGAAAAGGCAAGAGGAAGCTCTGGAAGAGACTCATGAGTAGCTGGCGAAGGGAAGGAGGCAGTCAAAGATAATTCTAAGAGGTTAAATATTGTTTCCTGGGAGGACTGAGACTGCGTCAACAGAAATAAAGGCGAACATCAAATCAAACCTGATTCTGTAAACAAGACAACTCTGATTTCTGATCAGAAAGAAAGGGTTTGTAGCAGCTCCAACAGTATCGCTGTCACTTACCTCCTGATACACATCTCCTAGCAACCTCCCACAGGATGAGTCCAAAACTGTACATATCCGCCATGATGTAAGACTGAAAGTGATTTCTATTCAAGCTCTCATCCAACACTTCTGGAGGCATATAGCGTTTGGTGCCAACTCGAGTGTTGGGTGGTATGTCAACTTCATTCGTATCACTAAGGAAAAAGTAAAGCAAAGCACTATAAGCACTGAAGAGGACCAACAAATGACAATCAAGGTGATTCCTGGCCCAGGGCTTTAATGAACGGTGGGAAAGGATATCCTTCCAGGGTTCCTTAAAAAATATTTCCTGCCAAAAGTTAAACAGTCACAGGTAAAAACCCAATGTAGATGATGTTCAATCAGGATGAAGCTGCCACATATAGGATAGGATTGCCACTAGATCAAATGTGAGCTCTAAGTTATTGCTAAATATCTAGAAAATACCATCCTTCCCTTCATACTTTAGTCGCTTTGCTCTTAAAATTGGCAGGTGCACATGTCAATTTGGTTTGAGACAGTATTTCTCAAGCCAAGTGTTGGGAGGCTTTTATAGCTACAAACAAGTAAAAAGGGATGGGAGGACAGGACCAACAAAGATTTGCAAATATTTTATTTTGATAAGCAGAGACCTACAAAAGAGCTTTCTACTATCACTATTATTTCATAAACCGAATAACATGCATTTTTAATAACAAAAGGAAGTCATTGAATATAATATCTTTAGCTTTAAGAAAATTTCACAACATGCTCCATTCATTATTATTCCCCACAGATGGGGAAGAAATTCCTGATGGAAGGACATCGATCTAGAGGCTGGCACACGGGAACCATGGCCTCGGTGCCGCGAGCTAGAGCCGGAGCTACGAACCCATGTTGCAGAGCTGCTAAACTATGATGACTCGAGGGGCTGACCATTAAATGAGAGGATGCGTGTGACATCGCTGCCAGTGCAGCAGCGAGCACGCAGCACAAGTCTAACAAGTCCCACAGCTCAATAGAAACTACTGGGACTGAGGGGTGATGAGCCCCCATTTAGACGGATGATGAAACTATGAGACAGGAAAGGTCTTGTACAAAAACTCACAATTAATCTGAAGTTTGTGGAAAACCTTGAATAAACCTTCCTCTCTCCCGATTCCCAAGAAAGAGTTTTTCTTTTTCTTTTCATCACACTCCACTGACTCTCAAGCATTTACATGTTCTTTTTCCTCAACGTGGAAAACAGTTGCATAAGTCAGATATCACATTTATCATGCTGTGTCACAGACACCTGCAAACTTAGCAAAACACTAGTGGCTTTTGGGGAAAAAACCTCTGGGCCTGATCTTATCGCCTCAATCTCTGTCTTCTAAAACTCTGTATATCTCAACACTGTTTACATTTACTAACACTTATAGAGCTTCATTCTTACGACCCTTTAAAATTCACTTCCAGCTAAAATCCTTAAGCTAAAGCTATTTCATCAGACGTGTCACTAGGATACTCATTAGGCCCCTTGGGATCTTCTCAAAGCAACAACTCTCAAGGAGCCTCTTTTCCTAAAATAAAAGTTAAAGTGGAAATTGTTTAAAATGAAAAAAAACTAACGAGCTGGTACTCCTTACCATCTGTGAACGTAGGTCTTAGTGCTCTGGGCTCTTTTCTAAGACTAGAAAGAGTTTAAAACGTGAATCATAGTATTTACCAGCAGGATACAATAGAAAAATGTCACCTGTGTACCTAAATAGTACATAGTAAGGAAGGAACGTTGAGCAGAGAAGAGGCTTAATGATAACCATTAGATTTAAAAGATGCCACAAAGGCTCCATCTTCAATTATAAAGCAATTTCTCTCCTCTTCTACCCACTGACACCTCTTATGTGAACACACAGTGGATATTTCATTAATATGTTATATGTGTGTGTTATAATTTATAATTTTGAATCATTAGAGAAAGACAGTGCTGGGATTGGATAGAGGATTCTGGGTTCTATGCAGAGAAACGAACATGGGGGTTTGCAGATGGAAAGAAGATGGTAAGGGGCCTAAATTACATTCCAGAACATGTCCTGGGAAGGGAAACCAGAAACAGTCCTAGCATGGGCCCTACAGGAGCGCATTTAAGCCAAAGACATACTCTGACCACAGGCGATAAAGATTTTAGGCAATTCCTTTCCATTCTTACACTTAGGTCCTTAATGTTTTATTTGGATTCGGGAGG
Organism: Grampus griseus; assembly: GCF_964374135.1. Classification (NCBI taxonomy): domain Eukaryota; kingdom Metazoa; phylum Chordata; class Mammalia; order Artiodactyla; family Delphinidae; genus Grampus; species Grampus griseus. Next base: position 13,596,549 of record NC_138997.1, on the reverse strand, counting down.
CCAGGAAGGGCTGATGGAATTGTGACATGGAGACATCTATTGGAAAACTAAGAGGTAACTGGTATTCGATGGTAAGACATCTATTGGAAAACTAAGAGGTCATTGGTATTCGATGATAACGGAATTAAGATTTGTGATGGGCAGACTATACATAGTTCTCTAAACTCTCATTCCCTCAAACACTGAAAAAACATATGGTCAAGGATGTGGCTTGCCCATCAAAGGCCCCAAAACCAGTCCCTTACACAGGCCACGTGTGCTCGGCACTGCCGTACCTCTTCAACCTTCCTCTCCCCATCCTAGGGGTTTCCCCACTAGTATCTGAATAAACATCTCCCCTGGGAGTATCTGAGTAAATATCTTCCCCTAGAAGAATCTGAATAAATATTCTCCCTTGTAGTATCTCAATAAATATCCATCTTCCACCCTAAGACAGTAAACTCCTCTGAGCTCTGAATAACTGTCATAATCATTTGTTATGTCCCTAAAGAGCACAGCCCCCTTCGTCTCCACTCACAGTGTGCCTTGCACATGGCAGATAAAGAATATACTTTAAACGAAAGAAGGAAAAGGCCTTTTTATAGTAAACTTCACTGTGGGTGATTTAAAGAGATACGTAAAAATCTCTGTAGACCATAAAAGGAGACATTACAGGTATACAGGAAGATAAACTGAATTTTGTTAAGCAAATTAATTTTGTAACAGGTGACTATTAACCCAACGGCACATGCCTTTAGCACTATATTTAAAGAACAAACATACTAACTATAAGTAATTCCCAGCTGACATTACAAAGTATCAGATCCTCCAAGATACACAGCTCTGTCCCTTCTTCCCTCGGGAGGGTTTCTCTACTTGAAAGTAATTATACTGTATTTCTCTCCCAGGTCTTCAGTCACATCATCTTACCCGTCCTCAAATAAGGGCAGAGAAAAATGGAACTTGTATTCATCTTCAAGACCAAAAAGAGAAATTAAAGTGATTTAACACTTGGGCAGCAAGAGTAAAAGAAGAAAAAGAGACGGGAAGTAGAGTCAGACAGTGCAGAGCCTTGAGGCTAGGTACGGAGTCACTGAAGGAAAGGGCCAAGCAGAAGGGAGGAAGAAGAAAAGGCCAAGTTGCCTTCAGCTTTCCCTGCCTTCCTTTTCCATGGAGGCCGGGAGGGCTGAGAGCCGATGTTGGCAAGAAAAGATGGATACAGCACAAGGGGGCAGAGTCGGAGAAGAACTCCGAAACCACAACATAATTCCATGTGCCGCAGTGGCTACACGCACACATATGTGTGTAAATTGTCAAATCACATACAGGAAATATAAATGCCAACCAGGATACTGGTTACTTCTGGGTGGAAAAGGGAGGATAAAACAGGGAGGAGAATACAAAAGGGTTCTTTAACACTGGATTTCTTTTTTTAAAAAAAAAGACCAGACAAAATTAAGGCAAATTGTTAATATCATTCTTAAATTATTACATGAGTGACTCATTATTTTTTATATTATCTGTATGTTTAAAATATATTATAAATAAAAAGAACAGCAGGATGAGGACCAAGAAAAGTATATATGTCAAGGATTAAGGCACAGGTTAGAGGCACAAGGCTCTGAAGATCAAAAGTCCTCTAAATAAACTGGACAAAAGTACAGAAAAGATACATTTCTACCATCAAAATGTGGGTGCTGCATTCACTGTAGAGGAAACACGATCTCTCTTCTCTTTTCCCATAGAGAAGGGATGGAAATATTTGCACAAAAGGGTCATGATTAAAGAACTGGGTTTAGAGAATTACAGGGGCACTGTTACCCAATCATGTTTTTACAACTAATACTTCTACTAGATCCAACAAGGCTTCTGTTCCTGTTAATGTGAGTACCACTAAGATACAGATTTAAGTGGAACTGGAAGAAAATAAAAGTAAAATTTGAATAAAATAAGTTAAGGGATGTAGAGTAAATTCCTCTCCAGGAAAAAACCCTGTGCTAGAATCATACTTTAATGGGTACTTTTCTTATGAACTTTAGAGACAGCAGGGCTGGGACAGGATAAAATAAAAATACCTAAAAACAGTCAGAGACCTTCAAGATGGCAGAAGAGTAAGACGTGAAGATCACCTTCCTCCCCGCAAATACATCAGAAATGCATCTACACGTGGAACAACTCCTACAGAACACCTACTGAACGCTGGCAGAAGACCTCAGACCTCCCAAAAGGCAAGAAACTCCCCACGTACCTGGGTAGGGCAAAAGAAAAAAGAAAAAAACAGAGACAAAAGGATAGGGACAGGACCTGCACCAGTGGGAGGAAGCCGTGAAAGAGGAAAGGTTTCCACACACTAGGAGCCCCTTCGCTGGCAGAGACTGCGGGTGGCAGAGGGGGGAAACTTCGGAGCTGCGGAGGAGAGCACAGCAACAGGGCTGCGGAGGGCAAAACGGAGAGATTCCCGCACGGAGGATCGGCGCCGACCGGCACTCGCCAGCCAGAGAGGCTTGTCTGCTCACCCGCCGGGGCGGGCGGGGCTGGGAGCTGAGGCTCAGGCTTCGGTCTGAGCGCAGGGAGAGGACTGGGGTTGGCGTGAACACAGCCTGCAGGGGGTTAGTGCGCCACGGCTAGCCGGGAGGGAGTCCGGGGAAATGTCTGGACATGCCGAAGAGGCAAGAGACTTTTTCTTGCCTCTTTGTTTCCTAGTGCGCGAGGAGAGGGGATTAAGAGCGCTGCTTAAAGGAGCTCCAGAGACGGGCGCGAGCCGCGGCTAAAAGCACGGACTCCAGAGACGGGCATGAGACGCTAAGGCTGCTGCTGCCGCCACCAAGAAGCCTGTGTGCGAGCACAGGTCACTATCCACACCCCGCTTCCGGGGAGCCTGTGCAGCCCGTCACTGCCAGGGTCCCAGGATCCAGGGAAAACTTCCCCAGGAGAACGCACGGCCTGAGTGAGCCAGAGCCCCCGAATCAGCGGCTCCTTTAACCCTGTCCTGTCTGAGCGAAGAACAGACACCCTCAGGCGATCTACACCCAGAAGCGTGCCCAAATCCAAAGCTGAGCCTTGGGAGCTGTGCGAACACAGAGAAAGGGAAATCTCTCCCAGCAGCCTCAGGAGCAGCAGATTAAGTCTCCACAGTCAACTTGATGTACCTGCATCTGTGGAACACCTGAATAGACAACGAATCATCCCAAAATTGAGGCAGTGAACTTAGGGAGCAACGATATTTTTTTTTTCCTTTTTCTCTATTTGTGAGTATGTGTATGCTTCTGTGTGTGATTTTGTCTGTATAGCTTTGCTTTTACCATTTGCCCTAAGGTTCTGTCTGTCCGCTTTCTTTTTTTAGTATAGTTTTTAGCGCTTGTTATCATAGATGGATTTGTTTTTTGGTTTGGTTGCTCTTTTCTTTATTTTATAATTACTTATAAATATTTAAAATTTTTTTATTTTTTAATAACTTTATTTTATTTTATTTTTCTTTCTTTCTTTCTTTTTCTCTCCCTTTTCTTCTGAGCCATGTGTCTGACAGGGTCTTTGTGCTCTGACCAGGTGTCAGCCCTGTGCCTCTGAGGTGGGAGACCCAAGTTCAGGATATTGGTCCACCAGAGACCTCCCAGCTCCACGTAATATCAAACAGCAAGAGCTCTCCCAGACATCTCCATCTCAGTGCTAAGACCCAGCTCCACTCAAAGACCAGCAAGCTCCAGTGCTGGACACCCTATGCCAAACAACTAGCAAGACAGGAACACAACCCACCCATTAGCAGGGAGGCTTCATAAAATCATAATAAGGTCACAGACACCCCAAAACACACAACCGGATGTGGTCCTGCCCATCGGAAAGACAAGATCCAGATTCACCCACCAGAACAGAGGCACTACACACCTCCACCAGGAAGCCTGCATAACCCACTGAACCAACCTTAGCCACTGGGGGCAGACACCAAAAACAACGGGAACTACGAACTTGCAGGCTGTGAAAAGGAGACCCCAAACACAGTAAGTTAAGCAAAATGAGAAGACAGAAAAACACACAGCAGATGAAGGAGCAAGGTAAAAACCCACCAGACCAAACAAATGAAGAGCAAATAGGCAGTCTAGCTGAAAAAGAATTCAGAATATTAATAGTAAAGATGATCCAAAATCGTGGAAACACAGTGGAGAAAATACAAGAAGCATTTAACAAGGACCTAGAAGAACTGAAGAGCAAACAAACAATGATGAACAACACAATAAATGAAATTAAAAATTCTCTAGAAAGAATCAATAGCAGAATAACTGAGGCAGAAGAACCAATAAGAGACCTGGAAGATAAAATAGTGGAAATAACTACTGCAGAGCAGAATAAAGAAAAAAGAATGAAAAGAATGAAGACAGTCTCAGAGACCTCTGGGACAACATTAAACACACCAATATTCAAATTATAGGGGTCCCAGAAGAAGAAGAGAAAAAGAAAGGGACTGAGAAAATATTTGAAGAGATTACAGTTCAAAACTTTCCTAATATGGGAAAGGAAATAGTTAATCAAGTCCAGGAGGCACAGAGACTCCCATACAGGATAAATCCAAGGAGAAACATGCCAAGACACATATTAATCAAACTATCAAAAATTAAATACAAAGAAAAAGTATTAAAATCAGCAAGCGAAAAACAACAAATAATATACAAGGAAATCCCCATAAGGTTAAAAGCTGATCTTTCAGAAGAAACTCTGCAAGCCAGAAGGGAGTGGCAGAACATATTTAAAGTGATAAAAGGCAAAAACCTACAACCAAGATTACTCTACCCAGCAAGGATCTCATTCAGATTTGATGGAGAAATTAAACCTTTACAGAGAAGCGAAAGCTAAAAGAATTCAGCACCACCAAACGAGCTTTACAACAAATGCTAAAGGAACTACTCTAGGCAGGAAACACAAGAGAAGGAAAAGACCTACAATAACAAAGCAAACAATTAAGAATATGGTAATAAGAAAATACATATAGATAATTACCTTAAATGTAAATGGATTAAATGCTCCAACCAAAAGAAACAGACTGGCTGAATGGATACAAAAACGAGGCCCATACATATGCTGCCTACAAGAGACCCACTTCAGACCTAGGGACACATACAGACTGAAAGTGAGGGGATGGAAAAAGACATTCCGTGCAAATGGAAATCAAAAGAAAGCTGGGGCTTCACTGGTGGCGCAGTGATTGGGGGTCCGCCTGCCGATGCAAGGGATGTGGGTTCGTGCCCTGGTCCAGGAGGATCCCACATGCCGCGGAGCGGCTGGGCCCGTGGGCCATGGCCGCTGAACCTGCGCGTCTGGAACCTGTGCTCCTCAGCGGGAGGGGCTGCAACAGTGGGAGGCCCGCGTATCACAAAAAAGAAATACAAGAAAGTTGAAGTAGCAATTCTCCTATCACACAAAATAGACTTTAAAACAAAGAGTATTACAAGAGACAAAGAAGGACACTACATAAGGATCAAGGGATCAATCCAAGAAGAAAATGTAAAAATTGTAAATATTTGTGCACCCAACATAGTAGCACCTCAATACATAAGGCAAATGCTAACAGCCATAAAAGGGGAAATTGAGAGTAACACAATCATAGTAGGGGACTTTAACACCCCACTTTCACCAATGGACAGATCATCCAAACTGAAAATAAATAAGGAAATACAAGATTTAAATGACACATTAAACAAGATGGACTTAATTTATATTTATAGGGCATTCCATCCATAAACAGAATACACTCTCTTCTCAAGTGCTCATGGAACATTCTCCAGGATAGATCATATCTTGGGTCACAAATCAAGCCTCGGTAAATTTAAGAAAGTTGAGATCGTATCAAGTACCTTTTCCGACCACGATGCTATGAGGCTAGGTATATCAACTACAGGAAAAAAATCTGTAAAAAGTACAAGCACATGGAGACTAAACAATACACTACTTAATAACAAAGAGATCACTGAAGCAATCAAAGAGGATATCAAAAAATACCTAGAAACAAATGACAATGAAAACACGATGACCCCAAACCTATGGGATGCAGCAAAAGCAGTTCTAAGAGGCAAGTTTATAGTAATACAATCCTACCTCAAGGAACAAGAAAAATCTCAAATAAAAAACCTAACCTTACACATAAAGCCATTAGAGAAAGAACAACAAAAAACCCCCAAAGTTAGCGAAGGAAAGAAATCATAAAGATCAGATCAGCAATAAATGAAAAAGAAATGAATGAAACGATAGCAAAGATCAATAAAACTAAGAGCTGCTTCTTTGAGAAGATAAACAAAATTGATAAACCATTAGCTGGACTCATCAAGAAAAAAATGGAGAAGACTCAAATCAATAGAATTAGAAATGAAAAAGGAGAAGTAACAACTGACACTGCAGAAACACAAAGGATCATGAGAGATTACTACAAGCAACTATATACCAATAAAATGGACAACCTGGAAGAAATGGACAAATTCATAGAAAAGCACAACCTTCCAAGACTGAACCAGGAAGAAATAGAAAATATAAATAGACCAACCACAAGAAATGAAACTGAGACTGTGATTAAAAATCTTCCAACAAACAAAAGTGCAGGACCAGATGCCTTCACAGGTGAATTCTATCAAACATTTAGAGAAGCGTTAACACCTATCCTTCTCAAACTCTTCCAAAATATAGCAGAGGGAGGAACACTTCCAAACTCCTTCAACAAGGCCACCATCACCCTGATGGCAAAACCAAAGATGTCACAAAAGAAAGAAAACTACATGCCAATATCACTGATGAACATAGATGCAAAAATCCTCAACTAAATACTAGCAAACAGAATCCAACAGCACATTTAAAGGATCATACACCATGATCAAGTGGGGTTTATCCCAGGAATGCAAGAATTCTTCAATATATGCAAATCAATCAATGTGATACACCATATTAACAAACTGAAGGAGAAAAACTATATGATCATCTCAAGAGATGCAGAAAAAGCTTTGGACAAAATTCAACACCCATTTATGAAAAAAACCCTCCAGAAAGTAGGCACAGAGGGAACTTACCTCAACATACTAAAAGCCATATATGACAAACACATAGCCAGCATCGTTCTCAATGGTGAAAAACTGAAAGCATTTCCACTAAGATCAGGAACAAGACAAGGTTGCCCACTTTCACCACTATTATTCAACACAGTTTTGGAACTTTTAGCCACAGCAATCAGAGAACAAAAAGAAATAAAAGGAATCTAAATCGGAAAAGAAGAAGTAAAGCTGTCACTGTTTGCAGATGAAATGATACTATATATAGAGAATCTTAAAGAAGCTACCAGAAAACTACTAGAGCTAATCAAAGAATTTGGTTATGTAGCAGGATTCAAAATTAATGCACAGAAATCTCTTGCATTCCTATACACTAATGATGAAAAATGAAAGAGAAATTAAGGAAACACTCCCATTTACCATTGCAACCTGGTGGCGCAATGGTTGAGAGTCTGCCTGCCGATGCAGGGGACACGGGTTCGTGCCCCGGTCCGGGAAGATCCCACATGCCGCGGAGCGGCTGGGCCCGTGAGCCATGGCCGCTGAGCCTGCGCGTCCGGAGCCTGTGCTCCGCAATGGGAGAGGCCACAACAGTGAGAGGCCCGTACACAGCATAAAAAAAAAAAAAAAAAAAAAAAAAAAGAATAAAATACCTAAGAATAAACCTACCTGAGGAGACAAAAGACCTGTAAGCAGAGAACTGTAAGACACTGATGAAAGAAATTAAAGATTATACAAACAAATGGAGAGATATACCATGTTCTTGGATTGGAAGAATCAACATTGTGAAATAGACTATACTACCCAAAGCAATCTACAAATTCAGTGCAATGTGTATCAAACTACCAATGGCAATTTTCACAGAAGTAGAACAAAAAATTTCACAATTTGTATGGAAACACAAAAGACCCCGAACAGCCAAAGCAGTCTTGAGGGAAAAAAACGGAGCTGGAGGAATCAGGCTCCCTGACTTCAGACTATACTACAAAGCTACAGTAATCAAGACAGTATGGTACTGGCACAAAAACAGAAATATAGATCGATGGAACAGGACAGAAAGACCAGAGATAAACCCATGCACATATGGTCACCTTATTTTTGATAAAGGAGGCAAGAATATATAATGGAGAAAAGATAGCCTCTTCAATAAATGGTGCTGGGAAAACTGGACAGCTACATGTAAAAGAATGAAATTAGAACACTCCCTAATATCATACACAAAAATAAACTCAAAATGGATTAAAGACTTAAATGTAAGGCCAGACACCATAAAACTCTTAGAGGAAAACATAGGCAGAACACTTCCTGACATAAATCACAGCAAGATCCTTTTTGACCCACCTCCTAGAGAAGTGGAAATAAAAACAAAAATGAACAAATGGGACCTAATGAAACTTAAAAGCTTTTGCACAGCAAAGGAAAACATAAACAAGACGAAAAGACAACCCTCGGAATGGGAGAAAATATTTGCAAATGAAGCAACTGACAAAGGATTAATCTGCAAAATTTTACAAGCAGCTCATGCAGCTCAGTATCAAAAAAACAAACAACCCAATCCAAGTACGGGCAGAAGACCTAAACAGACATTTATCCAAAGAAGATATACAGATTGCCAACAAACACATGAAAGAATGCTCAACATCACACATCATTAGAGAAATGCAAATGAAAACTACAATGAGGTATCACCTCACACTGGTCAGAATGGCCATCATCAAAAAATCTACAAACAGTAAATGCTGGAGAGGGTGTGGAGAAAAGGGAACCCTCTTGCACTCTTGGAGGGAATGTAAATTGATACAGCCACTATGGAGAATATGGAGGTTGCTTAAAAAACTACAAATAGAACTACCATATGACCCAGCAATCCTACTACTGGGCATATACCCTGAGAAAACCATAATCAAAAAGAGTCATGTACTAAAATGTTCATTGCAGCTCTACTTACAATAGCCAGGACATGGAAGCAACCTAAGTGTCCTCGACATATGAATGGATAAAGAAGATGTGGCAAATATATACAACGGACTGTTACTCAGTGATAAAAAGAAACGAAATTGAGTTATTTGTAGTGAGGTGGATGGACCTAGAGTCTGTCATACAGAGTGAAGTAAGTCAGAAAGAGAAAAACAAATACTGCATGCTAACACATATATATGGAATCAAAAAAAAAAAAATAGGGTTCTGATGAACCTAGGGGCCGTACAGGAATAAATACGCAGACGTAGAGAATGCACTTGAGGACACGGGGAGGGGGAAGGGTAAGCTGGGACGGAGTGAGAGAGTGGCATGGACTTATATACACTACCAAATGTAAAATAGATAGCTAGTGGAGGCAGCCGCATAGCACACGGAGATCAGCTCGGTGCTTTGTGACCACTTAGAGGGGTGGGATAGGGAGGGTGGGAGGGAGGGAGATGCAAGAGGGAAAAGATATGGGGATACATGTATATGTGCAGCTGATTCACTTTGTTATAAAGCAGAAACTAACACAGCATTGTAAAGCAATTATACGCCAATAAAGATGTAAATAAATAAATAAATGAATAAATAGAGGGAAGTAAGGAAAGGAGGGAGGGAGGGAGGGAGGAAGGAAAGATGGGTAACTTGGGAGGTTGGGGGTAAGGGGCAAGCCACCTGGAGAGAAGAGGCCCAGGGTTATGACAAGACACTAAGGTCCTATAGGAAAAAAAAAAAGGGAAAAATGTTCTGGTAGTGTGAATTTTAATAACTAAATTTCATGCAATACCCTACAACACACCCCAGTAAAGATGTGTTCAATCTTGAGCTGACAGTGTTTGCGGAAGAAAAGAATCAGCAGCTGCATCATGTAGAAAAGGTACAACATGTATCAGAGATGTAAGGCTGACGTGACAAAGAGGCAAACAAGCTCCTTAGGATCCACAGATGTGCTGTGAATGACACTGAGTTCCCTGCTGCACTAGGGAGGAATAGGGACAATAAGGCCTAATTTTATTTGAATCTCAAAACCTAGGGTGCCCTCAGCTGGGGTTCCATAAAGAGGCATGACAACCAAGTTCCTATTTCTGACCAACGTCACTTGACTGACAGTGGCAGGATATAAAAAAAAAGCCAGCATGGTGAAGGAAGAGGTCCACACTGATGACAAAGGGCCCCCTACACGGATGCACACTGTGAGTGGCTCCTCTCACCTGGAGCCACCAAGTAAGTGAGGGATCCTAAGGCAATGGCTCCAAATGGGGAAGTAAAGCAAAGATGACTTTGATACTGTGTGTGTGTGTGTGTGTGTGTGTGTGTGAGTGTGAGAGAGAGAGAGAGAGAGAGAGAGAGGGAGAGAGAGAGAGAGAGAGAGAGAGAGAGAGAGAGAGAGAGAGAAAGAGAGAAAAGAAAAAGATACAAAACTAAGATTTTCCTCTTCTCTTCTGAAGGTGCAAGGGAGGGGCATACTAAGGAGAAGACAGCAGAAGAAATGCACGCTACTGGAGATGTCACTTTGTCACTGACACCGTTTAAAACTTTGCACATAGTGATAATGTTAATTGGTTTTATTGTCTAAAACTTACTGCTCGTACGCAGGCGGCTGCCTGTAGTGTCCCCCCCTCGGTCCAGCACTGGTGTCTACAGTGGCGTGTGCACTGCAGGCATTAGCATAACTGAGAGAAAGAATCAAAGAGCTCCCGTGGGTGCAGAAGGCTGAAAGTGGGGCCTCCCACCAGGATCCTGAGGGGACCGGAGAATGAATCTGAGCGCCCATACAACCCGGTGGAGCAGGGTGTGCCCTACACTCTTGACTATCATGTGCTGGAAGAAGGGCAGGAAGACGATCATTATTTTGGTGGCAGGAAATAAAGGGGATATTTAAAAATACAGTATTTATCTTAACCTGACTTTATATTAAATATTTTTACACTAATTAAGCTTCTAATTATAAATCCATAGCAGGAATTCTTGCAAGAAGTGTTACGTAGAGGAAAAAGCCACAGCATGTGTCAGCACGGTGCACACTCCCCGTGTCCCATCAACTGAAGGGGGAGTTTCATGGAGTCACAGGCAGAGCCCATTGTGGCCAGAGGCCAGCTGGGGAATCAAGCTGTTAGCTCCAGCAAGGTGGCTCTACCTCACTGAGCCTTTGGGCACGTGTGGGTGGTCTTCTGCTGGACGTTGTTGATGCCTTACACAGGGAGAGAGGGAGAGAGGGAGAAGGGAGATAAAAAGGTAATAGAGAAAGAGGAGAAGCGAACATCATACACCTTTAATAATATAAAAAGCTTTTTTAAAAATATGAACTGAACTTTAAAGAACAATGAAGAAAGGGCACGAGGGGGCTTCCCTGGTGGCGCAGTGGTTGAGAGTCCGCCTGCCGATGCAGGGGACACGGGTTCGTGCCCTGGGCCGGGAGCATCCCACATGCCGCGGAGCGGCTGGGCCCGTGAGCCATGGCCGCTGAGCCTGCGTGTCCGGAGCCTGTGCTCTGCAACGGGAGAGGCCACAACAGTGAGAGGCCCGCGTACCGCAAAAAAAAAAAAAAAGGGCAGGAGGCAGAAGACGTGAAGGAGGCCACTGGTTTGCTTGTGGCTCACAACTGATGTTTGAAATTAACTACACATGAAACATAACAGAGAATACTGAATTATCTCTTAGAGAGACTAAGATGACCTCCCAGAGCATGAAATATTCTCACGAGCCTTCAGAAGAAGGGGCTGTGCACATCCTTTGTGTTTCCTGAAGTACCTTGCAAACAGCCATGGAACTGATTTGCTGAACTGAGCTCCGCCCGGTCAGATGGTAACCAAGCAGGAGAGTTTTCTACAGCAATTTACAACAGAACTCATTACTCCTATGATTAAACGTTGAGAAATCTCAGGGCTTCTTAGAAACAGAACCCTGACATCAAAATTCTTCAACAGAAGATAGATAAGGCGGCAGAAACCCTGACTGGGAGTGCGGACTCTGCCACTACAGCTTGGTCTATGACTTTGGCCAGTGATTGAACCATGTCACTTTTTAAAAAAACCACCAAGTATACAAACCAGAAGCAGTGGTAAAAATAATGACATTGAAAGACTGAGGACATTCAGTACCCTCTTGTCCTCTGCACTTGGACAATTCGATAATCATCAACTGGGAGATGTGTGTTACAGCCCAGTCTTCATTGTAGGTTTTCTATTTAAAATTTAATACCTGAGAGGCCCTAAGCCAGGATTTATTTCCCCCCTAAGAAAATATATCATTCTGTCACTGAAGTACCAGAAGGGTTGCTTGAGCCTCCAGAGGGAAAAGTGAAAAGCTCTGTAAGTTCCTTCAAGGGATTTCACACGTCTTTGTTTTCTCCTCTCAAGAGAGATTTGGGGTAACGGTAATGTCTGCCACGGCATCACCCGGATTAAACTTCTGTGGGCAGGAAATGCATCAGCACTTACATCATTTACAAGAGCATGCATGAAGAAACCAATACAGCATTAAAAACAAATTAAATGAGCAGGAAATTTCTAATGCACAGGCTGCTTTCTCTGTGGCTCTCAACTTCCCTGGGAACCTCCCAGAAACGATTTAAAAGCCTGAGAGAACACTTACCACATAGAGACCAGGGTAAAGATTAAGTTCTCACAGGAAGTTCACATATGAAGTCTGAGAACTCAACACTGGGTTAGCTTTGACCCCACTTATTATAAAATGCTGTAAATATCTGTGTGAGCACATGCACCACACCCCAAAACAGGAAAGCCAGGAAAAGAGTGAAAACCAAAGAAACGTATATAGCAAGGTTTAAAAGTGAGGCTCAAAAGATGAGAAGACCAAAGTTCTGTTGAAACATATAAAATAAAAACAGGAAAAGGACCTCAAATTATCAAATGCAACCTCCATTTAATGTAGAGGAACCTGAGGCCCAGGATTGCAACTGGTCCCACAGCTGCTCTTCAGCCATATGAGGTCTGTGCACCCAACAGGTGCAGGTATACATCGGAGGCAGTATCCTCATAGCCTTCCTCTCTTGTTGAATTAGTCAATATACGCCAAATAAAACTCTGATTTATTTCTTAAAGCACTTCCTTCCACTTCCTAAATCAGGGTTTGCATGAAATTTGAGAGTTCATTTAGTTCATTCCTGTTATATTAAGCAGAACGAAGTTTCAGAAATATAACAGATACTCACTTTCCTTGTTTGTTTTTGGGTCTATAAAGAAGATGAGCTCTTAATTACTTTGATATTGCCAACATTTATTGATTCAAAACAATGCCGGAATACCTATAATGGGTAACAACTCACCATGTCATGTCCAATGGGAAATACGTTAATTAATGTGGCATAGATCCTGCTCTCAAGATGCCCAAGGACGAGGAGGGCAAGACGAGGCATGTACTAAAATCATTATAATATCAGGCAGACAAGGGCCAGGAAATTACTACAGGAGTAGAATAGATGATGTCATTATTCCTACCTGGGGGATGAGTAAAGTGACATAAACGCAACTCTGAGACTGGATTACATTACACGGAGAAGCAAGGGCATTCCAAGCTAGATGCTGTTCAGTCAAAAGCAAGGCAGTAGCAAACGTGGAGTATATATGGAGAAAACACAAATAGGTTCAGTTTTGCAAAAGAAGGCATACAAATTGGAGAGTCTGTGCGCTATAGAACTAGAAAGGTAGATTTAATCCGGAGCACGCTAGATCTCTGGAGCTACGAAAAAAATGCTTTTCCCCTTCATCCTATAGTCCATATGGAATCATTCATTTATCCTTTATACAAAATTCTGAAGCAACCCCTAAGTAATGGGCACCAAGGAAAGGCACAAGGCATGTAATTTGAGAAAAACACGGTCTCTACCTCCAAGGAACTTAGTCTCCGCTAGGAATGACACATAAGCAGCCGATGATGACCACACAATAGTGTGAGAAATGTCATGACAGCATGCCAGGGTCACATAGAAGTGTATGAGAAACGTCACTGAAAATCAGGCTTGTAAGGGAAGAGTAACAGGGGTCCCAAAGGAAGAAAACGAAGATAAGCAGTAGTTATTGAAATAGAAGAGGGGATGTTGGGTATTCAGAATAAGATAAAAGTATGTTAAAAACACTTGAAGGTGTGAGAAAGTATAAAGTGTTCAGAACAGAAACTACATTTTAACCCAAAGCCATAGGAAACTATGAAATCACGATGATGTCCAAAACTATGATTCAGGAAAATATATCTGGCAGCAGCATGTAGAAAATAATTGGAAAGCGGAAATCACTACAAAATGTTTGACTCCAGAATCTAGAAAAAGGGTAGGGAGGACCCAAACTGGCCCAGTTCCAGTGAGAATATCATGGACACAGGATTCATGCAACTGAGCAAATCACAAACTTAGGGAACAAAGGAAATGCCAGGCGCCTCACATTTTAGAATGGATCGATCAAAACTGGGAACTAGGAAGGAAAAGCATCTGCAGCAGGAAATCGAGACGTGCGGAAATATTCAAGAAGCAGACAGAGAGCAGAACCCATAGAGAGAAAGGAGGAGAAGCTGGAATGAAGGTCCAACAGGAACACAGGAGGAAGAAAGGTGTGGGTACTGCGGGGAGTGCGATGACAGGAAGAAAGGCTTCTGGCGACAAAACCAACGCTGTCCCTCAGTAAAGGAGCTTCGGGAGAAAACAGAGCAGAAGCCAAATTGTAAAATATCATGAAGTACTAGACTGTGAAAGCAGATTACTCTTTGGAACTCCTGAGAAATTGAACAAGGGAGGAAAGGAGAAAGGCTGGTAATTTGAGAAGCATCATGGGAAATTTTTTTGGTAGAGGAGACTTGAAAAAGGTCAGAAAAAATAATTCAGAAGAGAGAGAATTTAATGATCTTTATTGGCAGGCAATTCACATTTCTAACTTAAATCTACAGTCTGAAGCATTTCCTCCTGCTTTGCTTTTAAAGACTGAGAACTTCCATCTGCCATCCTCTAAATGGTGAAGACCTTCATACAGTTGGGACCTATCATTTTTATCACTCCTCAGTCTTCAATTCTGGGTGAAAATACCAATCCATTAGTCCTTTCTCGTGAGTTTTATTCTTTGCCATGGCGTTTCCTTTGAACCCTCTCTATATTCTAGAGTCTTTGGGGAAAAAAAGCCATAAGAGGGTCCAACAATTTAATAAAGGCTAAGTCTAAACTGACATTTTAAAAAGGTAGGTGTATGATGATCCCTCTATTCTTGTGCTTTGCAAACTCGTTTTGTTTTCAAAGCAGAAGAACCATTTCTTCTAATTACATCATCTACAAGATCCAAGGAGCTGCTATGAATAGAGCAAAGGTAAGCAAAATAGAGCCTCAACCATGGGGCTTTCCTCCCCATCCCACAGAAGCTATTGTAAAATAGTGCTGAACACTGGCAGTGTGTTGCTTATTAGTTTTTAACATTTCTCATAGAATATCTATGCAAGTTATCTTTCTTATATCATATAAAAATCACCTTCATCACTATATAATCTGGAGCTCTTTCCTGAAACCTTTCCCTACTTACAAATGTTATGCAGAATTCTGACCACACAATCCCGGACATGAGCGACCTCTTTTCTAAATAGCTTCATGACAGCTCAAACCTATGTGAACACTGTCTTGAAGTCAGGTCACTGATGAGCTTAGAAACAGTAGGACTGACCCAAATACTGTTTATCTGTTGTAAAGAAAATGTTTCTTCTTCTTCCCTCCACAGAAAAGTCAAAATTAATAAAATTTCTCCTCCACTAAATATCCTAAAAGCCCTGAGCTACAAAATGTATCATCTGTAAAAAGTCATAGAAAAGAACCGTAAAACGTATATTTGTTGTTCGCAATTGATACTAACCTAATAAATTTAACAGCCAAGCCCAGATCGGCTATACAGCAAGTTCCATTTTTCTTCACCAGGATGTTCTTACTTTTCAGATCTCGATGGGCAATTGCTGGTTTGCCTTGAGTACTAAAGATTTCGGTGTGTAAGTGACATAGGCCACTGACAGAAGAATAGGCTAACTTCAGCATCGACTTAGTATCTAGGGTGGTGGACTTCAGGTAATCATAGAGGGAACCATTTTCATGATAATCTGTGATTAGGTACAACTGGGTCCAGGACCCCGTTCCTTTGATATCTGCAGCAATGAACCCTACAAGGAAAAAAAGACAACAAGGGTTGGTGCTATGTGTTTTCTGAATATTATCGGGATAATTATTTTTTTCAACTATCACTCTTTGTCATAGGTGTCTTTTGTTTGGCATTTCATTCAGTTTTCTGATTGTGCCTATGACAGTATCAAATCACTAATACCAATCAGAGGCCATCAAAACAGCAGGCGTGGAGAAACACTAAGAGTTTGTATCTGAAAACAGGATCCCTTTCTCATCAGCAGTTGATATTTAAATGATCTTGAGGTTAACGGTAAATAGTTCCTGGTATTACAGTTACACATAAGACACTGTTTACAAAACAGGCACACACTCCATGATTAGCTTATACTCTTTCTACTTGAATGATCCAGCTAGATCATTTCTAACTTGAGAAAATAAAAAGGAAATCAATTATCAATATAAACTCTGGACATAAATAAACCCTGCAGCTAAAATTCCCATAACTTTTCACAGCACTTAGGCAAAAATGTGCTCCTTCAATCCCTAAGAAACCTTAAGAAATTCTGGTTTTGCATTTCCCGTCCCGGAAGAAAAAGCTTTTTGAACATGTTCCATTTCCAACCCACCGTTCATCCACAGAAGTGCCTTAGTCACTCCTCCTGCGAGGTCTCCCATTAGAAGCGTATGACATTCTTGGGCTCATGCCAAGAAGAAAATGTCTATATATTTCATAACAGGTCTACACAGATGAGTTAATATGCAGATGTTAACAGAAAAAGAGAGGAAAGCTAGGAAACCCTGAACACTGCTATACAGACTTTTACTCACCCAAAATGTTTTCATGCCTCATCAACACTGTCTGATATATTTCTGTCTCTCGGAACCAGCTGGCTTCCTCTGTGGTGAAGAACACTTTCACAGCTACCTTTTCGCCACGCCACTTTCCCATCCAAACTTCCCCATAGCGCCCTTTTCCAATCTGTTTCACCATCTGAATCTGCTTAGCTATAGTCCTCTGGACCTGTTAAATCCCAAAACACATTGTTAGTGTATTCACAGCACAACAGCTTTGTTTAATCTTTTTTTTTTTTTTTCCTCCGGAGAAGAAATGCATGTAAAATATATTTAGCCAGTAGTTTTTCTTTACAGAGACAACTTATTTGCATTTATTTATTAATTTATGCTGTCCTCTTTTAAATGTATTTGAAATTGAATGTGGATTTTGAGTGTTTGAAGTATTGCTTCCAAATTATTAAGTATTTTATTCTACCTATTATTATTTTCACAGAGAAAAAACCTGAATGGGTTCACAGTAATTGGCAGAACACAATACTTTTCACTTCTACCACTATAGTGGGATACTAGATACTCTGAAGGGAATCATGTCACTATATGTTTGGATAAAATACAACCAAAGAAAAATGTAATGCACTGTTGGGCACACATAGAAAGAAAGGAAATCTCTGATCAGGGAGGAATGGAGGGAGGGAGGAAAAGAGGAAGGACAGAGTTAAGACCAGAGCAGGGATAGATAAGCATTCAGCAGCATATTCAAAAGCCAGGTTGTTGTCTGGACAAAGAATAATACCAGCACTGAGATCTAGAACATGAACTTTGACCCCTTTAAAATTAGAGAAACTGAACCCTGGGCTTTAGCATTAAGCCGGAACCACTGAATGGTACCAAATTTGTCCTAGGTTGGTAGCACACCATCACCATGGCTCCTGGCAAAAGCAAATACAAATCCTCTCTTGAGGAAATCATTCGCAGAATACGTTTCACTCCACCACTATGGTGAGATACTAGATGCTCTAAAGGAGCTCTTGCCACCATACAACTTTGATCGTGGATAAAATATAAGAAACAAAACACTGATAACACATTGTTGGGCTCACAAGGAAATAAAGGAAAGCCCCAAGGTGGGGTTGGGGGGAGAAGGAGAGAAGGAAGAGAAGAAAATGGAGGGAGAGAAAGAAAGGAAAGAGAAAGAGATCCTACAGAGTAAAACGCCTTAAAACAAAAGGAAACAGCCACTGCAAATGAGAGGCAGGAGAAACAATCCAAGCAGATTTAACCCCTTCAGATTACAGATACTGGAATACAAATACAAAATGCCAAGAACACTACAGGAGATGTGTGAAGAAATGAGACAGAATGAAATACAAGGAAACAGTAAGAAATTACTGAAAATTATACTTTGAGGTGGAAGAGTTGTCATAACAAGAAATGTAAAATGGAGACGTAAAACAGCCGATTAGAGCTGGGGAGAAAGTTAAACTGTGAGGGAGCTCTGAAGAATTATAGAGTGCAGCAGAGACAAAGAGAAGGAAAATAGGAGAGCTAAACGGCATAAAGGTTGTAAGTCTCTTTACACATGATCTTCATTCTACCTCTGCTTAAATGTTTTAAGAACTCCATGACTGAAGGGGCTAAGTATTGGTGACCATTTACATAATTTGGGAGACCTATATAAAGAATAGAACTCTCATAAGACCTGGTCAGAAAATTGGAATGTACTCTTCGCAGAGACATGCTTTGCATCAAGTAAACCCAAAGTGTTTCTTTCTGTATTTGCACTTTTAAGGGCCATGTAATTATACTGAGTCCACCTAGATAATCCAGAATAATCTCACTTCAAGGACAGCTGATAAGCAACCTTCGTTCCCCTTTACCATGTAAAGTAACAGATTCTAGGGATTAGGACATGGACATTTTGGGGGGGCCAGTATTCTGCCTACCACAGATGTCTATCAGCTGGGATGTGCTCTGTTTTTGCATAATGGACGATTTTATCAATTCAAGAGGTAATGCTATCCATTGCCAGAACCATTACCAGCACTAATATCAGACTGAAAGCTTTTGGGGACAAGATAAAGTCCTTTTTTCTTTTCCTGTGAAAGAAGAATTAAAAAATAAAAGCATTACTGACATGCCATTTAGCCACTCAGCCGGAAGGAAATGAGGAAGGATGTATGAAGAGCAGCCTTCCTCCCTTTAGGAGTCAGAAAGGCTCTGTGAGGACCCCTTCAGCACATTTGCATTCCTAAATAAGGGAACAGAAGCGTCAAGGGCACTAAGCAGTTGAGAGCCAAATCCGTAAGTAGTCAAATTATTGACTTGCGGAGACTTCCTACATTTATTCAAGAAATATTACTAATTTATAGATGTTACAAAGCAGTACTTACGTAAATCTACAGAACATTTCCTAACAAACAGCTTTATATCCACTTCTTTTCTAATGATAACATATATAATTAATTTCATGAAAGCATAGTTGGAATTGGCAATGCTCACAAGAGCAGGAATAACTTATCTCAAAGATAGAAAGTCTCACTAAATTACATTCAGAAATTTAAAATATCCTTATATTTTGAGATTTATTATAACATCTATGGACCTGAAAATATAATTTGAAAAATGTTTTAACTATGTTATTTGAGTTTTTATTTCATTTAGTTCATGTTTCAGGTCTTTCTGTACTTAAACTTTCCCTCTGTATTACATTCTTAGATATCAATTCTGAAAGTCAGCTTGTATAAATAAAAAACATCACTATAATTGTGATTCCAAAAAGAGAAGAATTACTTCATGCAAAATGGGTACAATTAGCTGTATAAGGATTATAAGGAGTTATCACTATTTCAGAAATGTCCTCTTATCTAGTGATCAGCTATTTGATAGTGTCTAACGGTTAAGCCCGTGTACACGATGGACACTGAAAACCATGTAGTTGTAAGTAATGCTCTGTGCTCTCTACATGTCCCTGAATTAACAAAACACACACCCCTACACACGAATATACTGTTTAAAATACTTTGCTTAGTAAGGCTGACTTAATGATACATATTGGAAATATTTTTCACAAAAGATTCCTCAACTAAGAGGTTTGATGTTCAGTGAGACAATTTACTTCACCTTTTGTTCCTTTACAAGGTCAGATAAATAGGGTATAAATAAATAATAATAGTGTTACCATTTACTGAGCGCATACTATGTATGTATTAAATGTGCCAGGCATGTTTATATGTATATTTATTATATATGTATGTGTATATTTATATATATGTATATTTATATATGTGTGTATATTTATATATTTATTTATATATGTATATTTATTTATGTGTATGTATATTTATTTATATATATGTATATTTATATATGTGTGTATATTTATATATTTATTTATATATGTATATTTATTTATGTATGTGTATGTATATTTATTTTTATATATGTATATTTATATATGTGTGTATATTTATATATTTATTTATATATGTATATTTATTTATGTATGTGTATATTTATTTATATATATGTATATTTATATATGTGTGTATATTTATATATTTATTTATATATGTATATTTATTTATGTATGTGTATGTATGTTTATTTATATATATGTATATTTGTTTATATATCTGTATATGTATATTTATCTTTATATATATATATATATATATATATATATATGGCAGGCAAACTATCTTAATTCTTACAACCACCCTATGATATTCCTCCCTTAAAGGATTTATATACAAAGTCACTTGGCAAATATTAGGTCCAAGTATGTGTTTATACACATGGCATGAACTTTCCCTTTATGTTAATGAAATAAACCACAAATCGGAATTAATATGCAGAGAGACTACTGTGCATATCTGCATTGTTTATCTTAAAAATCAAATCTTAAAACAGGATCGTAAATCTGTAATACTGAGAATTTCCCCTCACTAAACTGAGTTTGACAGGATCCTTCTTCCCATCCTGTTGCTAGCAAACGCAATTCTTTGTTTTATTTAATATTTGGTTCACAAACATGAAGAGCACAGATTCTACAGGCAGATCATCTGGGTTTGAATCCTGGCTTCTCCACATATTAACCAGTTGGCCCAAGTCAGGGGCCTATGCCCCTGCTGTGTGATACAGGGATACATTTCTAGTACTACCTCACAGCTGCTATGAGGATTAAATGAGAGTCTGGCCAGGACTGGACCAGTTAATAGTCAAATGCTGGGTTTTTTTGGTGTCTAGATTACAGAAGTAAGATATTATAGTTTTCACAGATATTAAAAGTTGGAGTGGAAAAAACAAATTATTGAGCAGCCTCTTTAATCACTCAGGTATGCTACTAAGGATACAAAGTGAACAAATGTAGTCTCCACCCCAAAGAGATGAGAGTCTACCTAAAGACACAGGTACACTAACACCAATTACAATGTTATTTTAAACTGCTACACTGGTACAATAAGCAAACTGTTAAGACAGAAGTTAAACAGACTGGCTCAGTCTGGGCTAATCTGTCAGAGATAAAACATGGGGTAAGCCTTGAGCCATAGTCTGAGGAACTCTCCAGAAAGACATTACATTTGCAAAGACATGGATTTTAAAAACACGTTGTATTTTCGAAACAATTACTCAAGGCTGATGCTAGAGCTCAAGAAGCAGGTGGGGAAGAGGTGGGAGGAGAGGGATGTCATGCTCACCAAGCTAAGAAAGAAGACCCATAACCACTACTAGATTTTAGAATGTGTTATCCAGGGAAGTAAAAGAGTTAATAGGGGGCTTCCCTGGTGGCGCAGTGGTTGAGAGTCCGCCTGCCGATGCAGTGAGAGGCCCGCGTACCGCACCAAAAAAAAAAAAAAAAAAGGTCTAGAAGGAGGAAAACAGGTAGTCTTCAATTCTAACAGCGTATCTGATTGATTAATATCAAAAGGGATTTTAATATCTGTACTTGAAAAAGAAGTGTAATAAAACATTTTTAAATATAAGAATGATATTTGCTATATATGAGTTAAATTCTAAGAATGAAAAGGCAAGCAATTTGATAAGAACTTTTACATGTAAGTTTAAAAAAAAAAAAACTTACATCCTAAGTAGCATTGGTTTGGTCATAGTGACTACTTCACAAGTGGTTTTGTGTCTGGTTTATCACCTCCAGGGGAGGTACTAGTCGAAGAGTACAGAGTTTCAGTTATGCAAGGTGAATAAGTCCTAGAGATCTACTGTACAGCACAGTATCTACAGTTAACAATACTGTATTGTATACTCTTCTTCCTAGTTCAGAGCTAAAAGCTGACACTAACTTTATTTTTAGTTAGACACAATTGACATATAACATTTTGTAAGTTTAAGGTATACAATGTGTTGATTTGATATATTTGTATATTGTGATATGATTATCACAGTAGTGTTAGCTAACACCTCTATTATGGTGTATTGTATTTTTTAAATTTTGCTAAGAGCTAAGAGATTAGATCTTATGTTGTGTGGGGTTTTTAAAATAATTTTATTTATTTTTTGGCTGCGTTGGGTCTTCGTTGCTGCGTGGGCTTTCTCTACCTGTGGCAAGCGGGGACTACTCTTTCTTGCGGTGCCTGGGCTTCTCATTGTGGTGGCATCTCTTGTTGCGGAGCATGGGCTCTAGGCACACGGGCTTCAGTAGTTGTGGCGCATGGGCTCTAGAACGCAGCCTCAGTAGTTGTGACGCACAGGCTTAGTTGCTCCGTGGCATCTTCCCGGACCAGGGCTCGAACCCGTGTCCCCTGCATTGGCAGGTGGATTCTTAACCACTGTACCACCAGGGAAGTCCCTTATGTTGTGTTCTTATCATAAAATAATAATAATAATAAATGAATGAATGGGGCAGGAGGAAAGTTTTGGAGATGATGGATATGTTCATGGCCTAGATTGTGGTGATGGCTTCACAGATGTGTACTCACCTCCAAACTCTTCAAGTTATAAATGTATACAGCTTTTTGGATGTTAAAAATAAAAAGTTATAAAATAAATTCTTGGCTTGAGATTTTTTTTTTAGTTACTTTTAGTACTAAATAGAGGTCACCAAAAGAATCAAGTAAACAAGATATCCAAAGTCAGAACCAGACAATAAAGATTAGGAAAATCAGTCTTAAGAGTTTATAAAGGAAAATATTTCTCATTAATATTGTTATTTCCATTCCAAGTCCCAACAATCTTTTTGCATGGTCCATAAAGTAACCAAATGCTTTTCTCATTAAAGCAAGTGCCTTGGGTTCAGTATATATTTTCTTCCAAGTTGGCAGTGTTGACCATCAGAAAATTAAAACTCTCCTGAATGGAAAAGCCAGGGCTTCACCCTGAAACATAAACCCTCCAGCTGAGATGCAGCCTTCTTCTCTTGTAGAAGTACTCAGATCCCATTTGGTTGTAATACTTTTGCCTTCAAAAGCCAGGCCAAAGTGCAGTAATGTTATCCTTACTGAAAACAGAGGGAAGATGGTCCCATGCTGAATGTTTTCTAATCTGCTCTTTATCAGAACATCTGAGGGTCTGGATTGCAACCATACACTTACATTAAAGAACAATGACCTCACCCCCAATATGTCAAAATGTTATCAGGAAACCCTGTATCTGAGATCTGATGTCTGACTGACTGCAGAGAGCTTTCTCTTTGTCCACTGCCCTATCTGTTTCAGTAAAATGAAACCCAGCAGTTATTGACATTTCCTCTCAGAATACATTTCCTTTAAATTCAAGGTATGTTCTTCTCATACCAGCAGAGGGAGGCCTGAGCCGCTTCCTGAGCTCTGAGACTGCTCAATTAAGTCTCTCAGGGATTCTCCAGGAGGAATGTAAGTTTCATCCTGTTCTAATCCAATGCTGTACCGAGGTCTGGTTTCTTGTCTTTTATACCTGAAGATGCACAAAGAAAGATAATGTTAGACACTGGATTGCAATGATAGTGGCAAACATGCAGATAAAACAGTAACCACAGCAGGTTTTATCTTTGCACATAATACAAGATTAGATGCTCAGTATTTATTACCCTTAGTTATGATTTCCAGCACAAAATCGTAATTACTCTTCTAACCTATATTTTAAAGTAAACTACATGTTTTTACTCACTCACAACCACATATGATTTTTCTTCTCTATTCCTATCAAATGCATATATCCAAGCAGGCTACATTCCATTAATGTTTCTATACAGTTCCAATATTCATTCCCTAAAATCTTTTCTTATAAGGTCCCTGATCAACTACAGATGCAAATTTTTGGTTTACAAAAGACATTACAATTTTCTCATCCAAGGCAATGTATAGATAAATGAGATAAATTGAAACTTTAAAAACTTTTATCAATAATTATGCCTTCAATTAGAAATGATGTTATTTGAATCAACTCCTACTTGTAGAAAAGTAACCTAAATTACTATTACAAAAAGCCAATGATAAGAATTTAAAGGTCCTTGATATTTCACAAAGTAGAAAATGAGTTCTTAGGTGACTGAAAATAATTTGTAATGACCATACTGTAATTTAATAACTGAACATAATTTATTTTAATAATTGATCTATAAATTATCTTTAAAATCTTTCAGTGCTAAGAGGATATTGTTAGCTCACAGAATAAGGAATTACTAAAGCAATTCTAAGTTCACCATGGTCATTTCTCTGCTTTGAGTCAAACCTCAGTAGCAACTAGTTGCTGAATTTCCTAGCTACCATAAATTTCCTAGGGATGAAAATTTTTCTGGGTGGTTTTGATATCTGAAGCAGAAATGAGATAGGTATCTATTAATAGCTTCATTAGGACAAATATTTATCAATAGTAACTGATATCATCAGTGAAATCTAAGATCTAATTAGGTCAAGGAAAGCTGTGGTAAAAAATGTCAACAGGTAGAAGAGTATGAGAATGATATTATAAACTCAAAATTCTATACCTACATGTTAGAAACTTACCTGAAGTAACAGAATAAAATGATAAGGACCAAGAGCAAACTACAGACAGTCACAGATATAAGTAAGGCCTTGTGGTGTACAGGTCCATCAACAAAATCTGAAATTAAAAATAAAGTAAAAAGAGCCATGATACAGAGATTATTTTCATTTAAAATTTAGGAAGCAACTCTTTCCTAAAAGTGCTTGCTGCTCCATGTGCAAGATTTGAGAGGTCCTTTTAATCTGCTAATTGATAAGAAATATATATATATATATATATATATATATATATATATACTTTCTAAATTAAATAAGTCTGAGTAACATGAATCATTGTTCATCTAGCCACTCACTTCAAGAGCATGCATTTCTTCTTCTCTGGAAGGAATAGGTTTGACATAGGATAAAAGCACAGGATATAAATAAATGTAAATGGATCAATACCCCTAAAATATAAGCAGGTTGTCCATCTTTATTTCAGATCCAGCTGATGCGTGTACAGATTTTTCTCATGTGGTTTCTGGAGCACTCTATATCATGAATTTGGATAAAAAAACAAATTTATATTCACTGTACATAAAAACCAAAGAAATCCTATGATGGATACAAAGGATCAGAATTCCTCAAATATTGCCAAATAAATAGAATACGTGATTTGCATTACTTTAAACAAAGATGCCCTTCAAAAATACACAGCTTAATTTTTCATAAACAGCATCCTATTTTAAAAGAATGGGTATGTTCCACTCAAAGAATTACTGTGTGATTCTTTTAAGGAACAAATTATTAAACAGTATTCATGCTGTTTTAACTCCAGTTCCTGACAAATAAGATTTATAATATTACGGCATGAGTTTTCAAATGTAAAAATAAGAATGACCTGGACAGCTTTATACAGATGCATATTTACTGACTTCAACCCCAGAGATTTTTATTCAAAGTATATTTTTTCTTTTTTACAACCATCCCAGGTGATTTATATGCAGGGAGTCTCTGGAACGTATTTTAAGGAAACTGACTGAAAACCTGGTGCACTTACCTAGTAATAGAACTAGCACCGTTCTTATGAAGGGCACCATACATCTTTGAGAGAGTAATTACTGCTATTTAATGTTAAAAGGTATTGTAATTTATGACTTTGGTTACCTACAAACAAGATGTTTTCCAACTGTGCTGTATACTTTTAATGGTACGGCTACCTAAACATTTTGGCTGGGGACCTTACCCCACTAAATGTAAATTTCTTTTTTTCATTCAAAAGTAGTATACATTCCCTGAAGAAAAACTGAAAAGCACCAACTAAAATAAAATAAATAAAATTGCCACCACCTCACTATTTACAAAAATTACTGCTAACACTTTAGTGTATGCCTTTCCAGTACCATTTCAATGAACAAAAAAAAAGTTCATGAAGAAAATAGTTCACAAAAAGGCATTGTATACACCCATGCCCATAGCTGTATTATTCACAACAGCTAAAACATGGAAGAAACCCAAGTGTTCACTGATATATGAATGGATAAGCAAAATGTGGTATATACATAAGACGTGGTTTAGCCTTAAAAGGAAAGAGATTCTGACATATATTACAACATGAATGAACCTTAAGGACACTGTGCTAAGTGAAACAAGCCAGTCACAAAAAGACAAACACTCCACTTATATGAGATACTTAGAGAAGTCAAAACGAGAAAGACAAAAAGAAGAATGGTAGTTGCCAGGGGTTGTGGGGAGGAGAGATGGGGGAAGTTAATATTTAATGGGTAAGAGCTTCAGTTCTACAAGATGAACACAGCTATAGAGATGGATGGTGGTTATGGCTGTATAACATTATAAACATATTTAATATCACTGAACTGTACACTTGAAAGTGATTAAGATGGTAAACTTTACGTTATGTATATTTCACCACAAATAAAAAATTTGGGAAAGAAATCATTAGAATTGCCTTGTAACTAGATCATTTTCATTTATAATATTGTAAACATTTTCCAAAACAATAAAAATTTTTCTGCAAAATGAGTTTCAAAGATTACACAGTACATATACAGACACATCCTAATTAGAAAGTCAGTCTTCTGATGATGTGTATTTAGAGATTGCAAAGATTTTGCTACAATACATCTTCGCTGTGATACATAAAATTCTGTGATGAACATTCTTACACATACATCACTGCACATGTCAATGATTATTTTCTTAATCTAGATTTGAAGAAGTAGAATTATTAGTTTGAAGGATATATATTTTAAGGTTCTTCATACATGTTGTCAAAGCACCCTTTAAAAAAGATTACAAGTTTCTTTTTTACCATCAATGTGAACATATGTCTTAATTATTCTGAAATAATCTCAGTCTTATAAAAAACCTGTAAGGATAAAGGACTCCAATATGCCCTTTAGAGAGTTTTCATTTTAAAAATTTTACCATATTTACTTTATAATTCTCTTGCTCTCTATGTATGTGTGTGCCTATCTCCCTCTCTATATATAAAGATATGTATATGTACATGTTTGTATTCATATTTATTTATTTATATGTATGTATACTCTGTGCATCATCTGAAGTTACAGACATAATGTCTCCACCCATAAACACTTCAGAGTGAACTTCCTAAGAACAAGGACATTGTCTTACCAAATGGTAATGCAATTACCAAAATCAGGAAAGTAACACGAACACATGAAATGAAAATAAATCTTACTGTGAAATCTATCAGAGAAACTTTGGATTATTTATTATAAACTAAAATCCACAGATTTTTATACTAATTTCTCATCCAAATCTTATGATGGTTAATGTTATGATTTACTCCTCAGTCTAAAATATATGTTTAATAATTATTTATGATCTACACTACTTGTAAAATATTAATGGAAGTAGTCTGTCTGCATCTGAAAAGACTAAATGAGAGACCATTTTTTAAAAAGCAGTTTTATATTAAATTCAGAAACACTGCCAATTGAGCAGAGAAACAGTTCAAGACCGTGATCTACTGGAGTACACATTCAAAGAGCCATTCAGCCTTTAACAACAACAGGAATCATATATAATTACCACATGCATTATCCAAAAAGTGTTGCGTAGGAAATCTTGAAAATAATTTGTAAGCTCTTAAAATTATGTGGGCTAAGATTTTACACAATGAATTTTCTTAGTAAAATTTCCCTCCTTACCTCCCCCACTCCTCTGGGTTATAGGCAAAGTCAACAATAACCCAAAATGAGCACAATACCTCCGCCAGTGAGAGAGCAATTAACAACGTTTGTACACATGCATGTATACAAATACCATGGTGCACATAATGTCACTGCAAACAGCTTAAAATCTATTTCCAATTTTAAGGACAACAAAAGCAAAAAAGCCTGATTTTGCAGAAAATCAAAGAGGACGCTGGATACTCTATCAAAACCAGAGTAACTAACTACATATGCACAACGTATTTTCCGTATACAAATACAGAATACTTTTTCATTCAAGTGATATAATTTTACTAAAAACTATCAGCCTCATCGACTTTCACTTTTCCACGTAAATGCAGAACACTCTGAACCGTAAGAACAGTGTATTTATTTTATTTTATATTTTTCTCGGTACGCGGGCCTCTCACCGTTGTGTCCTCTTCTGTTGTGGAGCACAGGCTCCGGACGCGCAGGCTCAGCGGCCATGGCTCACGGGCCCGGCCGCTCCGTGGCATGTGGGATCTTCCCCGACCGGGGCACGAACCTGTGTCCCCTGAATCGGCAGGCGGACTCCCAACCACTGCGCCACCAGGGAAGCCCAAGAACAGTGTGTTTATTACTCATCATATTAGATTTCTGATTTATGAGAGCAATGAGACCAGAAAGAATCTAAGGGATTTTTTCCTTACCATCAAGTACTTTTTTTAAAGGCTAGCATTACCTTCCCATTTTCCTTTTCTTTGCCCCAATAAACCTGTCCCCTGCTGCCTCCCTGTCTTTTGTCATAAATAGGAGCCGTATCAATATGCCTTTTGTTTCTGTTGGTCGTGCCTGTCATGTTTTAATCTGCCATTACCTGTGCTCTGAGCATTAACAATGTAAACATTCAAGTCACTGCCAGAGTCTTGGAAAGCGAACACTTCCAGATACATATCAGGAAAAGAACAGAGCCCACAGTTCTCTCTAGGCCAGCAGATTTCTACCTGGCTGTCACTCCAACTGCTCAGGGAAGCAGAATGGAGAACTCTCTAGGGAAGTCTGGTTCACTCTGAGAGGCAAGTAAGAATCACCAATGGTTTCCTAACAAAACAGCATTCTGTCATTACTTGTCTCCTCTCTGATAATTAACTGGTTTGCAACTGCTTAAAATGCCAGGACTGTTTCTATAAGGCTAGAAGATAGCTCATAATTGCAATAAGAAATAAAAAACCATATTGCTAGAAAGAGTCTTGTAAATACCATGGCCCGAAGACATCTTTATATGTGCTCTCAGTGTTATAACCACAGATAAATTGGAGACATCTTTCTATTAATAGAGCACAAAGTGCCTGAAAAGCATATTCTTGTCAGAGGATTTTAGTCAACCAACAATACTGTAAAGTAATTTACCTTTACCATAGATTGGGATGTCACCTTATAGTAACATCTAGAAACAAATTCACTATAAGAACAGACACATAATATTCTAGTTATTTTCCTGCAGAAAAAGATTTAGCATTATATTTTCTGGTAACAAAGGAAGTTAAGACAGAATTGTTATATCCAGATTACTGTGCTCAGTGAGAAAGGAAAAGTCTAATTCTTTATAAATTTCTTTCACCTATCCCAAATACAAAGTTAGCCAGAATTTCCAAAATAGTTAGAAGCTGCACATTTCCAGAAATGTTAAGAGCTATTCCCTGGCCAGGAATTCGGCTCAGACTCATGTACCGGTTTATACTGCCACAAGCATAACATATGTGTCAGAAGGAAAATTCTGCAACTGACCTTTGCATTCTAGATGCTATCATATATTCAACCTATCTGTGTTATAGAGAATACGGGAGACGGTTTCACTGATTAAATACCGGTTACCTATTGAGTTTAATTTGTAATTGGCAATACCCGAAGCTAAGCAATAGCATTTTTAAACAAATCTGTAAACTGATCAGAATATATTTTTTAGTGGAGTAAGAAAATAATAAGGTAAAGTTTAGCTTTGGAAATCCTGTATTATAATTTTACTTAAACTACACTGAAATTACCCTATTTCAAAACAGAAACAGTTGTTTCGGATACATTTTCCGTGAAGTATACATGTACCGTATATTAGTAATTCCCATATTTAAACACACAAACTACACGTATTCCAAAAAATTATATGAACTTTATTTGCTCTTGTAAAAGCCAAGTTTAAGGATCCCATTTAATAAAGCAAAGGGCTTCTGTTCATTTCAACACCAGTCTTTCACTTCTTTAAGTGCTCATTTGAAAAAAAAAACAAAAATAAGTAATTTGGGAGGAGGAAAAAAACCTCATCAAATTCTCTCGCCTACACACCATTTCAAGAGAACATTTAACTCACAATATCTTGGTCAAACCATGTGACGCTGGAACCATACATCATCCCTTCCAGCATCTCAGTGTCCCTTCAGCACTAATTCTGCAGGCGGGAAGCCAGACACCAGGGCACCACGACTTCTCCCTACAACCCTCTCCATCAAAACAGACCTGTCTCCCTCCTCTTTGCACCAGCTGCAGTGTGACTGGGCTTCCCGAATCATATCTTATTGTTTATAATGAAGGTGCTGCATTTGATCTAATTACTTTTCATATTTCTTCCTTCAGGAGAAAGAATATTGTCCCAGGGTATTCTGCTTTGCTGGTGCTGAAATGGAATAAGCAAAGCAAAAGGAAAACTAATATTCATAAAAGAATTTCCGCTGCTTTCTGGTCACTCTTCATCATCTTTTTTTGAAACAGAAGATGACAAATAAAATTTCAAGGATCTACATATACATTGATAAATATTTGTTGGATGTGATTTTGTATCTCTAATTTCCTGCTAAATGCATCTAAGTTGGAAAAAAAAGTGAAAAAACTCTGGATCAGTAGAAAAGATTTTCTTGTTTATTTTTTAATAAGACAGTTTATTTGTAGGTATCTACCCCTACGCTTAGTACTTCTCTGATGTCTAATAACAGAACCTCACCTAAGCCTGTTATTATTTAGCACCTAGTAATACAGATGTTTTGAGATAAGGTTAATCATTTAACTTTTTCAGAAAAGCTATTATTAAGAAAAAAGAACAACAACAACAAAATGGTGAGCTGGATTTTTTAACCCTCTCATCTTTTAATAATACAGTGTCTGCTTTGTACTAGTTTGACACATAGGTTTATAGGAAGTCTATTATAATAATATTTAACAATCTATCAGGCAACGCCTAGCCCAGGGGTCTCAAAGTGTGGTCTCTGGACCAACATCATCAGTATCACCTGGAAACTCCTTAGAAAGACAAATCATTGGGGTCCACTCAGATCTACTGAATCAGAAACTCTAGGTGGGGGCCAGTAATCTGTGTTTTAATAAGCCCCCCAGGTGATTCTGATGCACCTAAGTTTGAAAACCACTAGCCTAGTATTAATACGTAAGTGGGCCTTATTTTTTATTTTATTTTATTTTTTTTGCGGTACGTGGGCCTCTCACCGATGTGGCCTCTCCCGTTGCAGAGCACAGGCTCCGGACGCGCAGGTTCAGCGGCCATGGCTCACGGGCCCAGTCGCTCCGCGGCATGTGGGATCTTCCCGGACCGGGGCACGAACCCGTGTCCCCTGCATCGGCAGGCGGACTCTCAGCCACTGCGCCACCAGGGAAGCCCGTAAGTGGGCCTTAATAAATGATAAATTAGAAGGAAGAGGACGAGAGAGGAGGAGCGGAGGGAGAGAGTGTGTGCAAGAGAGAGAGGGAGCAACCCTCTAACACCATATTCTAAGAATGGAGAAAATGCTAATTGTGCAAACATAATACACAGGAGGCTTCAAAGTAATCACCTTGTTTATTGATTATTTGTGACATGGCTAACCACTACTTACTTAGAGTCGTCTAACTCTTAGATACATAAACGCTTTTTTCTTTTTTTGAGAATGTCATTTAAGGCTCTTTATAGACGATTCAGGGAGATGAGGTCATAGGCCGATTTCCCATCTCCAGTACTTACTCTAGCTGTGTAACCTTCACACAGTACTTGACCTCACTATTCCTTAGCTGCATGTCTGAGAAATTGGGGTGATGCTCATGGTGCTTTCCCTACTGAGCTGTTATGAGGATTAAATGAGTCAGTGTATGTACAGTACTTAGAAAAGAGCCACAGTAAGTAAGCACTCCATTCACAGTGACCTAGGCCCTGAGCTTTAGAGGGTCCTGCTCTGGCTCCCTTTAACTGGGCCCCTTCCCACTGAGCAGTGGTCTGCAGAACACAGGCAACGTGTCCACCCAGAATTTGTCCCATCCTGCTCTCCATTTAAAACACTGGCCGTTGCCCCAAAGTCTGGAATTCTACCTAAATGGTCCCAGGCCTGTGTCTGGAAACTATGAGGCCCCCTGTCTCCCTGAGGGTGGACCAAGAAGCTGGTGTACTTACCCAAAGGCCTGAGGAGTGACCAAGCAGTGGCCAAGGGGTGTCTGGGGCAAGACATGTGGGCAGAGCGTAAACCAGAGGGCTGGGGTGTTGTAATGTGGGTGCCTGACATTAAGCTTCTGATTACTGAGGCATCTGTTGCAAAGACATCTATCTCAAATAAGCACATTGCCAGCTGTATGACACACTACTAGTAAAACAACTAGATAAGAAAGCAGGTCACCCCATCCGTGAAGTTCCCTGGATAACTGACCGCTTGAATAATTCTGTTTTTCCCTTCCCGTGCCGTAATTCCCACTCTTACGTTTTAAACTTGCCAATATTTTTGTAACCGTGTATGGTGACAAATGTTAGCTAGACTTACTGTGGTGATGATTTTTGCAACATATACAAATATCAAGTCATTATGTTATACACCTGAAACTAATATAATGTTATATTTCAGTCATAACTCAACTTTCAAAATTAATTAATTTGCCAATAAAAAGAGAAACTGTGAAACCCTAGGCACCCCACCTTTGACCCCAGTAAAGGAAGAACCCCAGGTCCCCACACCCCCATGCCTGTGACCTTGCTGTGTGGCCCTCAGGTGTGCTGTGTACCCTCTGGTTCTTGCAAATAATACATCTTATCTTTCAGATTTCTCTGACAGTGGCTGCTGAGGTGCATTTTAGATAATAAGAACCACACGGGTCAGTCTAGCCACAACATTAGCTCCAGTCAGAGAAACATCTATGGGGGCTGCCACAGTGGTATGGACCCCGGTAAGTGATTCAGACTTTCCCAGCCGACAGTATCACTGCCAACAGGCTGAGACAGACACAAAACAGGTGTCCAGCTGCATGCATGAGAGACCTCTCCCAGTGCCAGACAGAACCAAGAACGGGGCTCCCAATCACTCCCACTCCCACACTGGAATGAATAAGTCTAAGTAGTTCAAGCGTTCTGAATGCCAAGCTGGTGTTCCCCATCACTATGAAAATATTCTTGTTAAGCCTGGTTAACAGAACGTATTTTATTTACCAGTCTTCTACATTGGTTTATGAGTTTTAAATAATTAGGTAAATGGTATGTGGACTTCCATTTATACCATTGCCCCGGCTCCACAAAAGTTAGGGTTGTTCGTAAGTATAAAAACAACAGCTAAAGTTAAAAATATCAAAATAAGATGGTTCCATGTCTCTTTAACATCCCTGTTCTTTATTAGGGGTTTTATACCAAAACATAAATATACCTATCTCCAATATGACTATATAAAGACATATATCCAATATGGCTGCAATGCAAATATTTCTGACCAATGCATTACTGATATTCAGTAAACATGTACAGTCCACTTCCAAAAAAAAATGCTGCCCATGTGTATATATGGCAGAGGCAAAAACAAGAAAGGCAGCAGCTCTGTGGTATATTTGTGTAAGAAAGACCAGTGCTCCCAGACCACAGCCTGCAGTGACTTTTACTGGACCCCAAAACGACTGTGCCAAAATGGTGAGGTGGAATCTGCAGAGACCTCACCCAGGCACTACCTGGGATCCTCAGAGTTCAAAATGGTAAACCCTACAGCCACTAAACTCCCCCCACGTCCGTCACCTTGTATAATCCTCAACATAATCCACCAGCCACAGTAACATCCTCTTTCCCTTACTGTCCTGACCAAGGACCTGTCTTCCCAATACTACTACCCTTCTTTTCAAAGCCTTTTCACCGAGTTCTCTAGGAGACTTACTCTGCTTTTAAAAGTCCCTAGCACTCAACCTCTTCAGAGAATCCACCCCCGCCTGCCGGGTCTTAACTAGAATCTGGCTCCATCTACAGGACAGTATGTGCACTGCAGCATTTGAGTCAGTTTTCCTAAACCCTACCGCTACTACTAGAACGCATCTCTTCCACTTACAGGTAATAAAACCTTTTTATCCTTGAGCGAAGCGATTCTGGCACAACTGCCTTCATTTCCAGCACTCCTCACCCACCTCCCGCCCCACTCCCAACACATTAGTGTTGTCTACAGATGCTATTCAAAATGTTGTCTACAGATCACCTACTTTTTGCAACTGATTCACAAGGCAGTAACTACAAAAAACTGAAAGTAAGCATTTAGAATTTTACAGCAACCTGACATCAGTGGAATTGTGTTCGAACAAGGTGTTGTCGAACTCACGTGCTGAGACACACTGGCACTAGCTATATCCTCGTATAGGTGTTTTTCTACCAAAAGTGTTGCCCAAACTTTAATGTGCACGTAAATCACTTGGGGAATCTCATTAAAAATGCAGGCTTGGTAGTCTGGGGTGGGGCCTGAGAGTCTGCATTTCTAATGAGCTCCAAGCCATGCTGCTGCTGCTGACCCACAGGCCCACTTTGAACTGTGAGGCTTCAGACAACTGAATTAGGGGACTTTCTCCAACCAGCCATGCTGTTTCATACGCCTGTATTTTGCAAATCTTTCTCAAATATTACAAACTAAACCTCTGCACTTACTAGATTGCCTCTGTTTAGAGCCACAGGCTACTCACAGGCTGTGTGCAACCTTGGGAAAGTTAATTAACCTCTGTGTGCTGCAATCTCCTCACCGTTAAGTGGGGAACAATAAGCCTAAGTACCCCACAGCTCAAATGGGTTAATTAATGTAACAGTTATTAGCGTAATTCTTGGCTTATGTCAGTCACTTTAATTTTTAAATTTTTTATTCCTGCCTTATCCATTTGGCAAACTTCTGTTCCGCCTTAAAGTCTGCTCAGGTATCACTTCTATGAAGCTATTCTGACATCCTCCCACCCCAAAGTGAGCCACTCACTCTTTTGTGTCCTTAATACACTTTATAATCTAACTCTACAGAGATTTTCCTGCCTGAGTATAATTTAATTATTTCCATGTTTCTCTCTCATAACCTAGTGTGCATGTGTTGAGAGCAAGAACTTTCTTCATCCATTTCTGTTAACCATAACACCTAGCATGTTGACTGTCAAAAATAAAATCTGTCTGTGAATTTTTGATGTGAATTATTATGAACCAACCTTACAGAGTTTTCTAGGCTACAGGATGAACAAATGTTATAAAATATTATCATCAAAACCCAGAAATGTCATTGTATTTTGTTGGGAAGATTTTCTCTCTCAAGAAATAAAAATCAATCATGACAAATCATTTTAAGCTACTTATATAAGACTTAGGACTCTATGACAATTACAAATCATTTATTTTTATGGTGAGAACAAGAAGAAAGGAAACATGGGAGCTGCTTTTAACCAGGAGTCTTTGGGGATGCAGTATGTGTCTTTTTTAATGAGCAACACTAAATGTATAGTCTTAGAATTAAACTTTCTAGATATTTTCTCCATTTTACCAATAGGTATGAATTGACTAAAAAGTAGTTACTCTAGCATAAATAAAAGGAAATGCCATCCAGCAAATTATCTGAATTAGTCCTTTAAAAGGTCCTTATTCTTAAAACGAATGTAGCCAAATAGCAGTTTTTGAGTAAAGTGTAACTTCTCAATAACATTTAGGGGTAAACGGAAAACACTATCTCCCTCCTCTATCCTCCTGAAACCCACTCCAAGCTCTAGACACCGTAGTTTTCTGAAGGAAATGAGGACAGGTTAAAGAAGTAAGAATCTTTTCTTTTTTTTTTTTTTGCGGTACGCGGGCCTCCCACTGCTGTGGTCTCTCCCATTGCGGAGCACAGGCTCCGGACACGCAGGCTCAGCGGCCATGGCTCACGGGCCCAGCCGCTCCGCAGCATGTGGGATCTTCCCGGATCGGGGCACGAACCCACGTCCCCTGCATCGGCAGGCGGACCCTCAACCGCTGCGCCACCAGGGAAGCCCAGAAGTAAGAATCTTAAGAGTGAAGGCACATGCAACTATTTTCCTGAGAACTCCTTGCACATGTCTTTGAACGACCGTTTCATTATGTCATCTTGCCTCAGTCCTCTGCCCCAGTAGTGGAAAATGGTACAGGTAGATGCGTTTAGAAAAGAGCATAATTCAAGTTTTTATTTTCTTTATGTCTAAAGCTTTTCCACTTTATGTCTAAAGCTTACCTCTGTTTTTCAGTGGAGGCAGTGTAGGGTGTAGATCTTTATTACACTCATTCCGCTCTGTGCAGCATTCAATTGATCTTCTTTGATGAGGAATGGGCGTGTCCTAAAATCGAACCCAAACAGCTATTAGTAGGTTTCCCCTAAATTTCAAAGTCATACCATCCAAAACTAGTAAATTAACTCTATTTAGAGAAGTCACTTAAAATTCTGATAGTTTTATTCAAACATGGTGAAACTGATGTATTAGATAATTTCTTTCAAATCATCATGTATTATCTTACTGCAACTTTTGCATTTCAACAAAATTACTATTCTATTTGTAATAACCAACGTGTGTAGCGTAAACTGAGGAAGAAGGTTTGGCTTAATGCAATTAACCAAACTGGAATTTGAGCAAGATGATCTAATGAGTCACTAAACCAGAAGTTAACGGCAAAAATAAAATGAATATTTGATTTCTAAAGGAAGGAAGAATTGATCCAATGTGAATTTTCAAATTATTTTCCAAATTACTGAAAACAAGAGAGTAAAAAAAAAAAACCTCAAAACAATTGTTATATCTTGTTTGAAATTTGGCTGTTTGAAATCTAGCCAATGAAAGGTTACAAAGTAGAATCAAATCATCTTCCTTACCCGACACTGAAAATCTGAGCCTTCTAGTCCTAGACATCCAGAAGTGACCACAGGCATCCCAGAATCATCTTCTTCTATCATTGTGAAACAGTATCCATCTGTGCTAAAGACCAAACAGGCAAAGTAAGTGTGTGCGTGTGCGTGTGCGTGTGTGTGTGTGTGTCTATGGTAAAAGGAAATGAAGATGTTTATCACTTGCTTCATTACAAACAAGAAGAAAGTCAACACCATCGGTTTAAAGAATCCCCAAACTTCCTTTTATGAAAGTTGACTGACTTATCATAAAATATTTAGTAATATCTCCTCTGTCCAGAAACTTGCAAGAAAGAAGGATCCAAACTTTCCATATAACATATAAATTACTAACCATATACACTAAATGCTAAACACTTATTTTGGTCCTTCACAGGTATCACCTTCAGAAATCCACTCTAAGAAGAAGGCAGTACTATGCTTACTTTCTATATGAGGAAACTGAGGCTCAGAGACCTTGAGTAATTCTCAAAGGCTGTACAGCTAGTGAGAGGCACAGCAGGGGTTTGAACCCGTGCAGGTGAACATTTATTCTGGTTCTACTTGCTCTGAGGTAGTGAAATAAATTTATCTCTTACTAAGGCACACAGACTAAGGACAGGTAGGAGTTGGGATCAGCACAGCCTAAGTGAAGTGAGTAAGATTCCGCCATGTGGTACCCTCTGCTTCCGGGCAGGCATACGAAAACATCAGGCTTTGTGGTTGTCTTATTTGGGTGTGGGGTAAGGATGGACAGCAGAAAGAAGGGTTTTTAACAAGATCATGGTAAGGCAAAGAAACAATACTTTTCATTTCTGTCTGGTTTTCTACATTGAAAAGAACTTTCACTTATTCTATCTCATTTAATCCTCTCAACAACAATGAGAAGTGATACTATTTCTATTTTACAAATGGTTAAATTAAATTTATGAGAGTCTGACAAACTTGTACAAGGTCACAAAACAAAACAGTTACAGAATCAAGCCTTGAATCAAGGACTTCTTGCTTCATTTCCACAGGGATTAAAAATGAAAACCAAGGACTATTATATGTAGAACTATTTATAAACAGATACTACTGTCTTCACAAGCTCGGGTGATAAACACCCACAGACGCCCACTATAAGTCATAAACCACTACTGCATGTCTAAGAAATAAAGAACTAAAGTACTAACGTACTATCTATCTTTCTCTCATATATATCTATGTTCAGCACCCAACATAGATGTGACAACATAGTCCTGAAAGGTCATGGGAAGAAAGCTCTGAGCATGGTGATAGCCGTGATTTGTGTGTTGGTCTATTTTATGTTAGTGGTAGCGGCATTCTGCCATACATTAGCGCGTCAGTTATCATCAACACCCTTAGAACTGTTTACTTGGTTTGTAAGCCTCAAGCGATCCAAAACGCCTCAGTTTATAAGAACTAGCACAGCAAAGTTCAAACATACTAATGAATGGCTAGGAACGGCCAATGATAATAAATCTCTTTGTTAGACTAAGGTCAAATGCATGAATATTGCTGTAGGAGAAAGACTGCCTTGGAACAGCCCATGCTCTAAATTCTTTGGGGCTTTTTAGCCAATGTACTGAAATCGCTATGAAAATCTAAAGCATGTAAACGCCAAAGGCAATAAATAAAAGACCTGTCCCTTAGAAATTTACTTTAAACAATATAAGCAAACAATACCCATGTGATTTTTTTTATCCCTTTCCTATACATTTGGACTGTATGTATAACTTACACTTCTCATCAAAAGTAAAATTCAGGAGTTAGGAATAAAGTCAGTTTAAGTTTCTGACACTAGGAAATCATAGAGCAGCTAGAAAAGTTTGATACAACAGGTTAAATCTAAAAAGACTAATTTCTCCTTAATCAGGAGGCCTCCTTAAATCAAAATCTGAGAATACAGAAATGTACTGTTAGGCAACTTGAAGAATCAAGAAAGAAGAGAGAAAGCTGGTAAAGCTGTTGGCAGGTTACTGTCACAATGTCCTGGGAAATATAAAGAAACATCAGGAAGAGTAAATTCAAGCTTTAAAAATGCACTCCCTCGTCTGTGAAGTGGGGGGAGCTAAGAATAAAAAGAGAGGATGGAAACTACATTTTTGGTGGAGAGTACGCTGTAATGTACACAGAAGTAGAAATAAAATGTTGCACACATGAAACTTATATAATGTTATAAACCAATGTTACTTCAATGAAAACTAAATTTAAAAAAGAGGGGATGGAGAGGGAGAGAGACCCTGGAAAGAAGAGTTGGTGTCCCATAAGTCATAAATTTGGATAGGAACTCAAATATGTAGTTGGAGGACAAGCAAAGAGGTAAGAGAACCATTTCAAGTGCATATTACTGACAAGAAAGCAAAAATAATTTATAAGCTTCTTACTGAAATTGCTAGCTACTAAGGGACATTAACTGGAAACCCGCAGTACACTTACAGAAGCTTAAGAATTACTTGAGAACTTTCAACTCTCGAGCAAGCACAAAGGTAAACACAGCTACGCTCTGGAGTCAAAGCTGATCCACGTCACCCATCGCTACGAGCCATTCACCTCTTAACCATGGGCTTATGTGAACCTTTTGTTGCTGGTTGCCATATTTAAGCTTAGTTTTTAAATGTTTTATATAGATTATTACCCCAACATCCCCCGAGTGTTGAAAGTGGTAACAAGAAGAGATGAAGAATTATGAAGGAAGCAAAAGTTGAAATAATTTTAAACAAAATTGAAAGTAGTGAGATGTATACATGAATGCAGGATGAACCATTTGATTACAGTAATGATTATGAATTTTAAAAGAAGACAAGGGGGGAGAGGCAAGGTAGGGGTGGGCGAATAAGAGGTACAAACTACCATGTATAAATAATCCACAAGGATATATTGTACAGCACAGGGAAATTCAGCCATTATTTTTTAATAACTTTAAATGGAGTATAATCTATAAAAATACTGAATCATTATGTGGTACACATAAAACTAATATAATATTGTAAATCAACTATACTTCAATAAAAAAGAAGACAACGTACATTTCAAAAATTCTGCCCCTGGGTTATAGGTAAAGTAATTGACAAAACAGAACAGTTGCATAGGAACATGATCAGTCATCAGTACTGAACGCCTCTCAACATAATGCTAATCCATGAAAAAGCAAAGCATTTGAAAATGAAAAGGTCATATGAGGTCAAAGTAGTTGATAATAAAACTTCGGTGACAACCCTTGGATTGGTCTAAGGTTTCATGACTCCTTGAATCTGCCCAGTATTCCAAAGGCAAAGGAGTGCCTGGAACATCTTGAGAGATCAGCAGGGATAAACTGCCTCAAGAGATCTTCAGGGTGCCCAAGTGAACATTTACTAGCAAGTAAGAAAGGGATATACTTAGTTTAAAGCTTTGAGGAACCAAATAATACTCTTTAGGTGGACGTGCATCCGGAGCCTGAAAGTTCTGCCCGTTTTCATTTGGGGTCAAATGGGTTTATGAACAGTCTTCTGGGCCCCAACTCATTCACTGTAGAGTGAGTACAGGGTTTATAATGTTCACCCAAGTTTTGGTCCCTTTAACTCTATGTTTCCACTAAGATCTTATGCTTCTTTATTGTAAACCCCAGGACTGTCCAGAAACAATAACCACCACAGTTGAGAAGGGACTGTTGTAGAAGTTTTCTTCTAACTAATTTTGATCTTTATAAAGATTATTTTAACTATAAGATAATTTTTTTAAGTATTAGTTAAAAAGAGTTTATCTGATCTATCCAATCAGGGTGATAGGAAATTTTAGAGCACTAACAAAATAATCTAAAAATTATTAAATAACTCAAAATTATTAGTTATTAAATAGTTTAAAATTTTGCTCTTGACAAAAACTCATTAAATAAATGGATACTTGCTCAAGTGCATCTGCACACAGGGATTAATTGTTCTCTATACCAATCAGTTTATTTATTCTGATCAAACTGAATCAAATTATTTATTCCACTTTCTCTTCCAGTATGTAAGAAATACTAGAATTCGTAAATTTCTTTTACGTTTCAGTCAGAATCTATTTGAAAGGGTTCTTGTTTTAGGTCAATTATAAAAAGGTCCTTGAGAACACTGTCTTCTAAAATATCTATTTCACATTGAAGGGGACAAACAAAGTTTTCAAAGTTTCTGTCACAGGTAAATTGAAAGATACATACAACTTTTAGAGTTGCTATTTAAATCATGTAGATTTTAGTCAGTTAACTAAAACAGCTGTAAGCTGCTTAGAGCTTTGTTAACAAATAGGTAATTTTACAAACATTTACTAAGCATACTATGCCTCAGACTGAGTTGGATGATGAGAAGCAAGGGTGAGGAAGATGCAGCCTTTGCTTTCGAGGAGCTCAACATCTATGAACCAGTTCTAGGAAAAACAAAGTGGTTCAACTTCAAGCAGGAGGGACAGAAATCACCAGCTAATCAAGTGCTTTCTACTGACTGGGGGGAAAAGGCAAAGAAGAATGTTATGCAAAGGTAATGACCAGAGTAACAGAACCCTAAGGTTTATATTTGTTTTTTTCTCCTATCTTAGGTGAGTGGGTTCCCATAGTAGTAGAGGGAAAGAGGGTAAAATAGATATGACTACCACTGCTCCCCTTCTCTGGTTTTTCCTCTGAGAGGTCATAGCACTGTGGGGAAGGTGAAGTTGCAACATTAATGATGAGGTTCCAATGTGAGAGGCCTTTTTACTTCAACCTCAAGAAAGTAACTATCATACATCCTTCTCTGGCAACCACACCAAGTGATTGAGCATTTTGTTCACTTTTGTTCATTTTTCGTAGGAGGTACAAGATTTTTTGAACTTGTCTCACTTTTTATGTTAAACAAGCATTTGCATAGTCTCACCTCCACCACCCTGTGCAGACCCTCCCTACCTCTCACCTAGACTGCTCTGACAGCCTTCAGGCAGGAAGCCCCCTCTTCTCTCTCAAGACTCTAGCCCATTCCTCACAGCACTGCCTGATAAATCTTATTTTCCTGCCTGCTCAAATATCTTCAATGGTTCTCTATGTATGACTGTACAGAGCCCTACAATGTTCACTTCCTATTAAGTCCAACAGCAAATGGACCCATTTAAGTATCACTTATAACTGAGAGCCACAAAGCAGAGTTATTCCTTATAAAAGACTTCATAAGTGAAGTTGAAACCATATCCTCATCCAACTGAAGTATAAGTTCTAAAGAAGGACCCACCATTCTCATAAATGAAATGATTTTAACTCAACATCTTCTACTGGAAAAAAAAAAAAAGATCATAAAGCTCAATGTTCGGGTGGCCTGGGCAACAGTGGAATAAACTAGATGAATAGAAGATGTACAAACAAATGAGAAGAATGCTCACTTTAAACACTCTGAGACCTGGGTCAGAAGTACCTCTGTAGAAGCGCATACCACTGCATTCAGGTTTAGAAGCTCTGGGTCAATACAAACTGTATAAGGGCTCTGTACAGCATTGCCTGATAAATCTTACATTTTCCTTCCTGCTCAAAAACCTTCGATGGTTCTCTATGTATAGCTGTAAAGAGCTGTATATTGTTCACTTCCTATTAAGCCCCTAAGCCTTCCCTTCTGCCGCCTCTGACTCTTCAGGATACAGTTGGAGACTTATCAAATTTCTCATTTAGGCACCTGGTGTCATATGCACATCCTTCATGCAATCATCCAATGTGATTTATTACACCTACAAACCCTGAAAACTGCCCAGGTAGGAGAATTTTGGGTCAGAACCCAATAAGATAAATGAGGAAGTTTTTAAAATTACCTTGAAAGAGAGTAAAAAAATTTTCAGAACTGGATAGACTTGTATGAGAGAGGAGAACTTGAGGGAGGTGGTGAGAAAGGGACAAAAATGACTGTCACAGACAACATCACGTAAAACAAGGAAGGATACATAAAGTAGGACCGAATTCTATACAGAAAAGAATCACCAAGGCTGAGATTACGCCTGTTAGGACAGGAAAACAAGACGAAACACTGGCATGTTGAAAGTCATACACAAAGAATTATTAAGGAGACGATGCAGCTTTCAAGGCATGCAGTGAGAGTCTGAGGTCCTAGGAATAGAATCTGGAAATGGAATAAGAAGGATACACCATGAAAAGTAACACCTAGAAAGGTAAATATTTAGAAGATGGATATTATAATG
This sequence comes from Grampus griseus, assembly GCF_964374135.1. NCBI lineage: Eukaryota > Metazoa > Chordata > Mammalia > Artiodactyla > Delphinidae > Grampus > Grampus griseus. Next base: position 13,553,331 of record NC_138997.1, on the reverse strand, counting down.
AGGGAGACTGAACAACGGCTTCGCCTCTTATTTTGAATTATGGATATTAAAAAATGGTTATAACATTGTATTCAGCATGATATATTTGTACTACAGCCTCTAATATGCACGCCATTAGGCAATGTAAATGGCATGGATATTGGAAGCAGACACATCTACACCTGATAGGAATCAAGGACAAGAATGACATGATCAACATTCCAATAAGAATGCTGGCTGGTAAAGTGACTGATGGTACGCATGAAAAGTTTTTTAAAAAAAAAAAGGGACTTCCCTGGTGGCACAGTGGATAAGACTCTGCGCTCCCAATGCAGGGGGCCTGGGTTCGATCCCTGGTCAGGGAACTAGATCCCACATGCATGCAGCCACTAAGTAGCCTGCCTGCTGCCACGAAGACCCAGCGCAACCAAATAAATGTTTTTTTAAAAAAACCAAAACCCTCTAAACTTTGTATATGTTCTCTGAATTATCATGTGGGATTTCAGAATCTCTTTTAGGTATGATGCAATTCTGATTTGGGCCACTTTTTGGATTATTCTCTCCAGGAAAGTGGGAGTGGTAATGAGCATGAGATCTACCTAGGACACCCAGCTTGGCTACAATCTGCCTGGTACCAGCCCTTATCTAAGCCCCAAGCAAGCACACCATTGTCTTTAGAACTGTTTTACCTAGAAGTGCAAGATTTAGTGCAGTATTACTCAAAGTGTGTTCCCTTGCAAACTACTTGTTACTGGTCTGTGAGTACGTTAATACAGAAATTGAAACTTGTATATACTGCAATAGATTTAGCTCTGTTGAATTTAATTAACAGACAATAGAAAAATGAAGCATGCAATTTGTAGGTATTTTTAAATTAATTTTCCTAGTAATTCATTTTTATTGTAGTTTAGAAAGTATCAGTGCACAACTTATTGGGGAAAAAAACTTTGACCAGAGATAGCTTGAGGAGCGCTGATTTGGAGTGCTTATAGGAATGGAGGTAGAAAGGCCTGGACCTATTTAGGTCTAGGGGAACAAAAACCAGCCCTGTGATTCAGACATGACTGACCTCAGCTCACAGGAGACTCAACTGGAGTCAATACCTCGTTAGAAAAATGTATGTATAGTTTACTCAAGAATGAATATTTCTGCTCGAGAGTCAGGGGTTAGCTGTTGGTCAAAAATTCAGTACTTTGTAAACTGGGCCACAATTTCTTTTCACTCATTTGGGCATGAACACTGAGTGATCTACTAAAAATTACTTAACCTCTCAGAGCCTCAGATCTCTCACCTGGGAAGTACAGATAATGCTACATTCTTTAGAGGAGTGCTGTGATGATTAAAGATAGGTGAAAGTGGGGCTTCCCTGGTGGTGCACTGGTTGAGAGTCTGCCTGCCAATGCAGGGGACACGGGTTCGTGCCCCGGTCCGGGAGGATCCCACATGCCGCGGAGCGGATGGGCCCGTGAGCCATGGCCGCTGAACCTGCGCGGCCGGAGCCTGTGCTCCGCAATGGGAGAGGCCACAGCAGTGAGAGGCCCGCATACCGCAAAAAAAAAAAAAAAAAAAAAAAAAAGATAGGTGAAAGTAAGCGTGCTAGTAGTAAAAAAGCTCAATAAATATTAGTTTTCTGTTGACTTCTACAAGTTAACCAATGCATGCTATCATGGTATACCAACGTTTTTTGAGGGGTTCCATTGTTACTGATTGCTGGCTTTGTTGTATTTTTCTTTTCTTCTTCTTTGCTATTATAAATCAAAGGTTGGAAACCATAAAATTCACAACCCATTCCAATCTGCCCTCCATAGCTACTTCCACATTAAATATTTCTAAACTGCAGTTATCAAGGTCAATAAATCTGATGGCTGGATTTCAGTTCTTCTCCTAACAGCATCTAATATGGCTGACCTTACTTCTTCCTCCCTCAGTAAACTTGGCCTCAGTGACACTACACTCACTGCTTCACTGCTAATTCTGCGTTTCCTAGGGAGAGCCTCCTTCACCCAAGCATTCAAGTCTCAAGGCTAATCTACTCTGGTAGATTAGGTTGTTCTATTATTGTTCTCAATCCTTTATGCCACACTCTAACCATGGCTACCCTTTCACTTTGAGCTTGAGGATGTCACTTGATTTGGTAAATGGAATGTTAGAGGACATGACACAAGCAGAAGCTTTAAAAGGTTCCTCCCTCAAACTCATTTGAGAAAGAATTTTGGGGCTTCCCTAGCGGTGCAGTGATTAAGGATCTGCCTGCTAATGCGGGGGACACGGGTTTGATCCCTGGTCCGGGAAGATCCCACATGCTGTGGAGCAACTAAGCCCATGCGCCATAACTACTGAGCCTACACTCTAGAACCCACGAGCCACAGCTTCTGAAGCCCGCGTGCCTAGAGCCCAAGCTCTGCAACAAGAGAAGCCACTGCAATGAGAAGCCCATGCACCACAACCAAGAATAGCTCCCACTCACTGCAACTAGAGAAAGCCCGCGTGCAGCAACGAAGAACCAATGCAGTCATTAATTAATTAATTAGTTTGTTTGTTTGTTTATTAAAACAAACAAACAAACAATATGCCCTTGGTAGCTGCCAGTCCAAGAAGAATGAAGAAATGTTGGGAGCAGGCCGGAAGCCAAGCCCACCCAGGCCAGCACAGCCCAGCACAGCTGCAACCCACAGGAAGACACAGGAGTGAAATAATAAATGTCTTCAGTGGTAAGAATCACTGTGATTTTAAGGATGCTTATTTCACAGCGAAAAACTGACGAACGGACATTGGTTCAAGATGGCAGAGTAGAAGGACACGCTCTCACTCCCTCTTTCGAGAACACCGGAATGACAACTAACTGCTGAAAAATCATCAACAGGAAGACACTGGAACTCACCAAAAAAGATACCCCCCATGCAAAGACAAAGGACAAGCTGCAGTGAGATGGTAGGAGGGGCGCTATCACAATAAAATCAAATCCCGTAACTGCTGGGTGGGTGACTCACAAACTGGAGAACACTTATACCACAGAAGTCCACCCACTGGAGTGAAGGTTCTGAGCCCGACATCAGGCTTCCCAACCTGGGGGTCCGGCAATGGGAGGAGGAATTCCTAGAGAATCAGACGTTGAAGGCTAGCGGGATTTGATTGCAGGACTTCAGCAGGACTCGGGGAAACAGAGACTCCACTCTTGGAGGGCACACACAAGGTAGTGTGCACGTCGGGACGCAGGGGAAGGAGCAGTGACCCCGTAGGAGACTGAACCAGACCTACCTGCTAGTGTTGGAGGGTCATCAGCAGAGGTGGGGGGTGGCTGTGGCTCACCAAGGGACAAGGACACTGGCAACAGAAGTTCTGGGAAGTACTCCTTGGCTTGAGTCCCCCCAGAGTCGGCCATTAGCCCTACCAAAGAGCCCGGGTAGGCTCCAGTGTTGGGTCGCCTCAGGCCAAACAACCAACAGGGAGGGAACCCAGCCCCACCCATCAGCAGACAATCGGATTAAAGTTTTACTGAGCTCTGCCCACCTGAGCAACAGCCAGCTCTACCCACCACCAGTCCCTCCCAGCAGGAAACTTCCACAAGCCTCATAAATAGCCTCATCCACCAGAGAGCAGACAGCAGAAGCAAGAAGAACTACAATCCTGCAGCCTGTGGAACAAAAAACACATTCACAGAAAGACAGACAAGATGAAAAGGCAGAGGGTTATGTACCAGATGAAGGAACAAGGTAAAACCCCAGAAAAACAACTAAATGAAGTGGAGATAGGCAACCTTCCAGAAAAAGATTTCAGAATAATGAGAGTGAAGATGATCCAGGACCTCGGAAAAAGAATGGAGGCAAAGATCAAGAAGATGCAAGAAATGTTTAACAAAGATCTAGAAGAATTAAAGAACAAACAAACAGAGATGAACAATACAACAACTGAAATGAAAACTACACGAGAAGGAATCAATAGCAGAGTAACTGAGGCAGAAGAACGGATAAGTGACCTGGAAGACAGAATGGTGGAATTCACTGCTGCAGAACAGGATAAAGAAAAAAGAATGAAAAGAAATGAAGACAGCCTATGAGACCTCTGGGACAACATTAAACACAACAACATTCGCATCATAGGGGTCCCAGAAGGAGAAGAGAGACAGAAAGGACCTGTGAAAATATCTGAAGAGATTATAGTTGAAAACTTTCCTAACATGGGAAAGGAAAGAGCCACCCAAGTCCAGGAAGTGCAGAGAGTCCCATACAGGATAAACCCAAGGAGAAACACGCCAAGACACAAAGTAATCAAATTGGCAAAAATTAAAGACAAAGAAAAATTACTGAAGGCAGCAAGGGAAAAACAACAAATATACAAGGGAACTCCCATAAGGTTAACAGCTAATTTCTCAGCAGAAACTCTACAAGCCAGAAGGGAGTGGCATGACATACTTAAAGTGATGAAAGGGAAGAACCTACAACCAAGATTACTCTATCCGGCAAGGATCTCATTCAGATTTGATGGAGAAATCAAAAGCTTTACAGACAAGCAACAGCTCAGAGAATTCAGCACCACCAAACCAGCTCTACAACAAATGCTAAAGGAACTTCTCTAAGTGGGAAACACAGGAGAAGAAAAGGACCTACAAAAACAAATCCAAAACAATTAAGAAAACAGTCATAGGAACATACATATCAATAATTACCTTAACGTGAATGGATTAAATGTTCCAACCAAAAGACACAGACTTGCTGAATGGATACAAAAACAAGACCCATATATATGCTGTCTACAAAAGAGCCACTTCAGACCTAGGGACACATATAGACTGAAAGTGAGGGGATGAAAAAAATATTCCATGCAAATGGAAATCAAAAGAAAGCTGGAGTAGTAATACTCATATCAGATGAAATACACTTTAAAATAAAGAATGTTACAAAAGAAAAGGAAGGACACTATGTAATGATCAACAGATCAATCCAAGAAGAAGATATAACAATTATAAATATATATGCACCCAACATAGGAGCACCTCGATACAGAAGGCAACTGCTAACAGCTATAAAAGAGGAAATCAACAGTAACAATAATAGTGGGGGATTTTAACACCTCACTTACACCAACAGAGAGGTCATCCCATCAGAAAATCAATAAGGAAACACAAGCTTTAAATGACACAATAGACCAGATAGATTTAATTGATATTTATAAGACATTCCATCCAAAAACAGCAGATTACACTTTCTTCTCAAGTGCGCACAGAACATTCTCCAGGATAGATCACATCTTCGGTCACAAATCAAGCCTCAGTAAATTTAAGAAAACTGAAATCATATCAAGCATCTTTTCTGACCACAACGCTATGAGATTAGAAATCAATTATAAGGAAAAAAACACAAAAACAGGGAGGCTAAACAATACATTACTAAATAACCAAGAGAGCACTGAAGAAATCAAAGAGGAAATCAAAAAATACCTAGAGACAAATGACGATGAAAACATGACAATCCAAAACCTATGGGATGCAGGAAAAGCAGTTCTGAGAGGGAAGTTTATAGCTATACAAGCCTACCTCAAGAAACAAGAAAAATCTCAAATAAACAATCTAACGTTACACCTAAAGTAACTAGAGAAAGAAGAACAAAAAAAACCCAAAGTTAGCAGAAGGAAGGAAATCATAAAGATCAGAGCAGAAATAAATGAAATAAAAACAAAGAAAACAATAGCAAAGATCAATAAAACTAAAAGCTGGCTCTTTGAGAAGATAGACAAAATTGATAAACCATTAGCCAGACTAATCAAGAAAGAGGGGGAGAGGACTCAAATCAATAAAATCAGAAATGAAAAAGGAGAAGTTACAACAGACACAGCAGAAATACTAAGCATCCTAAGAGATTACTACAAGCAACTCTATGCCAATAAAATGGACAAGCTGGAAGAAATGGAAAAATTCTTGGAAAGGTATCTTTCCAAGACTGAACCAGGAAGAAACAGAAAATATGAACAGACCTATCACAAGTAATGAAATTGAAACTGTGATTTAAAATCTTCCAACAAACAGAAGTCCAGGACCAGATGGCTTCACAGGTGAATTCTATCACACATTGAGAGAAGAGCTAACACCCATCCTTCTCAAACTTTTCCAAAAATTGCAGAGGAAGGGACACTCCCAAACTCATTCTACAAGGCCACCATCACCCTGATACCCAAACCAGACAAAGATACTACAAAAAAAGAAAATTACAGACCAATATCACTGATGAATATAGATGCAAAAATCCTCAACAAAATACTAGCAAACACAATCCAACAACACATTAAAAGGATCATACACCATGATCAAGTGGGATTTATCCCAGAGATGCAAGGATTCTTCAATATATGCAAATCAATCAATGTGATACACCATATTAACAAACTGAAGAATAAAAACCATATGATCATCTCAACAGATGCAGAAAAAGCTTCTGACAAAATTCAACACCCATTTGTGATAAAAACTCTCCAGAAAGTGGTCATAGAGGGAAACTACTTCAATATAATAAAGGCCATATATGACAAACCCACAGCAAACATCATTCTCAATGATGAAAAACTGAAAGCATTTACTCTAAAATCAGGAACAAGACAAGGATGTCCACTCTCAATGGTGAAACACTGAAAGTATTAAGATCAGGAACAAGACAAGGATGTCCACTCTCACCACTATTATTCAACATAGTTTTGGAAGCAATCAGAAAAGAAAAAGAAATAAAAGAGATACAAATTGGAAAAGAAGAAGTAAAACTGTCACTGTTTTCAGATGACATGATACTATACATAGAGAATCTTAAAGATGCCACCAGAAAACTACTAGAGCTAATCAATGAATTTGGTAAAGTTGCAGGAAACAAAATCTCTTGTATTCCTATACACTAATGATGAAACATCTGAAACAGAAATTAAGGAAACACTCCCATTTACCATTGCAACAAAAAGAATGAAATACCTAGGAATAAACCTACCTAGGGAAACAAAAGACCTGTATGCAGAAAACTATAAGATACTGATGAAAGAAATTAAAGATGATACCAACAGATGGAGACATATACCATGTTCTTGGATTGGAAGAATCAATATTATGAAAATGACTATACTACCCAAAGCAATCTACAGATTCAATGCAATCCCTATCAAATTACCAATGGCATTTTTTACAGAACTAGAACAAAAAATCTTAAAATTTGTATGGAGACACAACAGACCCCGAATAGCCAAAGCAGTCTTGAGGGAAAAAAAATGGAGCTGGAGGAATCAGACTCCCTGACTTCAGACTATACTACAAAGCTACAGTAATCAAGACAATATGGTGCTGTCACAAAAACAGAAATATAAATCAATGGAGCAGGATAGAGAGCCCAGAGATAAAACTATGCACCTATGTTCAACTAATCTATGACAAAGGAGGCAAGGATATACAATGGAGAAGACACAGTCTCTTCAGTAAGTGGTGCTGGGAAAACTGGACAGCTACATGTAAAAGAATGAAATTAGAACACTCCCTAACACCATACACAAAAATAAACTCAAAATGGATTAGAGACCTAAATGTAAGACCAGGCACTATAAAACTCTTAGTGGAAAACACAGGAAGAACACTCTTTGACATAAATCACAGCAAGATCTTTTTAGATCCACCTCCTAGAGTAATGGAACTAAAAATAAAAATAAACAAATGGCACCTAATGAAACTTAAAAGCTTTTGCACAGCAAAGGAAACCATAAACAAGATGAAAAGACAACCCTCAGAATGGGAGAAAATATTTGCAAATGAATCATCGGACAAAGGATTAATCTCCAAAATATATAAATAGCACATGCAGCTCAATATTAAAAAAACAACCAACCCAATCCAGAAGTAGGCAGAAGACCTAAATAGACATCTCTCCAAAGAAGACATACAGATGGCCAAGAAGCACATGAAAAGCTGCTCAACATCACTAATTATTAGAGGAATGCAAATCAAAACTACAATGAGGTATCACCTCTCACCAGTTAGAATGGGCATCATCAGAAAATCTACAAAAAACAAATGCTGGAGAGGGTGTGGAGAAAAGGGAAGCCTCTTGCACTGTTGGTGGGAATGTAAATTGATACAGCCACTATGGAGAACAGTATGGAGGTTCCTTAAAAAACTAAAAATAGAACTACCATATGACCCAGCAATCCCACTAATGGGCATATACCCAGAGAAAACCATAATTGAAAAAGACACATGCACCCCAATGTTCATTGCAGCACTATTTACAATAGCCAGGTCATGGAAGCAACCTAATTGTCCATCGACAGATGATTGGATAAAGAAGATGTGGTACATATATACAATGGAATATTACTAAGCCATAAAAAGGAAAAAAATTGGGTCATTTGTAGAGATGTGGATGGATCTAGAGACTGTCATACAGTGTGAAGTAAGTCAAAAGGAGAAAAACAAATATCACATATTAATGTATATATGTGGAACCTAGAAAATGGTACAGATGAACCAGTCTGCAGAGCAGAAACTGAGACACAGATGTAGAGAACAAACGTATGGACACCAAGGGGGGAAGCGGCAGGGGGGTGGTGGTGTGATGAATTGGGAGATTGAAAACAAAAACAAAAAAACTGACTAATGTTCTACTTACTCTACTCTCTCCCCAACCTCTTACCTGAGCTCCAAATCCTTATTCTGTTGATAGGCCTACTCTCGGAGATCTCTACTTGGATGTGTCAGAAACCTTAAACTTAGTATATCCAGATTGAAACTCGATTCTTTTCCTCTGTCGTCTTTCATCAAAAGGCTACAATATGCACCTAAGTGTACCCCTGCCAACTTGTGAAGCTCCTCTTGGTCCCCTCTCATCTCCGTGGCGTCAACATAAAACTTTCCTTCTAAATATGCCTCCAATACGTCCAACTCTCTCCTGCACCAGCATCACCCTCATCCGAGAACATTTTCTCTCACATAAACTGTCCTTCCTGAATCTACTTTTCAATTCCTCTTACTCGTCTGCTGTTGTTCTTGAACTTACTTTTGTCTCCCTCTAATACATTCAATACTCTGCAGTGGAGAAAATTTTTCTAAAAAGCACATCAAATTACCTCAATCTCCACTGCCACTCCTGCTTAAACATCCCCTATAGAACACAGACAAATTTCCCGTCTCCAGGCTTAAATCCCACCACGTCTCCTCCTATATGCCAAGCTTCTCCTTCCCACCACAAAGAACTTGCACTGCAGTTAACCATGCCTCAACACCTTCTTCCAAATCAACTTAGAACGCTTCAATGGCCTATAAGGAAAATAGGACAAAATATTTGAAATCGGGATAATTTTGGAAAACCTGAACGTATGATCACTCAACCTACAGCTCCAAGGGCACACACAGATTCACACTTAATTACTACAGACTCACACAAAATAGTAAAATATCTCCCTAATATGCTTCATCCTGCTAATTTTCTCTTCTTCAGAAAACTTTGTAATTTTCCTGATACTTTTTCTGTTTACTGCAAAAAGGTAGTGTTCCCAGGAAACACTGTCTGAGCTTTGGAGTCATTTTATCTTGGCGTAAGCGCTCAGAGATTGCAACCTTGTTCTATCATACAAGGGCCAAGTTACTAGACCTCTCTGGGCCCTGAATTCCTTAGGTCTAAAGGTAAGAAAGAAGAATTCCCTACCATGCTGAGTTGTTGTGCTGATTAAATGAGACATATGTTTATGAATACACCCAAATTTCCTCCTTGTGTCATTCAGTTAATACATATTTCTTGAGCTACATATTTCAGGATACACTGGTGAGCTTATATTAGATATATCCCACTTCATAGGAAACTTTAAAAAAAAAAAAAAAAGGTCTCAGCATGAAAAAGAAAAGCATTCAACTCAGCTTCATGTTCCTTCCTGGGGAATGAGGTCCCAAATGGTTGCCCAGATATTCTGCCCAGAGTTCAAACCCAGCAGCCCATCTTCCTATTTGTGTCCATTATCCTCCTTGAGGGAGACTCTGCTTCTCTGACATTTTAACTCCTGAGACCCACACTTGTCTTGTTATCTCAGCCACTTTGCCCTGGACACACTCTGGCCTCTTTATTTACTGTTGTTCTCACCCTGGGGAGTCAGTGCAGGGACAGTGACCAAAAAAATGGTTGTGGCTGCATAAAGATGTGTAAGGAAGAAAGAGGCAAACGGTCCAGTTTCAAATATTAGAAAGTATTTATACAAACAAAATTAGCTACTGAGGAGTTTATTCTCTAGTATTTAGCGTCTTAATCTTAACTTCTGGTGGACTCACATAAACTCTATTACTACGCTGTTTCCCAGAGGCAGTTTATAAATATTCCTAACAGCTTAGGTGTTCTTTCCAAAATACTAACACCATGACCATAATAAATGTTAGAACAAACAAACAAACAAAAAAAACACATTTGACACCACTGCTATTGCATTTATTTTGGGGGCTGAGGTCTTTTGAAAGAAAATAATTGGTTCTTGCTCCTTGACAGGGACCCTGGGATCTGTGCTCTCTGTTTATGTGCACATGTGACGTTTGCAGGAAGAATGACCTCAGAACAACATTTCAGGGCAAAATGCGATTCAGTACTTCTCTACATACAGGCACAGCTCTGAGAGTTAATGGGTTTAGGACCTATTCCCCAAAATGTGTTCTTGGAAACACTAGCCTACAATTCTATAGTCAAAAAAGGATGGCTTTCTATTAAAACTAGAGTGAAATAATTTATATGACCAACCTGCAAATATTGTTGACTGAGTCTTCTGGACAATGGTGGTGGCATTTACATCGCAAGATCTTTGGGCGAGGGGTGAGGGCTGTACTCTCACCATCCTCTTTCCTGGTGCCCACGTTCAATTTTCCTGAACTTCGCAAAAGCATGTTATCAAGGAAGTTTGCTGAAAAGAAGAAACAGTAAGAGTTTAAGCATCTTTGGGATAGCCCAGCCACAGTCTTCTGTCCAAAGAATGATGATATTAAACAAAATATTAAGTATTCATAATAGTTAAACATTTAAACAGAAAACGTATTCTGATGTTTTGACACCAAAAAGTATACTTTCTATATGATATATATGTCTCATTAGAAATTCTCATACTCCTTTCAGAATAGTAGTTTCTACATTAAGTTATAATAGTTGTATTTGATTGAGTGCAAGCAGTTCAATGACCCACTATTATATAGATTATCTCTACTCTGTGCGGTAATGCTGTGAGTAAATATAACCATTCCCATTTTCAGATGAGAACATTACGACTCGAAGTTTAAGTGATCTGCACCCTGCAAATAAGTCATGAAGCCAGCATTTACACCCAGATCATCTGGGCCCTAAAACTTTCTACCAGTCTCTTTACTTTAGGGTTCTCTTCACTTTAGGTATACCATGTATTTTTTAAAGAAATCATTAAACATATTTAATCTGCAACATTCATTAGGAAGATAAAAATTTAATTATCAAGATATAAAAGCGAAAGTGACGACCTATTACGGTAGCAATGTTTCTACATCTTCAGTGGAAGATACGATAGTAGACATGATGTTTAGAGACAGATTTTTCTGGTTCTAAAGTAGGCTTTGCTGTTTACCAGTTAGTTGACATTGAATAGCTTTACAAATAATCCCACTGTGCTTCATTTTCTTATCATCAAAATGGAGATAATTATAAGCACCTACCTCATGTCAAGAGCTTAGAGTGGGTATGTTACATAGTATTACTTGATAAATGTTAGCTAATGTTATTGGAGAAATCTAATTTTTTACCTTTTAAATAGTAAGACAATGTTGCACAACCTAGGGTGACATATCACTGAGACAGTTTTCATGTTTTCTTCTTTACCACCACTTTTGGAAAGAAAGGATGCTTCAGAAGGAGGCATAGATTAATTGACACCAGGTTTCAGGCATTGTGGTAAGAGCTCTCCTACATGCTATGTCACTGTATAAATTGTCACCCTGAGCAATGTTTGATTTAAAATCTAACAACACATCCAGTTTGCCTACAGTTAAATACAATTTCAACAAAAATATTATCTAAAAGATACTGGGTTAAAAAATTGAAATTCTAGATCAGAAGTACAGTATACACAATAGATATGTACAGTGTACGTTTGTTTTTTGTTTTTTTTTAACTACAAATTAGTGCCTCCAACCACTGGTTATATCAGAGAATGAAGAGTTTAGAAAAAGGTCTGTGATGATTTATCCTGACTTTTTCTATGTTATGCTAATTAGTTGAATTTGTAGAAAGTAGTAATTAAAGGAAAAACGAACATGTTAGATCCATTTACCAGAATTTCCCCCAATCATTAATTCTAATATTTCATTAGATTTTTCAAATTTATGTAAGATGTACACCTAACTTTCTCAAACAGTTCCTTATATTTTAGTCTGCAGAAGACATATCAATTGTAATATATGAAGAGTCTGTTATATTCAGAATCCTGGGCCACCCACAGTGATTCTGATTCCACAGGTCTCAGGTGAGCCAAGGGAAAGGCATTATTCCACAAGACCCCAGGTGACTGAGACAGATGATGTGCAGACTCCACTTTTAGAAAACTAGGACTAGATTAAGTAAATATTTATTTAATCCAACCACAAAATTAATCCCAATAGGTGTTTATTATTTCTATAAAATCGGTGCTCATCCTTAAGTTAAATTCCAAAATAAAGTGAAGTTAAACACAGTTCATGTTAGTATCTTGTATTTAAAGCCTGCACACGGCTTGCTATCCAGGTGCAGTGGGTATTGGTATGCCTATATATCACCCTGCCATGCTGGTTTCCTTCTTTTTAAATCTGTTTCTCAGTCTTACTAACTTTATGACCTAAATTACCTCAAAGTAACTCAAAGTGATGAAGGTAAGATATTTAAAACTTATTACATCCTGCTTTCTTCCATACCAGGCCCCTGCTCTTTGAAGTTTTTAAAACAAAATAATAAAAATTCATTTATTATGCATATGTCTACTTAGCAAACACATATTGGGTGCCTACCTTGTTCCAGACACAGCCTAGGTAAGTAGGATGAACTAAACATACACAGAATTTACAACCTGGTGGGAAAAGTTGTTAAATGGAATATTCACACAGAATGGTCTACAGTATAAAAAGAAACATCTTTATACTATTGGAAAGAAGATATTTTGTAAAAAACATTTTAATACAGGATTCATGATTTTCTCATATTTTAAATTTATTTAAACAAAATAATGATATAAAATTTAGTTAGAAGGAGATTCTTTGCGATATTGCTTAACAATCCGTGTTTACAACAAGAGAGGGATAAGTCAGGTCTCTTAAAAGAGATTCCTAGGTAGTCATTAAAATGTAGATGTGAAAGTATATTTACTGACAAGGAAGACTGTTAAAATGTAATTTTTGTTGAAAAGGGCAGTTTACAGAGCATTTTAATTACAAAATCCCACTATATGAACAAGAAAAGGGGCTAAAACAAACAAATAAACAAAAAACCCAACAATATAAAAGAGGTCCAGAGGAGACACTAGCAATAAAAACTTGGTAATCAGAAGGTAAAAATCATCCTTTCTATAGAGACTGTGAAGATGAAATATTGCTGCATAATCCTTCTAAAATGTTTAACACTTCAACATGCAGTCAGAATACATGATATTTTACCAAAAACATATTCATAAGAACAAAAAGATAAGTATAGCTAGCTCATAATAGACACCATTTTATAAACTGAGTTAACAGACAACATACTGAATGAACATATAAGGCTTCCTTCATACAATATGACCCAAACAAGTAAAAGTAGTGAGATGATAAATGATTGCTTTTAATTAGCATTAAATACATGGATAATTAAATGCAAATCTGAGACAGGTGGAGAGTTCTTTATTTGCTTTTGCCAAAATAATCAAGGGAGTAATCCATAGAAGTATGTAATTGCTACTTAGGAGTCAATTAATCTATATGTGCTTAATTCCTTATGAAATGAAAATCATTATCACATGATTCACAACATTTCCAATCACAAGATTAAACTAAAATAATTAAGTGATAATTTGGAGGCTAAAAAGCGAAGACAAGGGAGAAGAGAAGCAGTAGCAATAGAACGAATAAATATGATTAGACTCAACTTAAAAGCCAAGAGCACAGTTAAAAAGAAAGATTATGATATCTAAATTGAGGTATAGTTGCCATACAATATTAGTTTCAGGTGTACAACAATGTACCACATCTTCTTTATACATCCCTTGCTGGATACTTTGGTTGTTCTATATTTTAGCCATTGTAAATAATGCTGCAATGAACATAGAGGTGCATATATCTTTTCAAGTTAGTGTTTTTGTTTCCTTGGATAAATACCCAGAATTGGAATTGCTGGATCTCATGGTAGTTCTATTTTTAATTTTTTGAGGGAGCTGCATACTGTTTTCCATAGTGGCTGCACCAATTTACATTCCCACCAACAATGTACAAGGGTTTCCTTTTCTCCACATCCTCACCAGCATTTGTTATCACTTGTCTTTTTGAGAACAGCCATTCTAACAGGTGTGAGGTGATATCTCACTGAGGTTTTGATACATATTTCCCTATTGATTAGTGATGTTAAGCATTTTTTCATGTACCTGTTGGCCATCTGTATGTCTTCTTTGGAAAAATGAATATTATTCAGATCCTCTGCCCATTTTTTGTAAATGGAACTTTGTTTTTTTGCTACTGAGTTGTATGAGTTCTTTATATATTTTGGATATCAACCCCTTATCAGATATACGATTTGTAAGTATCCTCTCCCATTCAGTAGGTTGCCTTTTCATTTTGTTGAGGGTTTCCTTTGCTGTGCAGAAGCTTTTTAGTTTAAGGTAGTCTCACTTGTTTCTTTTTGCTTGGCTTTGCTTTTGGTGTCAAATCCAAAATACCAACACCAAGACCTATGTTAAAGAGCTTACAACCTATGTTTTCTTTGATGAGTTACATGCTTTCAGGTCTTACATTCAAGTCTTTAATACATTTTGAGTTACTTTTTGTGTATGGTGTAAGATAATGGTCCAGTTTCATTCTACTGCATGTAGCTATCCGGTTTTCCCAACACCATTTATTGAAAAGACTATCATTTTACCATTGTATATTCTTGGCTCCTCTGTCATAGATTAACTGACCATAAGAGTGTGGGTTTATTTCTGGGCTCTCTATTCTGTTCCATTGATCTATGTGTCTGTTTTTCTGCCAATACCATACTGTTTTGGTGACTATAGCTTTGTAATATAGTTTGCAAGCTGGGCGCATGATGCCTCGAGCTTTGTTCTTCTTTCTCAAGATTGTTTTGGCTACTCAGGGTCTTTTGTGGTTCTATACAGATTTTAGGGTTGTTTGTTCTATTACTGTGAAAAATGCCATTGGAATTTTGATAGGGATTATATTGAATCTGTAGACTATTTTAGGTAATATGGACATTTTAACAATATTAATTCTCCCAGTCTGTGAGCATGGATTAGCTTTACATTTGTTTTTGTCTTCTTCAGTTTGTTTCATCAATGTCTGATAGTTTTTAGTGCACAGGTCTTTCACCTCCTTGGTTAAATTTATTCCTAGGTATTCTATTTTTTTTGATGCAATTGTAAATGGAAATCGTTTTCTTAATTTCTCTTTCTGATAGTTCATTCATTATTAGTGTACAGAAATGCAACATATTTCTCTACGCTGCTTTTATACCCTTCAATTTTATTGAATTCATTTATTAGTTCCAACAGTTTTTGGTGGAGTTTTTAGGGTTTTCTATATATAACATCATGTCATCTGCCAATAGTGACAGTTTTACTTCTTCCTTTCCAATTCAGATGCCTTTTATTTATTTATTTTTTGCCTAATTATTCTGGCCAGCATTTCCAATACTATGTTGAATAAAAATGGCCAGAGTTGGGCTCCCCTGGTGGCGCAGTGGTTGAGAGGCATGGGTTCATGCCCCAGTCTGGGAAGATCCCATATGCCGCAGAGCAGCTAGGCCCGTGAGCCACGGCCGCTGAGCCTGCGTGTCTGGAGCCTGTGCTCCGCAACGGGAGAGGCCACAACAGGGAGAGGCCCGCGTACCACAAAAAAAAAAAAAAAAAAAAAAAGGCCAGAGTGGGCATCCTGGTCTTGGTCCTAATCTTAAAGGAAAAGCTTTCAGCTTTTCACTGTTGAGTATGATGTTAGCTGTGGGCTTGCCATATATATAGCCTTTCCTGTGTTGAAGCATATTCTTTCTATACCTGTTTTGAGAGTTGTTGTTGTTTTTATCATAAATGGATGTTGAATTTTCTCAAATGCTTTTTCTGCACGTATTTAGATAAGATTTTCATCCTTCATTTTGTTCATGTGGTAAATCACATTGATTGATTTGTGGATGTTGTAACACCCTTACATCCCTGGAATAAATCCCATTTGATCACGGTATATGATCCTTTTAATATATTGTTGAATTTGGTTTGTTAATATTTTGTTGAGGATTTTTAGATATGTTCATCAGGGATATTGGTCTGTAATTTTCTTTTCTTATGGTGTCCTTGTCTGGTTTTGATATCAAGGAAATGCTGGCCTCATAACATGATTCTGGAAGTGTTTCCTCTTCTATTTTTGGAAGAGTTTGAGAAGGATTGGTATTAATTCTTCTTTGAATGTTTGATAGAATTGACCAGTGAAGCCATCTGGAACTAGACTTTTGTTTGTTGGGAGGTTTTAAATTATTGGTTCAATTTCCTTAAGATCTTCCTAATACCTAGTCCACATTTGAAATAAAGGGTCAATAAGAAACTGAACTGTTTTATTTACTGTTATAATTATGAAAAGGGATTTATAAAAGGATCACTTTCATATAAAGTCATTCTGAATTTATGCCAAATCTAGCCAGCCTCATATAGGCAAGCTTAGGCATTTTAGATCAAAAACAAGACTGAACACATCAGCTAAGGCATAAAAAAGACAATTACATGTATATAAAATTAATAATCATCTCATAAAAACATGAATTTAGCCTGACTTTCTGATAAATTTATATAAAAGAAGATAATCATTAAAAACAATGGCAAGATTACTAATTATGAAAGAAACATTACATATAATTTAGTACATTATATTTTCTAAATCAGCAAATTAAAAGGAATTTTTTTCCACCAAGGAAAGCTAAATAGTGAATGGTTTCTACTTAGGTTGAAAAGAATTTCAACAAAATTGATTATTTCTTCCCAGTAGCTTTCCAGACAGTTAAGGCTTTTTTAATATTTAGTAATAGAATTATAAATAAATCTGACAGAAAAATGTAAGAGGGAAAAAAACCTGAGAAAAGTCAGACTGTCCGGAAATGTCTTAGGAATAAATACTACACCCTCTTTAGTTCAGTCCATTTTCAGTTTCCTTCCTCCCTCCTACCTTCCCCCTCCCCTAACTCTCCACCCCTTTTTCTCCCTAATACCAATCTTTAGCTTAACAGTGTGAATCCAGACACTTCAGATGCTGCCTGGTTAGCTTAGCTAGTTACATTATAGTTAACAGGTTAACTCTCCAAATTACCATGATAATACAAAGTAGGGCCTGTGGAAGCCAATCTAAAATTGTTTCTCATTTTTCAGAGGATCAGATTTTTTTAGGGAGCAACTGAACCACAAGATCACTTCCAAACATGTTTCTCTGTGTGTGTGTGTGTGTGTGTGTGTGTGTGTGTGTGCGTGTGCGTGTGTGTTCTTAATAAATTGCAACTAAATTATATTCCTTATGATTTTCATATATGAGATAGATTTACAAATTTTCAGGCAAATTACTCAAACTTCACAAAATAATATAATGATCAGCATGCAATAGTGTGACTTCCATTCAATTACAGAAGCTAAGCAGATGGTTATCTTCCTTGAATATCTTTTCATGGATATATGTTACAGTTACACACATGTTTTCAGCTATTTTGTATGTCTGTATATAGTTATACACAAGTTTTCTATGGCATCTCTTCTTGTGTAAGTTAGGAAGTAAGGCAGAGTTATAAAGAATTTCTTTAAAGTACTCATCTGGAATCAGTGGACAATTATTAGTTGGCAGCCTGGTATAAACACTATAAAATAACTCATTTTTGATGTATATACTTAACAAATCAATTATTTTTACTATTTCTATATTATTTTATATTATAGTGTACCCTTCCATATGATTTTTACAGAAAAATGAAACAAGATTTTTATAGAAAAATCAGAAAACACAGGATAACAGTAAATTGCAAAAAAAAATGCAATACTACAACTCTGCAAGAAATAAATTTTAGCTTCCATATTCATCCATTATATCCTAAAGTACATTTTAGTTAATGTACTAGTTTTGATTATTTTTTCTCGGTAACATTCTTATTTCAAAAATAGAATAAAACATTTTAAGTTTTTGGTATAAAATATTGTTGTATGATATATGTCATAGTGAAGAGGGTATCAGAATCTACTGTCACATTAAAACACATGGAGAACGATCTTTATGGACAGCAATAATTCAAGGAAATTAAACCTCAAATACACTATGTATTAATACTAAGAAATGGATGTGAGTCTTCAAAATTCATTTAAAGATGACATGTAATTATTTTGTGCCACAGGATCTGCTAGTAATCTATTTTCCTTTCTTCATTTTATTTTTTACTTTTTAGCTCTCTAAATATCTCAAGAATTAACAAAATTTTGAGTGTCTTCTCTGTTCTACCTCATCTTCACAAGAGGGCAGGCCGGACCAAGAAGAGAAATTGAAATTCATGTCACACAAGTCTGTACTTCAAGTATCTTGGGTAAAAAGATTAGTGGAAGAAAATTTGAAAGTACTACTGAACTGTCCAGCAATGCTTTGGGACTGATCCAGTCTAACACTATCCATGTTGCTATGATAATAAATAATGTGAATCAATGCTCATTTCCTTTCTCAACCAAAACTGGTTTAAAGAGTACACTGGTTAAAAACCAAAACCTGTAACACACAGGAATAAAACTTGAATCAAAGCTTGAAAACAATATTAATTTTCAAGCTAACTTTCAGTGATCCTGAATGGTGGGTTTAAATAGATAACTAACTTTTATTTTCATCACTTAAGCCTTGAATCATTTAACTCAATTTAATAATTTAATTTACTGTCTAATAAGCATACTCAATTCAAAAGTCCTGACCTCAATTTTCATTGCCTAACCCTCTCTCATTATACTAAGACATTTTCAAACAATTTTTCTATGTTGTTTGCAACAAGAACTTAGAAAAAAATATAAACAACATGAAACGCAACCGTTAATAAAAAGTTGAAATACGTCCCTAAACTCTTTTGAAAACAAAATATAAATACAACTTAGATTCAAAAATACCAAAGCAAAATCACATGCATTACAAAGAAAGAGTAGACTTTCAATTATTAATAGTGAAGTGAACTGCATAGGAGTTTCTTTCTCCTTCGAGTCTCAGAAGTCAGAGGAGAGAGGGACAAGGGAGGCTGTAGGTGGTAAGTTCTGGGGCTACCATGCTACAGAGGGGGATGAAATGCCAGGTGAGATACCAACACCAGGTGTGGTCACCAAGCAGTAGACTCAGACTTGACCAGGATATAACGTAAAATGGACAAAACAGTTCAAACCCCAGCTTAGCTACTGCCATGCTCTGTTGCCTTAGCAAGTCACTTACCTCTCTAACAGAGGATGTGGAAAGTGGCAGCACACATTGGCTTGCTAGGAGAACTGGTTGAGAGACTCCAAGTAAAGCACCTATCACAGTTCCTTGCACATACTAAGAGTGAATAACAGTAAACTGTTTTCTGTGCTCCTGAAGCTTACTATTCAGTTTTTTTGTTTTCATTCTTCAGATTTTTCTCTTTCTCCCCCTCAATTGTTTTTGTTCCTTTTCTCTACTGCTTCATCTCCTAAATGTTTCTATTTCTCTTCCATTTCTTCTTTCCCCAACCTCTTTCTCTCATCCTGATTCTCTCTTCAATTCCCCTTTCTTCTGCTTCATGTTACTTCCATTAACTTTGCCATTCTGGGCTCATCACTGTGCACAGAAAGTCTATAAAAATATTGAGCTTTTTGGTTTATGAAACATTGACACTTTGTTCACAGCTGAATAATACATTGTTATTCGTTATTCATTTATTTAGCAAATAATCATTAAATCCATTCCATCTACATAACACAATGGCGCAGAGCACCTGAAGTACCTTCAGTAATATAACCATCTTGCTGGTGAGACAAATCAACTGCATGTGGAATATAGTGAGACAAATCAGCTACATATGGAAAACCAAAAACAGTATGTGAAAATAATAAAATAGAAGTCAAAATGCCACATATAGTTGTCAAATGTAAGTAAGTCCTAGGTAGGAGGCACAGGAGGGAAGATTACTAGGGGTAAGTAACAGTAATCAACCAATAAATTTTATGGAAAACATAAGCACCAGGGATACTGACAGTTTTTCATTTCAGTGGCTCACTGTTGACACTACTGAATAGGGTAAGGAAAACACATTAGTTTTACAATGTTAAAGATTTCCTGGATCTCTATAGAAACCAGAGCTTTTATAATAACATATTTTACACGTTTCCATCTGCCAGCAATTGTTTCTCTTTTTACCATACTTACACATCCACATGACCATATCACTCAGTTTCTGTATGATAATCATGTTTTCAACATTTTATATCATAAAAGTTCTGCCCAGAGACCCCAAAACATCTGGATAAAAAGTGAAAGCTTCAATAATTCAAGTGTTTTGTATTCTGGGATGCTAGATTATGAGTTGAACAAATCATAAAAAGGTGAAATATTACATAAAGGTGAACATACAACATATATATTCATATTTGTTTGTTTTACAGGTAACTAATACAGAGTTATGAGCCTGAGTAAGCATCATAATTGATTATAACATGATTTATAGTTCTCAGGACATCACATTTATACTCTTTAAAGGTAGAACGGTAGCTAGCTTTCCCACAGGTTTTAATATGCTTTCGAATTTGGAGAAACTCAACCAAAATGTTCATATAAATTAAAAATCTTTGAAAATACTCTAAAACATGACATGATAACAAGTATCTTAATAAAAGTATCAACATAAGAAATAATAAACTTTACAAGCAAGTAACCACCATGTTTAAAGACAGTTTAACATCAAACTGAATCTATATCCATAAAATAGCATAATCACAGCTAATAGGATGATTTTAAAAGTTAAAAAAAATCTCTGCATTTAAAAATACTTAATATGTCTGTTCTTTTCTTTGTTGGAAAAGAAACTGAACCACAGCCTCTTTGACAATAATGTCAAAGAATCAACCAGGACATGGCAGACTGCCAAGCCAGGAGCTATAGTTTATTCGGTGACTTTCTATCAATGCTCTGCTTCACAGAGTTCTAAAGCTAATCAAAGCGGATGTTCAACTAGCCACCACACCAAAACTTACTCCGCAGCTTTGCAAAGCATTCCCAAGACAGCTTGAAGTGTAAAACTACTTTCAACAGACATCTATGTAAAGAAGAGAAGTGACAGTGAAGCCAGACATCAGAAACCCAATCACCAGGTTCATGCTATTCTTTTTCCCCAAAGAAAAAACCTGGAAAGCATTTAGGATCTCTCTGTTTCTAATCCTTTCTGGATCCTCTAATTGGATAATTGTTAAAGGATACTTTAGTAAGGAGCATACTGATCTTGAAAATGTAAATATATTGCTATTACAAATGTTCAAATATTTGAGGCATAAAATATATGGAATATATATATTTAAAAACTTAACTTACAATGCACTATTATCAACTACTATCATCACCAATGAGTTTAAAGGTCTATGATGAAACAACATAGAATAATGATAACCAGCAGCAAAATGAATTAAAACGATCTGAATATTAGAAAGCCATTATAGAGTTTTAAGAGAAAAACTAAAGAATCTGAAGAAACAACTGTACAAAACCTGCAGTGCTATCTACATAGCTTTGTTTACAGTTATGTCATGCTTCATAGGAAAGTTTTCTAAGATAGATACCAAAAATGACATGAATTACTAAAATATACTTGCCTTAGCTTCTCTGACTGTATACTTTACCTTAAAACAATTTATAACCTTCCTGATCAAATTAAATGACTTAGAAACTGAATTTTCAGAACATTCATTTCTTCTAATGTTTAAATCATTAATTTGTACTTTAAAATATTTTTGCATTTTTTAAAAACCATATTTGCAAGAAAGCAACTTTGACTTATAATCTATGAAATGAGACATATATCATAGAAAGCAGAAGAATTTACAACATCAAAAACTACAAACTCTACCACAGGACGTTACACAGCCAAAACACTTGGTTTTAACCATGACAGTACTGGAAAATGTGTAGGGGCGAACACACAAACCCACTCCAACACACAGACAACACAGAAGGTATAATAATATATGCAACATTTGTAGTAGTTTAAAAGTAACCTAAATTACACATTGCTGGGACATTTAAGCTAAACTGCATTTTCTTGCCGTGTAATTTTTGTGCGCGAAATTTTTGAACCCCTGAATTGTTCTATTCCCAAACCTCTATGCCAAGAAAGACTAAGTTCTATCATCTCTTTTGTGTGAACCAGAATTGGCTTAACTGATCTTGCTTACATTTCTGGAGGGAAAACAGCCTCTGTAAGATATAAAGCTTCTTCTACTACTCACTTTTGATTTCTGTACGCTTGATAGATCGTTGCCAGGTTCCTTGGGACGAGACATGAGGAGGACACACAGAATTGCTAGGGGTGTCCACTAAAAAGCACAGCACCGTAGGCAACACTAATCCTGCACCTGTGATGTGTTATTCACCAGTTAAGAAATGCAGTCCAGACGGTGGTTGCCTAATACAGCTCAGCTGTTTTTCTCAGTACTCCCTTTGATTATAAGCTGGCAAGAGAGATTATTCTGGTCAAGCATTGAGCTATGTTCAAGATACATGGCATATGACAGTGGAAAGGTGAAAGAGAAAGGAAACCTTAGAATCAAAAAAAAGTAAGTAAAAAGAAAAGAAAAAAAAGTCACTGACCACAGTGTATTATATAACAATTCCAGATGGTTCAAAGCTGCCTCTGATTATACACAGGCAGAAAAATATACAACATTTAAGTATCTAGAAATCTATTTTTTGATATTACCCTTTAGACTTTTAGCATGGTAGTTCAACATGCAATTCTTTGGTTTATTTTAAAATCAGCACAACTTCACAAATTGATCAGCTACATAAACATTTAAAAATCTTTCTTTAAAGAGGTTTACCTATTCTAGACATCAAACTCCTTTTATAATGTTGGGAAAACTGAAACCAAATGATTACCATTAATTTTATCTTTTTATTAAGTCAACCATATTATTGGACTTGACTCATTAAAATATGTGATATAAAATTTATGTTTGAGACACAACTATCCTATTCATCATATATGGCTTAAGCCAGCATAAAATATTTATTTTAACCAGCATAAAATTGCTAGCAACTCCAAATTGATTTAAGAAATATTTATTATACACAAAGCTGTCTACAAAGCATGTTGGTTTCACAGAGATGAAGAAGAAACCACCACTATGCTCACAAACCTTAAAATCTAATGGGGGAGAGTAAATAAAAGTTATTTTTTCTGTTATTGTTGTTTTTTTGTCATAAAAGGGCTGCTGACCATTCACTCATACCAAAACTTTCACTCTTTTTCCTTTTACACTCTATATAAACACAAAACCATCTGTCCCCCAGGCCAGTATCCGTGCCATTTTAAATAATCTAAAACCTTACCCCAAAACCAGACACCCTTTCCTAATAGCAGATGGTTAAAAAACAAAAACAAAAAATTCGATTATATATACCCAAAGAGCTGAAATGAAGAAAATATATCAATTTCAAAATGTACATATGTAAGTTATATATTTTAAAATGTTTAAAATTTCAAGTTATTTTTTGTTTTCATTGATTAGATACTAATTAGCTGCTGAGCAAAGCAGTATATTAAAAAAAATTAGAAAAATTCCATATGATATATATTAGGAGCAAAAGGGTCAAAAGTAATTCCTATGTCCATAAAAGCATTCTCTCTCATCAGAATTTGACAAGTCTTAGAGCCTTCCTTTATATTTAGACATTAGTGTTAAAGATAATACTGCATTTAAAGTTCCAAATAACACTCTGAGGCTAACTGGAGGAGGACCAAGATTTAGGCAGTACGCCACAAAATGTTATATTAATATTTTAACGATTCCCATACTCTGGTCTGTGAGTCCAAAGTAAAATAAGACGGCTGAATTGGGTCCTGGGTACGTATATGACTAGCAAAAAATATAGACTCCTGATATTTTTTTGGACAAAAAAAAAGTTTTTTTCTGAAATTATACTTAATTGGCCATTAAAATAGTGCTGAGATTCTGAACCACCCTCCACTTTGTTTGATTTATTGGAATAAGATTTGCCAAAGGCAAAAGTCTTGTTGACATTTGGGCAGAAACACCGAGGAAAGATCCAAACTGAGACTATGTTATTGTAACGACTGTTATCTTAAATCTGTGTATGGCACACACTGGAACATTCTGGCCTCATGTTGCTCAAGCTGTCCCTCTTTCAATAAACAAATGGCTTCAGTTTTCAAAACATTCTTCAAAAGCAATCTTATTTTTTAAATTTTTTAATCGCATAAAGCCTAGTAGACTCAGTGGCCCAGCCTTTGAAAAGCCTGATCTTACCTTTAAATTTTCCTGCTTTATATTTCTTTATTCAATTCGTATCTCCTCATTTATGCCAAAAATTATATTTTTGCCCATACATTATATTCTAAGGTAAAAATTTTTTTATTTTTTTATTTCTTTATATATTCTTTATTTCTTTATTCAATTTATATTTATTTATTCAATTTATATTTCTTTATATTTCTTTATTCAATTCGTATTTCTTTATATCTATTTTTTCAAATAAATATATTTCTTTATTCAATTTATATTTCTTTATTCAATTCGTATCTCATTTATGCCAAAAATTATATTTTTGCCCATACATTACATTCTAAGGTAAAAATATTTCCTTCCTCCTTTTTAAAATAATTATCAACATGGTATCTCATGAGAAACAACTGAAAAAAAGAACAACAAAAACCCTGAATCTAAGAGGCTACATGAAAAATAACTACCTCTCATAAACCCTTTCTTCATATGGTTCTTTATCTTCAACCACACCAACGTAAGGCGGACATATCCCTGTGCGTTATGTTTTATCACCCTGAAATATTTTGATAAATTGGGGATATGATTTTAAATTTCAGTATCAGAGTAAGAAGGTATGAAATACATACTTACTCATGTTCTATTTAAATGACCGAAGTACTTACTCCCAAACAATAATATTAATATGGGAGGAAAGGACAGTGGCTACCTTAAATGGTCACTTCAGTTAGAAAGTTTTCCACTTTGACAAAGAATATATGAGATCAAACCAAATATTTTCCCAGAATTTAAGAGTTTGTACTTCAGCTATTAAGAAACCATTCTCTATGTTCACCTACAGAATGTCCTATTCTCTACCTAAAAACCCCAAAATTCAGTATGGGAGGCAAGAACTCTTACTATTTAATGAATCAGAGATTGGCAAAGCTTGTCAGCTTTAACTCTTACAGTCGTCAGGCCTGCTGATTCTCACGAGGAATGAAGTCTCATAGACTTTTGTTTTATCCTTAAGGGAAGAGCATGCGGGTCTTTTAGAATGAATAGGCCCCACTTAGGATATATGATTAGTTAACTAGGAAAGTTATTTATTTTCTTTTCATCTTTCTTAGCAGACAAAAAAATATCTGCTTTCATCATTAAAACCACAGTAACTATCTGGTGGTAATATGAAAATTTCCGGGTGGCACCCCTTCTCTACTATCAAGTCTAATAGCCTGACCAGAAAAGTATCAAACTTGTGCTAATTATTAATTAGAGAGATAATCTGGAATAAAACAAACCTCTCTAATAGCTATTTCCCCCCAAATTTTCACCCCAGTCCTTAGAATACAGCACTTTGTGACAGCTTTTGTGCATGCTGAAATCATGGTAAAGGACAAATTTCTCTTCTCATTTCATACCAATGAGGGGAAAACAAGCCTCGTCCAACAGGCATCATCCCAAATAATCCCCCCACCCTCAAGTGTTCAGGGCTCTTCCCTTTGTAGAGTTCAGTGTCTCCTCACTAGCAAGAAAGTATAAGCAGAGAGATCATTAGTTATGACATGTAGACGTTAGCAGATAATGTTGACTCACTTCAGGAACTATTAAACTATAAACAGTGTGCTGAAAGCCATTTATCTGCACTTTAGGATAAACAGCAGAACCTACTCAATTAAACGGATTGCAAAGAATAAGCTGCTGATGCCAAACCAAGTGAAGCTTAATTTTGAAAAGAAAAATCTGTGAATAAAAATCCACCTAGGATTCCAGGGATTCTGGCACATAAAATCCTTAACACTTTATTTTAAAATATAATATATAAAACACAGAACATATATTTTTAAAAGGCCAACTGATTCAGTTGCCAAAGTTATTGCAGACTAGCTCGAGTTCAAAGTAAATTTATTGATACTTGATACATATTTTCTCTTAAGTGACAACATTTACAGTAAAACAGATGCTGAGCAAATGTGTGTTACCAAGGAAAGCTTTACCTATCACTATGTAAAAAGTAAAGTTGAATTGGGTCAGTTTTCTTCATCAGCACTATTCCTATTCACAAACAATTTAACTGTTTTGAGAATTTCTAAATGACTCCTTCCAAGAAAAAGAAAGACAACCTGAGTGCAACTGTATCATAAATGAATGATATTTATGTTTATTATGTAAATATATATACATATTTCCATCTCTAGCATGTTAAAATGCTACAAGAAAAATACTAATCTATCATGCAACCTCAGAGGTTTTATTCCACAGTTGATTAGAAGGATATGAGATAAACAAGGCCCTTCCTGCTAGTACCATATACAGGTAAAACATATTACGTTTAGAATTTATTTTTCCTACTTGTCAGAAAATAAATCAAAATCTGCTCTTTTTCACACTTCCAGATGTCAAAATCTTTTCAAAACAATTTTGATGTCAGAGAAGAGAACACACAGGTGTGTTTTATGTCAACTACTGAAAGCAACTGAAGGTTAGCCTGGAATCTGATCACTCTACTGACACATTCTTGCAGGCATTACGAACACTCCCTGAAGGAACATTACACTAATGCTGACTAATTTTAAAAAACATCCCAAATCTCATTAGACCTATTCTCTAGCAGTATTGTTCAAAAGCATCTCTGCTAGTAACACCACATTCATTGCCACCTCTTAGCAAACCTTTAATGCTTTCTTCAATATCACCTTTACTGTTCTTCTTCATTGACAATACAACAAGGTTGAACAACAATAAAATATTCGATATCAACATGCATAAGTTTTTGTCACATCAATGAAAACTATGACAACCCACAAAAAATCAAGTGTTAGGAGGTCAGTAACAAATGCTTTAGAGAAACTGGTTCACATTAATGGACACTTTGCCTTGAGGAAACCAAGCCTAAGACAGAAAGATGGCAGTAGTATTTCAATTCTGAAATTATCAGTGCTTATGCTAAAAAACTGTACTTGGTTACAAAACCTATATTAAACACAAACAGCAACTTAAATGTGACATGTTCTTAATTTTTTAAAAATAGTGACTGGAAGGAAATTCTTGCCATTAGATGACTAGGGTTGCCAATCAAGATCAGAAAAATGCTGCCTACCAGCAAAATGACCTAATAGTCATAGATTTCTGATGTTTATTAAGACCTAGAAGTAAACACATCAATTCAGACTTTAAAAAATCATTTCAATCATATAAACATTCATTCAAAAGATTTAGTATTTATATAACCCTTCCTTTGCTCACACACACACACACACACACACATACACACCCAAGTATGTCCACAATGAGGACCTGCAAGTAACAAATCATCACCGCAAACTTGTCTCTTCTTGTCAAATGTTCTTAGTATTTTCCAAACCTCCAAAAATGTCTCACTTCTGAACAACACCACCCCCCCAGGTAATAATAAAAAACTGAGACTTTTAAAGCATTTTTTCTTTTTCTTTTTCTCAGTCCATCATCCAGTACCTGAATGCTCATGTCAGAACACAAGCTGATGCTCAGAGCAGGGTGCCCAGGGCACTCTCACTTCTGCAGCTATATTGGCAGTGGCTCATAAATGTGCTTTTGTATTTCGTATCTACACAAGTCAAGTTTCTCAGCTTTACTTTTCTTCTCAGTAGCAGCAAACCCTGAGCTCTTCATTGCTAATATTCTACAATGCATGGGGAAAACAAGGGCAGGGGCCCTCTATTCGAGTACATGTGCAGAATAGGACTTTTTTTATTTTAAATCTGAGACTCTTTTCTGCCTTCCTTCCTCATTTCTTATCTCCCAACCCCCAATGGCTTCTCAAAAACTTCAATATTCTTGAAGATCCAGATGTCTCCTTTCTTCCCTCCCAATCCCACTGAGAAGACAGGAAACACCAGGTGTGAAATGTCTCTGTTTGCCCCCCTCCACTCAGTACACACCTCTTAACTGGGAGCTTTCATCCTGGCTTGCCCTCTCAGGGGCACTACCCTGTCACTTGTCTGCTGGACCCCATCTCTTCTCACACACCCAGATGCACAGCCGAGACCACAGTTTCTCACAGAGGATGGTCTGCTTCCATACGTTCCTTCCTAGGTTATGAACAAAGAGCAGTTTTCCCAGGTTAGATCAGCCCAGCTGAAGGAGGATTTTAGGACAAAGAGAAAATGAGTGTATTGGGAAGAAAGGGCAAAGGAGCCCTGAAAGGAAAACTTGAGATGCTTATACTTGTGCCATTATATCAAAATATAGTAACTTATATACAAAACATGTAACCAAGCACCATCTCTTACAATAGGCCAAGTCACATGTATAACAGGATAATTAGATTCCAAACAGGTGTAGGAATCATGATTTCCAGCCCTAGCCATGCTACCGACTTGGAAATCTCCAGAATGCTTTGATTGGAAAACCAGCACAGTGATGATTTACCAAATAAGGCATAGGCAGTAAACATAGGTTCTCAGGATATGTTTTGGAAGGAATACCAATGAATGAATTAGATCACTAGAAAAGACTCAGCCAAACATACCTGTCTAGATTAGAAACTCAGTGTGAAGGAAGTGACCCTGAGTCAACGCTGTAACACAGTAGTGCCACACGGTGACTGCTTTTTGCATGACCACATTCCCAACGACAGTGGGTGTTTCTAAAGAAGAGAATCTGTGCAGAAAGAAGTGGTGGTTGCCCTGGTAACCCAAATATTCCAAAACACTACAACGTGTTCTATCTAACTACTTCCAACTCTACCCTTACCCAATAAACAATCTGGAAAAAGGGCATCGAACATCCCACTGCCTAAGATCATAACTAGTGATGGACAGGGGGGATAAAAATCAACCCAAGCTTGTCTGACTACAAGCGTAGGAAATCACTCATAACTAAGTACACATGTCTTTATATCTTAGATATGGATGTATCTATGGATATCCCTGACTTCACCCGCCTAATTTCAGGCAGATTTTTAAGTCTGATGTTGTATATACATATTTAGGGAATATTACATACATATTAAATTATGTATGCTCATGGGTCTGCATTAATGAGGTTTACTGGAAAAGGAATTTGAATAGACTGAAAGGAGAGACTGTATTATATTAGAGAAAGGGGGGAAAAATGACAGGACAAACAGCCAAAAATGAACAGCAGTTGGGAATTTCCAAAATTAAACTGACATATAGAGTAACCTGGAAATAACTTTCATTTCCCTTGAGCTGATTATTTACACAATCTATGTTTAAATAAAGGTTGAATTTTACTCTGATACAACATATTAACTCGACTGATTAAGTTCATATTTTTAATTCTATGCAGTCGTAGTAAAATGGGAACAAATTATGAAGAAACAGAAAAAGAAGAAACAATAGTGTGGTGGAACCAGGGCTTAATCCCATCATCCATAAGGTATCAATGGGCTGTGGGTGAAGAGAGGAAGTCTCATCACGTGTACTGGAGAACTATGCCCTCCTCTCTAGAAACGACCCAAAGGGTGTTATCCAGGAATTTTATCAGCCTGCTCTGAGGGGACGGGTTGTCGGACCCTGACTGTCATACGCACTTTCCTGTTCCAAACACTGCCACTCCCTTTTGTCTTTTCATTACAGTATTACATCTCCCCAAACACCCCCTTCCTTAAATCACTTCAGCTAAATTTCCAACAAGTACTGAATTCCTAAGGTTTGAAAAAAATCAAAATTATGATAAAAATAAAAAATAAAATAAAATCAGCCAGTAGTCACAGAAGGTTATGTCTCTTTATCACAACAGTTTTGTCCTCTTTCTCATTTGTTTTTGCGTGCTTTTGCTTTCATCGGCATCTGTTGGGACGGGTAAGTATAGTTCTTGCCAAAGATAATGGAGTTCTTTTAGTCTGGCCAAGCAAAGAAAAATGGGAGGCAAAGAAAGGATGAGAACAATTATGTTCAAAATGCTGCCAAATTCAAAGCAATTCAGGGGTCACAACAGTATGTTTGTGTGCCCTGAATTACCTTACCAGTAAAAGGAGATGGTAGGAAAATATGTTCTCTAACCGCCCTCCTACTTCAGATACATTACGGTTCTACATAACTTCCACTTTGCTGATACACATTTTTTTTGTATCTATAGCGTAGAAAGAGGGTACTGAATACCGTATCGATAAAATGTAAGAATCCCAGTTCTGTTATCTATTAGTTGTGTGACCTTAGGCCAGTTCTTAATTTTTTTTTTTATCTGAAACACTTCATAGTAACAATACTTCCATTTCAAGGAGTCTTCAAGGAACAAGAGGAAATCATTTATCTATCGGCAATTATGTGTTTATAAATCTCATATAATGTAATCCTGAAAATACTCATTTTATACATGAGGGGACTAGGGCTGGGAGAGGTTATTTTCCTGAGAGCAAACAAGTGAGTAGCAGGCAAGGGTGGGAGGCAAGCTCTGGTCTCTGTGACTTTTAAAAGCAATGATTCCTCCAGCTAGCAGTTCGCAAAGGTTTTGTTCTCAAGATCCTTTTTCATTATTAAAAATTATTAAGGGCACCAAATATTTAGTTACGTGGATTACAATATTTACTATATTAGGAATTAAAACTGAACAGTTTTTAAATATGTATAATTCATTTACAAATAATAATGAACCCATTTTAACATGTTTTTAAAACAATAATGAAAAAAGTGGTACTGTTTTACATTTTTGCAAATCTCTTTAAGGCCTAACTTAATAGAAGAAATTGGGTATCTGCCTCTGAATTAAATCTACTGCAACATATTGTGTTTGACATATATGAAAAATATAGGGTCACACATTATGTAGTTGAAAAAAGGAGCTATATTTTAGTAGACGTTTTTCATAATAGTGGTTATTTGATATTACACAAACACTGGAGAAGTAGAAGTCTCTTCAAAGTTAGATGCAATGTCTAATGTGAAACCCCATCAATGAAATTTTCATATTCTGATAAATTAAAATCTACTGTCTATCATGTACTTTGAGTGGATGTTTACACGGGCATGAATATGAAACAATGGGCACTGACTGATTATTTGGAGAAATAAATCTTGGTTCACTCAGTTATGCAGATCAATCCTGTGGATACAGGCTTTCCAAAATCCTAATTTTTGTTTGAAAGTTTGAATTTGATCATTAGCAATAAATACTGTCAGTTGTTTTCCCTGAAGTGACAGGCTCACTTTGTTCATTTTTGAGAATATGTCTGCAAATATCCATGTCTGAATAACCACAGTTTGTCTGTCAGTCATTCTTTCTAGTAAAAATTGCCTTACATGAAAAGTCTCATGGTAACCATTAATCTTCAGTATGCTGAAGAATTTCATTCTGTATACTTAACATTTTGTCACACAGCATATTAAAAAGAAATTTACTCAGAGGTTGGAATTTAATAAACTTAATAATTTTTACAGTTTCATTCTTGATATTATTAAATGAAGGTAGCTTTTTGTTTGGTGTTGGGTAGGTGGGGTTTGGTTAGCTGGTTTGGCGTTTGGTCAGTGGGCTTGTTTGATGGTTTGTTTTTACTGTGATGGCAGTGAAGAATACAAGAACAGTTTGGTACCCTGTCTTGATCTGCGCTCAGGTGCTACCAACAGTTCTAACCACTATTTCTCTTTTGTACCATAAGTGCAAATGTTAATAATATATCATATGATTATGCTTGTGAATCATATTTCGAGAACTGCCACACTAGATGACCAACTACTGGTCACTAGAGATATAAAATTTATGTATATTTTAAGATAAGCTAAGAAATTTTAACAATAGTGGAAGAGAGGGGAATGAGTATAAGAGATAATTTTAAAATGGGAAAATGATTAAAATGTATATATTATTGAACCCTTTTGGGATATAAAGAGAGATTTTCAGTAAGAAACACTAGATTGCCCACAAAAGTATTATGTGCGCCAAATACATGTGAAAGCAATTATTAACGTAAATTTATGTTTTAATTGGTCTTTAAATGACACAGTTAAAGTACCAAACCTTAATTAAGCAAGCACCACTCACTTAGACGCTGCCAGTTATGAAATGTTGATAAACACTTGAGAAAAGAAGAAATGATTCATTAATATGAAAGTAAAACAGGTACACAAAGTTCTCAGAAAAGTAATTAAAAAGAGAAAGAATTTGCTAAATATGGTACTAATTAGTCCTGGTTGAGTTTTGTTTCCTTTGCTTTGAATTTTGGTTGTAAACTATCATAGGCAGTATTTTCTGTTTCTTCTGCATGGTTGTGTGTTTTTTTTTCTTTTTCACATTGAGCACTGAAAGGTTGATCATAATGAGACAAGCTTTTCTCTAACTTTAACTATGTTTATGTCTTGATTTGAACATAGTTTAAGTCTCTTGATTTCCAAACACAGGGCAGTTTTTCCTTCATGCTACAGAAAACAGCCAGTTCTGAATTAAGAAAAGTCAGATTTTGTATCATCCAAGGGTTGTAAACAAGGGATACACTGAGATCTTTTTTCCCACCAAAAATATTATATAGGAAAGCGCAGAGCATCTTTCTCACGTGAGGTCTTAAATGTGCTATTATTTCACACTCAGGTGAAACTGCATGAGATTAAGAGTTATATCTCTTTAGTTAACCACGACAAACCTCAGCATCTAGGACAGTGTCTGGCACTTGGCAGACAGACATAAATTGTTGATTTGGTATGTGGAACAACTTCCCTATTATGAAGGTTTCAAGGATCATCTAATGTGAGAGAAGGTACAAACGATGTTATCTCACATATATCTATGATCTATGATGTTATTTCAGAAACGGGAGTGTGTGTCTGTGCTCTACTATGATTGCTATTTCGTAAAATCTCCACTTTTAAAAATTGAAAACAAAATGCAAAAATGCAGCTAGATTTTTCTGACACTCCTTCTGTCCCCTATACATATAATTTTCAAACTCAAGAAAGATAGACTTTGACCCCACTTTGACAGAGCCAATTCAATTCAATTATGTTTTAGGTTACTACGGACTGAAACATTGGAACATGGGTGTAAAAGGAAGGTTCTGAACATTGTCTCTAATGCCAATGTAACCTGGACAGCATTTACAGAAGGGAGCACAGGGCTAGAGATCATGACCTGCTTGGCTAATTAGCTGTATGCCTTTGGAAAAACCCATGCATTTCTCTAGACTTCCATTTTTCCATTTTGAAAATAAGAATAATCATGTATACTTGTCTCATGGTTATTGCTAAGATTAAATGAAGCACTATATAAAGAACTTAACATAGACCCTGTGACGGAGATAGAGTTAATGCCCAATAAATGTTAGTTCCCTTCATCTTTCAGAAATCTATGGATTAAAACTTGATTGTAAAGACTGTGAGGTTTGTAACAGACAAAAGCATACATCTTTCACTCCAACTATATAAATGACTACCAGAATCCAGAACCAATTTAAAGATATAGAGCAGTTAAATGTATTAAAGACCTAAATGTAAGACCGCATACTGTAAAACTCCCAGAGGAAAACATAGGCAAAACACTCTTTGACATAATTCACGGCAATAACTTTTTGAATCCGTTTCCTAAAGGAAATCAAGGCAAAAATAAACAAATGGGACCTAATTAAACTTAAAAGCTTCTGCGCAGCAAAGGAAACCATTGACAATACGAAAAGACAACTTACTGAATGGGAGAAAATCTTTCCAAGTGATATAACCGATAAGGGATTAATATCTAACATATATAAACAACTCATACAACTCAACATCAAAAAAAATTCAATTAAAAAATGGGCAGAAGAATTGAACAGACATTTTTCCAAAGACGAAATGCAGATGGCCAACAGGCGAAAAGATGCTCAGCAGGGAAATGCAAATCAAAACCACAATGAGGTATCACCTCACACCTGTCAGAATGGCTATCAAAAAGACACAAATAACAAATGTTGGCTAAGACACGGAAAAAAGGGAACGCTTTGTACACCGTCAGTGGGAAAGTAAATGGGTGCAGTCACTGTGGAAAACAGTATGGAGGTTTCTCAAAAAACTAAAAATAGAATCATCACATGACCCAGCAATTCCACTCCTGGGTATATATCCAAAAAACAAAAACAAAAACACTAATTTGAAAAGATACATTCACCCTAATGTTCACAGCAGCACTATTTACAATTGTCAAGATACGGAAGCAACCTAAGTGTCCATCAATAGATGAATGGATAAAGAAGATGTGATATACACACAATGGAATACTACTCAACCATAAAAAAGAACACAATTTTGCCATTTGGAGCAACATGGATGGACTTGGAGGGCATTATGCTAAGGGAAATAAGTCACAAACAGAAAGACAAACACTATATGATATCACTTATATGTGGAATCTAAAAAATAGAACTAGTGAATATAACAAAAAAGAAGCAGACTCACAGATACAGAGAACAAACCAATGGTTACCAGTGGGGAGGGGAGGGAGAGGCAATATAGGGGTGGGGGAGTGAGAGGTACAAATTACTGGGTATAAAATAGGCTCAAGGAGGCACAACACAGTGAATACAGCCAATATTTTGTAATAACTGTAAATGGAAAGTAACCTTTAAAAATGTATAAGAAAGAAAAAGAATGACAAGGAAAAACTGTACACACACATCTGTTTTCTATGATTTATCACTGGTATTCCCTACTTACTGGAACTAATTCATATTTCCAATTTTCAATCAATTTTAACCACTTTCTAATTTGTTTTTTAAACTGATGTCACTATTTGGAAGAAAACATGTGGAATTTCCATTATCATGGTTCCTGCTAGTGGTGATAACTAAATGTGGCATTGTTCAAAGAAACAAAACTATAGAATATTACGCATCACATGAAGTATACCAATATTACTTACTCATATTTAGAGTTGGTTATTATGTCCTATCAACTTTGCCTTCAGAGCACTCTACATAAGTGTATCTTAAAAATAGCATGCCTTGTATGCCATATTCAATTCACTGTAAAGTTGTCACCAACTGCTATATAGCATTAGCTACTACTTCTTAACAATATTTTATGTCTTCAGGGCATCTTATACTTTGCAAGCTACATGAACATATAGGTGTGAGTTAAACAGATTCAGAAATTATACATATATGCATTCTATAACATCTACATAAAGTGTTAATGAAATTTTTAAGCTGGCCTACGTTTATCATGTACCTCAGCTCTTCTACTGATATATATAATCATATACAGCCAGTTATATAACTTCACCAGATTCTAATGTCCTGTTTTTAACAAGAAGACAATTAAGAGAATACAGAGGTAACACGGCCACTCATTTTAAAAGGTATGAAGACAATCTAAAAATTGCATATAGAAAGTGGCTTGTCAATTAACCCTTTACTGTATACAAAGTCTGTCACAATGTGGTTTGTATGCTTCAGGGAAGTAAATAACAATTGCTGAAATGATCCACAAATGAAATAAAGAAAACTACGGAGTACTTACTACAGGCGAAACACTGTTCTAAGAGCTCTCACACATTTTCATATAATTCTTACCACAGCCAGCAAGGAAGGTACAATTATTCCCATTTTTATAAATGACTGAGGCTCAGGTATAAGGTCTCAAGACTGAGCTGAGATTTTCGCTACTCCATATAACTGCTTTAATTAAATCTCTGATCTTTCTCCCACATCTGTGATCCTTTATTTTCACTGGTGCCTTCTAAAAATAACAACACACATGCATAAACTTGCAAAACCAAAAAGCTGAAGCAAAATAAACAAAAAGTTCTAATTCTAAAGTTCTTAGGAAGGCATTCAAGGTACTTCAGCAATTGACCCAACCTACCTTTCCAGCTTCATCTCCTACCATGGTCTCCTCCGGGTCCATACGTATCATACGCATCATGTTTTTTTCATATTCCCATGCCTTTGCTCATAATATTCTTTCAGCCTATAACAGCCTCCATTTCTCCCATCTGTGTTACATTTCTCAATCAGAAATATATGCATCTTTTTTTTTTTTTTGCGGTACGCGGGCCTCTCACTGCTGTGGCCTCTCCCGTTGCAGAGCACAGGCTCCGGACGCGCAGGCTCAGTGGCCAGGGCTCACGGGCCCAGCCGCCTCGCGGCACGTGGGATCCTCCCGGACCGGGGCATGAACCCGCGTCCCCTGCATCGGCAGGCGGACTCTCAACCACTGCGCCACCAGGGAAGCCCTATGCATCTTTTTTATTTCTCATGAAACTTTGCCATGTTATACATTTTACTCTACCTTGAAGAACAGTTAGTTGCACACACATTCCGGCCTATCAACTATCACCTCCTGATTGCAAGTAGTACAGTTTTTTTACCTGTGAGTCACCCAACTGATTATTAATTTGAATAATTAGCTGTGTGACCTCAGATAATTTACTTAGCCCCCACAAACCTCAATTTCCTCCTCTGTAAAAGGAGGACGACGGTATTTATCCATTCATATGTATAAAATATTTAGAGCAGTAACTTAAGGAGTTTTCCCCACATAAGTGTGAACAATTTGTATACTATTAATAGCTGAAATTTGTGACCAAAGAAATGCATTGTTTGATGTTAACTAGCTCACATCCTCATCCAACTCTGATTTTAGCATTTGTAAATTTGTGAAGGAAAGACACTTAAGTTTTTAAGTATAAAAACATTTTTTTAAAAAAACAAGATTGTATAACTTTTCTAAGTAGTTTTACAAGGGCAAATATATACACATTATCATAATGGATTCCTGCAGAGCACAAGATAAGCTCATCCCTCCAAGCAAAGTACCAGTTCATCCTGAAATTTTACTACACATACAGTGACATGAGGGTTATAAATCAACGTAGGACTCTTGGGAAGAGACAAGATTATTCATGGGACTTTACCATTTCTCCATACAATTTGGGATCTCTTGTTTTGCATGCTTTCTGAACATTCTGCCAATCATACAAAAACATTAAGCCTGTTTTACAGTTATAGGACATTCACAGTTCAACATCTGGGTCTCCTCTCCTTTCTCTCTTTGCATTAGGCAACTTTACAACTTTGATCCTTTAGCTCTTGGCATCTACCTCAGGGTTGTAATAGTGACTTTATGGGAGAAGGGAGCTATAGACCACACTGAGCTGGGAGACGGCAGCCTTATTATAGCATGCACCAAGAAGCAGATTGAGCAGTAGTAACGTGCAGAGTGCCTATCTGGAAAAAGCAAAAATACTTAGTGTGTTCTTTAGAGAGTTTCCACTCCAAAATGAGGACTGGATGGCTAAGAACTATAAAGGCAAACTTAACAACAACCAAATCTGGCAGTTTCACTTCTCAAACATCATAAATATAGCAATCACTTTTCCAACAGAAAATAATCCTTACAAGTGAAAGTCTACTCAGTTACTGTAAAATAGATCCAACATCTTGCGTAGGTCTTCTCGTAGACTAAGAAGAGCAGATGGTGAAAGCAGTAAAAATTCCAGTGAAACTATGACTAATTATTATTCAATTTATGAGGCTTGTCTTAAAGATAACAGCAACTCAGCACTTTACAAAGACAAATTTAATCTTATGACCTATAGCGGTAAAGCAGGATGGTAGGTTACTTACAAGTAAATGCGATGTCCTTTAGAGGAATACATTTATCAATAGAATACAAATTTTTGGTTTCCAGGTCAGTGCTTACTTCTGCAAATGTTAAGTCTTGTACTGATAGAAAATATGTGGATGGAAGCTTTAGTACTTCTCTGCTCATCCCAATACATGCTTCCATTTCAAATTTAAAATAATGATGAGGAGGCATGTAACTTTCTGGGCCATTATCTGATTTCACGTCCAAGTATTTCTTTATTTCCATGACCAAATAACAATGATTTACATGAAATAACAGCAAACATGGTATAACTGCTCTCATTTCAAAATACCTTGTTAACTCTGACGATGGCTCATTCATAAAAGCCTGAGCTTTTGAGAGCGACTGAATGTATATTTATGCATCCCTACATTCTGTGTGACATATTTGGACCAAGAGACAGCTGCAGTCAAAAGTAGCTGTTAAGTGGCAGGGCACAGCGGTCTGGGGCCCTGGGGAGAAAGACTGGAGGGAAACTGAAATGAAAAGGGAAGCCAAAATGCTACCCATAAGAACTGAGGATTCTCTGACTGTTCCTCTGCACCACCTCAGCCAGGGGAAAACAAAGATCTTTCCAAATTGAAAGGAAAGATTTCTCAGAACAGAAAGGCAGTGTGCCAGGCACCATTCTCCGTGTTTTTCATGCAATAACTCAGTTGCTTCTTCCCACAAACTTATGAGTCCTAGAGTGTTATTTCCCCCATATTACAATACAGAAACTGAGGCACTGAGAACTTGCTCAAGGTCATAGAACAAGACAGAGTTGAAACTGAGATTTAAACAATAAGTCTGACTTCAAACAACACCCGATCTCCTTCCCATTCAAGTATGCCATATAAAAGCAGGATTTCCTAGTATCTACAGAAGAAAGCACTCACAGAGACAACAGTCAATGCAAAGTTAAAGTCACCATGTAATAATCAAATGCATCTATTATATTTAAACTGGAATTCTGGAATCATTTTTAGAAGACTCTTAGTTCACTTGCAGAGAGTTTCTGACTTAAAAGGAAGGAGAAAGCTGTGAGTTTCTACTTGCCACCACTTTCTGCTCGGGGCTTCCAAGTGTTTTGAATCTCTTTTCTTTTGAAGTGAATTTTAATGAGCCCTTAATTGTCAAAGGACTTCATAAATATTCATTAAACATTAAGAGAAGTTGTGTTTCCTTTCCCTAAAAGCTGAAAGAGAAAACAGTTATTAAGACTCCAAAGGAGAGTAGGCAAGATGAAAGTCTAAGTGGAACTGTAAAGGTTCAGAATTGTCTTAGATGTTTATCCAAATGGTCCATATCATTAGAACACTTAAGAAAATTCTTAATGCAAAAAGATACTTTTCTTTTTGCCTTTATGAGAAGTCCTCCACAGTACCACCTCTGTTGGAGATATTTTCATTCTTATCACTCATCCAATTCTAAATGATCCAAAACATTTCACTAACTCTTTATGATGCCTTCTGCACCACTGAACAGTAAAATGGTTATGATGTTGGGAGGAAGTGATTTTGATCTAAATCAACAGGGCAGGCCCAGCTATTATGAAAGTGCCACAAACCTTTTTCATAAAGAAAGAAAAAAAAATTTCACACTGGATTTAAGTCTTCAAAGAAAGCATTCCCAAAGTATTGCATTTTATATCTATCCTACACAGCTGTCAGGGAATATTATCATACAGATTGACTTCTCCTGACCAAGCCATAGCCTCAAATATTTCCTTGTTGCCCAAAGGTGGGAGATGTTCACAAGATATCATGGCCATGCCAGTGTTCCCAAGGTCAGCCTAGGAAATGCAAACTGCCTAGCAAGTCAAACATTAACTCCATGAGAACAAATCTCTCCAAAACCCACCACATTTGATTCACTGAATCAGTCTGAAAAAAGGTAACTGTAAGAAAGGGGAAAATGTTTGCTATTTTCAGATGTACAGCAATTATTTTCTTCCCTTTTCTCTTAAAACTTTTGTCCCTTCAACCAAGAGAGATAAAGGTATAAGTTTCTATAAAGACCCTCCCAAAAGTCTCTCAATTGTGAAAGTAACCAACTTGTCATTAGCACATAACCAGAAATAAAAGATACATCAGTTACATTTGGAGAAAATGAGACATAAACATTGAGAAAATGAATATGCTTATTTAATGGAGTCCCTAGTTCTACCATTTCCCAAATGAGCCAAACACAGAATCCTAATTCATTTAAATGTATTTTTAAAAAAAATTTTATTAAAAAATAATAATTTTTGTTTTGTATTCGATTATAAAATATGTAAATAATTCAAATAGTTATTAAATTCTTAAAATCATTTCCATGGGTACTTTGTATTTTTCACATCCTAAAGTTTGGATTGAACTGGGGGGCAGGTGAGGTGGGAAGAGGGGGCACATCTGTAATGACTATTTAATAAGCTATGCTTTGTGGCTAAATAATTATATATTATGTTTATAAATACTCTCATTCTTTTCAAATTAAAAAATAAAATCAAAACTTTGTTTACCTACAATGTCCAGTAAGCACAGAAACATTTTATACTACCTGAATTCAGAAACACGTGACACAAAACAGTGGGCCACAAATATGATGCAGGAATAGAATAATACAACTCGGGGGCAAAAAATGCTACAGAAAATTATCCCCTGTGGTATCCACTAGATATAAAGTAATTTTTTTAACAGACTAAGTTGTTATTGGTCATTATGATTATGCTACCACCTTCTAGATGAATATGTATTGTGATATAAACAAATTTAAAAAATAAAAATGAAAAAGTAAGTATATGGTTTTCTAAATGTCTGTTTAATAATGGAAAGTTCAGAATAAAAAACTCAGTTTTTAGTCCCATGTAGTTAGCATCAATATACATGAAAAACGTCTTGGTGAAGGATGTAAACACTAAAAACCTGTATTTTTTCTTGATTTTCTATTACTTTATTTTGGTCTTATTAAGCATTACCTGACATCTGTTCTCTACCTCTTTAGATACTCAAAATGCCTTACTCTCTGCTAAACCTACAGAGCTATGCCTAAAATGCTTATGAACTGAATGAATTTGAATTGATTTTAAAATTGTGATGATTAATTTTATGTGCCAACTTGACTGGTTCGTGGGTACCCAGATATTTGGTGAAACATCATTCTGGTATTTCTGTGAGGGTGTCTGGGATGAGTTTAGCATTTCCGTTGATGGACTGCATAAAGCAGATTGCCCTCCCTAATGCAAATGGACCCATCTAATCAGTTGAAGGTCTGAACAGGCCTAAAGGCTGACTCTCCCCCAAATTAGAGGGGATTCCTCCTGCCTGATACCTTCAAGCTGGGACATTACATTTTTCTTGCCTTCAGACTCCAACTGAAACATCAGCTCTTCCCGGGTCTTGAACCCGCCGACCTCTGGACTGGAAGGAACTACACCATTCGCTCTACTGAGTCTCCAGCTTGCTCACTGCAGGTCTAAGGACTTGTCAGCCTCCTTAACCAGGTGAGCCAGTTCCTTATGAAAAAAAGATATGTGTACATGTATTTCCTATTGCTTCTATGGAGAACCCTAATTCAGTTATTCTTGGTGTTTCAAAGTTGCCTAAAACACCTAAGCTTCTTTTAAGTAAATATAAAAGGTTCTGTTAATTAAATCTGAATTATCTTGGGCTCTTGAATTGTGGCTTTTAGAATTTCTTCCATCTAATAAAAAGTTACAATTTCACTGTCAGCAATATAGTTTAGATCTCATGTATGTATTCAGAATCCATGCTCTGTTGATGGCAATTCAGGCAGTGTAGCCCCTAATGTCTCTGTGCTCAATGCAAGCTACGACTATGAGATCATTCATAGTCTTAGTGAAATGTAAAGTGCCAACATGAGATCAAACAGCAAGGACTGAATTCAAATAACAAGTCAAAGATTTCATCCAAAGCTAAGGTGCACTCACCAACTACATGGTCACAGCTCAGAAAGAGTGATTTTCCTTTTGCTGCTATAAATTTCCTTGGCAGTATCTTTCCCATCTATATCCTCTATTGGTTCAGAGATTTGTACATAGTAATCTCTTCCAACAGTGTTGCCCCTTGAGAAATCAAATTGTTAAATAAACGTCTAGGTTGAAGACCAGTTCAAGATGCTCAATTCTCCTCTACTAAATAAGGTAATAAAAATCACCAGAGGTATGAAAGCTATTGGCAAAAATCTAAGCTTCAAAATACATGAAAAATATGTTGGTGGAGAACACAATCACTTAAAATTTATATTACTAAACAGATAGATATATATATATATACCAGAACTATTACTTGAAACATTTAGACATTTTTCACTGTATGCATTCTGCATGTTTTACTAAAGAACGTACTCATTTCTGGTGACTAAAGAAAAAAAAATGTACTTCAACATGTTTTCAATAAAAGAAGATGGCTGTGAAAGTAAAATGTAGAGTTTGAGGCCAGCCAGGGCAAGCTAAAGGTAAATTCTTTGTACTCTAGAGGTACTCAGACACTTCATCCTAAGATAAATGCCTTTTTCATTCTTTCAAAATGTACCAACAAAAATGAATCAGACTTTTTTTTCTTTTCTCTTTTGCAAGGTTTTCTCTTTCAAACTTTTAAAAAAGAGTCTAGGAAAGAAAGAGTGGCAACAGTTAAGAATCGCTATGGTCCTATGGGAACATGGAGTAATACACGGCTTTTTTCCTTGTTTGATATTTGTAAGGCCTACTTCAGGGCACAATTCCCTCACTAGGCACTAGTCAACCCCCAAGTACCCTTTTCTGAGCTCTAGTCCTCTATATTCAACTAACTATGGGGTCTCTATCATTTCATGCTAAGAGGTCTTGCTGATACACCAAACTCAACATATTTAAATATGAAGTTTTCCCTCCCACTTCCTGAAGACTCTCCAGCCTATCCTTGTTCTTTCTACACCTGCCCTGTCTTCAGTGTCTCTCTGATGGACATACCCACCATCTACCCAGCTGCCAAAGAGAAACCTGAGAATCTTCCTAGATGTCTCCCTCTCTCGTATCCATTATACTCAATCCATCAACAACACAATCATTTTAATCTTCTAAATTTTTCTGTAATCATTCCTTAACTGTCTACTGATGCTGATAAAAGATGCTAAATGTAGCCCCTCATCATTTCTTACCTGGTTGTCTGCAATAAGCTCCAGTCTGTGCTCTCTAGCCCTACCTTCCTCCAACCATCTTATACTGTACCCATAATTACATTTTCTAAAATACACGTTCATTTACTTGCTTAACTCAAACATTATTTGGGAGCACCTACCAGGTACCAGGCTCTGTTGTAGGTCCAAGGATGTAGCAGTGGAAAGAAAAAGACAAAATTCCCTGCCTGACAAGCTTACAGTTACTGGAGAAAAGAGATAAGAAGCAAAATAAACATGGAAGCATATTCATTATGTTAAGTGCAATGGAGAGAAATAAAGCAGAGAAGGGAGACAGAAGAGGTTGGGAGTGGTTGTTATTTGAAAGAGGAGGTCAGAATTTCCTCACTGCAGAAGTCATTTCTGGGAAGGGAAAGGTGAAGAGAGTGAGCTACGGAATGGAAATGTTCAGACAGAAGAAAGAGTAGGCAAGAGTCCTGAGGTGAAAGTGTACCTGGAGGCCTTGCGGAGCAACAGGCACCAGTTTGTCCAGCAAGAGGACAGTAGTAGGAGGCGAGGTTGGAGAAGAAAGAGGGACAGAGCCTAGAGGGCCTTGTGGGAACTTCTCCTCTGGTCGCTGTGCCAAGGATAGACTATAAAGGACAAAAATAAAAGCAGAGAGCAGTTAGTAGATGGTTACGGTAATTTAGGCAGGCACTGACCGTGGTTGGAACATGGCTGGCAGTGCGGAGGTGACGAGAAGTGGTCAGATTCAAGATGGGTTTTGAAGGTACTGACTGTCATAGCCTGAATTTCCAGGAAAGGAGAGCCTAAGACAACTGCTTGCAAACAGGTAGTTTACTGGG
The DNA here is from genome assembly GCF_964374135.1 of Grampus griseus. NCBI lineage: Eukaryota > Metazoa > Chordata > Mammalia > Artiodactyla > Delphinidae > Grampus > Grampus griseus. The sequence goes on along the minus strand of NC_138997.1, from coordinate 13,509,212 downwards.
AATGTCATCCCAGGAATCAGGAGTACATGACCCGGGCTGTGAAACAGGGAGGAAAAAAAGTGGCAATTTGAGAAATGAGTTATCTAGCTCACTCCACTAGAGGTATCATGACCTGAGTCTCAGTGTATCCATCCTGGCTCAGCTCCTAACCTGTACTGGTCGTGTCTGGCCCTTCCTTGCAAGTTGTGTGTGAGCAGACTTCCTGCCAGAGCTCCATATGGTGCATCAAAGAGGCCGCAAGGCAAGAGGCCAAGAGGTAAGAGAGTATCCAGTTCCCCCTACGCAATGCGGGTCAACGCCTTCATGGGACTGTTTGCTGCACCTGTGACAGCAGTGAGGGGTGGTTCCATGAGGATTCTGAAGTGGAGGACACGGGGGCCCAATATAGACAGTGTTGGAATAATTCTCTAATGGACTATATGTACTATGTGAGAGGTAAAGAAGAGATAAGGATAATGCCAAGAGTTTTGTCCTAATCAACTACAAGGATGGAATTGCCATTAACCAAAAGGGAAAACCGTGGGAAGTATGCTTATGCGACTTGTAAAAGCCAGTCGTGGATCTCCGCATCCTGGGTCCACACGTAACTTTATCTCCTGCCCCCTGCTTACAATCTCAAATTAGCCACCTCACCTCCAACTCTGCAGTTATACTAAACTCGGTCCTCTGGCTACACCACACTCTCTCAGGTCTCTCTGGGATTGGGCTCAGGTTGGTCCCTCTACCTATCTAGTTTATTTGCCCAGATAATTCCTCATCAGCCTTTAATTGCCAACTCAGTTGACACCTCCTTTTTAAAAAATTTTTAGTGGCGTATAGTTGCTTTACAATGTTGTGTCAATTTCTACTGTACAGCAAAGTGAATCAGCTATACGTATATATATATCCCCTCTTTTTTGGACTGCCTTCCCATTTGGGTCACCACAGAGCACTGAGTAGAGAGAGTTCCCTGTGCTATACAGTAGGTTCTCATTAGTTATCTATTTTATACACAGTATCAATAGCGTATATATGTCAATCCCAATCTCTCAATTCATCCCACCCCCCCTTTCCCCTTGGTATCCATACCTTTGATCTCTACGTCTGTGTCTCTATTTCTGCTTTGTAAATAAGATGGTCTATACCAATTTCGTATATTAACGCATATATGTGGAAAATGAAAAAGCTGGTATACACCATCTTATTTACAAAGCAGAAATAGATACCTCCTTTTAGGTCAGATGCACACCTACCTATTCCCAAAGTATTCTTTGTATTTGTCTGTCTCCTTCCCAGGATGTGACCAGGGAGTATTTTCCTTGAACTCTTAGGGCATATTACAACACTGGAAGATAGTAGGTGCATAATTAAAGTATGTTAAATTAAGGAATAAATGAATGGTTTCTCCGAGTCATTCTATGTTTATTTTAAAAACACAGTATCTGTGCTCCAAACCAACTTCTCATACAAACTATTTCAATATGTCACCTCATCCCCCGAGACACTGACGATTATGTCCAAAGTCACATAAGTATGTAGTGGCAGGGCAACAATTAAAATTAAATTATTTTGATACCCATCAGAAAAGGCTCCTGCTTTTTCCCAAACAGTTAACTCTTGGACAAGATCCGAGTATAATATGCTCTAGGATATTTATAGAATTAGGTCGTTAAAGAGTAAAAATGCTTACTGCATTTTCTTTTTTTTACTGAAGTATAGTTGATTTACAATGTTTCAGGTGTATAGCAAAGTGATTCATTTTATATGCATACATATATATATATATCTTTTTCAGATTCTTTTCCATTATAGGTTATTACAAGATACTGAACATAGTTCCCTGTGCTATACAGTAGGTCTGTATTGTTTATCTATTTTATATATTAGTAGTGTGTATATGTGAATCCTAAAATTTATCCCTCCCCCTTGCTTCCCCTTTCCCATTTCACTGCATTTTAATACCAACATTCCATTTAACATAAAACTAAGACCATCTGGAAGTAAAATCATTGTAGTGAATCCTAAATCTTAAAAGACTCTTAAGGAGAGGGGTGATATAATCAGATCTGTGCAGTCAGCCCCATGTCACACTTACAAGTAAAAGATCTTTTCAACATGCTGTCTATTAGCTACAGGACTAAACGGTGGTTAATGCTGTTCACGCAGGGCAGAGACCAGCAAACTTCTCATAGGGCTCTGCTGGCTTCATTCCATTTTAATTCTGATGGAAAATGTGAGCACATTAGTTTTAGATTCAATATAGGTTTCTGTCGGGTAAACTTTTTGGCCGACTAGATTTTCTGAACCTAGTCCTTTTCACTTGGAACAAATGTGCTATTCCAGAAGATGCCAACACATCATGTGTTACTGATGCATAACAAGATTACGAGGAAAAATGAAAACATTTAAAATGCAAAACATACCCGGGGAAAAAATTACACAGTAAAGTGACCTGGGAAATGCCCTCAGACATTTTCTAACATTATTTGGAGAATATTTTCAGGATTTAGGAGTACACCTAGGTCCTATTAAAACTGCAAAATGTTTTAAGTTTAGGGAACAAAACGGCATACAAAATAAAGCATCATTTTGAAAAAAACCCCTTAAGTTTGAAACTTCCAAAGTTCTATTAAGTCTTTAAACAACTCATATTTAATTATAAGAAACTATAAACTAATATATACTTCTGAAACGTATGGATTAAATCATATAGCTAGAAGTGGTGGCATTTTTACATTTTCCTAAACTAAAATTCCTTAACCAGAAAAATATGGCAGAAGACTCCACTATCTAACTAAATCACTAATCACTCCATAACTCTGCTAACGAATCTTCCATGAATTTCCAATGCCTGTGGGATAAAGTTCAAACTTACCCATGAAGCAACATAATTTAGTCCAGAGTTCTCAAACTTTAGCCGCACACCAGTATCACCTGGAGGGCTTGTTAAAACACAGTTTTCTGGACTCACTCCCTGGAGTTTTTGATTCAGTAGATCTGGGTTGGGACACAAGAATGTATATTTCCAACAGGTCCCCATGTCATGCTGATGCAGGGACCACAATTTGAAGACCACTCTCTAGTAACAATCTAGTTTGGGGGGCCATTCAGCTCCCTACACCAACTTCTGCCTCTACACACTTTCTCATCCTCTGATTTTGTGTGAACTCTCCCAATCACTTTATGTTTATAGGTTCTAGAGTTAAATGAAAGAACTCTTGCTTAACCTGTGCTCTGCGGGGCAACTGGATTTGTATGCTGCCACAACCACAGTCCAGCTGACCCTGAATCAGCTTTAGCATCACTTGTTACTCATACTCTGGTGTACAAATCTCAAGGCCCTGGGGTCATCTTCCCGTCCTGATGATGGCCATGGCCCTGAGTGGGAGAAGCACGAAACAATATTCTGGGGAAAAAATGTTTTTATTATGACTATGAGCTGCTTCTATCTGACAAGGGCTTGTCAGTGCGGGCAATTTCCCAACTACTCTACAGGAAAGGCATTTCTGCTCTAATAACAAGGAGAAAAGCAGTGGGTGCCTCTGATTCAGGAAAGAGCCTTCCTAGCCTATAGCCATGCTCTCTGTCCCCGAGACAATCTTTTAATCGGTGTAGGGAGAGTTCATGATAAAGATCCGTAGGCAAATTAACAGATTCTCACAAGGCCCAGATGCAGAATTACGAACAGCAGCTGTCCCAAGAAAGTATCTTTTCCCCTCAACTGAACAAGCAAGGTTGCAGGTGGGCTACTCTGCTACATTTTTAACAAAGGAAAAGTGATCTGATTTTAACCAGAACTAGTGGTAACTCTTAATCACAAGGAATTTTTCTCATAAACCAACTAATAACAAAGCTGCCTCACTAAAATTCTGACTTCAGAAGTAATATACTATTAGAGTTGATAGCAGAAAAAGCAAGTAACAGTCAATACAGGAGCCCGAATTCAGTATTTCATTTGTAGAGAACATTTTCTGGAATCAAAGTCTTCAATTATTAGAGGAAAGGAAAACCCATAATGCTTTCTAGCTGAAAGGGGGATAGGGGTGTGGATATGTCCTCAATTTTGTTTTGGGTCTTATCTTGTATTATATAAAATTCTACAAATATACCAAAAAAAGAGAATGCTAGGTTCTCACAACTCTTTTTTATAAAATTTTAAGGGATTTTTTTTATCATTAAGGAACAAAATATTATAGAATGGAGCCAAATGAGGACCAATCCCTTCTCCTCGCATATTCCCCACTATCCTAAATTGGCTTCTTATCTACTCCTATTAATATTTTAGGAGCTTTATGGAAATATAATTCACATGCCATAAAATTGACCCATTTCACATGTTCACTTCAATCCTTTTTAGTTTATGTACAGAGTTTTGCAATCATATCATAATGTAATGTCAGAACATTTTCATAACCCCCCAGACAAGCCCCATAACCCTAGGAGTCACTCCCCATTCCTGCACACAGCCTCCCACCCCTGGCAACTTGGGGCTACTGACCTGCTTTCTGTCTGTATAGTTTTACCTTCCAGACTTTTCACATAAATGGAATAAGACATGTGGTCTTTGCATCTGGCTTCTTTCATGAAGCAATACTGCTTTCAAAGTTTATTCATGTTATAGCAAGTATCAGTCCTTCATTCCTTTTTATTGCCAAAGAATGTTCTATTATATAGATATACAACATTTTGTTTATCCATTCATCAGCTGGTGGACATTTGGGTTTTTTCCACTTATTGGCTATTACGAGTAACGCTGCTGTGAACATGTGTGTACAAGTGTTTTGGGGACATTAGGTTCTCATTTCTCTTGGGTAGACACCCAGGAGTGAAACTTCTGGGGCATATGGTAACTGAACGCTTAACAGTGTTAGGAACTGCCAGACTGTTTTCCAAAGTGGCTACACCATTATTTCCAGAAGTAGTGTATGAGGGTTTCAATTCCCCCACATCCTTACCAACACTGGTTATTATCTTTTTGATTGTAGCTGTCCTAGTGGTGAACTAGTATCTCGTGGTTTCGATTTGAATTTTACTGATAGCTAATGATGTTGAGCACCTTTTTGTACGATCACTGGTCACCTGTATATATTCTTTGGAGAAATGTCTGTCCAAATCCTTGCCCATTTTTAAAAGGGGTTATCTTTTTATTATTGATTTTTAAGAGTTCTTTATATAACTGGATTCAAGTCCATTATCGGATATATGATTTGCAAATGTATTCTCCCATTCTGTGGGCTCTTTTTTCACTTTCTTGATGATGTATTTTTATTTGATGATCCATTTTATTATTTATTATTTTGTTGCTTGTGCTTTTGGCATCGTATCTAAGAAACTATTGCTTAACATTATGAATATTTCTATATAATTACTATTTAGATGTAAAAAGCGTGTATGAATTTTCATATGGTAGAAACAACTTAGGTTCCAACTAACAGTGGTTAAGGGTTCCCATTTCTCCACATCCTTGCCGAGACTTGATAACCTCAGAGTAATTTTGCCTATTTCTTGACTATAACTTGGTAGCTCATATTACTTTAACTTGCATTTCTCTATTTATTTAGTTTCTTTTCCTATATTTCCATCTTCTCTGTTAACGGCCTGTTCATGTATTCTGACATTTTGTATTTTTCTCATTATTGAAGACATTCTTTATATATAATTGATATTAAATATTTCTCAGTTACATGTCTTGTAACATGCTTTACAAGCATGTGAGCTATCCTTTTGCTTCTTTGTTATTTGCTTTGTTGAACTATTATTAATTTTACTGTTAAGAAATTCTAAAATCAGTTCTTTATGATCTGTGGTTTTTGCAACTTTTTTTTAACTTTAAGCTATACAAACATTCTACTCGAAGAGATGTGGTAATGTATAGCTACTAATGGAAGGGACACAAGAACCGAGCTGTCTTGATTTGAATCTAGATTTTACCGTGTATTACTTTGTAATCTGAAACAAATTATTTAACTTCTCTGAGCCTGCTTCCTCATTTATAGGATAGGGGGAACAAAAGCACCTATCTCATGCTGTGTGGCATTTAAATGAGTTAGTAAACTGTTTAGAACAATACATGGAACATTAGCTATTATTATTTTCTTCTAAACACTTTCACTTTTTGAATTTTACCTTTAGCTTTCTGATATACTTGGAGATGATTTTATACATGGTATGAAGTGAGGTTTTCAAACAGTCCACTTTTCCCCACTGATCTCCAATGTCCCCTCTGACACATTACTTCCTTATATATATGATTCTCTACCATGTTCCATATAAGTCTATAGCTACCCTAGGCCATACCACACTATTTTCATTACTATAGCTATTAAACTGTAAAACCATAGTAAGTTTTTATATCTAGAAGAGCAAGTATACCTAACTTGCTCTGTGCTGAACATCTACAAATGCAGGCATTTACAAGTGAAAGGATAACAACGCTGACATTTGTATCCTTGGATCTGTGAATTATAAAATCACAAACAAAATACGTCAGTTATTGTCTATTCGATGACTAGTATTTCATGTAACTATAAGAATGCTACTTTCTTTTTAACCCCTAGACCATTTTGATTATTTTGTAAATAATAAGGTAATGATTCACTGAAAGCCACAGGAATAATAAACAAAAAGTCTAGACTAAGAAGTAAAACATTATAGAACTTTTTTGGGGGGGATGGGTAATTTTGCTCATTTATCTCGTAAGTACAAATAGGGGATATGAAATCCTCAGCAGAAATTTCAAACTCCTTAAAAAGCAAATACAAAACTCAAAACAAAGCCCCCAAACAAAGGACCAAGTATTCTCACACTCAGTTTGCAAAATCACAGCATGGATTCACAGTTACTGAAAAAATAGTCAATGGAGAGGTAGAAAATTTAGGATAAACACCACAGAAATTTTACCTGGTAAAGACAGTTCATCAATTATTCTAAAATATTCTGCAGCAACTTCTCAAAACCGTAAAACACAACGTGTAAATTTAAAGGATCCCTGTGCAAGTGATACCCTACAATGGGAAGGAACGAAGACCTTGTAATTTTAGCATTAAGAAGTAAATCTGGAGAGGTGTGAGCACTCACTCGAGGGGTAAAGCTGCATATCACATTGCTCATTTGCAGTCATAGCTACAAGCAATCTCTTTAGATTAACATTTGCAGGAAATCAGGAAGAGGCAAAAACGGGAAGGATGCCCCATTCTTCAAGGCAAGATGTAATTTTTTCTTCCTAGAAAATAACTCAATTGTGTTCCTGATTTTGCCTTCTCCTCACCTCAGATGGTGAGGTACTGTGGCTCGGAAGAAACTGCATATACATGGCATTCCCGTGAGCACTAAATTATGACAGTCTAAATGTGGTTGAATATACAGTACTTTTTTACAAACTAGTACGTATTATAGTAAATGGGAAAATCGAAGCAAAGTTATCAGCTCTGAGCTTATTCATACACTGGAATATTTATTTCTGGTGGTGGTGGTAGTGTGTTTTTGTAATTTGTCTCTTAAATAAAATGTTCACGTGGCAAAGACTCTGGCTTTCCAAACATTCTGCCTAAATATTATAGCAATCCTCAAGTCAAATTTAAATGTAATTCTTCAAAGAACAAGAACAAAAACTCTGGAATCCCAAGTTCTGGTTCTGCCACTAGAAGTAACAGTGAGACTTTAGATAAGTCACCTAACAACTGTGTGCCCCTGTTTCCTCCCTTGTGAGAATAAGAGAACACAAGCAGATCATTAGAATTAACTGGGTCTTGCTCAAATAGGAGTGTACGCGCCTGCAGTAATTTATTTTTACTGGGTGTACTTTAGGTTGTGCGGATGTTTGTTTATATAATGGCACCTTATTTTCTGTTGAAGAAAACCCTCCGCTGCATCATCCCACACACAAACTACTTCCGCTCTTACTTGAAAGGAAATTCCTTTTGAAGGTTCACAGTACATTAGAGACAGCTGCATTGCTGAGCTTCCTCCAGAAACTTTAAAAAACTTCAGATGTAGCCCATGCATGACACGGATCATGAAACAAGACAATCTCAAGCACTCAGACTGCCCCTTCTCTTACCCTCTTTTAACGCTATATTTTCTGGGGTTGTTGCCTGCTTACATTAAGGGGTGTGTGTGCGTGCATGCGTGCGTGCGTGCGTGCGTGCGTGTGTGTGTGTGTGTGTGTGTGTTTATTTTAAATCCAGTTCCTGAGGGAATGCAGGAACTTTCTAAAGAAGTGACTATCTTGAGTGCTAATTTCCAAAGCAAGATAAGGTAAAAAGTACATTTCCATTTAATGACATTTCAACAACAGACAGTCACTACCCTATTAACTTCCAAAGAGGCAATCCTCACTTCAGACCACACATTCCCTGGGTATGTTTCCATATTGCCCTGGAACTCATTAAGTGTTTGTCTGGAAAACTCAATTCTGGACTCAGGACCAGTAAAACAAGAATACCAAACTAGGTAAGAATTCTGGCATAGAACTTTTCCAGCAGAAGCAAAGAAGCGAGTTATGACTTGGTTTATTTCAGAACAGTCACCAAAACTGCCTGTATAGCTACAAAGACAAACGACTTGCATTGGGAATAACATGTTGAATATAACTGGAGGTGGGTGCAGGGTTCAGGAGTATGGTGCTTTCTGAGGGTAGCTGATAGAGCCAAACTCTGAAAAGATTTCCAAGAGCCTACCAGGTGTCCAATGACAAGCTGGATACAGAAATTACTTAATTAATGTACCTGAGAAAGAGATGGAAAATTTGGGATTCACTTTCTTGTTTCACTCTGCAAGAAATCCTTCACTCCAGATTTGGACTGTTCCAAGTAAATGAAGACTTATGACTCCTTCTTTATCATTAGTGGCAATATTTTAATAATGCTAGGACAACTGTTTCATTAAACAACAGGTCATACTAATGTAATATTTTATGAAAGGACATCTAAACCAGATATGTGGGTAAGTTACTTTTGAAAAAAATTCTGACAATTCCTTTTAAATACCATTAATAAAATAGGTTCTTCTTTTGGTCAGAAAAAGGGGGTTAGAGCTTCTGCCTGCAGGTAAAGAATGAACTGAAATTTATTAACTCTAATCCCGTGTGTACCAAATCCCTTGGGGTAGCTTAATCAACTGCAGCTTTCTGGGCTCAGCTCCCAAAGACTTGGTTTAGTAGATTTGGGATGGGGTATAGGGAATTGCATCTTTAAAGTGACCTATGGTGACTGTGATGTAGGAAGTACATTGAACCACGCTGTGAGGAAAACTGCAGACTCCTTGTTTCTCAGATGGATCAGTGCTGATTACACATGGCTCGTCAATTGATTCCCATTCAATAGCCATTGCAGCAAACCCTCACTCAGCTCACAGGAACATCTGCATAAAATCCTCAAGTCCCTCCAGTGAAGCCAGAAAGAGGAGGAAAATCAACTGATCCTGAATTCTGGTCTCTCCTGCCACAGTGCACCAAGCTGCCACAAAGAAAACACATTGGCCAACGGCTATATTATTGTTGGCAAGCACCAAACTTTGCTCAAAACCTTTACAAATGAAACCCAGCTGCTTAAGCTCAATACCAGATGTCTTCTACAATGTGTGGCTTTGATAGATTAAATTGAGCATAAGAAAGAGATGAAATATATGAAAATCTAATTTGCAAGATGTTTGTCATTAAGTCTACTTAACCAAAAAGGACAGAAAATTTTTATATTTCTCACTATAAGAGGTTAAGTAGGGTAGATTAACAATATTCATAATAGCTATTAAAATGCATGTTATGAATAAACTGTTTAGTGTATATTTTTAAAATCCAGTCCAGAAACAATCTCCAAAAATGCCCAAGAATGTCTTATGCCTGTAAAATCATGTGATTTAGCATGAGGGTCCTTTTCATTTAAATCCATTCCCCAATTTGAACATGTTTTCACCCAGGGCATAGGAAATTAAGTAGGAAATATTTAGTGATATTCTCCAATTTCAATAAACTGTCATAATCCTATGAAAACATACATATAAAAAACATGTGTGTGGACATGTATCATATGTACAAGAAAGTATGGAAGTAAAAAGGCAATTTGTTTAGGAACCTCAATTAAGTGGCATCTACCCTTCTGTTACCATGTCACAATGAAACACTTTTTCTGTTGTTTTCCAGGTCACTGCACAGTGCTCAATAACTCAGCTGATTTCAGCGCCTAAATTAAACTCAGAGCCACTCAAATATTCCTCCAATGAACTGCTGCACATTCCCTGACTTAAATGAGCTAATAGTTAAAGGGCAAATACAGCATATTACTCTTACATTAACCTTTTTCTTTTTTCAAAACAGAAACATGAAAAGCATAATGGAATTCAAAAGCAATAAACAATTGAGCATACTAACTCTAACCAAGACAAACATTCAGTTGAGATTTAGCTCCATAAAAGAGTGCATTATCATTTTAAGTACACACGATTACAACTGGCAGGTTATTATTTTTTCAGATTTGAAAAATATTGTCTTAAGTTTTCTTTTAGAGAAATCAAAATAAAGGTAAACATTTTAGCAAAGACTAGTTTGATCATGAATATTTCTACAAACACAGTAACAGAAAGATAACTTCATACAAAGTTTATAAAACAAACCTGGCCTCACATTTTCTGACGCTGTATACTATTGGCCTTGGCATAGTTTATAGTTAAAGGAAAACAGAAATAACCATAAAAAATGTTAAGATGCCTTATTATATTAAATTGTCTTATACTTGGCTGATATCTTATCAATGCAGTTCTCGTATCACTAAAGTTCCAAACTGATGCAAAACTGATTCCTTACCTGTAAAACTCCCATTAAAACTGTGAAGATACCAAGTCGAATATGGGGACATTATGTTCCCACATTATGACCACAGGATACTCTCAGGCAGTAAAAACCTATGCACCAAAGCCAGTTTTCTGCGGGTACTCAAGGTTTCTAAAAAGTGAATTCGATATGTACGTTCATTCTCTTCTGGACTCCAGAAGGGATCAAAAGCATAGTTTCAGACACTCAATTTCCCAGAATTTGATCAAATGAAAGATGTATACTGCTAGCCACAAACTTGTGGCCTTTTAGGGATCATAATGCAAAATTTATGAGATGTTCTTTGTGAGACATAAGGTTTGCAACTACTGTTTCAATAAAGGAGTAAAAGTTGTATGTAACAATACGACAAAACTAAAGTCTGCCAAGAGAGTACATTACTTGTTTCATATGTTATTTTTTGCCACCACTTGATATCCTGAATTTCTTCAGCATCTTTTTTTTAAAGAACAACAACAACAACAAAAATCATACCCCTTCATTTACTATTAAAATAATTCTATAGAAACTACAGAAATATATTACCATAATTTTGGTAGTTACATTTCCTGGATACCAAAGTTCACGTAAAAATAAAGTGTTTTTTATAATTTTTCTACACATATAGCTAATAAGTCACTTAGTAGCCAACAGGAATTCATTATAAACAAAGGAATACTAGAAGTATTCATATTGCTATTATTAATGACAGTAGCAGCTATACTAGACGTTTCTGATTATCAACCTAACCCAAAACCTCTTCTAGAAAAAACTTCCACTGCCCACTGTATCTGTTATTGTCTGGTGACCATCTTGGTATTGAGTGACTACACATCCCACCTGGGTTACATTCCATCATTGTTAGGTTCAGCAGTCAATCAAATTCTCTCTCCAGAAAGTTAAAAATAAGAAACAGTGAAACATTTATCAGTTAACTCTGGAGAGCTAAGCAAAAATGGTCTTGGAATATCAGGAAATGCAGACACTACTTTGGGTCGTGTGCAAAATAATGAGTATGTCTAAGGAGGCAGACTCCTCTATACGCCAAGTATTGTACTATGCACTGGGGATTCAGCAATAAATACAATGGACGTGGTCTTTCCTCTAAGAAGGTGAGCTTCCAGCAGGAGAGTGGCATGTATAATGATACATCATGATATGTACCATACAAGAGAAATAAAACTTACAATGAGGGATTATATGAAGGGGAGCTCATTTAATCTGGATTGCTAAGGAAAAGTTAACTCAGTGACATTTAAGCAAATGGATAAGCAGAGTAGAAAAGCAAAGAACTTTCCAGGCTGTGGAAATAGCATGTGTGAAACACCTGAGGAGAGAGGAGTTTGGATCATTCTGGACAGGAAAGGCTTGATAACCGCTGAGCAGTGAGGTGAGCCAGGGCCTCGCTGATGCCAAGCCTGGAAGGCCATAGAAAGGTCTGGATTTTACAACGCAAGGAGTGTCTGCTAAAGACCTTTAAACAGAAAAAAGGGAAAAGACATCCAGAGGGAAGAAGGGAATGTCCTCTGGGCCCCACGGGGCCTGTGTTTCCTTTAGCTTTTCTTTATGTCTTCATTCGACTTCTTCCTCTACTTAAGTTTCTGTTCTTTTGCCCCAAAAAATATCAATACTAACAATGTGATTTTATACACATTATGAATTAATATGGAAGTTAACTAATTATGGAAGGAATGCAACAGAGATGACATCAAGCAAGAAATCAGTTAATCCAAAAGCCCCAGATTCTCCAGTGTTACAGGAAAAGTGCTGGGGCCCAGAAATAAGAACGAGGTTATTCTGAGCTCATAGTCACAAAATCGTAGGTAGATATTTTAATATGAATAGTTACACACACACACACACACACACACACACACACACACACACACACACACACCCCGATTACGATGGGCAGAGTAACTGTTTTTACAGATGGAAGAGAATATAATAATCAAGACCAAAAGGGTCCATCTAAACCTAAAATGTAGCATAAGAAAGCCTGATAGACAATTTAGCTGATTTTAATTGTCAGTACTTTGTCTTACTTAAAGATTTGCCCAATGTCCTGTATGAGTTCTAAAAATAAATCCACATTTGGAAAGTGAGGGGAAAAAACATATTCACAAATTTGTTCCTGGCAGTTCTAAGTCCATAGAAGAGTGGTAAAATGTTATTTCAGATTCAATTGACTCATAGACCAAAAAAAAAACAAAAATAAAAACCAATGTGAATTACTCTGATCTTTCTAATACTATGATTCTTCCAGAAGCCTTCAAGTATTTGTAATTTAAAGATTAAATTATCTACGCACAGATATTGAGAGATATGTATGCTTTACATACATGGTTGCCACCACTACATATTTAAAGAGGATAACTTCTCATAACAATAGGTAAAACCAAATAATGTGAGTTTGCACTCAATAGTTACGTGAATGTCTCTTATCCAATCTACTCTGCAGAATTTAAGTTGAGAACTATAATTTAGCCACTTTCCTTCCAGGTAAATTACCACAGGTCAAATTTCTTACATCTGTGATGCTCACCACAGTGTGCAGTTACTGCCAATTAACAGCCAGAGATTAACTGTTGGAAGTGTCACATAAGAGCTGTAGTAGAAAACATTTTAAACACAGAACCACATTTATGCATTTAACAGCTGTGTCCGTCTAACAGTTCAGATTTTCACTATATTTTGCCATATGGTAACGAGGATCATTTCCACTTAAAAATATTACCAGGGCTTCCCTGGTGGCGCAGTGGTTGAGAGTCCGCCTGCCGATGCAGGGGACGCGGGTTCGTGCCCCGGTCCGGGAAGATCCCACATGCCACGGAGCGGCTAGGCCCGTGAGCCATGGCCGCTGAGCCTGCGCGTCCGGAGCCTGCGCTCCTCAACGGGAGAGGCCACAGCAGTGAGACGCCCGTGTACCGCAAAAAAAAAAAAAAAATTACCAAAGGTCTTCCCTGGTGGCACAGTGGTTAAGAATCCGCCTGCCAACGCAGGGGACACAGGTTCGAGTCCTGGTCCGGGAAGATCCCACATGCCGCAGAGCAACTAAGCCTGTGCGCCACAACTACTGAGCCTACGCTCTACTGCCCGTGAGCCACAACTACTGAGCCCGCGAGCCACAACTACCAAAGCCCGCACACCTAGAGCCTGTGCTCCGCAACAAGAGAAGCCACCGCAATGAGAAACCCGTGCACCGCAATGAAGAGTAACCCCTGCTCGCTGCAACTAGAGAAAGCCCGCACGCATCAACGAAGACCCAACACAGCCAAAAATAAATATAATAAATAAATTTTTTTTAAATTACCAAAAATTGACACCATAGAGCAATATCACCATTTTAATTTTGAAACTACACATTCACAGCCATGTTTGTTATTCTCCTGTTACTGCATTTCCTATCTGCCTTAATTCTAGTGAAAAAACTTAACAGATTTAAAAAAAATTTTTAATTAGTGTCAACCAGATCAAACACAAATATTACAATAGGAAACCTATGGAATATGACCTGGCAATGAAGAAGCAGGATGTAAAATCTGGATTACATAAAACTGCAGGGGCCACGGAGACTGGGACCTGCTTTTGTTCATTGGGTTTAGGGATTTTCCTGTATTCCAAAAGAGCTAATTCCTACTTCCTATCTCGCCTTTTTTTCCAGGAACTCTTTGTTGATATAGAATTACTCCTAAAGAACAAAAGTTGCCTGTCAATTTTTATTTTATTCTAATTGCTGTAAATAATCTATTACCTTGATTTTACAGTAGGGCAGGGTGCTGTGGAAATGTTCACATATACGTTTAACAAGAAGCTAAATAAAAATCTCACCTTTTTAAATGCCAGAGCATGAGGCCCATCCATGTCAGGAAAGGCACATTGTTGCCACCAATGTGTTAGAACAACAAACAGAAAGAGTCCTTTAGCTTTTAGGTCTGTCAATCTATCACCTTTATAACCTCACTAAATTCCTTTGGCAGAAATTAAGAAGAACGGTAGCGACCAAGATGATGCCTCAATACTGTTTGCACATTGCACTGTATTCATTAGTATTGCCTGTAATTCTCCACTGTGTTTTGAGAATAAAGGGGCAAGGTGGTATCAAGAGCTCAATCTTTAAAATACTACATTCAAAGTAGAAAGGAACACTACAGATTTTCACCATCACAGGTCATATTTTCAGTTTTAGAAGAAGGCATTTCCACATTTCACGATCCCGAGTTTTAAAAAATGCATTCCTGAAGAAACCACAATGTGCCAATATAAAAAAACACAAAGTTCAAAACCTACCAAGATGTACCCTTGCTTCCCTTTTTCTAAGCCTGTGTCTTTTCAAGTAAAACACTGAAGATAAGATATAAGCAATGATAAGACTTAGGCTGATGAATCACACCACACCACACCACACCACCCCCCACCCCCGCCCACAGGCCACCCTAGCTACTCCGTTCCACGTGTGGAGCGTTCTCCTTTCCACTGATTGTGACTTTGCAGAGCTTTGTACCATGTAAAGTAGAATTGGAATACTGTACGTATTCCTTCCATTTAGAACTTTTAGGTTTCCATATACTTAAATAACTAAATATTTGTATTAGCCTGAAGCACAGACTCCCCAAATGTCTCAAGTTGTCATTTTGAAACACATTCACTTTAAATGAGTATTTAGGGTCTCAGTACATTAATCTTGGCTTTGCCATTCACTTAAGAAGTCACGACCACTTCCTTTGTCTGTGCTTCATATTCACCTATCTTTGTGATAATCATTCTCACTGAAGTACATGCAGAATTAATAATCATAAAGCATTACAGGTTGTCAATGAATATTTAACTTCAATAGTCAAAGTTGCTTAGTCTTGATTGAGCTTATAGTCCCTGTCTACAGCACATTCTGTTTTCATCCAGGCAAAATAAAAAACAAACAAACATGAAACTTATTTTTTATAAGGCTACAGGTAGAGAAATTCCTCAAAAAAAAAAAGTTAAAATTTCACTAGTGACAAAGCTGGGAATATAAATTGGGATTCAGTATGTTAATCACACTAAGATGAGCTATAGAATTCTTTTAAAATCTTGTCTCAGTTTACATTTCCAGATTGATTGTCTCCTATTCCTGCATAGATTAACATTATTACTAATGATGCTAATAGCAAAACTTCAGACAATACTATGCACCAGTTACTATTCTAAATGCTTTATGTGTATTTACTCATTTAATAATCAAATCATTCCTATGGTTAGTTATTATTATGCCTATTTCACAGTTGAGAAAATCAAGGCACCTATAAGACACCTCATTTGAGTTTACACATCTAGTAAGTGGTAGAGCTAAGATTCAAACTCAGGCATTCTGGGTCTGGAGTTCATACCCTTAACCACTATGCTACAGAATCAACTGATAGACACACACAGACGCACACAGGCACTCACGTGAAAGGGCTCTGGACAGGGAGTTAAAAAGGTTACGCTTGGTAGAAGAAAGCAGGGAATGTCTCTGGGCTTCAACCTTCTCACTGGAAAAGTAAACCAACTACACAATACTATTTTAAGGTGTAATCTAATCCTACCATTTATGATTCAACGATTCAATCTGTAACATACAGCCTTTTTACTTTTGACTGACATAACTCAATAATTAATTCAGGTATTCATATGTTTCAAGGAAAATGCTAAAAGAGAATGAAAAATTACCCTTAGGAAATCAAGAAACAGCAGTAGCATAGTAGAGGAATAAGAATTTCACCTCATATATATCATGTTTGAGTTTCCTGGAACATTCTTAAGAAAGTTTCCCGGAGGTCCTTCTATCTCTTCTAGAAGGTACCAGATTATAACAATTTTTAGAAAACAAACTAGCAAACCAAGTAAATGAACTACATGTTGTTCCTTCACATCAATACACAAAACTCCTTCTGAGTTACACTTATCTATACCAGAAATTAAAAGCACTTTTCACGGAGCCAAGCCACAATACCTAAATAGTGTCATGGAATACTCTGAGATTATGAAAACATTCATCTTTAAGTGCCAATCAAAATACATGCCAGTTGGTAATACATGCTTCCAAATAAATAGTATTGCCAAATCGGTTCTATAAAATGCATTCACAGGTATATGAGGGTGAACTGTAAATGCATTTTGATCTCATACATATTCCCTTGTCACCTGGCTTAATTTTATAAAGCCGCTATTTCCTTATTTCCAACCTTGTGACTCCCTTGTTGCAAATCACTGTCACAGATAATTGTTTCCTATTCGTTATCTTTCTTCTAACTTGAAAATAGCTCACCTACTTTTATAATTACTCTTTTAGTTAAAATAATTTTTTAAAATTGCCATCCTTTAGTCAACAAGAATAATTCTCCTGGACAACATGATCACTAAGCAAGCCCCTGTTCTTAAATATGGATAAACATCTGACATATTCACAAATTACAATTATTGCCATTATAAAACTACAGATTCACTCAATGCATCCATATAAAAATGACAATGAACTTCAAAGTTAATTAGCTAATGTATAAAAAATCTAACAGTATTCAAACTAAAATGATCAAAACAAGTTTATTAGAATTTTTGTTTTCTTAAATTCTTCACATATAAACTGTCACCGTATGTTGACAATCAACTTCATACTCAAAAGTTCCAAACTAGATTGCATTTAATTCTTAATTGCTAGAGAAAACAGAAACTTTGCATCCCTTTTAAAACTATTCTAACACACTATCGAGAAAGCGTTGCCATGATACAGAAAGTAGTAAAATTACAGAGCAGTTGGAGGATGGGGGTTGGAAATGTTTAGCCACTGAACTTCTGCCCTGAACTTTCCCTTCTGTGATAAAAGCCACGAAACCAGCCATTAACGGAGCCCCCTGTCAGCACTGTACTGTGGGGCACTGGTCTTCTTACCCCTCGTGTGCATAGACAGAAGAATAAGCAAGGCAATGTGAAGCTGCCAGTTTAGTTCGTCCAGCCAACCCATTGCAGCAGGAGAGTCGTCAATGTGCCCCGCCTGTTTAAGCCTCCTGTTTCTTGCCTTTCCTTCTTTCAACTGAGACTCCTCTGCTGCCACTCTTGTCAGAGCTTCCGGCAAGCCTGCAGCAAGCCCTAGACAGGACCGTGAAAGACAAGCCTGTTACAAACTGGTTCTGTCACCACGGAGACTTCAACTGATCACCTCGTGGGGAGGACAACAAAGGGTGGTGAGGACCCCGAGCCAGACTGTTTTCTTAAGAAAGGAGCCTGACCCAGCTGCCCACACAAGGGCCAGCACAGGCGGGACTTTGCTCTGTACTGGCCACGCCAAAGTCCCTGCACCTCCCGGGCAGCTGTGGAGAGATTCCAGACCGACACACACCTATGCTTTGCCGACATGCAATTACTTATTTCTTCTGCTAAGGTTTTTTTTTCTCTGCTAAGGATTGTAAGTCCGTGGGAATTGTCGACAGACAAGGAGAAATAAATTTTTTTTCTTTGATAAAATGATAGAAATATTGCAACACATCCAAGTGTTATGGCATTTTCTCACATGACCTCAACATTTAAATAATGAGGCAAATGCCTTTGAATCAAATGCACAGATACAAAAAAGGGTCACTTGTAAAAAGCCATCCTTAATGAATATTTCAGTTAGGCTACTCACTTAAATTAATTAATTTGAAATGACTATAGTTTGAAGTTTCCTATATAGAAAAAAAAGAAGTACTGTGAACTGAACCAATTTTATTATGTGAATAAAACCAAGGTAAGTTATTCAATTTTTTTAGATGTTAATTATAATTGTGCCTCAATGTAAACTATGGACATTTTGTAATATTTTAATTTTCCATGAGATTCTGAGTGACCGTTTCCAGTACTAAAGAACATCTTAAAGGGCTATTTGTTTTACTCTGGGAATTATCAATAATAAAAGAACAGCAAGAAATATAAATGAATTGTCAGTGTGTGTAGAAACTACACTATCACCACAGACAGATACAAACAGAAGTACTTATTAAACCTAATCCATTTGCAAGATAAAGGATTTATGAGTATGAGAGCAGAGACATAGCTCCGTGGTTATATCTAAGGTAGCATGAGAATGTGTTTACTTGAAATTTTAAGAATTATTTTCTTGGAAAAAAAATCTCTGCTCGCTTCTCCTTTTTAAGAGACACGCCTACCCCTCCACACACACACCAGCACCTCGCAGCATCACCCTCGTAGGTGGCATTCAAATCTATTCTCCAGTTTAAAGTAGTTCAACAATTGCTTTTTAGGATTTAACCAATACTACTATCAATCCAACACCCTCAACTCAGTTTCATGAGATGGAATTTAACAGAAATATAGTATTTTTAATCACATAAAAAATTTTGGAATATCCTAAGTTTAGACTACACGTTTTGCATTTCACAGAATCCATGAAACTTACTTGTCAGGAAAATATAAGTTGGGGGTGCTAAATGAGGTAGTCTTTAGCTAAGAAGGGAAACTGAGGCACGCTAAAATGAGTAAGAGTGATCAGGAACAGAGGGGCAACATAAGTGAACCGCACACAAAAATCCAGCTCTACTGCTTGAATCTCTTGTTCAAACCTTCTACATTCGGCTCAGGGCCACATCACAACATGGCTCCCCTGCCAATCTGGAACCCGGCCTTGAGCTCCAGGGCGAATAGTGAACGGCTAAAATGTGGACAGCTCTCGTTGCTCATACTTTCCCAATATGGGCATCCACAAATGGTTCACAGCATAAAGAGAGAAGAGTTTCTCTCTCCCCAGAATCCTAATTCAGGTCAAAGCAATCCACATCAGCAACTATTTCTAATTTTGTACCATGTGCTATAGCTGAAGTACACGCACTCAAGAAGTTTACAACACCACAGAAAAGGTAATATATATGCAATAGAGAACTAAGTAAAAAAAATCACCTATTTTAAGATGAAGTGTCTTCAAATAGAATGAAGATAGAAAATCAGAGTAAGGGATGGATTAGACTGGGCCAAAACCTGGAGGCAGAGCTGAATGCTAAAATATGAATTGCTTTTATACAGAGAGAGAGGAGATGAAAAGAGAGGAGATTATGTGAGCAAGGACTAGAGGTAGGATTAAATATTTCATTTGTGCAACAGCATGAGAAGAAAAATCTTACTGGAGCAGACAGCACCTGTTAGTAAACGGTTGGAGAGAAAGCTGGACAGAGTGGAACCAGATTGTGCCGGACTCCGAATGCAGGTTACAACGTTTAGGCTGTATTATATAAATAACTAAAAGGCTTTTGAGCATGGACTGGCTTAATGAATTTTTTTTTAAAAAAAGGTTTAAGATTTCAGAATATAGGATGAGACTCTGAACCTAAACTTCCAACTATGTGAGTAGAAGTCAAAATTATTGATAGAAGTGTGAGGAGAGGTTTCCACTTAGTCAAACTTTTTGGTAATACAGATTTCTTTTCTCACTAATACTACTACGAAATTCAAGAGGTAACCCTATTAATTCCCTTTAACATATGCTGCGTGCCAACAATGAAGGAGATGTTCTATAAAATGCATAATTAGATTCCAGACAAATAGGCTCAAAAGACCTTTAAAAAAATCGTATAATGTAGATCAGAAATCTGACTTAGCAAAAAAAAAAGAAAAAGAAAAAAAGAAAATCCAGATTTGCGTATGATTTAGCGCACTCACCTTCAAGTCCACACCAAATGAGGCTTCAAAGAAAGCTCTGAGAGATTATTAAAAGAAAGGTCGCAATTTGAATATATACACGTGCGAGGGGCAAGAGAAAAGAAAGACTACAGATAGTACCACCAATATGAGTACGACATGCCGTTGCTATATATCATTTGTAGAATTCTTACACAGACCCACTCATTCTAGGTTTACGGAGTCCATGTTGTAAAGTAGAGAGAGACTCTGTGCTATCTGTATAATCTTGAGCAAATTACTTAAACTCTCTGGTCTATAATCTGCTCATTACCTAACTGTTAAAATTGTTATACGGATTAGACAAGTAAATGAACAAAAACTACTGAATACAGTGCCCAGAACATAGGAGGACATCAGAAAATGGTCAATTTCCTGACAACTCTCACTAATCACTCTTCTGCCCCTTGACCAAAAAACCCTTGTTAACAATAATCTTCTTTAATGTAACATTTACCAAATTGTTCCTGTCATAAATAATGTGATCACTAAAACAAGGACACAGTTTTAAAGTTTATATTATACCCGGAAAGACAAATATTTAATAACTTTATTTTTATTTCATTTATTAAATTATCATATGATTGAAGCAGAAATATATGAAACAGTTTTAAAGTATGAGACTACCTTTTTAACAACATCGATTTGTGACTTATTTCTACACAGAACCCTCCGTATATACATACATATATGATTTTATGTATATATACAGCTTTTTAAACTGTATTTGGGGGACTGTATCTAGTGAATGGGATACAAGAACATTAAACAGTACCTGCCTTTAGGACAAAACCTACCCTGTAATGGGTGAAGACAAACATATAATCAAATAATGACAAGGCAATACAGTGACGGCCTGCTATGTTGAGGGAATGTGGAAAGTACAGCGCATAAACAAAGATTAATTCTGGCCGGGGATGGGGATTGGACTTGTGGGGAAGAGGCATTTGAACTAGCTCTTCAAAGATAAGTAGGAATTCACTGGGTGAAGAGAGGGCAAAGGAATCCCAAGCAAAGAGAACAGACAGTACAGACATTTATGAGCAAGAAAAAGAGCAATGTTTGCAGAGAACATGAGATACCGGATATGCCTGGAGAGCAGAGAAACTGGGCTAGAAAAGCAGACTGGGAGACGTTGGGAAGGAAGGGCCTTCCAGCTCTTAATTTGATTTTGGTTTTATCCTACATACATAGGAAGCAATGCCTTGGTTTCTGGAGGCGTCTGCACAGTTTCCATTGTGTGAAATGACTGCAACTACTTCTTGAAGCTGATTACATGTCAAAAGAAACTAGTAAAGTTTTTGAGATAAGGTGAAGAATATCTTCCTTTTATATAAGAAAATGCAACAATATCCTTAATAGTCTTCATGAGAAAAATAAGGTGAGTGCTATTTTCTTTAATACTTGAAGATTTCTGCTAATATTGTTTGGAACAACATTTGCTTTTAAATTAAACTTCTGTTCAAACACAGGCACATAAAAACAACTGTTATTTCCTTGTTCCTATTAGAAGCTATATGTAGCATTTTAGGTCCCTACCATCCTATAGAGTTTTGCAGTAAAACAGTTTTCAAACTTTCATACTCGTTGTGCAAAGGATAGAAAAGCGTGTTCAGAATTGTACTGGTTAATCCATTTTGTTGTTCTCATTTTCAGCTATACACTTACATAACGATATAAAAAGTTACTCCATTACCGGAGAAAAAATAAACAACAGAACTCAAGTGTACAAAAAGCTTTATTCCTGACTTGGAGTTTACAAATGCCACAACTTCAGGCTGCTTCGGGCTGCCTCCTGCCTCCCCACCCCGTTCTGATCTGCAATCTTCCACATCACTAGTCATTAACAGCCCAAGCTCCCTTCAGCTGCACAGTGAAAGACCATCACATCATTACAAATAAACAATCCCTTCCTCCCTCCAAGGAGTGACACATTATTCTGAGCACGTCTTCTCTCTGCTTTCGTTGCTCTGCCAAGGTCTCCCGTGAGTGGGAAGGGGTAAAAAGAGAGAAAAAATATCCCACAACTTGTCTAAAGCATGTAGAGGATGATTTGTGTTCTTACTTACGGGATATGATTGTCACTGTTGATCTGCTCTCAGGCCTAGATTACATGTGATAAGGGCTGACCTTCTTTAAGTATTCACACATTATGCACTCATGGAGAGCAGGCAGGACACAAAAGTCCTTCAGATGTTCTGGACATCAATCAAGTGCACAGCATGAAGCCTGCCAAACTTTTCTTCCATTTACTCAGGGAGAGGAAGGGGGAGTCCAAGACAGACTTAATAAAGTTTAAAGCTATGCCACAGTATATTTGGGGAGACCATTGTTATTAAAAGGGTGCTATTTGAAAAAAAAATTCTCTATAGTTACCGCTAGCAACAAAAAAATTCACACACAAATAAAAAGAGACAACCAGATTTCACTTCAGCTTTAAAATTTCAAAACCTTTACTTATAAACCAGGTTTCAATGACTTTAGCAGATTGATTTTTTTTGAAATAACTGTTCAATAAGGACATATATAAAAAATTAAAAATATGAATTTTTATAACAACCATCATCACAAACTTTTTGAGGCGTTTGTAAAAGTAGGAGGGTATTTGTTATGAAATACTCTGAACATATCTTAATGTGAACTAAACACCAATCAACTGCATAAACCATTTTTACCTAATACAAATATGATTATCATTAATAGGCTACAGCCCCAATATTATGAAATAGACATGATAATATCTTCTGATATACGCTTTCAATGTTGGTCTTTTATCACTGCTACTCCCCACAACTCATTAAAGGTACTTGAGACAGCTTTTGAAAGAGAACAAATAAGCCCGAACTTTATTGTCCTGAAACGCCACAACACTGTGTACTTAGAGCGCATAATTTGACCATGAGCACAATCAAACCCATTAGAGCAAGATGTTTCATGGAATTTTCTAACAGAATGATATCTCAAATCTAAGACAGTATCATTTACCTAGAGATTGCAGAGTTCTTTTTTAAAGCTCATGTCAGCCTGTGAACATAACAAGGATGTGTATAGACTGCACATAAGAAGACTAGACACAAAAAGCAATTAACGGTAGAAGAGAATTAAAGGCAACTTACACAATTAAACTACCAATGAAAATTAACAGTGAATTTACCAAAACAAAACAAACTTCCAGACTGCCCCAGGACTCCTAAACCCCACACAGGCATAATTCTGTTCAGGTAATACCTGGTTTCGGTGTGATTCAACTAAAGGCTAATAAAGTCACACTTGTACACTAGTAATAGGGAACCAGGTAATACATAAAATCTGAGATTATTCTCTATGTTATTCACTATAGAGAAATCCATCCCCTGGTCAACATGATTATCTCAGACCAGAAGCTAAAACTGAATGGGAGGGTGATGTCTTGACAGGAGCTGGAAAGTAAGATGACGCAGAGATGATAAATAGGTTATTTCTAGATAGATGATAGGATGCTGCTGCTAATGATGATACATGCCACTTGGCAAGTTTACTGTCTAGGCACTAGGCTATGTAGTTACTGTGTAGGCACTAGGCTATGCACTAACATGCACGGCCTCACTGACCCGCACTGCCTCCTGTGCAGCAAGCAGTATCGCTCCCATTTACAGACGAGAACACTGAGCGTGCCTGAGTCAAGGAGGCCCGGAACTAGTTAGGTAGATAAGATCAGACACCAGTACTTCATTAGCTAGGGACCCATATGCTTCTGCTCTGCAAGAAATAACTGGGGCAGAAACAAGCCACTCAGTAGACGGAGGACTCAGAGACACTGGGGCTGATGAGATTCATTCAGGGAACATGACTGCCAGAAATGCTACAGGCTGGAGCAAAAGAGGGGTGAGATACCCTCGATCCCAAACCTGTCAATTCAGAGGAGGGGGACAACTGACAGGGACAACAGACACTCTGGGAGCCACAGCAGTGAATTCAGAGGTCAGGGGTTTCAGATCCAGTAAGAGATGCAACTTTCCCCTAGCATGTATTAGTGGTTTATAAAAAGTATATTAATTATAATTTTAAAACATATATTGTCATTCATTTAAAGCAGTGTCTTGTATATATCTTTTTAACTTTTCCAGCAGCCCTTCAATGCAGGTATTATCAACCAGTGAAGGGACTGAGGTGAGTGAAGCGCCTCAGAATTCAGGGAAGAGTTGTTTCCCTTGAGTCGGCCTGTGCTTCAGCAGGTATAGTGAGGCAGCTCTGCGGACTCGGTAGAAAGAAAAAGTAGATGAGCAAAGTCACCAGAACTGTGTAACATACTCCTCTCTCCACCAGATGAGTGTGAGGTTGTTTTAACAAAAAAGCTGTTTTCTTCACACCATGAGAAGGCTGCTGAGACGATCTACTTTGCCCCACTTACAAGGAACTGTGTGAGAAAAGGGCTTTTGCTATTTAACACTTTGGCCCCAGACTCTTCAGTATTAAAGTTATGCACCAGGTAAAATAATGAACCACAGAAGCCACTAACTTGTCTTACCTGAAGCTCTATTCCAAAGGATATTACCTTTTTATCAAATTAGTGCTAAAGCACCCCTAAGCAGAAAATAAAAACCTCTAGTACTTCTCTGCATCTCTTGCTAGCCATTATAAAAACCTGAACACAGTTTCCATTAAAAATCAATTCTTGGACTTCCCTGGTGGCGCAGTGGTTAAGAGTCTGCCTGCCAGTGCAGGGGACACGGGTTCAAGCCCTAGGCCGGGAAGATCCCACGTGCGAAGGGCAAATAAGCCTGTGCGCCACAACTACCGAGCCCATGTGCCACAACTACTGAAGTCCACACACCTAGAGCCCGTGCTCCTCAACAAGAGAAGCCACCACAATGAGAAGCCCGCACACCACATCGAAGAGTAGCCCACGCGCAGCAACGAAGACCCAACACAGCCAAAAATAAGTAATAAATAAATTTATTTTTAAAAAAATTAAAAATCAATTTGTAAAGAGGATTAATATCACTCTACTCTTATTTCGTCCTAGAGTCGATTGTGCATTAATTTCATGCAAATCCAACTTGAACTGATATTAAATAAATTGAAAATTGATTTAAGGCCCATTAAGATGACCAATCTGATTTAAACAGTCGCCAAAATTTCCACTCTGAGTCTTCAATGTATCTCATTAGCGCCTCCACCGAAGGATGTGTAAAGAAAAAAAGGGAAAGAGAGGAAGTTCAAAAGCAATAGCTGCTCTTTTAGAAATGCTTGTTTAAAAAGGATGTTCGATTTTTCATTAAAATGATATGTATATAATCAGAAATTGACAATTGAACAAGAAAATGTTTACTTCACTCTAAGGCAAAAAAAAATCCCATATAAATCATTCATCATAGTTTACCTTCTGCCTCTTCAGTAAAGAATCTTGCCTCACTCTGCATCTGTTATGTAACATTATCTCTTTGTATTGGTTTTTATATTATCTCTTTCTGGAAGTTGTTACAAATAAAAATAGCCTAAGAAAAGCAAGCTTGAAGTCTTGAATTGTACAAGAAGTTTTAGTTTAACCCCATAGTGGGCTACGAAAAAATATCAAAGAGCTGTCAGTCCTCGAGTAGATGCTTATGATGTCCTTGCGAAGTCCTCATGGTGGTTTACAAGGTCACATAAGAGGTGGCTTCCAAATATCTCACTGGGCACCCTCTCCTCCTATTCTCCCTGTTCCTCATTCTGTTCCTCAAATGCACCTTGCGTGCTCCAGCTCAGAGCTTTGTGTCTCCTCTTCCTCTGCCTAAAACACTCTTCCCTTAGATACGTACTTAGCTTCCTCCATCACTTCCTTCCAGTCTTGGCTCCATTCTCACTTCGATGAAGCCTATCCTACCACTCCTCATATCACTACAACCACCCCCATCCCCAAATCTCTACTTGTCCCTACTGGACCTCTATTCCCAACATTCTAATGAAATTCTTCTTTCAAAGGTCAACAAATCCAATACATTTTTCTTATGCTGCCTTACTTGTTTTCCCCACTTATCACCTCTAACCACTCTAAAATAACTTACTATATTTATTGTTAACTGATTCCCTCACCCCTCTAGCATGTAAGGACCCCACGGGCCTGGTCTTTGCCCATTGTGTTCACTTGGATACTGCAAGCACTTAAAACAGTGACTATGCAGTAGGTGCTCGATAAATCTTTTTTTGCAAGTATTTCCTTTGACAAGTCTTATCTCTCTCTTCCTAAAGTACCTGACCCTTACTGCCACCTTACTCTCATCCCAATTACCTTTTCCTTATAAAGTTCTATCTGCCCTCTGCATTCTACCTGCACCATTCTAATGAAATTCTTTCAAAACTCAACAAATCCAATGAATTTTTCTTAGTCTTTATCCTTTCCATCCCTGGGCAACATGAGGCACTGCCTCTACTTCCCTTTTTAGAAGGCTCATTCATTTAAAAGTAAATTGAACAAATACAATACTTGCTAGAAGCTCTTCCTTTGGTTTTCATAATGAGGGCTTTACCCATCCAAGTTTCTTCCTCTCATGTTCATATAAACATAGATAACCATGATTCTTTCCCAATGATCTCTTCTCTCAAATGTGTTCCTTTGTAACGTCCAGGCTTTAGCTAATATCATTTCAACTACCAGACTAAATCTTTTTTCTGAACCGCCACCCAGCTATTTCCAACTACCACAGCACAACTAAGTATTACTACTACGCCTACAGCACTCCAAATTCTACCTCTCCCAGCTCTGTGGATGTTACCATACTTTCCAGCCACCTGGCTTTAAGAGCCCTTCTCACTTCCTATGTTTTGGGCCCTTTCCATTTGTTTGAGACAGAACTCTGCCAAAACAGAAGGTTAAAAAAAAAAGTCACAGACTCACTTTCTCCACCTCTCCAGCAGGTAGGACATGACTACATGACTGAAATCTTCCAAATCAGATGTACCTCTCCCAGACTTTACACGAAGCTAACAAAGACCTCAGGGCATCCGTTCTGACCAGTGCTGGTGGGAGCAGCAGCTATGTTCATTCTCCACAGGCTGCAACAGCACCAGGTCTGGGGGCAGCATCTGGATCGCGCACTGACGATGTGAGCAGGGTAAGTGGTAGGGTCTATGCCAAACTGTGGTGACGATGGTGTCCTTATTACAAGATAAACGCTGGGCTGGAATTTTAAGTACTGTTCTAGGCTATGTCTCTTCCAAACCTGGTTCTCATTTCCTCCTGGAGAATCTATGAACTAGCAAATATCCTCTTAACAACTTTGTTTTCTGTGTAAATTAATCATAGTTGGTTTCTGTGGCTTTCAACTGAGAAATTTGGATGAATATACCCAGGAAGACCCAGCTGATTCCCTCAGTAGAAGTAATTGTTTCCTCTTGCAAACTTCCAGAGCACTTTACTGGTACCACTTCTATGACATTTATCTTATTATTTTACCCTGTGTTATAACTATTTATGCCTACTCTCTTCCTCACAACACTTTATGTTTCCTTAGGGTGAGGTGCCTGTCATTCATCTTTATCCTTTTACACTTCCTCCTTGTCTACTTCAGATATCTTTCAAAAACAAACAAAACATTGTTTGTACATTCTTTCTGCCTCAGGAAGTTGCCCTAAGTCCCTCCTTTCTGTATTGTTGATCTGACAAGGTTCTGCCATTCCATTCTTGGAATTACCTTCAAGATTAACTTATTTAGTAAGTGTCTGGTGCCTCCCCAAGATTCTGTCTCTTAGGTGCTTACCTCATTTCCATGTGCTAAAGGCCCTTTTACCCTCTGCTCCAGCAGTATACACAGAGCATCAACAAGGTTGCCAAGACCATTCAACAGGGAAAGGACAGTCTTTTAAACAAATGGTGCTGGGAAAACTGAATACCCACATGCAAAAAGTAAAGCTGGACCCCTACCTTATACCATATACAAAAACTAACTCAAAATGGATCAAAGAACTAAACATAAGAACTAAAACTATAAAACTCTCAGAAGAAAACACATGGGAAAAGTTTCACATTACTGCATTGGGCAATGATTTCTTGGATATGATTCCAAAAGAGCAGACAATTTAAAAACTAGATAAATTGGACATCAAAATTTAAAACCTCTGTGCAACAAAGAATACAATCAATATCATGAAAAGGCAACCTAGGAAATGGAAGACATGCAAATCATATATCTGATAAAGGGCTATTATCCAGAATATATAAGAATGACTAGAACTCAACAACAACAAACAACCCAATTAAAAAATGGGTGAAGAACTTACATAGACATTTCTTCAAAGAAGATATAAAAATGGCCAACAAGCACATGAAAAGATGCTCAACATCAGTAATCACAAAGGAAATGTAAATTAAAACCACAATGAGACACCGTCTCATACCCAACAGGATAACTACTATCAAAAAAACAAAATAAGTATTGGGGAGGATGTGAAGAAATTGAAACCCTTGTGCACTGGTGATGGGAATGTAAAATGGTGCAGCTGGTATGGAAAACAATATGATAACTCCTCAAAAAATTATAAATAGAATTACTTTATGATCCAACAATTCTACTTCTGGATAAATACCCAAATGAACTGAGTGCAGAATTTTGAGAAGATATTTAAACACCCATGTGCATAGCAACATTATTCACAAAAGGCAGAAGCAACTCTACAATAGATGAATGGATAAAATGTGGTATATTCATATGATGAAATATTATTCAGCCTTAAAAAGGAAAATCTGACACATGCTACAGTACTGATGAGCCTTAAAGACACTATGCTAAGTGAAATAAACCAGTCACAGAAAGATAAATACTGTTATACTCATATGTTGAAGCCATAACCCTCAATGTGATGGTATTTGAAGGTGGGGCCTTTTGGAAATAATTAGGCTTAGAGGAGGTCATAATGGTAAGGCCTCCATAATGGGATTAGTGTCTTTATAAGAAGAGGAAGAGAGATCTGAGCTAGCTCCATTGTGTTCTCTCTCTCTCTCTCTCTCTCTCTCTCTCTCTCTCTCTCTGCCATGTAAGGAGACAGCAAGAAGACAGCAATCTACACACCAGGAAGGGGGTC
This sequence comes from Grampus griseus, assembly GCF_964374135.1. Classification (NCBI taxonomy): domain Eukaryota; kingdom Metazoa; phylum Chordata; class Mammalia; order Artiodactyla; family Delphinidae; genus Grampus; species Grampus griseus. The sequence goes on along the minus strand of NC_138997.1, from coordinate 13,479,709 downwards.
CTCACCAGGAACTGAATGTTCTGGCATCATGATCTTAGACTTTCTGGCCTCCAAAACTGTGAAAAATAATTGTCCATGGTCGTTTAAGTCACTCAGTATAATGTATTATGTTACTGAGTTTCAACTTTGCAAAGATGAAAAGAGTTCTAGAGATTGGTTGCCCAACAATGTGAACATACTTAACACTACTGAATTGTAACATGTAAAAATGATTTAAGATAGTAAATTTTATGGTATGTGTATTTTACCAGAATTAAGTTTTTAAGGTTTTTTTTTTTTAAGGGAAAAAACAAAACAACTTTTATTCAACCCAGGCTTGCAGGATACTGTATCCCAGCCAGGGTGATTCAGAGAGTTGATTTCCTACTCCTGCATCATTCCCACCCTCTACAATGCTGTCAACCGTGATTAGCGGGTTAAAATCCTGCAGTGGCTCCATAATGTCCTCTCTGTAGGATCCAAGCACCTGCAGACAGAAGCATCTGCCCTGCCTCATTCTCCAATTCCATATACTCCCACCAATCTCCACGTACTCCATGTTCCAGCTGTAACTGTATTTCCAACTGCAATCTTCTCTTAAACGCCCACTTCTCTCTCAGCTCTCTGCAATTAAGTTCAACAAGATTTCATTGAACATGCACTATGCATTGAGCATTGGGAGATAGGACATATAGATTAATTTACAGAATGTTTCTATTCTCAAGACCTTAAAAGTCTAGTGGAGGGACACTCATAAACATATCCCTTCTACTATGAAAAGGTTATCTATACTCTCAAGGAAACTCATCATAATTCTGAGCTTTAGAATGTTTTAAAGATACACTGTTGGTAGCAAATGTGTGCCAAAAGTGTGTGTTTCAATGTAAAAAAAATTAGGAATCCATTATTTTTACTGTAGGAATTCCATGTATAAACCAAAATTAATAAAAAAATTGAAAATATTAATATGAAATTTAAGAAGCAAAACTCAAGAGGTGTGTGTATAAATATATATGAATATATATATTTATTAACATGTAATTATGTGTCAACACTATAACATTTTTATAGTAAAAAGGAAAAACTGCAGGTACATTTCTTAATAGCCCATTTATCACTTTGAACTTAGGTAATTTTGCCTCTTTACTGGTTTCATAATTAAAGTTTCTCCTGCCATTTAGAGTAAACACAATTTCAGCCATGGGAGACAAGAATGACCAGTTCAAGTTCAAGGGTTCACTGCACGTGAATATCCGTAAATGCCCCTTGACAGTCTTGGTAGTATAATGAACCCTGCAATTACTCAGCAGGCCATCACCACAATACATGAACATAATGCTTCCAACTTCAAACAACAAAACATTATACAAATAATACCAACCAACTGTTACAGTTCACATGGGGCTTTTGGAAACTAATGAAATTGCAACAGTTCCTCTTAAACCTTTAAAATTTGCAAAGAGTTTTGCTTTACTGAGCTACACTTAGGGGAAATAATTAATACAGAAAGGTGTTGGCATTATATACAATTGGGAGATGCCAATTAGCAAAACCCTCCTTCAAAATGACACCAGTTAATTCCCACGTGAGCCCTCTGAGTGAAACAGCCTCTCTCTTCAACAAATGCCAGTGCCTCATTGTCTCTAGGAATGTCTCCAGTCATCCTACATATAACCTCCTGGGGTAAATGCTTCTGGCCCTGCCTTCCTGTTGCCTCTTCACTGAAGAAATCATCTTCATTAAGTTAATTCATCTGAATAATAGCGTGCTTTCGTTTACTCTGGTGGCTCCTCCACTGTGCTAAGTTTACTTCTGCAAGACAACCTGACAACAGCAAAAAGTATCACCCAGTAGAAAGTAACACACAGATAAAAGATCATTAATTATTAGCACCCTTAAGAAAAAGTATAGAACATATCAGACAATGTATGTGGACATGTGCATAAAAGTAGGCATCTCATCTCCCAACTTAGTTATCTGAGTGATTTGGAGATTAAAGTACAAGACTGAAAATGAAAAAAATTATATTCTATTTAAGATAATCCATTTTAACTTATATTTTCCCAGTCAATAAGCTGAAGACTGCTGATGTGCAAAGCACATTGTAGTATAGATAATAGGTAGTAAGTTCATGATTTTTAACTTGGTAAATAGCTACCCTGTGCTATTTTCATCACAAAGGGTTTATTGTTACTGTGGACATCTTCAGAGTAGGCTTGACATGATGGCTCAGCATTTATCATCCAGTTCAAAAGGAAAGATGAATAATAAAGCAAGCTGGGTTTCCCTCTCAGAACCACATACTGAGGGAAAAGCATGTAGGATCTGGTCATGAGAAATGGAGAAATTCTGGTTTTCCCCCCCTCCATGTTTTTAATCAGATAACTTCAGATAACTGGTTGAACATTTCAGACCCCAAGAGATTAATCTACAAATCAACTAGTATTGCTACTTCTAATTTTATTTTTGGTTTTTTAATAAAGTGAAACACATGAGAAAAAAATAAGTTAACTGAGAAATAGGTTCTCTAGGTTTGGAAACAAATATTTCTTTTCATTTTGTTTTACAAACCAAGCTAAGGGGTCTTCTGACCCTAAAAGAGTACTACTCCTTTTTTAATTGGCCACAGAGAAAGAAGCAATAACCTGGACTATAGATAACTTTAAGCATTTAGTTAAGAAAAATCTGCCTTTCATTTTTAAAAGTACAGACTTTATTTATATATATAAAACTACAGCACACTTCACCACATATTTTTTAAAATGAGATCCAGAATAATCTGATAATTATTATTTTTATCTAAAATAATATAGACATTATGGGGAAAACTTTTAATGTTATCTAGAAATTATATGAACATTAAATTTTTTTCCAAAAAATGAAAAAAACTAGTAACAAAACTGAGAACATAAAATATAAAGTACCTGACATAAGAAATGGTGAGAAATCATGCTTAAAGTGAATGGAGTAGTATGGACACAAAGTTATTTGATAACTTTACAAAGGTACAGCTTTACAAGAATGTTCTGAGGTCTATACCTTTGTGTAATATTAGAATTGTTCCTCACGTGATCATTTGAGGTTGAACTCCTCACCAAGATTACAGAATCCAATAGAAGGTGTGTATGACGAAAATGCTATAAATTAAAAGACTCAAGTATCAACCTCCATATAATAAAATTATGTTCTATAAAATGAGCAAAGATGTACTATACACAGTGATTATACAAGGGGCCCTGATGTATAGTCAAGTGTACTTGTGACACATGAAAATGCAACCATAAATCTATTGCTAGTCATGGTAAAACCTAAACAAATGTTTAACAATTACATTTGCTATCTTAAAATAGGTTATCAGTACCATATCAGGTCTTTCAAATTCACAGCATAAATCTGAGCAATGTTCTTTACTTTCTCTTGGTAAATAAAACTATGGTCATCAGAGATGTTAGAAAACCATTCCAGTAAACTGACACTTTGATCACAGTTCTACAACAGGTATTCAAAAATGATTCCTAATGAAGATGATGTTTCTGAAAATCACTTAGAAGTTTAAAAGTGGACTCCAAAATTTATCCCGTTCATTTTCTCTTCTTCTGGCTAATCAGTGTATTTGAACCAACTGAAGTAGCAACTTCTAAGAAACAATTCAGGTGAAAAATGCTGATCTATCAAGATACTTCACACTTCCACAACAATGACTGAATGAATGAATGCAAACAGGCCAGCCAGCCCAGCTGTTACCATTTTAACTCTTCACAAGGGATATTTTCTGTTCACAATTCATTAGATCTCTCTTAACTTCTCTCTTTCTCTCAGGTCTCATAGCCAATACATTATATCAAGACCTGGTAGCACTATATCGAAAATATATCCCAAACTGAACCACTTCTCAGCACTTCCACTGCAAAAACTCTAGACCAAGTTAAGATCTTGCAGAAACTCGTGAAACAGCCTCCTCTTTACTATACTGATTCCATATGTCCCGCAACAGACGGAGTTCTCCACTCAGCAACCAAAGAAACATCCACAAAGTATAAAATCACATATCATTTTCCTGCTTAAAACTTCCAGTACAAACAAAACCACACTTGCTACTGTGGCCTACATGATTTGGCCTCTGCCTGCTTCTTTGACCTCATCTCCTATCGCTTTCCCCTTTGCCCAAAATGTTCCATGAATGCTGGTTTTCTCTTTATCCCTCAAACACACCACACTAATTTTCTCTCACAGTCCCTTCACTTGTTCCTCTATCTTATTCTCATTATTTAGATTTCAGTTCCATGAACATCGTAAGAAAAGTAACCACCAACTTTTCTAACTCATTTTATTTTCTTCAGATCATTTCTGGTTGGATAATCTTTGGTTTTGAATTTACTGCCCGTTTCCTCCTAAGCTTCAGCACTTTGGAGGCAGGTACTTTGTCATGGTCGCTACAATATCCAAAGCATCTATAACTGCGCCTGGCGCACAACTGATGTTTACGGAATGAATGAAGTAAGCTCTATTATCTGTGCTCATACTGTATTTACAGATACAATAAACCCCTGTTGATTGTGTTCTAGAATGGCTTAGACCAAGGACTGAGTAAGCAGGAGGGCAACCCTCACAGTAGTAGATGCAGTGGGTTACAGAGGAAAGTAACAGCACTGGACACACCTCTCCCAATACCATGAGGTTTCTTAAGTTTGCCCCAGCAAGGACCTGGGAAGGAGGAGACAGTCAGTGGAATCCTAGAGAGTGGGGAAACCCTAAAAGGCTGAGACACTTGCCTGACAGATAAAATTTTAATCTGAAATGCAAGAAATATCTTCAATTGTCAAGCTCAATCATCTCTCATCATCAGAGAAAAAAGGGAATTTTCTAAAAGCAAGATCAGATACATGAATTAATGTTACTTCTTCCTTTATTGGACAGACTATGCAGTATGCAAATATAGACTCTAATATATTAGCTACTAGAATCAGTATTCAACCAGCTAAGAGTGTTGGCCTCATAGGCTAAATTACAGACAGATTCAGCAATTCTTAATTCAACAGTACTATTAATAAGCAGTGTCATCTTGCTGGGTTTTAAAATAGAATTTTTAGTGTGGTCTAATAAAAAGTGCCTTAGACTAAGGGTCACAGATCCCAGCTCCACTGCAATTAATCCCTCTAAGCATCAGTTCTTGCTAGAAAAGGGAAATCCCCTTATTCCTCACAATACTGTCATACTGAACAAATGACATATCATATATGAAAGCTTGTAACCTACAAGATATTGCACAACATTAAAGTCCTCACATTAAGACTTCTTGTAATAGATACTTTTTCATTCATGTGTATAAGCATGCATATATTAAAATGTATTTTGTGTGAGAGGTCTGTTTCATTTGTGGCATAGGCTTCAAAGCCAGAGAACCAGAAAATGTATTACACAAACGTATATAAACACATTATAAAAGAAGTGAGTGTTGAAGGCTTGCCATCAGTGCTTCTAGATCTGGAGTAAGTTCCAGGGTCTCTGACGTAAGAGTTGGAAAGAACACATAAATTGAAAACATTTTACCATACTAGAAGTTTTACTGGCAGGCATGTGCTGTATAGGAGAAGGCAGAGGTCTCTGAGGAGAGGAAAGAAAGGTATGGAGAAAGGTTTGGGGGGTATGTGTGTTTAAAATGGAAACATGTTAGGTTTCATTTATTTTGAGCCCTATGGGCTTTTCATTTGAAATGGGAAATACTTTCACGTAAAGGAGAATAAAGTAGTGGCAATTTTACTGTAAAGAAGATATACTTGTATTTATGGAGATAAAAAAAAAAGCATTCAAAGTTTTCCTCAGTTATAACTTTACAGTATGATCCTGCTAACAGAGGAGATTCCATTTACTCTATCTAACCTGAGCGCCAAGATATTATTGGTAATCCATCACACAGTCCTTCCTGCAATAAATCGGGTTGCTCTCTTTACCTCTGTCATAAGGAAAAGAGACTTTAACTTAAATCTTTCTCATGTAAACCAGTAGTAGTTTTATGGTAAATACTATTTTAATATCATTTTAATAAAGTCACATTTTGAACTCATTTCCGATAGTTTTACAAACTCAAATTTCAGAAATTGCATCAATGTAACAGAAACAGACTTGCAGATACATGCGCTTATAAACATCCCAGAAATAAAAATATTTTCCTGTCATAGAACGTAACACTAAAACTCTGGACTGGGTGTATCATGTGACTTTTTAAAGCACAGATAGCAAAGATCACCTAGAACTTCAATACAATTTCCTTCAATTTCTTATTTTGTTTCAAATACTGAACATCTGCCCAAATTCACAGGAAAACTGTGCCATATCACTATCTAGGATTTCTAACATCATTCTAAAAGAAGCACACCCTAATAGAATTTGAGAAATGCTGATTAAGGTAGTTACTTAATCAACGTGGTTAGAAAACACATCTGTTTTGGAATGCTTACTAGTAACAGTGCACAGAAAGATATTTTCTAAAAGCCACTACCCTAAGACTTCCTTCCAAATGGGGAGTTTTCCTATTTTCTTTCCAGTAAAACAAAGTGGCGCTTTAACAACCATATGGCCCTGTGCTCTAAAAGAAGTTTCATTCAGCATCTATTTTTACACACAGGTTTCCTTATAAAATATACTGCAGTTACCAAGTTGAATGAGCCTTCGTGTTTCTGTAGACAAGGCCTCCTGCTACCAAATAAGTTCTCCACAGCACTACTGGCCACAGTGCCTGTCCTATTTCTTCTCTCCCAGGGAATAGGACATAAAAAAAAATACCTACCGAATTGTTTTTCAAACAAGTTACTTCTCATTTACTTAGAGAGCTATTTTTTGTGAATACATATGTTAACAGAAATCTTTCCCACCTCTCACACACTCAGTATGCATTCATTTTCTGCTGAGCTCTTTAAACATAATGTGCTTTACCAATAATATCTGAAAACAGACCAGTTCATAAAGCACACAGACATCCCTATTTCAGCCAATATTCATACAGCATTAACAACGTTAGTTTTAAATTTCTTAGGTACAGTGGTGGGTTCAGAAATATTTTTGTGCTCCATCGCTTACATATGCCCTATATATATATAGTATGTATAAAACATTACATAACTTAAAATTTTTTACATCGTATGTCTGCCCTATTATATACAGAAGTCAGTAAGAACTGATTAAGTGACTTTTAAAAGACCAATGATGAATACCAGAATGCTAAAAAAAAAAGCATTTGAAATATACTACTGAGCATATACTTAGCTGTATTAATATCATGAAAGAAAAATAATGAGCAGATGAAATTTAAACTGTTTCATTTGGAATCAAGTTACAGTTTTCAGGCTTCCCTGGTGGCTCAGTGGTTAAGAAACCACCTGCCAATGCAGGGGACACAGGTTCGAGCCCTGTTCCGGGAAGATCCCACATGCCACGGAGCAGCTATGCCCATGCGCCACAACTACTGAGCCTGCGCTCTAGAGCCCGTGTGCCACAACAACTGAAGCCCGTGCGCCTAGAGCCCATGCTCGCAACAAGAGAAGCCACCGCAATAAGAGAAGCCACCGCAATGAGAAGCCCGTGCACCGCAACGAAGAGTAGTCCCTGCTCACCGCAACTAGAGAAAGCCCGCGTGCAGCAACGAAGACCCAACACAGTGAAAAATAAATTAAAAAATAAAATAAAATTTAAAAAGTGACAGTTTTCATAGTAAATAAACACCTGATTTAAATTTTATCTACTGATCACAGAGTTAACAAAAAAATCACATATGAATAAAACATGAGGACAAATTTTTCAAATCAGACGAACTGAAGCCTGAATTTGGCTTCTGGGTTAAAATCCACTTAAAAATCTCTAACGTGTAGCTACTCTACACCAAGGAAATCACAGAGGCTTTACAAACACAACAGCATGCAACATAGCACATACCGTCATATTCGTCACACTGTATTCTTCCTAGGCCAAGTTAATACCATATTTCTTCAATTTTAATATATAGTAAAAACTGAAAGAAAAAACTAAAAAGAATTTGTAACTGCTATTTCCCATATTTCGAACTATTTCCCCCATGAGTCACTTTTTTCCCTCAGTTTTATTTAGATATACTTGACTTACACCATTGTATTAGTTTAAGGTGTACAACGTAAGGATTTGATATATGTATATTTTGCTAAATGATTACCACATTTTAGTTAACTATTTAGTTTGCATTACTGTAGTTAACACTTATCCTTTCACATAGTGAATCAATTTTTATTCTTTCAGTACAAAAATTATATTTTGAAAGGGAAAGAAAATAATAAAAAGTAGGAACATGTTATTTATTGGTCATTCCCATACAACCCAATACTTGGATACCTACATATGATTGTTTCCTTAAACATACAGCATTTCTTTGGGAAATTTCTAGCACCTTTACAATCCATTGATTATAGATGTGTAGTGTTTCATAAGTAGAAGGGCAGATTTCTCAATCTCTGCAATATTAACATTTGGGGGCCACATAATTCTTTTTCACGGGGGACTATCCTGTGCATTTTAGGGTTTTTAGTAGCATCCATCATTTCTCCTCACTAGACGCCAGTAGTACTCTTTCCCAGTGGTAAAAATCAAAAAATGTCTCCAGACATTGCCAAAACTGCCCCTGGCTTGAGAACCACAGATGTGGATTTCCATTTTAACTGCAAATTTAAATTAGGTTAAGATTCTCTGATGAGGCAGAGAAATAGCATAACGAAACTTCATTATTAAAAACGATAAGTAGATAATTAACATCCAAATTCACATAAAGCTACACTTTTATCTTAAATAACACTTAAATTTTATCATGGTACCAATAGCAGAAGTAACTCTTTTTGATTTTCCAAAAATGTCACCCAATTAAAATGCTACCTTTCACCATTTGAGGAAGATTTTCTTTTGGTTGTGGTATGGACCAAGATGGCTAGAAGTACAGGAAGTTTCATCTGAAAAATGAACATAGACCAAGTCTTATAAATTGGCCCTAGTACTATTTCTTATCATAGTTCCTGTTTGTTTACATTGGAGTTCTGATAAATTGGTTGTTATTTCCTTTCCACTAAGTTTCAAGGTATTAACAGCCAAAAAGGTGTTTTTTGACTTCTTCCTCCTTCATTTTATCCCACTTCCCCCAAATAAATAATACATTGTTTGTAACACAATTTTAAGACTGGTCCCCAAACTTCAAAATGATTATGAATTTATTTTACCTAAACCTACCCCTATACTTAAAAGCCTTTAAAATGGAAACTAGCAAAATAGGCATCTGCTAGTAGGTACCTACTTTCCAACAGAATCATTTATCTAGTCATTTCACAGCTAAAACATGCAAATTCTTAAGTGAATCAGTTCCATTTATTTTGACTTCCTGCCTAGGCTCTTCATTCCAGAGAAAACATTAATATTTTCATCCATTAAGTACTCTTAAAATTAATGTCCCTATTTAAGCAAAATTTCTTACCCTCACTCCAAAAAAAAAAAAGGTACAATTAAAGGAAGCACAGATTTCTTTCATTTCTCTGGATAGTTATACTTGTCTGGTTTTAAAGAAGCACATGGTTTGTCCATCAGTGATTTCTATTTGTGTGAGTTAGTAACTAAAATGGTAAAACAATTGGCTTTGTATGCAATCTAGCAGTGTCTGACAATTGCAAAACTGTCCTTGCCCAGTGAACTTCCAGTGAAAAAAGCTGTTGAAAGTTCATGCACCCCGAATGCACATTCATTATAATTAAACAAGAATATTACACAGACATTGCTGACAAGGATTATCAAAATAAAACAGTGCCACCTGCCCCTTCCTCTCCCATTAATTAGTACAGAGTCTGAGGTGGCAATTAACAAGAAGCAGAAAAGGATCAGTAAACACAGCTCAAGCTGAACTTGAAGATTAACTCTTCCAGTTCAGGTCTCATTTCTTAACCACACTATGTTGATTTGACTACGCAAGCCAAAATCAAATCCTGGGCTTTTTTTTGTTTGTTTGTTTGTTTTAGAAAAACAGTACCATTAAGAAGACAATTGAGTTGTATAACATAATTCCCAAAATAGCTGCCCCAAAATTTCATATAATTCCACGAACAAGGGGCCATTCAATATTTCACAGAGATGCAGAATACTAAATAATGCAGGTAATCTCAGTGACTAAAATACTTTCACATTATAAATTACAAATCTGTGGTAGTTAATATTAACTCTGAGAAACAACTAAGGTACTGTACTGTTAGCAGTAACTAGCACTCCCTCCCACATGCCCCCTGCTACTAAACAACACTTTACAGGCCTAAGACCAGAATTTTAAGTGAGCAAATGGCTTCATTATTGGTTTTATGGAACTATTATTAGTTACTTTTAAATGTAACCATTCACTCTTTTTAAAAATACTTTCCAAAAATAATACAGGTATTTCCATACAATTCCCAAACTGATCCATAACTTCCCTAGAGACTATTATTATTCTGGAAACCTAAAATTATTTCTTAATAAAAAAGCACTGTAAATGCAAATTATCGACAAAATTAAAATGCAAATTTTATTACACTGTTACGTGTACATAAGTGACACATGCCTAGGACCCTGGAATTCTCTTCCCAAAGACTCAGGTTGTACAATCTTTGGATGGCCAAGAGCAATTAGTTACTGGCCATGTGAGACACAGTTCGGACAAGAAGGTTGAGATGTCCACATATATGCAAGATAAGTCACTTGTGGTGCAGTAAGAAGGTAGGGGGAAGAATAAGGGTAGTGGGCCATGGGCCAGGGTCAGATCATCTCTCCCAAGGCAGCAGTAGTCCAGCCCAAAATTCAAGTAAATCTGGGGACTCTACGTTGAAACCTGGCCTTCCAACTTGTTTCATTTGAAAAACTCGAAAGAGCAATGTCATCAGAGAGGGGAACTGCCTGCATAACTTGCTGAAGATTGAAGATGAACTCTGCACACTCCTCATTTAGGCATTTTATTTGATGTCTAGTACAGTGCAGTTAAGGGAGCGGCACAAGGTGGAGGAGCCGCTGAATCTGGAGTGGGGAGTAAAGAGCCTCCTCTCACACAAAGGAAGAGAAAGTGGGTATCTTTCCTGGAATTGTCAAATGTCTGGAAGAAGAGGCTAGAAGAGCAAAAAATGATGATAAATGTTCTTCCCTATCCTTCTCTTGTCTGGTCAATGCTGCTGGGTCTCCCTAGAACAAACCATAGTCCTTTGTGGAAAAGTAATTATTTTGAATCTGTGCTATGCACAGTTATTTGGCATAACCTGTTGATTTACATATATTTTTCTAATTGTTGGTAAATGGTATATTTATTTGTCAGGGCACGAGGATAAACATTTTTTATTTAACAGTGTGTTAGCTTAATCTATGAATTTTAAATATTTGACATAAGGCATGTAGTTATCCATTTGAACTCTTGCCCTGGGCCCTGCAAAAGTTAGGGGTAGATCTAGAAAACATTTTGCAAATACCTTGATAAAGCCCTCCATCTCTCTCTCTCTTTCCCATGTTCTTCTTGTCTCTTATCCCTACAATCTGTATATAATTGCATATATACAAAATATTGCAAAGATATATACCTCTTCCATACTTTCAAACATACCAGAAAGAAAGGGGAGTGAAAAAATGATATACTTGTTCAAGTATTAGCCAATCTCTGTCATAATAAAAGAAAAAACATGAAAACAAATACCAAACTACATCTCTATAAAGTTGAAGATAGGAAAGAAATTAAATATTTAACAGCTTCACCATAATTAGGGAAATTAAAAGTATAACACATAGACCTGGCTTCAGAGGAGCTTAAAAATAAGCACAGGACAGATTCTTTACTTGAAATAACTCCCACCACCTAACAAGGTACCTGGAGGACAGAGGGTACACAATAATTCGTTGAAATGAAAAAAATGAAACGGTAACAATTATACTGAGACAATACTAATATGTTAAGCAGTATTACTCTAGACCTTGGCACAGAGGTCCCTGCTCTAATTTAGGGTCTGGAGAAGTGTCAACAAATGTTTTGGTCTCAGGATTCTTTCACCCTCTTAAGAAATACCAAGGACCCAAAAGAATTTTTGTTTATTTTTATTTTTTTGGCTTTGTTTATTTACCATATTAGAAATTAAAACTAAGACATTTATAAAATATTTATTAATTCATTTTAAAATAAAAGTAATATACCTATTATATGCTACCATAAATATTTTCATGAAAAAGAATCCCATTTCCTCAAACAAAAATAATTTGGTGAGAAGTATCTGGCTTAACAGAAGGTAGATTCTCAACTCTGCTTCTGCTTTCAATATGTTGTGATAAGTTGCTGTGGTTGAAGTATATGAAGACAATCCTGTCTCCCACAGATAAAAAGAACTGAAAAAGGGGGAAATATTTTAAAAGGCTTTTCTGATGTTGTGGATATTCTTCCTTAATATTACACCAAAACTCAGCGTGGAGTAGTTTTTAGCTGCAATGTGGAATCTGAACCATAACAATGAAATATTTGTATTCTTTTACATTAAAATCAATTCTACTACCTTGCACCTTGGATAGATCTTTTATTCATGCACAGTTTTATAACATCATACATTGATCCATGCAGAACTTGCAAGTGTTAACACATTTCCTTATACAATAACAAAAAAAAATCACATCTGTTAATATCAGCACCAATATCATCAAAAAAGATTTTAAATATTGATGTACTCTCAAGCTCATGGTGGCAAACAAGTTTTCCAAAATTTGAGTTTTTATTTGGATTTTCACTTGAACACTGAGATTTTATCAGCAGCACAAATACTGTCCATTATTTTCCTTGATAAGCTCACTTCATTATTTTCAAGAAAATGTCTACCAAATATCCAAGTCTAAATTGTCATAGTGTGTCAGTCACTCTTTCAATTTAAAATGATGACCCACTAAAAAGGAACTAGTTCTGCAACAATTCCTTGAGTAAGACCATTGTCTTTCAGTGTGCGGAAGGCCAAGCATACTTCCATTTCGTTACAAAGAATATTAATATAAGGCATGCAGTCAAGGGTTGAGATTTAATGAACTGATCATTTCTACTGCTTTTATCAAGAACATTTTAAGTTAAATGTTCTTTTTTTTCTTCAAGGGTTTGGCAGTGAAGAACGCAATGGTGAAATGTACAGCTGCCGCCACTACCTTGATTGGCGCTGAGGTGCCAACGGTTTTCCCTACCATTGTTTTTTTTTTTAATTTTATTATATTTTTTTTTTTATACAGCAGGTTCTTATTAGTCATCCATTTTATACACATCAGCGTATACATGTCAATCCCAATCTCCCAATTCATCAGACCCTACCATTGCTTTTGAACCATGGGAGCAAGCATTGGCACAGTGAATAAAGGCAATTACCATCTTAGTGTTATTATTTGAATAGTTTTGAACTCACAAGTGCCCTAAAAGGTTCTTGGAGAGCTCCAAGGAGTTCAAGGACCATATTTTGAGAGCCATGGTTCTGGTCGCCCCTTCTCTTCACGGATCAGGGAGCTCGCTGGCACAAATGAACATCTCCTCACTCCCACCACCCCCCTGCCACAGCCCTTCTGCATGATGCTCCATGTAGTACAGAACCGTTTTGTTCTTAGCAGAGTGTATCTTCTTTAACCGGTATTTAGGGGGAAAATCATTGGGAAACACTGACATTTCAAAAAGGCATCAGTATGTACTGAAATCAGTAGATCTGAGTACTAATTAAACCTGGTAATAAAAATCCACAATTCTAAACACTTAAGTTCCAGGAATCTATTTTATGTGTAAAATATTTACACTAAAGATGTATAAGGTCCCTTTTAGAATGCTGATGTTATAAAATCAGATAAATGAGCCAGTATGATTTTACCCTACATGAAACAGGGAATTCAATCATCCCCAGACCATATTCCACAGCCAGGTTACTGAACTTTCACTCTTTGTAAAATGCGCTATAAATTGAAGAGGAATGTACTTCAATTAACTAATTGAGTATTAGTTGGAGTGTAGAATAATATTAAAGCTTAAATAGCTGCATCAAGTCCTCATTTTACTCACAACTCTCACCTTGTGCATTTTTTTTAAGTCAACGGGTAAGGTTTTTTCATTGTTTTTTAAATCACAGTAGATTAACCCAAAAAAAGATTGTCTCTATCAACCTAATTATTCTTAATAGCTTTGAATCTACATTTCTTGAATGAATTCTGCCAACTATAAGATAGTCCAGCTTCTGAATTTGGATGCTGATGTAACATTTGCTGAATTAACAAATACTTATGGTAATCACAGAACTTAGAAGGGAGTTGAGAGTTAATTGAGTAACAGAAAGCCAAATATGTTACCATTCTTCCTTGCTCTCTCAACTATTGCAGAAACATTTATTCATTCATCTAACAGATATTTATTTAGTACCTACAGCCTGTCAGGCACCATTCTAAGCTCCAGATACTGCAACATATAAAACAGAGTCCCTGGTCTAATTTAACACTATATATTTTTTTCTGCTGACACAGAAGTAGCCTCAGAATTCTCAAAACACTGCATGAAGGAACCACTACTCATCAAATCTGCCACCCATATTCAGTTAAATATCTTCATTTTAGGCTTATAAGTGTCTGACATGATGCTAGATGCTACAGGAGATGCCAAAGAAATAAAAGATAATAGTTTCCACAGAAGAACTATAATCTAATAATTAGGGAAGATAATATATGATAAAAATAGTATGATAAAGTGCCTATTTTATAATATAAAATAACAACTACAACATACATCTAGATTTCAATGTAGGTTGGTGACATCAAACAGTATCTGTTTTCTAATTTATCACCTCTTTACCCTTACTATTTTCTTGTATACCCATGTATCAGTAGTACTGTTCTAGAAGTTTTACACATTCTAGTTTTCTTTAATCTTCTTTAAAAACACTGTTCACTACCCTGTATATAGAAAAAGAGAATACATAAATCCTGAGAAGCAGGGCAGTCTCAGTACCTGTTTTCTCATGCAAGTCAGCCTTTTCCAGAGCACAAATAGCTGGCCTGGGGCAGCATCTCTGCATGGGGTGGGCTGTCTCTTTTGTGAAGCCCATTCATGTGGGTCCTTTAGTACTCACCCGTACCTGTAAGTCAGCCAAGGAAGCAAATGTCCATGTTTTCTCAAAGGAAAATCAGATAACAATAATTTTAACCAAAATAAAATCAGTTGGAGGAAATATATGAGGAACTATCCTTGCAGGGTTCAAACTAGAAAATTAACTATAAAAACAAAATACTATGACTTCTACATAATCAAATTGAACAGATACAGAGTCACTGTTTGATGGGAAAAATAACTTTTGAAAGTCACATTTATTAAATTTCTTTCTCTATTTTGTATATCCTCCTAATTCACCTTAAAGACCACACACTGTTTTTTCAGTTGGAGAACTAGTTATTTAATGAAAAAGTTGCATAATTTTTTTTTAACACAAGACAAATACATTGAAAAACAACAACATAAATCTCCCATTTAAAGAACGGATTTCACATTTTCAATATTACTATAAAGTTTAGTCTTCTGGGAGCTCTCTTAAAAATGCTTTCTTACTTATTTCTGATAGGCCCCTATTTGTTTTTGTGAGAGACAGCATTACTAACCCAAACTGTGTCAATTATTAAGAAACTCTTTTCTCAGAAATTTTGTTCTTTCCTCCAAGTACTATTGTGTTATAGCATCTTTGTATAAATACTTTTAATTTGACCTGTGTTATAAAAGTCTATGTTTGGGGCTTCCCTGGTGGCGCAGTGGTTGAGAGTCCGCCTGCCGATGCAGGGGACACGGGTTCGTGCCCCGGTCCGGGAAGATCCCACATGCTGCGGAGCAGCTGGGCCCGTGAGCCATGGCTGCTGGGCCTGCGCGTCCGGAGCCTGTGCTCCGCAACGGGAGAGGCCACGACAGTGAGAGGCCCGCGTACCGCAAAAAAAAAAAAAAAAAAAAAAAAGTCTATGTTTAAGATGTAGTTAATGAAGGACAGATGTTTAAAACATTGGGTTCACAAAGAAGTTGTAAATACTGCTGGCACAGTAAATTTTGTGATTAATTTTAGTCTGTTTATGCAATAAGGATATTTACACAGCTGGAAAAGCACCAAAAATAACTGTCCTATGTAATATTAATTCAAATCGATATTAATTAGAAGCAGCATAGGTACAATCATATCAAAGTATCTAAAGGCCAGGTTAGTGTTTATGGTTAAGACTAGAAATAAATCAAATATATCAAGAATCAATTTCTCTTGGATTAATAACACTGTAAATAACTGAAATAGTTCACAACTTATTCACTTTTTATCTTGGACAAATTAATACCTCACTTTCTCCTTCTGCCTAAAAACACATACTCTTCCTTGAACAGACCTTAGGTTCTGGACATATTTGTATATCCACAGACTTCTTTAGTTGATCCCTTAGTTCCTCAATTGTCTAACATATTCATGGCAATAGTTATTCAAATTTCTTCATGAAACCATGCATTTTAACTTAATGTGTTAAGAACAAGATAGGATTTTCTTTTTCCATTTTCTATGGCTAATGAACTTTAAAGGTATCCATCAGGGACATTTCAAAATGAGGCACCTACACATAAAATTTATAACTGTAGAGCAATGTCCATTTTTCTACTTTCACTGACACCTTAAGTTGAATACATGAGACAAAATAGGCTAGTCATAACCCATTATCCATTCTCTTCCCTTCTTCCTTGATAACAGAATCCTGGGTTTTGAGGGTGGCAATATACCCAGCTAGAAGACCATGATGTGGTCATTTGATTAAAAGCTGGCCATTGGACTTCCCTGGTGGCGCAGTGGTTAAGAATCTGCCTGCCAACGCAGGGGACACGGGTTCGTGCCCTGGTGTTGGAAGATCCCACATGCCGCGGAGCAACTAAGCCAGCGTGCCAACAACTACTGAAGCCCGTGCTCCTCAACAAGAGAAACCACCGCAATGAGAAGCCCGTGCACCACAATAAATAGCAGCCTCTGCTCACCGCAACTAGAGAAAGCCCGCGTGCAGCAACGAAGACCCAACACCGCCAAAAACAAAAATAAAATAAAATAAATAAAATAAAAAAAAAAAGCTGGCCATGAAATGTAACCAGAGTTGAGAATCTTGAACTGCTGCTCACAACAAGGTACTTGACTAAATGATTTCTCCATATGACCTGTCCCTCACTTCTACCTCTTTCCTACTGCCTAGAAATTAGACATGACAGCTGGAATGATAACAGCCACCAAGGACCAAAATATGTCTTTGGAGATGGAAGCCACATGCTAAGTTGGTGGAATAGGAAATTAGAAAGAGATAGATCCTTGATGTCTATGGAACTGCCACACCCTACCTGAATTGCCTGCCTCTGGACTTCTTTATATGAAAGAGAAATAACCTTCTATTTTTCTACCATTATATCCAGTTCCCGTTAACTACATCCAGTACAATTCCTAAATGATAGGAAACACAGATCCAGAATATGAGAAATTAAACATAGGCCTGATGAGGGTGACCCTAGCACTTCTACCATACGTTATAATCCTAACATATCTTTGACCTATGTGGACACCAAAACTCATTCTAAAACAAATCTTCCTTAGCTATTACTGAACAATTTGAGTGGTTTTCTTATAAAACATAAGGTAAATATACATCATTGTTCTGGATTAAAGGGTTATGGAACTCTTGGTTGCAAAGATTATTCCAATTCTCTGGAGTTGAAACAACTATTCTAAGGGAGGAGCTAAACAAATCTTCATATGGATCAAGTATTGCGTCAATAACTTGAGGAACAAAGACTCCCAACTCCATTCTCTTTGAAATTCAACAATTTTGGATTTTCTTTTTTACGAACTGGAATGATTCTGAGAGCAAAAAACACCAAGACACTAAAAAGAAAGGGAAAGAGCATCAAAATCAGGTCCTCGATGATGGAGCTGTTAGAGAGAACTGGTTCCAATACTGTGGATAACTGAGAATGTAAGTTTCTCCAAAACAGAGAGGGTATCACTTCAGGGTAAGCAAGGAACCATTGCAACAGGAGTAGAAAACATGCCAATGAACAACCGTCCACCGGAATGTATGTAAACAGTTTTCAAGAGTGACACAGAGTGGCAGGTACAGAACAACAAGAGTAGGAAAGATGGTGAGTACAATTTTCTAAGTCTGAGATGACTATGCTTACACGTGGAAATGCAAAGTACTCATTCTTCCTCTAAAATGGGCCTCTCCTATATTTTCTATCTCAATAAACCACACTAACATCCACCCAATTGGCCAGGTCAGACAACATGAAAATATATGTCACTATTCTCTCTCTGCCCTGCAAATCTGTTTGATTTATGCTTTTTTTAAGTCTTTAAAGTTTCCCCCATCTTCCAGCCCTCTGTCTCTGTCTTAAGCTAATGTCTTCCTTAGGTGTCCATCTGTCAATATGCCCGCCCTTTGACTTCTCAACTCCAGTACACCCATTCTCCACACTGAGACAGGCACTCTTCTCAAGTGAAAAATCTCACTTTACAAATGAGGAACTTGGGCCCCAGAAGGTTAACTAAGTTTTTAAAGTTCATACAGAGAGCTTAGGCTCTCTAACTTCAGAGCCTATCCTTCTAATCTCTTATCAAATTATTAAGCCTTCTTCAGATAAATTATCAAAGTAGAGATTGAGGTTATCTTGAAAACTGATGCCTGAACCTGCCACATACTCTATAACTTTTTCTTAAATATAACATTTTTTTCAATTACACGAAGTCAACTTTAATCTACTTTGAGTTCTCTTTTGGGAAGAAGAAACTCTACTTCATTAAACATCCATGTATGCTTTATAAGATAATTGGTAATATGTGAAAGAACATTCACCTTAGGATGAAAGAAAATGCAGTTGTAGATGACAACGTCTACAATGCTGCAGGTACAACAATATGTTCTTGTATATAAGCTGGACTGTTTGGGGTATTCAGGTACACATGAGTCACACAGGGAAAACCTAACATATAACTTAACACATATTTCACTAAAACAGTAGCCTAGACAGCTTTCATTCAAATAGATTAGATGACAAACAGAAATAATTTTTTTTTTTTTTTTTTTTTTACGGTGTGCGGGCCTCTCACTGTTGTGGCCTCTCCCGTTGCGGAGCACAGGCTCCAGACGTGCAGGCCCGGCGGCCATGGCTCACGGGCCCAGCCGCTCTGCGGCATGTGGGATCTTCCCGGACCGGGGCACGAACCCGTGTCCCCTGCATCGGCAGGCAGACTCTCAACCACTGCGCCACCAGGGAAGCCCCAGAAATAGTTTTTTTAAAACATCCATCCTAACTTAAGAAAGACTAGCAAAATGAGCCTGGTTCCACTGGGGCATGAAGGTTCATTACAAACTCAAATTTAATTGGGTAGGTAGCAATTGTTCCAGCAACATTTGGGAAAATATACTCACTTATTCTTTAATTTATATTCATACACGTAAGTCATATTAATATATTTCATTAATGAAATCTTAAAACGCATATATGTATATGTGTAATGCATATACATATATTTAGTACAGTAGAATTTCCCCTTCCAGAAAAGCTAATAATAAATTGAAGTTGGTTTTGTGGAACTGAGGAAATATGATATTTATGAAACCGTTTGTGAGGTACGCAGTAATATAATGGAGCAAAATGGAAAAGGAAAAGGAAGCATGCGGTCCACATTTTTCTCTTCCTCCTCCTTTTGGCTTCTCTTTATTATATTTTTTGACAAAATAAGAAAATAAGGTTATTTTAAAAGTTAAGTACCCTATCAGTACGTTTGGGGAAGGATATTGATTTTGCCAAGTCATCCCAAAGTTGAAAATTTGTTTGCTCAGGGTTTTTACTATGAAACATTTTGGTAATGCCAAAAGCATAGAATGTAATGAATACACATGTTTATCATCAAGATTAAAAAAGCAAACATTACAGATACAACCCTGTACAGCCAATCCCAATCTCATACACCCTCCTCCTCCTTTTACAGGTAATCACTACCCTAATTTTGCTGATTATCATTGTCAGACATATTTGAATGTGTGTATGTGTGTGTGTATGTGTATTATCTATATATGTATGTGTGTATACAGCATGTATATGCATACGAATATATGAGTATAAACCATATATACTCTTTATGGAATGTTTAAAATATTTTCTATAAATGACACAATCCATGTGTCTGTCCTGCAGTAGCTTATTTTATTTTATTCAATATTATATTTTAATGATTAATCCATGTTGATAAACATAACTCAAGTTTCTTCATTTACGTGCATAACTCTAGAGTTATTCATGTATACAGTTATTTATCTATTCTACTGTGGATGAACATTTAGATCATTTCAATTTTTTCCATTAAAATGTTACAATAAAGATGCATATTTCTGCTCACAGAGTTTTCATCACTCTCAATCTTCCCTGAAGCATTCTACAAGACGATCCAAGCTCAACAAAATGAAGCTCCGTATTGTCCAGAAGTATACACCACTTATAATGCAGGGGGAAAGCTTACTGAAAGATTACACTTACTGGCAATATTTCATGGACGCTTAACAGTTCTTAATGACAAAGTAACCAAATGTTGACTAAAGAGGTTTTACTGGTTGGGGAAATACTGTAGCTTTTGAGGATTACAGTTTAGTAGACAGGATACCTAACTGTTACAGAATGGATTCTCAAGTACAGAGTATCATCTAATACAACAGAGTGTCATCAAATTGAACATTTCCCAGAAAAATAAACTACACCACTGCATTATTATTTTCAAACAAATTATTATATTCTTATAGAAAAATACATATTTGGTGATATATTCAAAATAAGAAGCTAACAGTACCTGAAATCACATTTTAAAGAATGTGCTGAACTGAACTTGTGTTAAAAATTTTTTTAATCTAATCTCATGGTTAAGAGCACAGGCTTTCAAATCAACTAGCCCTATTTTGTAGCTGAGCTCCACTTTTTACCATTTATCCAAATTTCGGTTACGTTACCTGACTCTCAGTTACATCACCCATAAAACTGGGATGATAAAACCTACCTTGTAGACTTTAATACAATTTAAACGAAATAATGTATAAAATGTAATTACCCTTGCTGCTGCTTTCTGCTGCTATAATGGTTACTGTTATTTATTGGGATCCAGGCTGCGTTCAAGGTTTAGATGCTGATACATGCAGTGACACAGATGTTAGGGCCTAATTCTCTCCAGCTAGGTAGTGCACCACCAGATTTATCTGGGGCCTGAGGAACCACCTGAGAAATAATTTAAACCTGATCCACAAGAAGAGTTTGATATATACAGGCATGTCTGAAGGTCTGAGAATCTAGGGTTGTATATGTGTGTATAAGCAAGAGAAAGAAGGAAGTGGGGGGAAAGGAGATGAAGAGACTGAGATTCACTGACTGACTGATTGATAAATCGATCTCAGGGCTGAAGCTACAACAGAATAGCAAAATTTCTAAAAGCAAATTTTTAAGTTGGAAGCAGGATCTCTGAGGAGAATTATCCATAGGGAAGAAATGAAGCAGCAAGTTAAAGTTGGCAATAAGACCCGAGATTCAGAAGAGAGTAATGCTTCTGGTAATAACTCGATAAATGTGAATATAACCCTTACTGACCCACTGAGCTCGGGGACATGTGTGTTCCATAAGAACACAGGTGAAACCAGAACACACAATTCCACAAAATCTGTAACTCTTTAAGGCCTAAATAAACATGCTGTAGGTCCTCAAAACGAGAGCGATTAACAACAGCAGGAAGGCAGCTATTCCTCTTCTCAATTTGCAGCAAAGTGTACACTGTCAGGGTCCAAGCACTAGTGAGAATTGATGGGTACCGGACAAGACCTCACACCCCAGAATCTGGAACAAGCAGACAACCAGTCTGGAGATGCAGAAATAACCTGGTGGCCAGGGAAGATCACCATTATCAACGGTGGCAGCAAAAATACCTAGAGCATAGTGATAAACAGCAATGATGTAAAGCAGCAACACCTCCCAACTGAAGGGGTCTGGCTCAGCTACGAGGAAGAGAGCCCTAAAGATGGTACTGAAGATGGCAGCCTGGAGTCAGGAAAGGCAGCTTTGTAGAAGGCCATAGTGTCGGCCCCCAAAGTAGCCCGGCATGTGTGTGAACAAATATGGAAATTCCAGAGGATCCCCAGAAACACTGTAGGAAAAAAGTAACCTGAAAAGAGAGGGCTCAAAGTCCTGCCACTGAACTCATGGGAATCAATGAGCTAAAGAAATACGAATGTACGAAGGACCAAAAGCCAGTGAGACATAGGCACCACTGGAAAACAATACTACCAGTAGAAAATCATGACACAGTGAGAAATCAGTGCAAATGAGACAATTCCTGGACATTAGAGCCAACAGGCAAAAGAGTTGTACTAAGTATAAACTATGGAAAATTTCAAACTTGCATGCACCTAAATAAAGGCCAAATAGCTCAAAATGGATTAATGACCTAACTGTAAGACCGGACTCTCAGAAACTCGTAGAGGAAAACATAGGCAGAACACTCTGACATAAATCACGAGATCTTTTTTGACCCACCTCCTAGAGTAACGGAAATAAAAACAAAAATAAACAAATGGGACCTAATGAAACTTCAAAGCTTTTGCACAGCAAAGGAAACAATAAACAAGACAAAAAGACAACCCTCAGAATGGGAGAAAATATTTGCAAATATATAAACAGCTCATGCAGCCCAATATTATAAAAACAAACAACCCAATCAAAAAATGGGCAGAAGACCTAAATAGACATTTCTCCAAAGAAGACATACAGACGGCCAAGAAGCACATGAAAAGCTGCTCAACATCACTAATTATTAGAGAAATGCAAATCAAAACTACAATGAGGTATCACCTCACACCAGTTAGAATGGGCATCATCAGAAAATCTAGAAACAACAAATGCTGGAGAGGGTGTGGAGAAAAGGGAACCCTCTTGCACTGTTGGTGGGAATGTAAATTGATATAGCCACTATGGAGAACAGTATGGAGGTTCCTTAAAACACTAAAAATAGAATTACCATATGATCCAGCAATCCCACTACCCAGAGAAAACCATAATTCAAAAAGACACATGCACCCCAATGTTCATTGCAGCACTGTTTACGATAGCCAGGTCATGGAAGCAATCTAAATGCCCATCTACAGATAAATGGATAAAGAAGATGTGGTACGTATATATAATGGAATATTACTCAGCCATAAAAAGGAACGAAATTGGGTCACTTGTAGAGACATGGATGGACCTAGAGACTGCCATATGGAGTGAAGTAAGTCAGAAAGAGAAAAACAAATATCGTGTATTAACACATATATGTGGAATCTAGAAAAATGGTACAGATGAACTAGTTTGCAAGACAGAAATAGAAACAAAGATGTAGAGAACAAACGTATGGACATCAAGCGGGGAAAGCAGGGGTGGGGGTGGGGGTGTGATGAATTGGGCGATTGGGATTGACATGTATACACTGATGTATATAAAGTAGATAACTAATAAGAACCTGCTGTATAAAAAAATAAATAAAATAAAATTTAAAACTGTAATAAAAATAAATAAAGGCCAAGTAGCATACCCGGATAAAAATTAACTTGAAACTGAAAAGGTTTTTTGAAGACAAAAAGGAAGAAATCCTTTCCTCCAATTGTTTTTACTGTACTATGAAATATTTCATATGTGTGCACTTTACATAATTACATTTTAATAATATATTAATGATACTTACAATGTTACTTACAATATAAATCCATTGCTTATAATAATATATCAATTATAATACATAACTGTTAATAATGATACTTTTAAATAAAATTTTTAAAGATCACCCACTTACATATCACCCAAGCTTTCTGGGCTCCTCCCTGGACCCAACTCCTTCACTCCTACTGGAACATTCAACAGCCTCAGTTTTGTTTTAATTTTTTCCTTGATTTTCTTTATATAGTTAGAGCACATATATAATGATTCCACAAAAATATATTACTCAGTTTTGCCTCTGATCAAAGTCTGTACAACTGGAATCATGTTGTATGTATTCTTTGTGACTTGTTTTTTCATTCAACATTACGTTTTGGGGAGTCATCCAGATTCACTGGTTTCCACTATTATGTTAAATCCACTGTAAACAAATATTCCCCAACTTGTCCATTCTACTCTCTGTTGTTTCCAAATTTGTTTATTTGTGCTTTGCTATATTATATTACATACGAGACTACAATAAAAAATAATCTTGTACCTGTTTCCTAAGGCACACAAGCAAGAAATTTCCACAGGAAATACTCCTGGGGCGGAACTGCTGAGCAAGAGTATACCTATGCTCAATCTCAACCACCAATCCAACGGTACCGCTTCACATTCCCATTCCCAGGGAATGAGAGTTCCTGTTGCTTCACATCCACACCAGCATTTGGTATATTTCAGACTTTTATATTTTCAACAACATGATGGATATGAAACAGCATATCACTCTAGTTTTAACTTACATTTCTCTAACTATTAATGAGGCTTTCACATGTTCACTGACTATCCGAATTTTCTCTTTTTGAAATTCCTGTTCATTTTTATATTGGCTGATTTTACTTTATTAATTTATAGAATCTTCTACACACTAAACCAGTTTTCAACCTTTCTTACTCTTTGATGAACATACTTTTTAAATTTTAAGCCTGTTGAATTTATTAATCTTTTTATGGTTTGCTGTTTAGGTTTAAAGAAATTCTTATCTTTCTCTAAAATAATAAATATATCCTTTTCTAAATACTTTAAAATGGTATTGTTTTTCATAGTTAATTCTTTCTTCCATACAGAATTTGTTTCTGTTTATGAAATGAAGTGAGTAGGGATCAATTATAGTTTTCCATATGAATAGCTAATCACTGATTACAGTGGCAACTTAGACTCACGGCTCACTGGGATTCAAAAGAAGAGAGGATAGATGGGCTGGTGATTTCTGCATAGATGGATGCACTAAAGTTGAAGCCCCCGTATACCATTATAGAGGATGAAAGTGAGAACAAATAGAGTTTTGAGAAAAGAAAACCAATTTGATAAATTCACTCCATTCAAATTCTTATGACTTTTTATATAGTTTATATAACTCTTCCTAGTCATACTGTCATCATTTTACCCCATACAGTGTAAGACAACATTCAGTAGTTTATTTAAACAGGGCTGTACTCCTTATAAACTCTTTATTGATGTACCAACACAGCTTATGAAAATCTTGAGGAAAATATTACTACTGCAGTATATACTGATTAAGAATTTTATGTGATAATTCAGTGGTTCTCAAACTAGACTCCCACATAATTCCACAAACTCAATACAGCTGTTCTGCCACTATAATAACATTAAATTCCTTTCTCCATTTCAGAAACAACTAAATTAAATTTACAAAACTTTCTCAGTATTAACACTCTCATAATTTTTTTAAATGACATAAACCTGCTACTCATTATTTCTACTAGAGTCTGGTGTGGGTTAACATATACTTACATACTTATTTCTTTGTATATTACAATTAAGCTAATCAAGTTCAATAACTATTCTGGTAAGGTCAAAACACTTTGCTTTTTTCAGTCTAGGATCTTCACCCCACCCTCACTTCATGTTAATTTTTCCATCCATAAGATGCATATAATTTGCTTCAAAGCATTTGGGGGAGCAAAAGGTCAAAAGCAACACTGGGTATGAAAATGCTTTTAAAATGTAAAACACTTTGCAAACAGAAGTTACAATTCATAACCTTAAATTATATCTTACAAATATGGGGTTAGAACAGTCATGGAAAAAATCAACAGGTAATTCCTAAAGGTCAGTTTTATCTACAGTTTTAATTTCTTTGATATCAAGTCTTTAAATTAAAAAAAAACAGGTTTCTTAACTAGACGAAAAATAAAATTTATTTGTTTGAATGTTATTTCCTGCTCCCACATAATTTCTAATAAAGTTCCTGAAAAGTAGAGCAAGGCAAAGGTAGAAAGTTAATCTATACAAGCAACAGAACTCATCTCCAAATAATCTGAAAATATCTATTTTTATAATGGTGTGATCTAAGAATCCATGCCATCGCAGTGTGATTTAAAACTAATGAGAAAGTCTATTAGAGTCCAACTGAAATCAAGAGTGTACAGTTTACAGATGAAGGTTTAATCTGCCTCAAAAACATCTTGCAGCATAGCATTGATTTATTTGGAAGAATATACTTTCCTAAGTATTTGCTTTGTTATCTCTTTGCATAAAGAAACCTTGGTAGAGCTACAAAAGTGAGAAAACCTTTGGATGAAACAAGAATAATACACTAAGAATAAGATTTGCTTTTCCTGTTGGTAAATATCAAGAGAGCCTTGTCTTCCTTGTAGCAAATGGACTTGCTGCCCTCTGGTTTGGAACTCTGTTACACTGGGAAGCCATCTGCCCGGCTGTGCTACTTCTCAAACTTTAGACATGTACAAGAGTAGGAAAGTGAAATTACCTATTTTAAAAGAAAGTCATATATTATACTGTAAAGCTTTTAGAGTCAGAAACAACTCGGTTCCAATCCTACGCCTCCTACTTTCCAAGCTGTGTGATCACAGGCATGATTATTTAACCCTGAATTTCTATTTCCTCATCTTAAATATAGGGACAATAATAACCACCTCCCAGAATTACAGTAAGGGTTAAATGAAAGTGTCATAAATACAACTATTCATAGCAAAATGTTGACCAAGTTATCATTAATTATAAAACCAGAGAGTAAATGACTTTAGGGAAATTGTGAAATACACTAATCGCACTTTAACTTTTTTTTTTTTTTTTTTTTTTTGCGGTACACGGGCCTCTCACTGCTGTGGCCTCTCCCGTTGCGGAGCACAGGCTCCGGACGGGCAGGCTCAGTGGCCATGGCTCACGGGCCCAGCCGCTCCGCGGCATGTGGGATCTTCCCGGACCAGGGCACGAACCCATGTCCCCTGCATCAGCAGGCGGACTCTCAACCACTGCGCCACCAGGGAAGCCTGCACTTTAACATTTTATGATACAAGTTTCTCTTACTTCCAGGCATTAATATTTCTGTTAAAACTGGAAAGGTTTTCTTCAAATTGCACAAAAAGATGTTTTCTGAAATAATTGAGAATAGATGAAAGATAGAAGGTAAGAAAAATGCTGAAGCTAAAATCAATAACAATTTAATATGATGGATAACTGGGAGCAGGGAAAGGAAGATAGTAACAAGTGGGGAAGCGGGATGGGAGGGAAGAGACAGTGGGAAAGAGAGAGGGGAGCGATAGCCTGCATGGCTCTGGGCTAGATGGGTGATCCTGTACTGGCCACCAGGTCATCCCAGGTCAACCTGTTTGTTGAACTGCTCAACATGTAGAAATGAGCCTTCCTACAGTACGTATGGGGTAGAAGTGCAGAGGACAACGGCTATCTGTGTGTTCCACATGCCTTACAGTATCTGCAAACCAGTGTTTGATCTGAAGTATGCTTATGTCTCTAAAAGCATCAATTAACGCCACTGACAATATATAGTTAATAAACAGAAACACATGTATATCACAGAAAATACTGTATTAAAATTTAACCAAAATTTTAAAAATTGATTCTCAACCTCTGGGCAAATCATATGCAGTTTAAATTATTAAGAAATTGAAATCATGTTAGCATAAATATCACATTTCTTTTCTATAAGAGGGAACATGCAGTATAAGAACAGGTTCAAATTGTTCATTGCAGCACTATTTACAAGAGCCAAGACATGGAAGCAACCAAAATGTCCATCAACAGATGAATGGATAAAGAAGATGTGGTAGATATATACAATGGAATATTACTCAGCCATAAAAAAGAATGAAATAATGCCATTTGCAGCAACATGGATGGACCTAGAAATCATCATACTAAGTGAAGTAAGGCAGACAGAGAAAGATAAATATCATGATACTAATTATATGTGGAATCTTAAAAAAAAAGATACAAACGAACTTATATACAATACAGACTTACAGATACGGAAAACAAACTATGGTTACCAAAGGGGAAAGTTTGTGGGGACGCATGGGGAGATAAACGAGGAGTTTGGGATGAACAGATAGAAACTACTATATATAAAATAGGTGAACAACAAGGGCCTACTGTAGAGCCCAGGGAACTATATTCAATATCTTGTAACAAACTATAATGGAAAAGAATCTGAAAAAATATAGAGATATATATTACTGAATCACTTTGCTGTACACCAGAAACTAATACAACATTGTAAATTCACTATACTTCAATTAAAAACAAACAGCTTCAAATTGACCAAAAAAGCCGGCTCCCCTAGTTAAGAACACATGGCTTCACAGTCATATTTTAAGCTCACACTTGTGCTTTGAGAGCTGTACCAATCTGCTTTAGACTGCAAGAAAAAAAAATCATTCTAAATAATCATCTATTTCTACCAATGATAATTTTAAAACATTACATATGGAGTATTAATGAGTAACTCAAAAGACTATACACATTGTATGCTGGCTAATTTAAGACAAATAAACAAAAATCTTTACACAAAGAAGCGTGAATTACTTCAGTAGAACAGTGTGTCCTAGGTCACCATGCTTTCCTTCTGTATTATTGTCAAGTCTGATTTGCCAACAAGCCTCTGATAACAAACACAGAAATAAATTTCAAGGTTATAAGCTAAGCTACTACTGTGAATAATGATATATTAATCTGCTGCTGAAGTTAAAAGTGGTATAGAGAGAAATGAAAAAGTGAGAGACTCTCAATCAAGTGAATTTTACATACAGAAAAAGCCAATATTTAAGTGCAGAATTAATGTGTGAAAGCATTTATGGAATTATGTTCTGACTATACACTGTGCAGTTCTTATCATCTTTGAGTAAAACAGGAGACTAAAAAAGATGAATGAGGGACTTCCCTGGTGGCGCAGTGGTTAAGACTCCACGCTCCCAATGCTGGGGGCCGGGGTTCGATCCCTAATCAGGGAACTAGATCCCACATGCATGCCGCATGTCACAACTAAGGAGCCCACAAGTCACAACTAAGGAACCTGCCTGCCGCAACAAAGGAGCCCACGTGCTGCAATTAAGGAGCCACCTGCCACAACTAAGGAGCCCACGTACCACAACTAAGGAGCCTGCCTGCTGCAACTAAGACCCAGCGCAACCAAATAAGTAAATAAATAAAAATTAAAAAAAATAAAAAAGACGAATGAAAAAAGGAGGAATAATATGAATAACTACTTAGAATTTTTAAGACTGTTAATTATTACAGATATTGACTAATGCATACTTTACCAAGTAATAATATAAGAATAACCTGCTTATTAACTAAAAGGTATAATTTATTTTCAAGTGTTCAAGGCAGGGCTATAAACAAAACTCCAATAAACGGTACTG
The DNA here is from genome assembly GCF_964374135.1 of Grampus griseus. Lineage (NCBI taxonomy): Eukaryota > Metazoa > Chordata > Mammalia > Artiodactyla > Delphinidae > Grampus > Grampus griseus. Next base: position 13,450,279 of record NC_138997.1, on the reverse strand, counting down.
TAAATCTTGGCACAGATACACCAATGTATCAACAAAGGGCAGAGTGACCCAAGGAGAAAAAAAATCCTACATTATCTTTAAGCAAAATTGTTTGCCTTGAGTTAAAGAGGAAAACAAATTCCTTCACGATGGCTTAATGTATAACAAACAACTAAGATGGAAAATGTCTCTGTATAAACTTTTATATAGGAATTCCCGCCTCTGACATAAACAAACGCAAACCATATTTATGAGTTAAGTCCATTCATAGCAGATAAAGCTATCCTTTTGCACCATTCCAGGTAACCAATTAGTGCATAAGTACTGAATTCTAGTGATACTAAAACATCTAGAATTTCCTTTCCTGCTGTAAATACCACAACAACCGTGAGTCCCTTAACTGAGCAGCTTAAAACAGAGATGACAGCAAAGGCTGCCAGTTAGGGAGACTCATGTCTTCCCTGAATGAAACCTGTAGTTACAAAAACAGAGACCCAGATGGAACAGTCACTGCCTGCTGGCCTGGCAGCTCTGTGCCAGTTTCCTTGCTAAGGTCATAAGCAGGTACGTGAGGGAGGGAATGGTGCTGTGTGTTAAGCCTATGAGGGAGAACTGAATAAGTTGGCTTGGAGTGAAGGACAATTATAAAATCAATAGAGGTACGAAAATCTGAAGAAGTTAAAAAAAAAATTAGCAGATTTTAAACGGATTTAAAGTATAGGGTTATTTCTGTCCATCTGGAGATTCTTTTATCTTCAGCACTAATCCAAAAACATAGAAGGATCCTCACATCACTGATTTCACTGACTTGCCTCTATAGTTTGAAAGCCATTGTTCCTGAGTTGATTTCTTCATAGATGGACCCAAATTGGGAAGGTTCCTGCCATCTGACCCCTAGAGACCTGCATCTCTTAACAGTCATGGCAAAAGCATAAATTCTCTATTTGGCAATCATTCCTTAAAAGATGGACTTTGGTCAGATCTGAGTTTAAATCATGACCCTATCATTTATTAGCTATGTGAGGCTGATCAAACTACTTTACATCTTGGGGTCTCAGTTTATCCTGAAAAAGAAATCAGAATAGGTCACTCAACGGTCTGTTACAAGGAGTTAATGAAATCATATAGTTACAGTCCATGGTAGAAGGCCAGATATATTCTCAAGAAACCCTTGATAAATGGTGACAATTATTAATGCCTAAATTCTCACTCACACAGATTCATATTCTTATTATGTCTGCTTTAACGTAAGTAATAAATGCAGCCTCCTGCCTACAGTAATTTCAAGGAACATGACAAGTCCCACAACACCCTAACACGTTCCAGGGCTTACATCTTATTTAATAAGAAACATGAACTTTTATTCCTTAGAGATAAAGTTTAAATGGAATACAAATTGAGAGGTAACACAAAGATTTAAATTTGTACCACTGAAGTACAAGTTAAAGTTGACTTCAGAAAAAAGGGGACTAATGATTCAACAAAAGTACTGAAGTAATTAGTTAATAAATTCCTTGTGAATCATAGAATTAACAGTTAAATAAACCATCGAAATGTAGAAAATTTTTTTCATATTTCTGAATTGTAAAGAGCATTCTAAGTTTCGAAGGAGATGAAGAAAATATTGTTTAGCTTTACTAAGATATTTCAAACACACTTGTATTTCAAACCACATAAAACAAAATTTTCAAGTAATCAAAAGCTTATGAAAACAGTTACAACTAACAGGACTTTAAAGAATCAAGACTCTTTGATTAAAAAAAATACTCTTTAAACCAATGAGACATAGAGCCTCTGAAAAAAGAATAAGTGTATAAACAGATAAATCATAAAAATTAAAATAATAACCAATAATCTCCTCAGATTCATGTTAACTAGTAATTACGAACATAAATAAAATATCACTTTCCACTATCATGTTAGCAAAGATTTTACAATTATAAATCTCTTAGCAGCAAGAGTTTGAGAAGACAGATAATACATATCTGAAATGAAAAGTATCAATCCAACGGAAAATATTTACTAAGGAACATTCAGACATGTTTCATTGACTGGAGAGGTGGGTAGAGGCAATCACTTTGGTTTTGTTTTGAGTGAGGCGAGGAGGAGAGAAGAAGGTATAGAAATCGTAGGCTGAGGCTGAGAACAAAGATTTCAGCTATCTGCTCAAAAACTCTTTCATCTTTAAATATACAAGCAATTATTTCCAGGGACCTTAATATTAATGAGAATGGAAGGAACCAAAGAGCTCCAGTTTCTTTGGGAGTGGTGGGGACAGCACTTAGAGAAGCAAAGTCTTACAAGAAGATGACATGTACAAAACAAGTTTGTTTTGCTCCTCTCTGCCCCTTTAATTATTGACATTTTAAAAGACTCTTAGATGAAAGGAAAAATAATCTAGAAAAGCACATTTGGTTCTCTGAGTTTCGTTGTAATCAAAAATTTTCCAGCTGCGGAAACCAGAGACATCTTAAAACAAAGCTGTAGAACAATATATAACTATATATTCCCTATGAGAAGCTCTTAGAATCAAAGTATTAAATTTGTTTCTGTCTTTTGCTTTAGGACTATCTGCCATGTTCTATTGAAAAGGAGAATGTTTATGAGAGCATAAATTTAACTGTACTACCAAAGAGAGTGGGAGAAATCAGGAAAGCCAGAAAGGGTATCTGTAATTAAAAATATATATATATATATTTAACTATGATTATGAGTAGAAAAGCCCTCCATCTCAGTTGGAAGCAATAATTACTGGCTGTAGTAATTATTATTATTTATTATTATTATTATTCAGTAATTATTCAGGGGTTATGAAACAATGCAAAGGAGTCTAATACAATACAAAACACAGAGATACAACAATTAAGCTTTACATGCAATACACAGAATAAAAAGAGCAATTACAAACAGACGGGAAAAGCCACAATGATAAAATACTGGCCTACAAATATGTATTTTTTTTTAATCAAAATCCTAAGTAGCTACTTTAAAAGCTGATGTTTGGCAAGTTACGTTAACACTTTGTACTACATTTGCCCATATCTATAAAATAAAACAGGTGAAGTAGAAGAGTCTGAAGGTTCCACTTCCATGATTAATTCATTCTTCTCCTTTCATGTTCTATGAATTCTATGCCATCCATAGCTACAGAAAGACACTGACTGGCCAGCTAAGTGGCGAATAATAAAATACTTGATTGTTTTGGCAAAATTATTTATGCCTCACTCCAACCAAAGTTCTCTAACCTCTTCTGGTTGGTGGTGGTAGTGGTGCTATTTTTCGCCTTTGTTTGGTTTTGCTATAATCTTTTTTTAAAAATTTTATTAGAGTATAATTGATTTACAATGTTGTGTTAGTTTCAGGTGTACAGCAAAGTGAATCAGTTATACATATATCCACTCTCTTTTAGATTCTTTTCCCATATAGGCCATTACAGAGTATTGAGTAGAGTTCCCTGTGCTATACAGTAAGTCCTTATTAGTTACCTATTTTATATATAGTAGTCTGTATATGTCAATCCCAAACTCCCAATTTATTCCTCCCCCTTACCCCCTGGTAATCATAAGTTTGTTTTCTACATTTGTAATCTTGTAATATTGAGGCAAACTCAGGTTTCTCTCATCACCGGCTTTTGGGAACAAGGTACATTTCTAAGTCCATGACCATAGAAACCCCTGCCCTTCCAGTTTTATAACGCTTATATTACTTGATAAGCCAGCAAGATACATAAAATTTATACCTATAACTCTTTGGTAAGGCACCTTATCCATACCTATTTAACTAGAAATACTTATGTGGGCAAAATAAATCTGAAGAAAAATTACAGATTGAATTATGGTCCATTCCAAGCAAATTAAAAAGCTACAAAATTTCCCTATGAAAATACCAATCTTGTTTTCATTCCTAAGACAGATACAATTCAAGGTTAAACAAACAGAAGAGTCATATTCAATAGCTGGGAGAGGTTTATAAGGCTTCAACAGCAGTGGAAACCACTGGCAGAGCACACTGAGAAGTAAAAATAATCAAAATAAGAAAAGTTGTGAATTATTCTAAATCGTGCATAAAGCTTTACCTTTGATTCTTGTATACTTACTTTGTATATGAAATAATTTGTATTTTTATGTATGGTGGGGAAATAAAACACCATTAAAGACAAAATAAAATTTTATTGAGTATCAGAACTAAAAGAAGCAGCTGCTATTTCTCAAGTACTTTTTAAAACACTGACATATTCTTTTCTTTCAATATTTCTATTTTGAGGAGAAAATTCTTCTTCTGACTGAACTGAAGTATCACCTTTCAGGTCTGAGAATTTTTTAAGCCATGATTTTCTATTACTTCCTTAAATGCCTAACTTTCTCTACAATAGGAAATAAAATTAGGAGGTGTAACTTTATTCATAACGTTGAGAGTCATTCCACTCTGTATCTTTAGGATACATGAGGATGGACCTATTCTCTCCCGAAATTCACTCTGGGCCTTTTGGAAGGTGTAACACTGTCTTCAATTTGCTAGAGCATCATTTAATTTATCACAGCAGTCCATGTGGGTGCAGCGACTAGGTGATTTTGCTGACAGATTTCATGAAATTAACTAAACAACATCTGCAGGCTATATATCCCGAATTTGTATGTGCTAACCAATATAATTTTGAACTTGCCATTCAAATGGTTTATGAGTTCAATAAATATCTACTTGCATGGATGAACACACAAAACTATAATTGTTGATAGAAAGAGAAATGAATTTTTTAAGTATTGTTATTGTTTCAAAAGACTTTACCAACTACTTAAGGGACTTCTTCAATCCAATTAATCAGTTTTAAATTATATTAAAATAAAAAGTCTATAAAGAAAAGTAGGTTTAAAATAAATATGATAAGTTTTTTCTTTAAAGTTCTTGAATGTCTGCTTTAGGCTAGGTCTTGGAGGAACATAAAAGAATTAATTTTAAAACATGGCTACAACTAACTCACAAACTCATAAGGGAAAACAAAAAACATCGACTTTGCAGAAGTGCTGTGACAATGGTCTGTACAGGAGACCAAACCACAGAGGCTGACAGTGGACAGGCAGGGCATCTGGGAAGGGATACCTTCATTGAGGCTGAAAGCCAAAGGCCAGGAAGAGGGTGTTTCAAGATAGAGGAAGCAACATAAACAATTCCAGAAAGGAGTAAAACAGTATGGATTGTTCTGAGAAATACAAGATATTCAATAATGTTGGAGCATAAAACAGAGGGGAGGGGAATACTCTCATGGGTGGAGAAAAGCGAGATGTGAAAAACAGCCCAGAAGGAACAGCGGAAGATGAATATAGAGCAAAAGTAGCAGCTAGATGAAGAAGCAGCTCATCAGACTCGCCATGCCAAGAAAGCTGACCTTTATCTACAAGCAATAGAGAGCCAGGGACGGGAGGGCTTTAGCAGGAAGTGAAGAGTTCATCAGGGTGGGAAACTGATCCCTCTAAGGGTAGTACAGCATATGGACTGGGCGTACAGCGATTGAGACCGGGGCAGTGAGATCCATTAGGAGGTTAATATTAACATTTCGAGCTAAATTCACTAATCTTACTTCAACAGATAGTTAAAACATGATACAAAAGATCCCCTAACCATTTTTATATGTCTACATATGAAATGTTATTTACAAATGTGATAAATAACCAATATCAGGATTGACATTAAATTCAAAAATAATACTGAGATGGTGTTTCAAGTTTTAAAATGCTCAACCAGCCTTCAACCAAACTACATCCCATTTTAGACACTGTCAACCAATACCACAATTCTCTGTTTCCTCTCTTGATTAAAGGGAAGACTTTCTTTAGTTTATTTTTATTGTAGTAATTTTATTAGATTGTTCTCTGACAAAAGTTTCCACAGGGTACTTCAGAAACAAAACACCAGAATAAATAAAAATAAAACAAATTTTAAAAGGCATAAGAAATCAATTATCATTGATTGAATATCATGTTATGTATGCAACATATAAAGTGAATGAGTAAAAGGTATTAAATAAAGAACTGAAATTACAATATTGATCATGATATATTAACCAAAGGCAGTAGCAAAGAAAAATTTGAGTAATGCCCATTCTAGATCAACCATGGTTGCATGTTCAAAATAAACATATTATTGACAAAAATCTAAATCAAACCCATTAATAAAAGGGTAGGCAATACCCGAAAAAGTAAAAAGAAAATGCTTGATGCAGAGGCTAAAACAAGCATTAAATGAATGTTAAAATACAGTTTAAATTTAGAGATCAGATTAGCTTTAAAGCACACCTGAATTAATAAAACTGATTTTGAAGCATTCTGGATTATTTTTAAAATTTTATGTGATTCAACAACAATGATACTCTACAACTATGGGCCTCATTTTAAGATATCTACTTTACATTTAGACCTATTCCACCTGCTGTTTTGGACATGGTTTATCCCATTTTAGAATAAGCTGGTTCCTGAATATTAACCCTAATACAAAACCTATGCCAGAGTATTATCTTTCCCTTATATCTCTATTGTTCTACAGTTTAAGCTCTCATGTTATATTTGTTTTTAACTTAAATATGTAATACAAAAAACCCTTTGGAACTATAACTGCCATCTATAACCTAAGCTAAACATTTTCAATACCATGCTAATGCTTCTCTTCCACAATTAAAAAACCAACAACAGGGAAACTTTCACTCTGTCAGTACATAAGTTTTATCTAGTTACACCTATAGTAAAGCAACATATTACTTTCCGAGTTATGTGTAGTAGACATGAAACACATAAGTATATAAATTTCATGGGTGTTCTAAATCAGAAAACACATAGAACACAATTCCTTTCTGTCCCCTTCAGCACCACTGCTTTTAACATCAATCTGGGATATGCAAAACAATGATGATAAATGAATATGCAATCGCACTACGGTCACACAGAGAAGCATGTGTCAAAGTTCTACCTGTGATGACAGGAAAAAAACTACTGATGTGGGGCAAAAGATGTTAATTTAATATCTTTACTAGAGAACCACTTTTGCAAGGAACCAACCTAGCAAGTCACTTGGACAAGCAGAGAAATTCTAAATGCTGAGTCCTTTGCACCTTGGATGAAGAAGTCTGTTCTTACTTTTCATCACTCCTGCTTCTCTCCATTCCCAGAAGGAGTCATTATTTCACTTTAATGCGCTGTCAAATGGACAGTGGCTTTCCTTTCAAAAGACCCCATGTTACTCACATTCACAGCCTGCACATTTTGACAGTGTGTACAACATCTTCACACATTCATCTGAATTCTTCCCCTATTCCACTTCTAGAACACCCTCCACTATAAACTCACTAATATTCATGTTTTAATAGCAATATAAAAAGTAAACACGAATTTACCAATCAGAAGACGTCAAGTCTGACAGAATGAAGAAAGAGAAATTTACTGACAGGACATAACATGAAATCAGTGTTCAAGAGCCATTCCCACCACCCACACCATTTAAGTGTATTATGACCGTGCACAGCATTCTTAAGAGCAGAATATGAAACTACACTGCCACCAAGAACACTTAACCAGCAGGCAGCCCCTCCACATTAGCTTTAATGTGCCACACAGCCCTTTGCTTACTGATGTAGAGCAGCCAACAGGGAGATGGAGTTTACCAGTAAAAGCGAGACTGAACTGGCTAATTACTTACCTTCTTACGTATAGCAGGCTTGCTCGTTTAACTTTTTGTTTCCACTCTTGTCATAGCTCAGCGGCAAATGGTTGTGATTCAGCAGAAGTTCGAACCTGATAATTAAAAGAATTTTTTAAGAAAAAAATTGGAAATTAAAGTTCCCTCCACTGAAGTCTTTCTTTCCTTGCCCTCTGGCTGTACGTTTCTCGCTCTCGTTTTCTCTCCCTGCAAGGCAGCTACGTAGTGGTCTATAAATATTGACCCTGACACGTGCTCAGTGCTTCACTTGCTCATGGCACAGGTCTGTGTTACTGAACACCGTGGTAATACTCCAGCAAAGTTCTCAGCTGCTCAGACAAAGCTGTGGATTGGCTCACTACCCAGAAACCCTGTGCCTGCCTGGAAATACCATTTTGCTTCCAGTTTTACAGATGCTATGGGCCTTTCCTGAGGCCCAAATCAGGCACAGAAGGGCAATTATGAGGTTTGTCTGAAGAAATAGTTTTCCTCAAGCAGGTGGAGAAAAGGGGGGCTGGGTGGAGTGAAAGACAAGAAAGGAAATACTGCCTTTGTTTTGGCCAAACAACATAATTTCAAATCCTTTATAAAAGTCATACCTAAATGCCATTCAATCAAGCTTTATAAAACTGAACTACTACTTACTGTGAATAACCAAAAGACATAGGAAAGCATTTTTGCAATTGTTTTTAATATTGCTTCTCATTGAATAAGGCTGCAGTGACTGAGTAAGCGGCCACAAAGAAATGTGTCAACATAAATAAATTCATTTCCAGAATGATAGAAGTGCCCAGGAAAGTATAGTATTAATCTGATCAAATTAAATATCTGGTGAATGAAGCTAAAATATAATCTGGAAATTATATGAATCAACATGTTATATGAAATACTTCTAGATTTTCAATCATCACAATTGAATTATTTTATTTTTTTAAAAATTAAGGGGACGGGCTTCCCTGGTGGTGCAGTGGTTGAGAGTCCGCCTGCCGATGCAGGGCATGCGGGTTCGTGCCCGGGTCAGGGAGGATCCCACATGCCGCGGAGTGGCTGGGCCCGTGAGCCATGGCCACTGAGCCTGTGCATCCGGAGCCTGTGCTCTGCAACGGGAGAGGCCACAATAGTGAGAGGCCCGCGTACCGCAAAAAAAAAAAAAATTAAGGGGACTTCCCTGGTGGTGCAGTGGTTGAGAATCCAGCTGCCAATTCAGGGGACATGGGTTCGATCCCTGGTCTGGGAAGATCCCACATGCCGCAGAGCAACTAAGCCTGTGCACCACAACTACTGAGACTGTGCTCTAGAGCCCACGAGCCATAACTACTGAGCCCATGTGCCACAACTACTGAAGCCTGTGTGCCTAGAACTTGTGCTCCACAACAAGAGAAGCCACCGCAATGAGAAGCCCGTGCACCACAACGAATAGTAGCCCCCGCTCACTGCAACTAGAGAAAGCCCGCACACAGCAACAAAGACCCAACACAGCCAAAAATAAAATAAAATTTTTAAAAAGATATTATTTTTTTAAAAAATTAAGGATAAAATCTAAGCCATGACTATATAATTTGTAGTGATATAAACAAGGTCAGCATTATCTACATATAGCCAATATAATGTCCACGGTATGAATGATTAAAAAATAAATGAAGCCCATATTTTTTATTCTTCTTGGCAAGAAAAATCATATGTTTGCTTAATTGAAATTTCATCTCTTTGTTAAACCAAGAGTATAGGAAACTTAAGAAATAATCTGGTCACTTACTCATTTAATAGCTGATAAAACTGACCTCCAGGCCAGTTAATTTACCCACAATCGCATGGCAAGTTTGTGGCAGGGCCAAAACTAGACGTTCTTGCCTTATTGCTCACAATTCTGTTCCCCTTCTACTACAATAATGGTTCCTAAATTTATTTTTAGGTTCAAACTCTGATTTTCAGATGAAATCTTACCAAAAACCTTATCAGTAAGGGCAAATATTACACCTAGAGAAATAACCAGCATAAAATAAAAATAGCCTTTAACAGCTTAATTAACTCCCCCAAAAAGTTATGCATAAGAATTAACTTTCTAACAGTTGAAATCGACTATTCCTTGTTTGGTTCAATTATCAACATTTTCCCAATAAATTAACTTAATACCAGGAGAGGTATATAGTGAGGTGCTGAGGAGCCCAAGAGGAAACACAGTTCTCACGCTCAAGAAAGGAAAAAAAAAAAAAGCCTAATGACAAAACAACGTGTTAGTACAGTGATGCAGACTAGGATGGCAGCAAGGGTGCTTGGAACCCTAGCTCCTGAGCCAGTCTGAAGTGGGGGAAGTCTTGATTCCTCAATCAAGACTTCTGCATCTTAAATAAATCAAAGATGACACAAACAGATGGAAAGATACATGATGTTCTTGGATCGGAAGAATCAATATTGTGAAAATGACCATACTACCCAAAGCAATCTACAGATTCAATACAATCCCTACCAAATTACCAATGGCATTTTTCACAGAATTAGAACAAAAAATTTTACAATTTGCATGGAAACACAAAAGACCCCGAGTAGCCAAAGCAATATTGAGAAAGAAAAACAGAGCTGAAGGAATCAGGTTTCCTGACTTCAGACTATACTACAAAGCTACAGTCATCAAAACAGTATGGTACTGGCACAAAAAAGAGAAATATAGCTCAATGGAACAGGTAGAAAGTCTAGAGATAAACCTGTGCACCTATGGTCACCTAGTCTATGACAAAGGAGGCAAGAATATACAATGGAGAAAAGACAGCCTCTTCAATAAGTGGTGATGGGTAAACTGGACAGCTACATGTAAAAGAATGAAATTAGAACATTCCCTAACACCATACACAAAAATAAACTCAAAATGGATTAAAGACCTAAATGTAAGGCTGTATACTATAAAACTCTTTAGAGGAAAACACAGGCAGAACACTCTTTGACATAAACCACAGCAAGATCTTTTTGGATCCACCTCCTAGAGTAATGAAAATAAAAACAAAAATAAACAAATGGGACCTGATGAAACTAAAAGCTTTTGCACAGCAAAGGAAACCATAAACAAAACAAAAAGACAACCCTCAGAATGCGAGAAAATATTTGCAAATGAAGCGACCAACAGGGGATTAATCTCCAAAATATACGAGCAGCTCATGCAACTCAATATCAGAAAAACAAACAACCCAATCAAAAAATGGGCAGGGGCTTCCCTGGTGGCGCAGTGGTTAAGAGTCTGCCTGCCAATGCAGGGGACACGGGTTCGTGCCCCGGTCCGGGAAGATCCCACATGCTGTGGAGCGGCTGGGCCCGTGAGCCACAACTACTGAGCCTGTGCATCTGGAGCTTGTGCTCCGCAACAAGAGAGGCCGCGGCAGTGAGAGGCCCGTGCACCGCGATGAAGAGTGGCCCCCGCTCGCCGCAACTAGAGAAAGCCCACGCACAGAAAAGAAGACCCAGCACAGCCAAAAATAAATAAATAAATGAAATTAAAAAAAAAAAAAAATGGGCAGAAGATCTAAATAGACATATCCCCAAAGAAGACATACTGATGGCCAAAAACCACATGAAAAGATGCTCAACATCACTAATTATTAGAGAAATGCCAATTAAAACTACAATGAGGTATCACCTCACACCGGTCAGAATGGCCATCATCAAAAAATCTACAAACAGATGCTACAGAGGGTGTGGAGAAAAGGAAACCCTCCTACACACCTGGTGGGAATGTAAATTTGTACAGCCACTATGGAGAACAGTAAGGAGGTCCTTAAAAAACTAAAAATAGAGCTACCATATGATCCAGCAATCCTACTCCTGGGCATACACTCGAGAGAACCATAATTCGAAAAGATACATGCTCCCCAATGGTCACTGCAGCACTTTTTACAATAGCCAAGACATTGAAGCAACCTACGTGTCCATTGACAGATGAGTGGATAAAGAAGATGTGGTACATATATACAATGGAATATTACTCAGACATAAAAAAACCAAAATAATGTCATTTGCAGCAACATGGATGGACCTAGAGATTGTCATACTGAGTGAAGTAAGTCAGACAGAGAAAGACAAATATCATATGATATTGCTTATATGTGGAATCTAAAAAAGAGGTAAAAATGAACTTATTTACAAAACAGAAATGGAGTCACAGATGTAGAAAACAAACTTATGGTTACCAGGAAGGAAAGAGGGGGAGGGATAAATTGAGAGACTGGGACACACTACTATATATAAAATAGATAACTGATAAGGACATACTATAGAGCACAGGGAGCTCTACTCAATACTCTGTAATGACCTATATGGGAAAAGAATCTGAAAAACAGTGGATATATGTATAACAAATTCACTTTGCTGTACACCTGAAACTAACGCAACACTGTAAATCAACTATACTCTAATAAAATTTTTTTTTTAAATGATTAGGCAGAAGGGAGGCAAAGATGAGACAGAATAACACAATAAAGACAAACAGGCAGGAAAAGCGATGCTATGGAAATTCCAAGTTCTTTCTTGCTGGAGCACATAACTTGAAGCAGGAAATGTTTAAATTAAAAAAAAAAAAAAGAAAAAGTCTAGAAGGAGAAAGGTGATGAAGGGTTTTATATACCAGGTTTAAAAACTTGGGTTTTAGGGACTTCCCTGGTGGTCCAGCGGTAAAGAATCTGCCTTACAATGCAGGGGACACAGGTTCAGTCCCTGGTTCAGGGAACTAAGGTCCCACATGCCACAGGGCAGCTAAGCCCGTGTGCCACAAACTAAAGAGCCCACGCACCCTGGAGCCTGCGCGCCACAACTAGAGAGAAGCCGGCTCGCCACAACTAGAGAGAAGCCGGCTGACCACAAAGCGTCTGCACGCCACAATGAAAGATCCCACATGCCCCAACGAAGATTCCATGTGCTGCAACTAAGACCCAAGGCAGCCAAAAATAAAATAATAAGTAATAAATAAATCTTAAAAAAAATAACTAAAAATAAATAAAAACTTGGGTTTTATACAGTAGGCTAGTAGTCTTCAACTAGTTTTATTCACAGACCCTTAAAAGAATTTTGAAAAAATACATAACCATTCACACATTACCAAGTTAACATCTATAATTTTTCACCTGTGGTAAAATATGTACTTGAAAATAATTTAATTTCCACCCAATTGGAAATATTGACATTTTAAAATAAAATTTATATCAACTATCTTAAGAATACTCAATAGAATCTAAATCCACAGTAATAAAACGATTATCCATTTAAAAAATACATAAATAGACTCTTCTTTCAACAGCTGAAAATTTTACATTACTATTTTATTTTCTCGACCTTTATTTCCATTTTATTTCCTCAGAGAATTCTTACGTAATGTATTTTGTAATTAAAAGCCTTTCATTTTTCACTCTATCATACTTCTCCACAACAAAAATATAAGACATTAATTAAAATTGTTTAATTGCTAATTTTTCTACGATCCCAGGACAAGGTACTATAGTATGATTTCAGATGGATAAGGGTGTGTCTTCTTTCGTAAAGTAAGAGAAAGAATGTTGTGAATAAAGCATTTCTCTTAGGCAGATCAATATTAATAAAGAGAAATTCATGCAGAAGTTGAGAATCTGGACACTGATTCCATTAAAACTATCTGACTGGACTACAGTACCACATACTACTTTTATATCAGTTACTTAAATAAACGGCAGAGGCAGTCCAGGCTAGGTCAGGAAATGAACTTAGCAGTGCCCTCACAAAGTCAGAAAGGAATCTCTTAGCCTACATTTCTCTCAAGGAACTGCTAGAATTTTTTTTTTTTTTTTTTTTTTTTTTGCGGTATGCGAGCCTTTCACTGCTGTGGCCTCTCCCATTGCGGAGCACAGGCTCCAAACGCGCAGGCTCAGTGGCCATGGCTCATGGGCCCAGCTGCTCCGCGGCACGTGGGATCCTCCCGGACCGGGGCACGAACCCGTGTCCCCTGAATCGGCAGGCGGACTCTCAACCACTGCGCCACAAGGGAAGCCCCAGAATTTTAATAGAGTTCTAAGGGGTAGCAAGAAGATGAGATGAAGAAATTAATCAGCGGAAATCAGTGGCCAAAATTAAAAGGACTGATATGTCCTATAAAAAAAATAAAGGGTTTTGTCTTTGATTTGACTATAGGGTAAGGAATGCATAGAGAGTCAAAGGTGTGAAGACTCAATACTGCCAAAATGTCAGTTCTTCCCAACTTTACCTATAGATTCAATGCAATCTCAACCAAAATCCCAGCAAGTTATATTTTGGGATATTAACAAACACATACTAAAGTTCATATGGACAGGCAAAAGACCTAGAACAGCTAACACAACACTGAAGAAGAACTAAGTTGGAAGACTGACACTACCTAACATCAAGACTTACTATAAAGCTATAGCAATCAAGACAGTGTGGAGAAAGAACAGACAAATCAATGGAACAGAAAAGAGAGCACAGAAATAGACTCACTTAAGTAGAGTCAACTGATCTTTGACAAAGGAGCAAAGGCAAAACAATGAGGCAAAGACAGTCTTTTCAATAAATGGTGCTGGAACAACTGGACATCCATAAGCAAAAAAAATGAATGTGGACATATCTTACATCCTCCACAAAAATTAACTCAAAATAGATCACAGATATACATGTAAAATGTAAAACTGTAAAACTCCTAGAAGATAACATAGGAGAAAACCTTATGACCTTGGATATGATGACTTTTTAGATAAAACACCAAAGGCATGACCCATGAAAGAAATAATTTGTAAGTTGAACTGCATTAAAATTAATAACTTTTGCTCTGAGAAGGACAATATCAAGGGAATGAGAAGACAAGCCACAGACAGGGAGAAAATATTTGCAAAAGACATCTAATGAAGGACTGTTATCCAAAGTATACAAAGAACTGGGCTTCCCTGGTGGCGCAGTGGTTGAGAGTCCACCTGCCGACGCAGGGGACACAGGTTCGTGCCCCAGTCCGGGAAGATCCCACATGCCGCGGAGCGGCTGGGCCCGTGAGCCATGGCCGCTGAGCCTGCACGTCTGGAGCCTGTGCTCCGCAACGGGAGAGGCCACAGCAGTGAGAGGCCCGCGTACCGCAAAAAAAAAAAAAAAGTCTGGCCATAAAGAAAAGAGACTGACAGATGGGGGAAATGATTTAAAACAACTCATCCCTGTGTAGAGACTGAGTGTTCTGAAGTCACACCGACTTGAGTTTTCATCTTTCTCAAGTTACTTTGTAAGTTATATAACCTTAGTTTCCTCAACAATAAAATGAGTTTAATATTTGTACCTCTGCACTGAGTATCAGTACTGCTTTTTACTGTGGAATAGTATTTCATTGTCTAAGATAGGCTTTTTAATTATCCATTCATTCTAGCTGATGGACATTTGGGTTGTTCCCACTTTTGAACTCTTACGCTATTACGAATAAAGCTGCTATGAACTTTCATGTACAAGTTTTTGGGTGAACATCTGTTTTCATTCCTTGTGGGTAAAGAGCAGGAGTGAAATTGCTAAGTAAAATGGCAATTTTATGTTTAACATCATAAAGAACTAACAAACTGTTTTCCAAAGTGGCTACACCATTTAAATTCCCGCCAGCAATGTATGAGGGTTCCAATTTCTACACATCCTTACCAACACCTGTAATCATCTGTCTTTTTTATTATAGCAGTACTTGTAAGTATAAAGTAGAATCTCAGTGTGGTTTTAATTTCCATTTCCCTAATGACTTGTAATGTTGAGTATCTTTTAATGTGCTTATTGGTCGTTTGGCCATTTACTCTTTCCAGTAACTACAATTTCAAAAAAGCCTAGGACCAAGTAAAGCTTAAAGTACATTTTCAAGTTATATATGGCACAGACACAGCTACTCACTTGTTAGCTGAATAAATGAATGAACTAATCAACAAATGGAAGATTAAGGAATAGAAATACTTGACTTATTAGTATATTGTTTCCGTTTTTAAACTAACTTAATTTGAATTCCCATGCAGTTTCGACAGAATGCTTAGTAAGGTAAAGAAACTTTTTAAAAATTGATTAAGAAATGAATGACCTTAAGATACACTGTTGACAAACTTATGAGATATGAATACTACAAATTTATCCAACAACATAAAGAATGAGACAATCCTCGGGGGCAAATATTAGTAAAACAGGAAAATGTTAGTAACCCAAGCTTGTCATCATTTTTCAAAAAGACCTGAGGAAATATATGACTTCCAGTGTAAATGACTGAGGAGAAAGAAAACTGACTCTACAGTGTGCCTAGTTACAAGCAAACTATGGATGGTTTCCTCCTTGTTTTTCCTTTATAGGGCTACTATTAGTCATACCATATACAGAGTCACTTACCTTTAACTCTAAGGTTCTTTGTTCTCAAGTAATAAATACTCTGGGCTCCCGAGACCCCACAGGAAAATCATACATAAGTCTACTAACCTTTACTGCTGCCAGTTTATTGTAAGTACCTACCCATTATTAGTTTGAGAAGTATTGACTGCACAGTTAATAAATAGGTCATTTGTTCTTTTCAACCAAAACAATGTTGTATTCAATATGTAAACTAAAAGAAGAAAAATACTAAACAAGAAAATGATATAGCAAAGAATGCATGTCCTTTTAAACTTGTATTTGACATCATACCAACTAATGCCAAACTAAACTTAAACATTTTATCATTTATAAATAGAAATCGTGTTGAAATTCATAGTGTGTGGAACGCATACAACCACAATCAATAATAAAGCTCAATTATGTTTAACAAAATAAGATAATAATAGTGAAAAGCATCAAGAATATCACGTTATTCCTACAGTTGTTGCTAACTTGACTCATAATAAAACTATACTAATGTCTCTTCATGTTTAATAAAAATAGCTGAGTTCCCAGCTACAAACAAGCATTTCCATTTGGTTTCCTCTTAAAGGCACACATATTTATATAACACTAGGGACAATCTCAAAAAGTGTTTGAAATATAATATTTATTTGCAATATAATTTCAAGCATTTTCTACTTTTACAAAAGTGTACAGTTCTTAAAATCATCATGTATCTTTAATATTTGTTTCTTAGATTTATGGAATTAATCATTAATTCAAATTTTTCTATCATTTCAAAATGGAAATTAGATTGTCTATGTGCCAATAAGAATCTTTATGAGAATTTTTTACTCCATTAATCTCTGAGTAGTTCTAATATTCCAGATGACAGATGACTATGATTATCCTACATCTGAAATAAAGGTTTTCTTTCACCAAAAAGACAGAGCTGAGCCGAACTCTCAATACTTGTTACTTTTTCAAGAACAACTCATTCGAGGATCTTTTTATTTATACAGATACCCATAATTAGCAATGTGATATTAATTTAATGGAACATTTCTAGAAAAAAATACACTATATTTTGTTGAACAGTGGAAATGACATCCTGAAAAAGTACGAAACGTCCTCTCCAAGGCGGGACGGACATAAAGGTGATCCTGAAATCGCCCCTACCAGAGGGATCTCCGTCAGCTGAAAGGAGAGCAGGAAAGATTGCAGGATTCACTAAAACAAGCTACCGCCAGGCATTCCTTAGGATGGAAAGGGGGAAATCCCAGACAGGAAGGATTCAGCAAAAACCAACTCAATGGGGGAGGGAAATACGTGTCTACCACATTTAAGCTGACTTTTTTTTTTTTTTACTATTCATTAATCATATGACAGTAGTTCATAAAAATCTCACTGAATAATTAAATTTAACAGGCAGTAAAAATAGAAATGTACGTTAAATCTGATCATTCATAAAAACATCACTGCTTTATTTTACTGCTCTATGATGAATCTGCTTTCATATGAAAGAATTAAATTTGTAAAGCTGAGGAATATCATTATTCACCTTAATGCCACATTTTTCTAATCAAAACATATTTCAAAAAAAGGAGAAGAAATAGGAAGAAAACAATGAAGAAAACCAACTTTAACAAGAAATGAATGAGATATCCATCACTCTTGATTGGTTCACATATAAAATGTGGTTGTTTCTATTGGCTGTCCTGCTTGACAGGGCCTGAAATTTTCTTGAAATGTGGTTGGTGTCAAAGTTAACTAAAGAGTAATACAGAGAGACAAAAGTATTTTAAATCTTTTACATCTGCATTTTGGTGGATCTGAATATTGTCATATATTATACATTTCCAAGAGCAAGTTAAATCATACCTTTTTTTTAACATCTTTATGGGAGTATAATTGCTTTACAGTGGTGTGTTAGTTTCAGCTTTATAACAAAGTGAATCAGCTATACATATACATATATCCCCATATCTCCTCTGTCTTGCATCTCCCTCCACCCTCCCTATCCCACCCCTCTAGGTGGTCACAGAGCACCGAGCTGATCTCCCTGTGCTATGAGGCTGCTTCCCACTAGCTATCTATTTTACATTTGGTAGTGTATATAAGCCCATGCCTCTCTCTCACTTTGTCCCAGCTTACCCTTCCCCCACCCCGTGTCCTCAAGTCCATTCTCTACGTCTGCATCTTTATTCCTGTCCTGCCCCTAGGTTCTTCAGAACCTTTTTTTTTTGTAGATTCCATATATATGTGTTAGCATATGGTATTTGTTTTTCTCTTTCTGACTTACTTCACTCTGTATGACAGACTCTAGGTCCATCCACACCACTACAAATAACTCAATTTCGTTTCTTTTTATCGCTGAGTAATATTCCATTGTTTATATGTGCCACATCTTCCTTATCCATTCATCTGTCGATGGACACTTAGGTTGCTTCCATGTCCTGGCTATTGTAAATAGGGCTGCAATGAACACTGTGGTACAAGACTCTTTTTGAATTATGGTTTTCTCAGGGTATATGCCCAGTAGTGGGATTGCTGGGTCGTATGGTAATTCTATTTTTAGTTTTTTAACGAACCTCCATACTGTTCTCCATAGTGGCTGCACCAATTTACATTCCCACCAACAGTGTAGGGGGTTCCCTTTCCTCCACACCCTCTCCAGCATTTATTGTTTGTAGATTTTTTGATGATGGCCATTCTGACTGGTGTGAGGTGATACCTCACTGAAGTTTTTTTATTAATTAATTTATTTATTTTTGCTGTGTTGGGTCTTCGTTTCTGTGCGAGGGCTTTCTCTAGTTGTGGCAAGCAGGGGCCACTCTTCATCGCGGTGCACGGGCCTCTCACTATCGCGGCCTCTCTTGTTGCGGAGCACAGGCTCCAGATGCACAGGCTCAGTAGTTGAGGCTCACGGGCCTAGCTGCTCTGTGGCACGTGGGATCCTCCCAGACCAGGGCTCGAACCCATGTCCCCTGCATTAGCAGGCAGATTCTCAACCACTGCGCAGTACACGGGCCTCTCACTGTTGTGGCCTCTCCCACTGCGGAGCACAGGCTCCGGACGCGCAGGCTCAATGGCCATGGCTCACACTGTAGTTTTGATTTGCATTTTTCTAATGATTAATGATGTTGAGCATTCTTTCATGTGTTTGCTGCCAATCTGTACATCTTCTTTGGAGAAATGTCTATTTAGATCTTCTGTCCATTTTTGGATTCGGTTGTTTGTTTTTTTGATATTGAGCTGCATGAGCTGCTTGTAAATTTTGGAGATTAATCCTTTGTCAGTTGCTTCCCTTGCAAATATTTTCTCCCATTCTGAGGGTTGTATTTTCGTCTTGTTTATGGTTTCCTTTGCTGGGCAAAAGCTTTGAAGTTTCATTAGGTCCCATTTGTTTATGAACTGAAGCAATCTTTCCAGTTTTTGTAAGCTTTGATTTCATTTGACTACTGTGGAATAGGTGAAAACTGCACAGGAGTGCCCTCTGAGGGTTCTTTTTTTTTTTTCTTCCTCAAATTTGCTTCATTATCGTATTTGGCCTACAGTGACCAAGATCAGAGCTGGAACTGGGCTGAGGATAGGTGGGTGGTAAAAGTAGAAAAGGTAAAGATAAAGAATATCCTTATACTTTTCTTTCACGATCCAATAAAGAGATGAAATAATGTTAACAAACAGCACGTCAATTTAGGAATCAACCTGATAACATTTTTGTTTTATTACAAAGAGAATTTGTATTGAACCGTTAGATCAAAATAACTGCTTTGTATAAGTATTTGGAAAAACATATACAAACTGTCATTCTTTTTTTGTGTGTGTGTGCGGTACGCAGGCCTCTCACTGTTGGGGCCCCTCCCGTTGCGGAGCACAGGCTCCAGACGTACAGGCTCAGAGGCCATGGCTCAGGGGCCCAGCCGCTCCGCGGCATGTGGGATCTTCCCAGACCGGGGCACGAACCCATGTCCCCTGCATAGGCAAGTGGACTCTCAACCACTGCACCACCAGGGAAGCCCTATACAGCATATTTTTAAGGAGTGTTTTCCCGTATGTTTTCTCATTTGATCATCAGGACAAGCCAACAGGAAAGCACCCCGACTTTACATATGAGGAAATGGAAGTTCAAAGTAGGTAAGGAACAGCCTAATGTGCCAAAGTTTCAAAAAAGACTGAAACTGAACTCGAGTCTTTTCACATTAAATCCTTGGCCCTTATTACTATACTTTTCAATAACACCCGAGGGGCCATATCTCTAGAGATTATTTTCTTATGGAAAAAAAATAATTCCTAGGGGACAAACTGAAGTATTCCAATTTGAGGCATATATATTTTTGTTGATAATGGCAACACACACCCATTACTTGGGTAATGACAGTACCACTAGTTAGTCATCCAAAGTAAAAATTTCAGTTTTCCACTTCTGTTCTCCCCTAATTCTCATTAGTTACTAAATACTCAAGAGTCTGTCTTTGAAATACCTCTCGAGCTTGTGCCCTCTACCCTTCCCTCTGTTCCTACCAAAATTCAGGTCTAGCTTTTATATAACCTTAAATACTGAAAGGCTCACAATCGAGTCTCCTGTCACCACTCTGCCTTCTCCTCCATAAATCTTCTGCACTGCTACTACACTTAACAAAATGTCAACACCTCCTCTTGCCAACAACAGAGGGTTCGAAATTTCAGCACAGAATATAGGCCACTCAGCCATCTTGACCCAGCTCTGTCCTTTAGGTTTCATTTCCCTTTTGCCCGCAACACAAATCCCACATTACACTCTGCTAGCACACCAAACCATATGTTCACAAGAAATGCCGTGCGAGGCAGCACTTCCACACATCTGTATCTTTTCAAAGAACAAACCGAATTCTCTGAACCCTGATTTCTATGGAATAACATTTGAGCTGGTGTAGAACTAGATCTGACTATGTGGGAGTGCAGATTCAAAAATTAAAAGACGGAAAACTTCTTTGGATGCTGTGATGCGGGTATTAAAACTCCTTGCCCTCCTTGCTTGTCTCATTCTTAGAAATGTGACAAATTTAGTGTTTCCTCCTAAAAGCAGAAGGCGAAAGCGCGTACCAGTTCCCAGGCTGCCGGCAGTAAAGCAGTGATAATAACACTGTACACTTTGGGATGATGTGGGGGGACCGGACCAGCATTTTTGTCCTGAGTATTCACTCGTCTTTCTCTGTTTTATCATCTTTGTGACAAAATGACGCAATAAACAATTCCACAATGTTACTGAAAATGTTCATTTCAACTGCATGTTTCTCCTCTTGAATCTAGCTTTCTGGTAAAATTACCCGTAGTGATAGAGATTTTGAAGCAGGATACCATCTGAAAGAGCGATCCTAAGCAGTATTTAAGTACTAAAATTATAACAATAGCACCAGTGAACTAACAGGGCTCTACACAGAGAATTTTAAATATTTATATGCCCAAAGATGGCTCCATTTTCTTTTGGGCAGAACAACAAGTTCAAAGTACACTGATGAAAGTTATCATTGGGTTTACTGACAATCAATACCAATTAAAAGGTACATTTTAAAATGCATATCAGGTGTTACTGGAAAATGCGTCCATCTGAATAGCAGCTATTGAAGTTTATCAGGAAGGGTAAATAATGTATAAAAAGTCCCAAGTGAGTGATGAAAACCTCGTGTAGATGACAAGCCACATATCAGTTGGAAGCCAGTGCTCAGACTTATTGGCACCAAGAACGTTTGCTTAATTTCCTAAGTGTGCATAACATCACATCCCCCGGTTGGCCTGGAATACCCTTATTTATTGCTTTATTCTATTAAAAACTTCTTCAACTTACTTATGTTCCTGACAAATCCATTTTATAATTTTTAATCAGTAGTTCTAATGCTTCTTCTGGAGTATTTCGTATTTGTTTATGCTTTCGTCCAGCCAAACACTTGCTGAGTACCAGTTACTGGCTTGGTACTGCAGCACAATCCCTGTTCTCAGAGGGGCTGGTGAGGGAGACAGAGACTGGTGACACAGAGACTGGCAATGGCCATGACACAAACGAGCGGAGCACAGGAAACCTAACTCTTCCTGGAGACTGAGCTCAGCAAAGGCTTTTTGGAGGAGGACGTGATAGTTCTTAAAATATAAGTTAACCAGAAAGTACATGAAGATTTCAAACGTGTGGCACACTTTGGTATGATGGTTAGGACCCGAAGTACAGCCATGAAGTGAGAGCTTCACGTGGTGGTGGGCGGCCCAGGCTTACGTCACCACCCCAAGGGTTTCGGCACTGCGGCGGCCCCATTTCTAGGTTTACCTCTTCTTTGCCTGTTGGCATTTTCACTCATTTCATCTTAAGCCTTTATTCTAATTTTTAAAATATGATACCATATTTGGTCTTGTTTTTGGAGAGAAAAAAGATATAATTATGTATATTCCCACTATCATTTTTCTATCAACATTTTAATTCATTTACTCAAAAATTATATATTGAGAAAACTGCTATATGACAGACTTGGCTTTACATGTTGGGAATATCATGGTTAACCAGACATGCCTTCATGGACTTTACATTCTACTTGGGGGCGGGGGGGGACTAACAAATGAATATAACATCTCGTGGTCCCCCCCAAATGGCAATAATACAAGTAACACAGAATAATATGACAATGCTGGGGAAAAGCTTTAGAGAGGGGGATTAAGAAAAGCCTTGCCTGAAGCAGAGCCCTGGGAGCTGAGTCCTGAATGATGAGAGGAGACAACCATATAGATCTGTAGGAAGCGCATTCCAGGCAGAAGGAATTGCTAATGGAAAAATTCTGGGATAAGAACAATCTTTGGTATCCAAGTGACCAGTAAAAAAGGGGGTGGGGGTAGGGTGGAGGGGAGAGGGGGCACACAATGAAGTCAAATAACTAGACAGTACTCAATGATGTAGGTGTTTTAGGCCAGTGGTTCTTAAACTGTGCTGCACATGAGAATCACCTGTAATGCTTTTAAAACTTCAGATGCCGAGGCCATATCCCAGACCAATCACTGAGGCAGGAGCCAGTAATCAGTATTCTCTGAAGCCCTCCATGTGATTCTCATAAGCCAGCCAGGTTGAGAAGCACTAATTTAGGCCACGGAAAGATTTATATTTTAGTCTAATTACAAAAACAGCCACTGGGAGATTAAATTCGATCTGAAATTTCTGTCACGTACCTAAACTGTTTAATTTCTATCTGGATACCTGGGGAAAAGGAGGAATACACCTTAGGAATACATTAGTTTCCTAAGCAAATTCTTCTTAAGAACAACAAAAATAAAAGCAATTATTGAAACACTTTCCTCTAGAAATTCAAACAATTTAGGTGAAAATTAGTTCTTCTGGAAATGCCGCATGCAGTTATATCCATTCCTGATTCATTGCTTTAATGTATTCTCCCTGTAAATTTTGGGATATATTTGGTTATAATTTGTGAATAACTTTGTTTCTCTGAAGAAAAATGATACACAAAACATTTGAGATAGTAGTTGAATTCTGCTTACATTATTCTTTTTGATTATTTGTCACATTAACTGTGGGATTCCTCTAGTGTGAGTCACATGATCCTGTCCACTGTAAATGGTACATCATTTTGTAGCACGTAGTTCTGACAAGAGTTCACCCACTAGCACTGCTCTGGGAAATCATCTTTGAGGAGAAATGGGGTTTATTTAGTAGAACTGCTGTAACCTGAGAATCTCGTCATTGGTTAAAATATTTAGATACATTTATCAGGTACAGATGGCATTTCTATTGTTCAAATAAACACCAGAGTACCTTTTCTTGGACTGCATCTAGTAGAGAATAAAGTCTGCTAATGGTAGTCAAATGTCTCATTTTCCAACTCTTAAGTGTCAACTTAATTCTTGTTTTTTAAGAGCTAATAATCATGCATAAACTGTACCTAAATTAAAGAAAAGCAAAAGCCATCAAGTCCTGGTCACATTTCAGGCAAGAAAACCAATCAGCTAAAAACTGACTTAACTATCACTTGGCTTTATAGTCCTACAAGCTCTGCTGAGATAGCCATCTCCTCCAGCTTTCACAAGTATATTAAAATACACCAACTACCTGAAGGAATTTTATTTAAAAAGTCAACCACTCCATAGAAAATAAGCTTCGGAGATTCCTTAATTTGCCTACCCCAAACAATATTTTATCAAAATTGCATATGTAAAAACTGTACTTCCACCAATTTTTCTTTAAAAGAATTTCAAGACATTAGACAAATTTTCTGCACAGTCCGTTTGTCATGGAATTCACAGCATGTGAGTCAAAAGGAATGACAACTTCTACTGAACCCTTTCTTGTTAAAGTTCTATCTGATAAAGCCAGCTGAGCTATTCTAGCTCAAAACAGCCTTTGCATTCTTTTTGTGCCTTTATGAAGACGCACAGCATTCCCCACTTGTATTAGGTACCTCTTTTCTAGTAGACAATACATTAACTGAAATCAGGAGGTATGTTTTATGCACTTTTGCATATTCACAGTACCATTCTTTGTGGTGTTATACAAACACCTAATTAATGAATAATGAAGACTTATCAGCCTCCCACTGTTGAAGGTAAGACACATTAAAGCAGCACAGTGCTGGAATGAGCTTCTGCAAATACACATGACCACTGCCAAGCCCTGCCTAGCACTCTCTCCTCCTTGGCAAAATTGTTTAAAATTGAGAAATACTTGAAATGTGAAATGAGAGGTACTGCTATGCTCCAAGCAAGAATAGAGGACCAGTGAAAAAGAGGACTTGATGATTCAAGACTGCAGACTCAAATGAAAAATAAAATGGGCCATAAGTTCATTCCATCACTCATTCCTTCAGTAAACGATTTTGAATAGCTAATATACACCCAGCACCTATAACATACAAAACTAAGACAAAACTCCAGCCTCCAAGTAGCACACAGGCAAAAGCTATAATACATATTAATAAAAGAAATGCAAGAGCTATGCGTAAGTGAAAAAATACAAGTGCCTAATTCATTAGGGAGGAAAGGTAGTCATGGAACTAAGCCTTAATGGGGTGAGTAGAATTAGTCTAGGAGAAAAGGCAGAGGAGGATCCATTCCAGAAAGAGGCAGAGCAAAGGCAGAGCTCTGAGAGTTAGTATAGTCCGTTCAAGGAATGACAAGCAAGTCTCTGTGGATGAAGCAGAGGCTGCAGTGCAGGGAGAGACAGGAGACAAGGCAAGAGAGGGAGGAAGGAGCTGGGCATGGAGGGCCCAGACTTCTATGAAAAGGTACTTTGGGCTTCCCTGGTGGCGCAGTGGTTGGGAGTCCACCTGCCGATGCAGGGGACGTGGGTTCGTGCCCCGGTCCGGGAGGATCCCATGTGCTGCGGAGCGGCTGGGCCTGTGAGCCGTGGCCGCTGGGCCTGGGCGTCCGGAGCCTGTGCTCCGCAACGGGAGAGGCCACAGCAGTGAGAGGCCCGCGTACCGCAAAAAAAAAAAAAAAAGAAAAAAAAGGAAAAGAAAAGGTACTTTAACTTTTATCCTCCTGGCAATGAAAAGCCAGTGAGCAGTTTTAAGAAGCAGTGTGGCATAAGAAGACCTGCAAAGCTGTGTGGAGGATGGGTGGAGGAGAGGTAAGCAAGAAGTATAAAAGCCCAAAAAGACTTTTAAAATTATTAATAAATTTTGGTTTATCTGCCCCTGCATAATGCCAAACACATAAACTCAACACAATTACTACTCTGATAATCAGTAAGTTACTGACTTCCTTAGAAAAAAATAAGTTTTAAAATTTGAGGAGAAAACTAATAAATAGGACATCTTACTTCCTACTGAAAATGAAGGACAAGTTCAATTTTCATGAATAAGTAATAACACGAAACTAAATTGTTAATACCCTTCATAATACAATTAAGATGCTAAATTAATTAAATTGAAATGAGCTGAAAATATTTATCAAAATGTGACATTCCAATTATCTACTCACCTCATGTTACTTTTATGTTACTTTATGATCCAGTTTTCAATGTTGTCATATTATTTTGTCATTTGCTGCTTTTATAAGTTTACTATTTACCTAATGATCTAACTTCGTTTTAAAAGCAATTCAGTAGTCTTAAAAATCAGGTTGAAATTAAATGAACAAACCTACCGCCAATTTCACTAGGCTGCTTGCTGGAATTCATATTGTATCACAGAGAAATTTACCTGAGGGAGAACTGTTGAGGCAAAATTATAACTATGACATGGAATAAGCAATCCTATGTTAGAGCTTATTATATTATAACCATACTTGGCATATATTTTAAAAGATCATTCAAATTACAGTTAATAATGCACTAAGTAATGCTGCCTTCAAGTTTACGATGACTGAATTTTCACTGTCAATAAACCAGGTTGATTGCTAAAAAGTGGTATACTTCCTTAGGTACTATAATTGCAATACATTGTGATGATTTATTCTGGTATTTTCCATTCATTTTATATCACCTTTGATCCAGTTAAGAGCACTAACTGGAACCTGGTCCTTGACAGCCCTGGGAAGACATAGTCATGTTTCACACAGCTAGCAGTTTTCTGGTCCTTGGCTTTCATAAGCTGCTGCATGGCTGGCACTCCTAAAACAGCTAGCTGGAGAGCACTGTCGCTGAAAGCCAAGGGAAGACTGAAGCAATAAGATGCAGTGACAGGGTCCAGCCTATGCAGACCAAACATCCAAAACAGTCAAAAATTTTCCAAAGCACACGTGACTCAGTTACATAGTGACAGAAGACAAACTAAGCTGATGTGACCAAGAAGAAAAGAGATGCCAGCAGCTGCACATCCATCGCCTTTAATGAAGGTCTCACTTCACTCATGAAGTTCAACCATATGTTCTTGGTATTTCAAGAGATTAATTTTAAGCATTACTGAGACAATCTGTCAGTTCTTATGCAGGGCTAGATTTTAGGAAGAAATGTAATTTTTCTTAATTTTTAGGAAATGTTTTTCTTCTTTTCTTGCAAAAACACAAGGTTTCTATAGCTGGCCAGTTAAAACTATTACTATTCATAAGCACTGCATGTCTGCGAACTTGATACAACTTAAAACAGGTACCACCCACAATCCTAATTTTGGCTTAGCCAGGAGAAAAACATCAAATTTAGATCCCCGTTAAATGCTGTAACTAGAAATTCACTGAATGTTTAAGTAGTAAAATCTGAGGATGAAGGCAAGGATGTTAAGTTTGTTTTGTTTTGTGTTAACATAAAAGGCTCTAACTAGGGACTTCCCTGGTGACGCAGTGGTTAAGAATCCGCCTGCCCATGCAGGGGACACGGATTAGAGCCCTGGTCTGGGAAGATCCCACATGTCGCAGAGCATCTAAGCCCGTGCGCCACAACTGCTGAGCCTGCTCTCTAGAGCCCGCGTGCCACAACTGCTGAAGTCCAGGTGCCTAGAGCCCGTGCTCCGCAACAACAGAAGCCACCGCAATGAGAAGCGTGTGCACTGCAACGAAGAGTAGGCCCCGCTCTCTGCAACTAGAGAAAGCCCGCGCGCAGCAACAAAGACCCAATGCAGCCAAAAATAAATATAAATAAATTTATTTTTAAAAGGCTCTATCTATGGGCTTCCCTGGTGGCGTAGTGGTTGAGAGTCCGCCTGCCGATGCAGGGGACATGGGTTCGTGCCCCGGTCCCGGAGGATCCCACATGCCGCGGAGCGGCTGGGCCCGTGAGCCATGGCCGCTGAGCCTGCGCTCCACAACGAGAGAGGCCACAACAGTGAGAGGCCCGCGTACCGCAAAATAAATAAATAAATAAAATAAAATAAAAAGGCTCTATCTATATTTCTATCAACATCTATATCTATATTCCATAAACTTTGAAGCTAACCTGTAAAGACTGGATAGAAGTGTGGTAGATTTCATTTTCCAACTATGGCCACAACAATATCTCGCATCCCAAAGGCTTTTCTTACATCCCACTGAGAGATGGGGTATAAATTCTCTTCCTTGAACCTAGATAAGCTTATGACTACAGTGACAGCGACACTGTGCTTCAAGGCCAGGTGATAAAATATGATTCAGCTCCCACCTGACTCATCAGAACCCAAGTTCTTGAAGTCTTTGGCTGCCATTTTAGCAGTCTGACTATGCAGAGGACATGATGCTGAAAGACCAAACTACCAATGGCGGGCACTCAGACAGTCCATGAGACTCCATGAACAGAGATATGCCTGGACTGCTCCGAGCTGCTTCAGTCTCCTGCTGTTCTGGCTCCAGATACCACTGACCCTGAGTCAGAATCACCCAAGTGAGCTCTGCCGAAAATCCTGGCCCACAGAAACCACGAGAGGGGATAACATTGTTTTTGCTGTTTCAAGCCACTAAGTTTTATAGTTCTTTATTAAAAAGCAATAAATAACTAGAACATACTTTGATACCAGAAGAGAAGTGGTATAATAAACACAAGTAAACTCAAAACATATGATACTGGCCTTTGGACCAGACAGCAGATGGAAGCCTGAATGAGATTGTTAGCGGGAGCCTGTTGGGCCTCAGAGGGTTTGACTGTGAGGGCTCCAGGGAAATGAGAGCTACGTTTTTGGAAGGTGGAGAAAAGGAGATTCTTGCTACGTAGTTGAAGAACATTTAATACGATTGTCCACAGTGATGTGGAAAATAGAAAAATGTACCTGATGAGCTCCAAGGATCTAAGCTAAGGCGATTTCTGAGTAGAGTGCTGAGATGGGCACCTGCTTTCCCTTTGCTCCTTGTAAGGTGTGGGTAGAGAGAGGCGAGTTACAAAAGGAACTCTACGGTTGTCAGCAAAATTTGGAGGAAAACAATAAAAAACAGACAGAACTTGCTGGGTTTGAAAATAACACTTTTCATTCCCCATCACTTCAGAGAGCAAAAGAGCCTCAAGATAAAAAGAAGCCTCGGGGAAAAGATAAAAGGCCAGGTGTAGCCAGAAAAACCTGGTCTACAAGTAAAGGTGAGCATGGGACTATAAACACCCTGTATTAACACCTCAGGAACATCAAGGTGGTGGCCTCACAGATCCTTTAAAACAGATAAAAGGCCTTCAAAGGATCTTAAGGGCATAGGAGCCAATTTTCTCTGCTCAACAATAGGGCTACTAAGAATCCTATGCGTGAGAGCAGGGCAAGGGGCAAAACAGGGCCACTAGGTCTAAAACAAATAAGATACAAGGATATAATTACAGTACAGGAAATATAACCAATATTCAACAGTAAGTTTATATGGAGTATATCTATAAAAATATCAAATCACTACGTTGTATACCTGAGACGAATACAATATTGTAAGTCAATTATACTTCAATTTAAAAAAAAAAACAAAACAATCTTAAGGGTGTTATCCTACCCCAGTGTCAGAGGGAACCCCTGAAAAAAGAACAATTAGCTCAAAAATTTTCTGGGTGTGGCTTTTGCTAATAGAGTGGACTATAAATTAACATATAAGAAACCCTAAAGACTTTTTAAAGAATTATACCAGCTGGAGCTAAAAGGAAACAAGAACAATACAAAACAAAAAGTGGTTTTTGGACCTCTAAACTTCCATGCACAGGTAAAAGGCTGAGAAAACTTGTCAGGAATAAATACAGTCCATGTTTTTTTCGAAACAAGGACACGGTGGGAAGAAACAAGAGTCAAAGAGAACAATTCCCAGAAACAGACTGAGCCCCTACTTAAGCGAATGGCAGCAAGACCATCTGGGTTTGAGATCTGCTGTGGAATATAGCAGCCTCCCTTTTTGAACAGGTGGGACCACAGAATTTTCCCGTGCTTGTTATACCATAAAATGTTGGCTGTGTGAAGAGCAGATAACTTACGTCTTTAGTTCAAAGCTTTTCAGAAAATCCTCCAGTTCAAGTATTTTCAATATTCAGGAAGCCTTACTCAAGGAGCCTCATTTGCACCTGGACTTGACTTAGAAGACAAGATCCTGGACTTGAAGGCAATGCAGTAATGGAAGGAAACTTAGGGGCTTTGATGGCAAGAATAAGCATTTTTTACATGTGGGAGGGTGTAAATGGTTGTGGTCAGGGGATGTACAGTGGCAGATAATCACAATAATATCTCCCATTCCACCATTTTCTTCTTGTAACTCTGATCCACCTCAAATTTTTTAAGCTAACATTAAGTGAAGCTATGTGATTTACAGAGTAGATCATAAAAGGCAATGCATCTCTCACCTTGCTCACTATAATACTCAGTATCTAAGTGTTCAGCTATCATGTTAGCAGGGTGACTGCCTTGAAGCTGCCGTGCTGTGAAGAAGCCCAAATTACCCCTTGTAGACCGACCACATGGACAGGCCCTGAGATTACATGAAAAGAGAGCGATGCTGGACGAGCCCCCAGCTGCTTCGGCTGCCTGCTGTCCCAAGTCCAGTCACTGACTGCAAATGCACGAGAGCCAGAGCAAACACCCAAACCCTACGCGCATTCCTGACCCACGAAGACAGTGAGAGGGAACAGTTGTCATGGCTTTAAGCCACTATGGATTGGAATGATTTATTTTACAGCTAGATAGTAGAAATTAAAAGCACAAATGATTACATCTCATTTTGGTTATATATGGGAATTGTCATAAAAATTTCTAAAAATAGGAATAGATATCCTGATCAAAATTTACAAAGAAAAAACAATATTTTTAAAAGAAGTTGTCTATAAATCTTTAGGCAAAATCATTACGACCTCAAGGTATTAAAAAAAGGCAAAGTAAAAGATGTGCAGATTCAGACACCAAATTACCGATGTCTCCAAATAAGGACCCGAATCTCTGAGAACCCTCGAGGACATTCCTTGGACAGAGTTAGTTGTTCTTCACTTGTTCACAACCAAGCAATATTCTGGGTCCTATCTGCAATGCTGGCCAAGGACACATACCTCCTACTCACCTGGCCAACAGCCAAAGCCCACATCCTGAGGAGATCTGGGAGCTTGCAGAAGCCCCAGCACCTTTTATGACACCTTAAGTAAACTGGAAGCTTCCTCCCTGTGCACTCACTGGCTCTTCAGTGTTGGTGAAGTGGTCTACCTATTTGTTGATGCTATATGGCTGTGGTCCCCGACCTTTTCGGCACCAGGTACTGGTTTCCTGGAGGACAACTTTTCCATGGACGGGGTGGGGGGAGGGGGATGGGGATGGTTCAGGAGGTAACAGGAGCAATGGGGAGCGGCAGAGGACGCTTCGCTCATTGGCCGGGCCCTCCCCTCCTGCTGTGCGGCCCGGTCCCTAACAGGCCATGGACCAGTACCCGTCTGCAGCCTGGGAGCTGGGGACCCCTACTACGTAGATCCATATGAATCAGGGCACAACTGAACTTCAAACGCACTGAACTCCAAGTGAGAGATGAAGAGACCAGAGAAAAGACCAGAAAGTGGGGACCCCTGAAAACTAATCCAAGAAAGGCTAGAGAGAGACAGTAAAGGATGTGGAAAAAAGATTCAATGTGGAAAAAGATATTTGAAACGATTCTTCTATAGAAATTGCAGTTAAAAAGTTTTTTATAAATAAAATGAAGGGTAAATACTAGGCTATGAAAAATATCTTTTTAGCAATATGAAGTTCTATTAGACGTTTTAATACCCTTAATATAAGTGAGTTTAGTACACCCTTAATATAATAGAAAAATACTAAATAAAAGGCAAAATCATGCAGCGATGACTCACAGAAAAGAACCATACCCATGAAAATAATTTAGCTTTCACTTGTAATAAAACAAATGAAAATTAAAACAACTATGAGAGTTTCCATCTAAGCAAATCAGTTTATGTTTTGATACTATTCAATACTGGGAAGGGTAGGGAGAAAACAGCACACTTGCACACTGATGATGGAGGTATAAATCAATATAAATATTCTGAAAAGTAACTTACACGTATGACTGAGTCTTTGAAATCTCAATACCTTAAATAATTTTTTGTTAGTAATTTATTTTTTAGAAATTTATCAAGAGTCATAAATTCAAAGACTGACTTTTGAATTCAGTAAATGAATTCTGAATCATCAAAGAATAATGATTATCAATTATTACTCTGACACTGACATTTATTTGGCAATGACTATGAACTGGGTTCTATAAAAATATTTTTACTGTAGTGCTTCTGACATTTAAATATTTCAAGATCAGCATTATCTCCATCTTACACGTGGTGAAACTGAATAATATAAAGTTATAAATAAAAATACAGTTTTACTTGGAATTGAAATTTGCATACGTCTGACTCCAGAATTTGGCTCTTTCCTCTATGCTTCTATGCTCAAAGGTAATCATATGTATTTATAATAACAGAGGAACGGAAGAAATCTAAGCAACCAATGATAGAATCTAATGCAAATATTAAAAGTATATTTTAAAATAAAATTTAGTAATATGAGCCATGCTCAAAATGTAATATTAGAATAGTATCAAAAAATTAAGTTACAATGTACAGGCATACCTCATTTTATCGAGGTTCCCAGATACTGTGTTTTTTATAAATTGAAAGCTGGTGGCAACCCTATGTCAAGCAATTCTATCAGCAATATTTTTCCAACAGCATTTGCTCACTTTATGTTTTTGTAACACATTTTAGTAATTCCCACAATACCTCAAACTATTTCATTTTTATATTTGTTACAGTGATCTGTGATCATTTATCTTTGATGTTACTACTCTGACTCACTGAAGGCTGAGAAGATAGCATTTTTTAACAATAACATATTTTTAATTAAGATATGTAGTTTTTTAGACATAATGCTACTGCACAATTAACAGACTACAGTATAGTGTAAACATAACTTTTATATGCACTGGGAAACCAAAAAATGTGTGTGACTCATTCTACTGCAATATTTGCTTTATTGTGGTGGTGCCGAACCAAACCCACAGTATCTCTGAGTTATGCCTGATGACAAGATACTTATTAGGAAAATGCATGTATATGTATACACACCTAGAATAAGCAATGGAAAGAAATGCACCAATATGTTATCTATGGTTATCTGAGGTGATGAAACTAATGGACAGATCTGTTTTCTTCATTTTATTGTCTGTACTTCCCTAATGTTTTACAATGAGCAGATTAGTGTCCTATTCAAAAAGATCATAATAATGTTATTTGTTTAGGACATATATCCAGAAAAGATGAAAACTCTAACTTGAAAAGATACACGCATGTCAATGTTCACAGCAGCACTATTTACAATAGCAAAGACATGGAAGCAAGTGAAATGTATATGAATGGATAAAGAAGTATGGATAAAGAAGTATGGATAAAGAAGACATGGTATATACATACAATGGAATATTAGTCAAACTAAAAAAAGAGTGAAATAATGCCATTTGCAGCAACAGGGATGGACCTAGAGATTATCATCCTACGTGAAGTAAGTCAGGCAGAGAAAGACAAATATCATATGATATCATTTATATGTACAATAAAAAAAAATGATTCAAATGAACCTATTTACAAAACAGAAATAGACTCACATAGAAAATAAGCTTATGGTTACCAAAGGAGAAGGGGTGAGGGAGAAATAAATTAGGAGTTTGGGATTAACAGTTACATACCACTATATATAAAATAAACAGCAAGTACCTACTGTATGGCATAGGGAACTATATTCAATATCCTGTAATAACCTATAAGGGAAAGGAATCTGGAAAAAAAACATATATATGTATGTATAACTGAATAATTTTGCTGTACCCCTAAAACTAACACAATATTGTAAATCAACTGTACTTACAAGAGTTGTTTTGAAAAAAAAAAAAGTATTGAATTAATTTAAATAACAATTAAAAATAAAAACAGATCTGAAAATCAGTATTAGTAGAAAAAAATGAAGTTATTTGTTTAAATACAGAGCGAATAAGCAACTTAGCTAAAGTTACAGATAGCAAGAGGAGAAAAGACATTGTTTAGGGAACCTAATTCTCCCCAAAATACTTTACAAAGATGACTCATAAAATTTCTACAGGGCTTCCCTGGTGGCGCAGTGGTTGAGAGTCCACCTGCCGATGCAGGCGACACGGGTTCGTGCCCCGGTCCGGGAAAATCCCGCATGCCGCGGAGCGGCTGGGCCCGTGAGCCATGGCCGCTGGGCCTGCGCGTCCCGAGCCTGTGCTCTGCAATGGGAGAGGCCACAACAGTGAGAGGCCCGTGTACCGCAAAAAAAAAAAAAAAAAAAAAAAAATTTCTACAAAGAAGATTTTATGTTATCCATAGCCTGAATGATGCTTTTTTTCACCTTATTGTTTACTGCAGGGGGGAAAAAAGAAGAATATTAATTAAATAAAATATTATACATACTACATCTAGCATTAATAGTGTTTAAATACTTCCTCTAATTTCTAAAAGACTCTCAGGACAAATAATATATATATTACTTATAATAAATGATCACCCAAACCTTCAATACAAATGCAATACAATGTAATGTCAAAGAAAATCAAATGATGTTAAAATCATTTAGGGAAATTATTTTAAATTGTTATTCTTAAATAAGATTATATTCTACTTCTATAACTTTTATATTTAGCCCCTTTGTCTTAAGACATGAAATATTTGAAGTGCAAAAACTACCTACATTAGTTTAAAATTATAGGGTTATGTAAGAGATTAATTGTATCCTAGATTCCAACTTTATGGCAGCAAGTGCATTTAATTAGTTTAAATTTATTGCTAACATTTACTTTAGTCTCATTACTGCAATGTACATATGAACTTTTAGATGTTTCCAAAACTTGAATTTTGTTGGATTAAACAATCCAAAATATTCTGTAAAATTAATACTGAAGGTAATAAGTCTATTAATAAATAAGCAATAAGAGAAAATGGTAATTAAATCTGATTTTTGTGGTGTCAGGCTCAATAAGATCTGGAAGGTAAATAGATAATAGAGCTGCTGCCTGCGGCAGAGGCATCTCTGAATTAAATTAGGGGAGTACATGCTTATCCATCATGTTTAAATTCTCATGTGTAATTAAACACGAGTTAATTGACACAGGGGATAGAGGTGAGGACTAAATTGTTTTTCCTTAAAGTGACAAACAGAATAATAAACTACCTAAGTAAAATTTACTTTTTAATAGTGACTAATTAACAAACATTGAGTTCAAACACCATTCGAATCACTCTACTCCAATCAATGGATGCACAAATTGTTTACTTAAATAAAACGGAACCTTTCTAAAACACGTCCACTCATAGAGAGAAAAGTTATTTTTGACTTTAACACCTCACTGACACTAATGGAGAGATCATCCAAACAAAATTAATAAGGAAACACAAGCTTTAAATGACTCAACAGACCAGACAGATTTAATTAATATTGGTAGGACATTCCATCCAAAAAACAGCAGATTACACTTTCTTCTCATGTGCACGTGGAACATTCTCCAGGACAGATCGCATCTTGGGTCACAAATCAAGGCTTGGTAAATTTTAATAAACTGAAATCTTATCAAGTATCATTTTGGACCACAATGCCATAACAGTAGAAATCAATTACAGGGAAAAAAACATAAAAAAACACAAACACATGGAGGCTAAACTATACACTGCTAAATAACCAAAAGATCACAGAATAAAACAAACAGAAAATCAAAAAATACCTAGAAACAAATGACAACAAAAATACAATGATCCAAACCCTATGAGATGCAGCAAAAGCAGTTCTAAGAGAGAAGTTTATAGCAGTACAAGCCTACTTCAAGAAACTAGAAAAATCTCAAATAATCAATCTAACCTTACACCTAAAGGAACTAGAGAAGGAAGAAAAAAACAAAACCCAAAGGTAGTAGATGGAAAGGAATCATAAAGATCAGAGCAGAATTAAATGAAACAGAAACAAAGAAAACAAGAGTAAAGATCAAGAAAACTAAAAGCTGGTTCTTTGAAAAGATAAAAAAATTGATAAACCTTTAGCCAGACACATCAAGAGAGGGAGAGTATTCAAATCAATAAAATTAGAAAGGAGAAGTTACAACAGACACCGCAGAAATACAAAGCATCATAAAAGACTACTACAAGCAACTCTGTCTATAAAATGGACAACTTGGAAGAAATGGATAAATTCTTAGGAAGGTATAACATTCCAAGACTGAATCAGGAAGCAACAAAGTATGAACAGATCAATCAGAAGTAATGAAATTGAAAGTGTGATTAAAAATCTTCCAACAAACAGAAGTCCAGGACCAGGTGGCTTCACAGGTGAATTCTATCAAACATTTAGAGACCAGCTAGCATCCACCCTTCTCAAACTCTTCCAAAAAACTGCAGGTGAAGGAATACTCCCAAACTCATTCTA
Source organism: Grampus griseus (assembly GCF_964374135.1). NCBI lineage: Eukaryota > Metazoa > Chordata > Mammalia > Artiodactyla > Delphinidae > Grampus > Grampus griseus. The sequence goes on along the minus strand of NC_138997.1, from coordinate 13,414,031 downwards.
CGAGGCCACCATCACCCTGATACCAAAACCAGACAACGATACTAGAAAAAAAGAAAATTACAGACTAATATCACTGATGAATACAGATGCAAAAATCCTCAACAAAATACTAACAAACAGAATCCAACAACACATTAAAATGATCATACACCATGATCAAATGGGATTTATCCCAGGGATGCAAGGATTCTTCAATATTCACAAATCATTCAATGTGATACACCATATTAACAAACTGCAGGAGAAAAACCATATGATCATCTCAACAGATGCAGAGAAAGCTTTTGACAAAATTCAACACCCATGTATGATAAAAACTCTTCAGAAAGTGGGCAAAGAGGGAATCTGCCTCAACATAATAAAGGCCATACATGACAAACCCACAGCCAACATCTTCTCAATGGTGAAAATCTGAAAGCATTTCCTCTAAGATCAGGAACAAGACAAGGATGTCCACTCTTGCAACTATTCAACATAGTTTTGGAAGTCCTAGCATGGCAATCAGAAAAGAAAAAGATATAAAAGGAATACAAATTGGAAAAGAAGTAAAACTGTCAGTGTTTGCAGACAATATGATACTATACATAGATAATCCTAAAGATGCTACCAGAAAACTACTAGACTAATCAATGAATTTGGTAAAGTTCCAGGATACAAAATTAATGAACAAAAATCTCTTGCCTTCCTATACAATGACAACAAAAGATCAGAAAGAGAAATTAAGTAAACTTAATTTTGTCCCATTCACCACTGAAACAAAAAGAATAAAGTACCTAGGAAAAAACCTACCTAAGGAGGTAAAAGACCTAGACTCAGAAAACTATAAGACACTGATGAAAGAAGTCAAAGATAACACAAGCAGATGAAGAGATATACCATGTTCTTGTACTGGAAGAATCAGCATTGTAGAAATGACTATACTACCCAAAGCAATTTACAGATGCAATGCAATTGCTATCAAATTGCCAATGGCATTTTTTACAGAACTAGAACAAAAAAATCTTAAAATTAGTATGGAGCCACAAAAGACCCCAAATAGCCAAAGCGGTCTTGAAGGAAAAAAATGGAGCTGGAGGAATCAGACTCCCTGACTTCAGACTGTACTACAAAGCTACAGTAATCAAGATAATATGGTACTGGCACAAAAACAGAAATATAGATCAATGGAACAGGATAGAAAGCCCAGAGATAAACGCACACACCTATGGTCAACTAATCTATGACAAAGGAGGCAAGGATAAACAATGCAGAAAACACAGTCTCTTCAATAAGTGGTGCTGGGAAAACTGGACAGCTACGTGTTAAAGAATAAAATTAGAACACTCCCTAACACCACACACAAAAATAAACTTAAAATGGATTAAAGACTTAAATGTAAGACCAGACACTATAAAACTCCTGGAAGAAAACATAGGAAGAACACTCTATGACATAAACCACAGCAAGATCTTTTTTGAGCCACCTCGTAATGGAAATAAAAACAAAAATAAACAAATGGGACCTAATGAAACTTAAAAGCTTTTACAAAGCAAAGGAAACTATAAACAAGATGAAAAGACAACCCTTAGAATGGGAGAAAATATTTGCAAAAAATCAATGGACAAAGGCTTAATCTCCAAAATACACAAACAGTTCATTCAGCTCAATATTAAAAAAACAAACAACCCAATCAAAAAATGGGCAGAAGACCTAAAGAGACATTTCTCCAAAGAAGACATACAGATGGCCAAAAAGCACATGAAAAGCTGCTCAACATCACTAATTATTGGAGAAATGCAAATCAAAACTACAATGAGGTATCACCTCACACCAGTTAGAATGGGCATCATCAGAAAATCTACAAACAACAAATGCTGGAGAGGGTGTGGAGAAAAGAGACCCCTTTAGCATTGTTGGTGGGAATGTAAATTGATATAGCCACTATGGAGAACCGTATGGAGGTTCCTTAAAAAACTAAAAATAAAATTACCATTTGACCCAGCAATCCCACTACTGGGCATATACCCAGAAAAACCATAATTCAAAAAGACACATGCGGAGACCTTCAAGATGGCGGAGAAATAAGACCTGGAGATCACCTTCCTCCCCACAAATATATCAGAAATACATCTAAATGTGGAACAACTCCTAAAGAACACCTAGTGAACACTGGCAGAAGACCTCAGACTTCCCCAAAGCCAAGAAACTCCCCAGGTCCCTGGGTAGGGCAAAGGAAAAAAAAACACAGAGACAAAAGAATAGGGACAGGACCTGCACCTCTGGGATGGAGCTGTGCAGGAGGACAAGTTTACACACACTAGGAAGCCCCTTCACTGGTGGAGATGGGGAGTAGGTGGGGGGGAAGCTTCAGAGCCACAGAGGAGAATGCAGCAACAGGAGTGCAGACGGCAAAGCAGAGAGATGCCCACATGGAGGATCGGTGCCGACCAGCACTCACCAGCCCGAGAGGCTTGTCTGCTCACCCTCCGGGGCGGCCGGGGCTGGGAGCTGAGCCTCGGGCTTCGGAGATCAGATCCCAGGGAGAGGACTGGGGTTGGCGGCGTGAACACAGCCTGAAGGGGGCTAGTGCGCCACAGCTAGCCGGGAGGGAGTCTGGGAAAAAGTGTGGACCTGCCTAAGAGGCAAGAGACCATTGTCTCGGGCTGTGCGAGGAGAGGGGATTCAGAGCACCTCCTAAACGAGCTCCAGAGACGGTCATGAGCCGCGGCTATCAGCGCAGACACCAGAGACGGGCATGAAACGCTAAGGCTGCTGCTGCCGCCACCAAGAAGCCTGTGTGCGAGCACAGGTCACTCTCCACACACCGTCCCTCCTGGGAGCCTGTGCAGCCCGCCACTGCCAGGGTCCCGGGATCCAGGGACAACTCCCCCGGGAGAACGGACGGCGAGCCTCAGGCTGGTGCAACGTCACGCCGGCCTCTGCCGCCGCAGGCCCGCCCCGCACTCCTCCCTCCCCACGGCCTGAGTGAGCCAAAGCCCCCGAATCAGCGGTTCCTTTAACCCCGTCCTGTCTGAGCAAAGAACAGACGCCCTCCGGCGACCTACACGCAGAGGCGGGGCCAAATCCAAAGCTGAGCCCTGGGAGCTGTGAGAACAAAGAAGAGAAAGGGAAATCTCTCTCAGCAGCCTCAGAAGCAGCGGGTTAACCTCCACAATCAACTTGATGTACCTGCATCTGTGGAATACCTGAATACTCAACAAATCATCCCAAAATTGAGGTGGTGGACTTTGGGAGCAACAATATATATATATATATTTTTTCCTTTTTCTCTTTTTGTGAGCGTGTATGTGTATGCTGCTCTGGTGTGATTTTGTCTGTATAGCTTTGTTTTCACCATTTGTCCTGGGTTCTGTCTGTCTGGTATTTTTTGTTTTGTATAGTTTTTAGTGCTCGCTGTCATTGGTAGATTTGTTTTTTGGTTTGGTTGCTCTCTTCTTTCGTTTTTTTTTCTAGTTTTAATTACTTTTTAATGTTTTATTATTAATAATTTTTCTTCATGTTAATAACTTTATTTTTTTCTTTCTTTCTTTCATTTTTTTCTCCCTTTCCTCTGAGCCATGTGGCTGACAGGGTCTTGGTGCTCCAGCCACATGTCAGGCCTGAGCTTCTGAGGAGGGAGAGCCAAGTTCAGGACACGTGTCCACCAGAGACCTCCTGGCTCCACGTAATATCAAAACAGCAAAAGCTCTCCCAGAGATCTCCATCTCAATGCTAAAACCCAGCTCCACTCAACGAACAGCAAGCTACAGTGCTGGACACCCTATGCCAAACAACTAGCAAGACACGAACACAACTCCACCCTTTAGCACAAAGGCTACCTAAAATCATAATGAGGTCACAGACACCCCAAAACACACCACCGAATGCAGTCCTGCCACCAGAAAGACAAAATCCAGCCTCATCAAGCAGAATAAAGGCACCAGAACCCTCCACCAGGAAACATACACAACCCACTGAACCAACATTAGCTACTGGGGGCAGACACCAAAACCAACAGCAGCCACAAACCTGCAGCCTGCGAAAAGACGACCCCAAACACAGTAAAATAAGCAAAATGAGAAGACAGAGAAACACACAGCAGATGAAGTACCATGGTAAAAACCCACCAGACCAAACAAATGAAGAGGAAATAAGCAGTCTACCTGAAAAAGAATTCAGAGTAGTGATAGTAAAGATGATCCAAAATCTTGGAAACAGAATGGAGAAAATACAAGAAACTTTTAACAAGGACCTCGAAGAACTAAAGAGCAAACAAACAATGATGAACAACACAATAAATGAAATTAAAAATTCTCTAGAAGGAATCAATAGCAGAATAATGGAGACAGAAGAACAGATAAGTGACCTGGAAGATAAAATAGTGTAAGTAACTACTGCAGAGGAGAATAAAGAAAAAAGAATGAAAAGAATTGAGGACAGTCTCAGAGACCTCTGGAAGAACATTAAACGCACCAACATTCGAATTATAGGGGTCCCAGAAGAGGAAGAGAAAAAGAAAGGGACTGAGAAAATATTTGAAGAGATTAGAGTTGAAAACTTTCCTAATATGGGAAAGGAAATAGTCAATCAAGTCCAGGCAGTTCAGAGTCCCATACAGGATAAATCCAAGGAGAAACATGTCAAGACACATATTAATCAAACTATCAAAAATTAAATACAAAGAAAAAATATTAAAAGCAGCAAGGGAAAAACAACAAATAACATACAAGGGAATCCCCGTAAGGTTAACAGCTGATCTTTCAGCAGAAATTCTGCAAGCCAGAAGGGAGTGGCAGGACATATTTAAAGTGATGAAAGGGAAAAATCTACAACCAAGATTACTCTACCTAGCAAGGATCTCATTCAGATTGGACAGAGAAATTAAAACCTTTACAGACAGGCAAAATCTAAGAGAATTCAGCACCACCAAACCAGCATTACAACAAATGCTAAAGGAGCTTCTCTAGGCAGGAAATACAAGAGAAGGAAAACACCTACAGTAACAAATCCAAAACAATTAAAAAATGATAATAGGAACACACATATAGATAACTACCTTAAACATAAATGGATTAAATACTCTAACCAAAAGACACAGACTGGCTGAATGGATACATAAACAAGACCTATATATATATGCTGTGTACAAGAGACCCACTTCAGACCTAGGGACACATACAGACTGAAAGTGAGGGGATGGAAAAAAAATATTCCATGCAAATGGAAATCAAAAGAAAGCTGGAGTAGCAATTCTCCTGTCAGACAAAACAGACTTTAAAATGAAGACTATTACGAGAGACAAGCAAGGATACTACACAATGATCAAGGGACTAATCCAAGAAGAACATATAACAATTGTAAATATTTATGCACCCAACACAGGAGCACCTCAATACATAAGGCAAATGCTAACAGCCATAAAAGGGGAAATCAAGAGTAACACAATCATAGTAGGGGACTTTAACACCCCACTTTCTCCAATGGACAGATCATCCAAAATGAAAATAAATGAGGAAACACAAGCTTTAAATAATACATTAAACAAGATGGACTTAACTGAATATTTATAGGACATTCCATCCAAAAACAACAGAATACACTTTCTTTTCAAGTGCTCAGGGAACATTCTCCAGGATAGATCATATCTTGGGTCACAAATCATGCCTTGGTAAATTTAAGAAAATTGAAATCGCATCAAGTATCTTTTCCAACCACAACGCTAGGAGACTAGATATCAATTACAGGAAAAAAAATCTGTAAAAAATACAAATATATGGAGGTTAAACAATACTCTACTAAATAATGAAGAGATCACTGAAGAAATCAAAGAGGAAATCAAAAAATACCTAGAAGCAAATGACAATGAAAACACGATGACCCAAAACCTATGGGATGCAGCAAAAGCAGTTCTAAGAGGGAAGTTTATAGCAATATAATCCTACCTCAAGAAACAAGACACATTTCAAATAAACAACCTAACCTTACACCTAAAGCCATTAGAGAAAGAACAAGGAAAAACCCCCAAAGTTAGCAGAAGGAAAGAAATCATAAAGATCAGATCAGCAATAATGAAAAAGAAATGAAGGAAACAATAGCAAAGATCTATAAAACTAAAATCTGGTTCTTTAAGAAGGTAAACACAACTGATAAACCATTAACCAGACTCATAAAGAAAAAAAGGGAGAAGACTCAAATCAATAGAATTAGAAATGAAAAAGCAGAAGTAACAACTGACACTGCAGAAATACAAAGGATCATGAGAGATTACTACAAGCAACTCTATGCCAATAAAATGGACAACCTGGAAGAAATGGAAAAATTCTTAGAAAAGCACAATCTTCCGAGATTGAACCAGGAAGAAACAGAAAATATAAACAGATCAATCACAAGCACTGAAATTGAGACTGTGATTTAAAATCTTCCAACAAACAAAATCCAGGACTAGATGGCTTCACAGGCAAATTCTATCAAACACTTAGAGAAGAGCTAACACCTATCCTTCTCAAACTCTTCCAAAATATAGCAGAGGGAGGAACACTCCCAAACTCAATCTATGAGGCCACCATCACCCTGATACCAATATCAGACAAAGATACTCTAAGGAAAGAAAAGTACAAGCCAGTATCACTGATGAACATAGATGCAAAAATCCTCAACAAAATACTAGCAAACAGAATCCAACAGCACATTAAAAGGATCATACACCATGATCAAGTGGCATTTATCCCAGGAATGCAAAGATTCTTCAATATACGCAAATCAATCAATGTGATAAACCACATTAACAAATTGAAGGAGAAAAACCATATGATCATCTCAATAGATGCAGAAAACAGCTTTCTACAAAATTCAACACCCGTTTATGATAAAAACCCTCCAGAAAGTAGGCACAGAGGAAACTTACCTCAACATAACAAAGGCCATATATGACAAACCCCAGCCAACATCGTTCTCAAAAGTGAAAAACTGAAACCATTCTTCTAAGATCAGGAACAAGACAAGCTTGTCCACTCGCATCACTATTATTCAACATATTGGGAGTTTTAGCCCCAGCAATCAGAGAAGAAAAGGAAATAAAAGGAATACAAATCGGAAAAGAAGAAGTAAAGCTGTCACTGTTTGCAGATGACATGATACTACATAGAGAATCCTAAAGATGCTACCAGAAAACTTCTAGAGCTAATCAATGACTGTGGTAAAGTTGCAGGATACAAAATTATTGCACAGAAATATCTTGCATTCCTATACAGTAACAATTAAAGATCAGACAGAGAAATTAAGGAAACAATCCCATTCACCATTGCAACAAAAAGAATAAAATGCCTAGGTATAAACCTACGAAGGAGACAAAAGACCTGTATGCAGAAAACTATAAGACACTGATGAAAGATTTTAAAGATGATACAAACAGATGGAAAGATACACCATGTTCTTAGATTGGAAGAATCAACACTGTGAAAATGACTATACTATCCTAAGCAATCTACAGACTCAATGCTCCCTATCAAACTACCAATGGCATTTTTCACAGAACTAGAACAAAAAATTTCACAATTTGTATGGAACACAAGACCCCGAATAGCCAAAGTGATCTTCATAAAGAAAAATGGAGCTGGAGGAATCAGGCTCCCTGACTTCAGAGTACTACAAAGCTACAGTAATCAAGACAGTATGGTACTGGCACAAAAACAGAAATATAGATCAATGGAACAGGATAGAAAGCCCAGAGATAAACCACGCACCTATGGTCACCTTATATTTGATAAAGGAGGCAAGTATATCTAATGGAGAAAAGAAAGCCTCTTCAATAAGTGGTGCTGGGTAAACTGGACAGCTACATGTAAAAGAATGAAATTAGAATACTCCCTAACACCATACACAAAAATAAACTCAAAATGGATTAACAACCTAAATGTAAGACCAGGCACTGTAAGAAGGCACGAGACTTAGCAGACTTCTAAACTTAAAGACATAATTATTTGACAAGGTAGAATTTCAGTCTACAAATATTTACTGAGTATACACTGTGCGCCAGGCACTGTTGTAAGAACTGAAGACACAGAGGAGAACAAAGCAGACAAAGTTCCCTGCCCAAATGGAGTTCACATTGTAGTGGGGAAGATAATAATAATAAAAAAACAATATTTAAATGTGAAATATCACGTTGGTAAGGAGAAAACTAAAGCAGAGAAGGAGGATTTCTGCTCTATTGATTCTGTTATTGTAACAAGAACATAGGCTCCCAATCCTAAAATGTAAATTTTTTTTAAATAATCAAAATTTGTCAGGATAAAACATGGGGGCAGAGGAAGGCTTTCTGATGGGCTACGAGTTTTCTGAGAATATTACCCAATGTCAAAATAAAAGCCTTTAGGTTTGGAATGGTATGAATAGCCTAGTCTATTGGCCTGGAAACTGTAGGCTTCTACACAAGTGTCTCAGGGTTAGAATGTAGTCACAGGGGTGGGTGGAATGCAGCCAACCAAGGAAACCTGGGATGTAGAGATGAACTATGATTGCCCAGAAAAACTGCTAGAAAATCCATAAAACAAGTATGAGTGAAGCTGGGAAAAACACGTAGAACATCAGGGAAATTTGACAGCAGAAAATGGAGTACTGGGTGGAGATATATCTCCAGAAATAAGACCTAATTACTTTGGAACATGGAACAAGGGTACAAGAACATAATGATGCCCGTGGTAAAACTCACTAATCAAGAAAGATCTTCAATTCTCACTGACTTAGCACAGGATGGATTCTCAAGTTATCTCAAACACCAGAGGCGCATGGGCTGTGTGCCTGCCACCTGCCCAACTCCATGAGCTGCCCTCAAGTTTCAGTGTAGGGATCAAAGCAAAAACTAACTCAATGAGTATAAAATTACTTTGAATTTGCTGTTTCTCAAATGCTCCTCCTAACATTTCAGTGTCTAAAATGGCAGTGTAAATTTTCTGACATTTCTCAGTCCAATTAAAATATCTAATTTTTAAAATAAATGTATTTTGCCCACTCTTCAATATAGCATTTTCATTTTCTCGTTTAACGTGCAGCCCATGAAAAACAGCTTTCTTAATCTTGCCCTTATATTTTTAAATTAATTACTCACCAAGTCCCAGAGCCTAGCATTTTAATGTTCCTCCATGGAGGCTCGGGGAGATCTTGTCATGAGAAGTGAGGGAGACGCGGGACAGATGCAGCCACTACTACCTGCAAGGTGTAATCACTTTGGTCTCAAACTACCTCATTCTAAATAAAAAATAAACCACACAAATATTATTAAGTAATGGCATCTGGAGAGATGCCAGGAAAGGCCAAAGATGACAGAAAGGAAAAGAAACAAAATCTCTCTTAATGTAAAGTTACAAGTATTGTTTATATTTAGACAGCTAATAGGAAAATTAATCAAATCATTAAAATGTCATTATCACCACTTTTTGGAGGTACCCTCCAAGTGAGATGACGAATATGGTCATGTGTGATGTCTCATATGTTCCCTAATAAATTTCTGGATCTTTTTTATTTATTTATTTTTTATTTTTTTCGGTACGTGGGCCTCTCACTGTTGTGGCCTCTCCCGCTGCGGAGGCTCCGGACACACAGGCTCAGCGGCCATGGCTCACAGGCCCAGCCGCTCCGTGGCACGTGGGATCTTCCCGGACCGGGGCACGAACCCGTGTCCCCTGCATCGGCAGGCGGACTCTCAACCACTGCGCCACCAGGGAAGCCCATCTTTTTTATTTTGAGTTCTTACAGTACCACAATGAGAGTTTTTAATGTTCTTACTATTTTATTAAATAACTAAAGGAAAATCAATCTCTTCCACGTGGAGACAAACGTGTAAATTAAAGTTATCTATTCTATAATAGAAGTTAGTAAGAAAATGGAATGCAATTACAGAAAGCCACTTTACACTAAACGTGGTTGATGTACATAATCTGTAATGAGAACGTTGCATTTATAATAGTCCCTACTTTCTGAATGGCTCTGATTCTACGCAGCCTTCTCAATTCAAATACATTAATTATTAAGCCCAAGAAAGATGCTAAAGGTGTTTGTATGTCTACTTAATGGGGTTGAAGATTGCACAAAAGGTCTAAAAGGGCTTAGTCTTGGTCAAAAGAGGAAACTATCCCTTCATTCAATGGTTTTATTTCTCTGTAAACTTACAGTTTGAATACAACCCAACTTTTGGATTTTTTGTCTTGGATTCCTAATTGCCCCCTACATATAAGTATTATATAAAAATACCTCGCATGCTTGGTTTTTCTGCCTCCTTTTGTTACCTCCCAGGATAAAATAATTGCTTTATTACAGACTGACTAACATGTCTCCAAGGGCCCTCATTCCCTTCATGGAACTTCCAGAATCTCTCCTTCAACTTTCCCACACTATCTCTTAGGATACAGCTGGTGTGTTCATGAAAACTTTTCAGTATAAACCTACCAAGTGAAATATTTTTCAATGACTGCATATAATCTGAATTGAGTCATCAAACTTCAGGTTTTCAGTTCTTAATTGCACTTTAAATTAAAGCTAATAAAATGCAAAAATTTCTCACACATGACAATTAAGTCATAAACTCTCTTGAGAACATTTATGCCATATATACACAGACAAGTGAAGGTTCTGGAATTACCCAATTACTGGGAGATTTTCCATATAGCTCATTGTAAAGACTTCATGACTTAAAGAATATCCACTATATGGTTGCGAGTCCGCCTGCCGATGCAGGGGACACGGCTTCGGGCCCCGTTCCAGGAGGATCCCACATGCCGCGGAGCGGCTGGGCCCGTGAGCCATGGCCGCTGAGCCTGCGCGTCCAGAGCCTGTGCTCCGCAACGGGAGGGGCCACAGCAGTTAAGAGACCTGCGTACCGCAAAAAAAAATTTTTTTTTAAAAAGAATATCCACTATATAATGGATGGCTCATTGGAAAAAACATCGTGACCAATTAAGAAGTTTGCATTTTTTCATTACAGTATATTCCTTACCCTGTGAGTAAGCAGACATATGCCTGTTTTTCTTACAGCAAAATTTTTACACTATTTTTTTTCAAGGGTACTTAAGTGTTCTACTTTCTTCTAAAACTGATCTATCATTCTTTGTAATTACTCCTAATGCTATTTTTGTTTCTATGCTTATATTTTTTTACTCTTTTGATACATTCTCTGAGAAAGGGAATTAAATCTATATACTGAAACCCCATTTTTAAATCTAAATATTTTTAAGTTGGTTATATAAGAATTCTCACTTTTACTTAGGTAGGTTTAAAGCTAATTTTAGCTTCAACATGTGTTCTCATGCAATGTATTCCCGGAACAAGAAAAATTACCAGGGCTGTAAATCAGAAACAACACAGTACTAGTTATCCAACAAGGTTATGTTATTGCCACTTAACATGTGGTGAGAAAGATATTGCAACATGGCACATATCAACTTTCATCCCATTTCAAAAGTCAATATTTAACCTAAGGAGTCTAAAGCCAAGACTTTGTGTTGAGAGACTCAAAATCTTTTTTCTACAACTGTGTGGCCACATGTCCATTCTAAGTGCTTTGCTGGTTAATGCTTTCCCTATGTGCCAATGAACCTGCTTTCCAATGCTTCTTTGTCTTTCTCAATTCCACAAATGCTCCATTGTTCTATCACAGGGCTGCTGCTCTAAATTCTGTTCAGAGCTGCTGAGTGCCTAAAGATGTGTTTATCATATCAATACTCCTGTGTATATATGTAAATAGGAGAACAAACACACAATTTACTCTTTCAGTCTAAATCAAACTACATTTCTTTGAAACACATCATCAGGAAGAAAACTTCAGTGTACCACTAAGTAAATTAAGAAAAAAATCAGTCCCACAAAATGTAAACAGTGAAAGTTACTAATTCTCCTAATTTTCTCCAATTTCTTTCAGCATTTTTAAACCAGGAGAAAATTAGCCTGAAGGAAAAAAACAGCTCTAACTTCAATTTGAAATCTCTTACATAACCCAAGCCAGAAAATAAATGGATTAGCATGGACCCTATCAAATACCTAGATCTTTTTCTTCAGCCATAGGGAGCTCATCTCAGATTTCTCCAGTGATAAGAAATACCAATGAACAGTTAAGTTTGGTGGGATGCCTACTATGTAAAAGGCTTTAGACATATGTTAGCTCTAACCCTCACAACAACCTTGAGAAAGTAGGCATTACCCCACTTAAAAATAAGGAATCTAAAGTCAGAGAGGTTTTAATTTGTCTAAAGGCACGCGAAGTTCTGATTCAAATTCAGATCTGACTGCAAAAGCAGGTCTCTCTTCTGCTTTGCTCTTTTATCTAATGGAAAATGGATAGAGAAGACTTTAATGTATTATCCCTCATATATACATAAATACAGCCTCACTTAAATTTCAGTCTCACCAAATAATGTTCAAAGCACATTTCCCTCTATTTCTCCTAATCTGAGCAACTAAATAGGTGCTTAATTTTCAAATGATCAATCAACAATAAATGTTAAGAGATACACAGTCGTCTTTTCTCAAGGCCTCTTCCACAAAGATTGATAAATTGGTGTTTTTTTAAAAAATTATGTTGTAAAAAATATCACCATAAATAAAATCAAAGTAAAAATGGCAAACAGAAATGGATGATTTGTAAAACATGAAATATACAGTGGGATCAATACACAAAGACTTTCTATGAATCAACAAGAAACAAAATAAAACTCCTAGAAGAAAACATAGGCATTATTACACTCTTTGACATCAATCTTAGCAATATATATATTTTTTTGATCTTTCTCCTCAGGCAAGTGAAACAAAGGCAAAAAATAAACAAATGGGATCTAATCAAACTTAAAAGCTTTTGCACTGAGAAGGAAACCATCAACAAAACGAAAAGGCAACCTACTAAATGGGAGAAGATATTTGCAAATGATATATTTGATATAAGGGATTAATATCCAAAATATATAAAGAATTCATACAACTCAATATAACGAAAACAACCTGATTGAATTGGGCAGAGGATCTGAATAGGCATTTTTCCAAGGACGTCCAAAAGAAGACATACAGATGGACAACAGGCACATGAAAAGATGCTCAACATCACTAATCATTAGGGAATTGCAAATTAAAACCACAATATCACATCACACCTGTCAGAATGGTACTTGTCAAATTGACAACAAATAAGTGTTGGCAAGGATGTGGAGAAAACGGAACCCAAGTACACTGTTAGTGGGAATGTAAATTGGTATAGCCACTATGGAAAACAGTATGGAGGTTTCTCAAAAAATTAAAAATAGAAATAACATATGATCCAGCAATTCCACTCCTGGGTATATATCCGAAGAAAACGAAAACACTAATTCAAAAATAAATATGCACCCCAATGTTCATAGCACGATTATTTACAATAGCCAAATATGGAGGCAGCCTACTGTCCATGAACAGATGAATGGATAAAGAAGATGTGCTACACGTATATACAACAGAATATTACTCATCCGTAAGTAAGAATGAAATTTTTCCATTTGCAACAACATGGATGGACCTGGAGGGTCCATCCTTACTGAGTGAAGTAAGACGAAGAAAACAAATACTGTATGCTTTCATTTATATGTGGAATCTAAGAAATAAAACAAATGAATAAAACACAAATAGACTCACAAAAAAAGAGATACACAGAAATATGAGGTCTGTGCAATTAAGCAGATAAAGCTAATTGAGATGTGTATATTTATGTATATGTATATACATATATATGTATATATTTATATATTTATTTATCAGAAGGTAAATGTATATATTTATATATTTATTTATCAGAAGGTAAATTATGGAGAGAATATGCCTTAATATTTTGAAACAATATTAGGTTGTTTAAGGTAAGCAAAATGGGTGTCTGGCCAATCTACTTGCTAAAACACATTCCAGCATGGAAACTCTATACTGGGAAAACTCTGTACGTTAGGTTCTGGCTTATGTGCTGTGGACAATGAATGTGACAGGTACAATAAGCAAAGGAGCAGATGGAGAAGACTCCTTAGATGAGTTGATGGCTGCCATGGTCTTGAGAGAAATTTAGCACTAGGGTGAGGCAGAAGCAAGCACGCTCCAGTAAGAGAATATGTATATCTAAGTGAGGGCCAAGGGCTGGAATAAACCTGAAACTTAAATACACTTACATAGCTGGAAAGAAACACCAAGAACATTAGTTCAAACCTCTCATTTCAAAGATAAGAAAACCAAGTCCCAGAATAGTTAAATGCTTTGCCCAGTCACACGGGGACAGCCAGGGCTTGACGAAAAACACTGCTCACCTGCTGTTACAGCCAATGTTATTTCCACTCTAACAGTGGTTTCCCAACCATCATCTAACCCTGAGGCAAGCCCAAGGGATTCTGGTAAGTTCTCTCAGGAGCCCAGTGAGGGGCCAGGGGAGGGGTAGTCAAACATGGCAGTTCTGATTTTATCTCTTTTATATATTGGACTTTCGATAAGATTTATTTGAAGAAAAGAGTCTCTCTGTTAAAAAAAAAAAAAGGACTCTTCAAGGCTTCATAAATTAACATTGTTGAGTTCTGTGCTATGTGACACAAACACAAAAGAAAAAAAAAATTTTCCCTCAACAAATTAATCTACTCATTCAACCAGCAAGTACTGAGCGCAGGTTGTGTGCCAGGTACTTAGTTACACATTGGGAAATTCAATGACGAGCACAAAGCTGCAGGTCTGGCCTAGGATCAGGTTCAGTGGTGAACTAGAAGGACATTAATCCAGTAACAATACGAAGAAATACAACACACGACTATGATAACTGGCATGAGGGAAAGTTGCAAGATGCAAGGAGAACATATGACCAGGAAACTTCAGTCTGAAGAGTCACTGTGTAGTAGAGGTGAAATAACTGTGTGAACCAGTAACTCTTACAGTTATAAGTACTCAGTAATAAGTATGCACAAGGTTCTATGGTAACACAGAGGAGGGAGTTATGCATTCAGCAGGAGGGGGCAGGGACACCTCACAATGCAGATAGATGGCATGCGTGCTCCATCTAAGAAGAGTTAATAAGGACACATTATTATTGCAGAAAAGGGCTGGCAGGAAAAAGGGGAAAAGAAGGATTCTTCAGACAGGGGTCCTGTATGTGCAAAAGGAACAGAACCTTGACAGAAATTTTAAAAAGGGCGAGTCCTCCAGGATAGAGTAAAAGATCTTCCCAAAGAAGAAACTGAATTACACAAAAAATGCAAGGGCCAAATCAGACAAAGCCTTGTATTCCATGCCACAAACTGAGATTTAACCTGCACAACCTGCCATGCAGGCGACGTGGGATCGCTGAAGGCTGCAACCAGGAGTGTGATGTTACCAAAACTGCATTCCAGAAAACTCATCCAGAAAGCGTTAAGAACGACAATAGAGCAGAACAGAGAAGCCGAGTGGCCAGGAGACCAATCAGAGGCTGCTACTGTTTTACAAACAAAGGATCGCTGGAACTGTGGATTCACTCCAGATATCCTAGCACATGTTGGTATTTTAAAAGCTTGTTAAATGAGTTAATAGATGAACAAAAAATAACGTTGCTAGAGTAGGGCAAGAATATAAAGAATCGTAAAAGATAAGCACAAATGTTATGGCCTGATGCTGTAGGAAACAGGAAGTCACTGAAAGTTTTCGATCAGAGGAGGGACATAATGTGAACTATGTTTAAGAAAGCTTACCATGTTATCGCATATCTGACAGAATGAATAAATGATAGAATTACAAATGATTTAAGAACGCTTGCAACAAGACAGCTCAAGTAGTTCAAACATGAGCTAAAAATGTTCAGCCTGGTAAGGGACCAGTATAAGTACAGAAAAAAGAAAGATAAAAAAGACATTTTCAAAGAAAAACAAATGAGGTCAGTCAATAGACGAGATCAGCAAATTTTTTTCTATAAAGGGGCAGATCGTAAATGTTTTAGGCTTTGAGGGCCACATGGTCTCTAACACACCTACTCAACCCTGCCATGGTAGCAAGAGAGCAGGCACCGCCAGCCACAGACAATGTGTAAGCAAATGGGCATGGCTGTGTTTAAACAAAACTTTATTTACAAAACAGGCAGTGGGCTGGATTTGGCCAGCAGACCATTTACTGACTCTAGGAGTAAATGAAGCTGGGGAGACTATCTCACTCACGATTACATGCACTATGAATGATAGGAAAAACCTAACAAGTGGCTTAAACAAGACATAATTTTATTTCTCTCTTGTAGACAAAATCCCCAGGTAACAGAGACGTTTGGTATGGCAACTCTACAATCCTAAAAAAACCAGTCTCTTTCCATATCATTTTCACACCATCCTCCATGCATGACTGCTAGCTCTTGGGTCAAGATACCTGCTTGAGGTTCAACCATCAAATTAGCATTCTAAGGGAAAAAGAGTAGAAAAGGGCACACCCTTCACTCTGAGAACAATTCTATAAGTCACAAAGCCTTTCTACTTGGCTAGCTGTCTACTGTCACTGAAAGTCAAAAAAGACTGCACTTGTTTCAAAGTGAACAGCTAAGTGTCTTAAGCCTTTATCGTTCATTCTCCCTAAACCAGAAAATACTTTTTATTAACCTCTTGATTGTTGGCCTGTATAAAATTTCTTACTGGCTGAAGGTTACTCAATAAACTCTTTTCCTTCTGTCTGAAGTAATAAAACTATACAACACTATAAACATTTTCCACGTTTAACTCCAAGATATTTGGTTTTCTGGCCAGAAACAGTAGAGCTTTTGTTTTTAAAACTAAAGCAGTCCCTTAGACCTAATTTGCCTCAGAAGGCCCAATAGTTTTCTCTCCTTATATTCTAACATTACTATCACCTATTCCTAAAACACATAGATATATAAGAGACTGACCTCACTGACTTGGGTTGTCCCTGAAAATGGTTCACTGACATAAAGTCATAGGAAAAACAACAATGTCCAAAGATAGAGATCTCTTAAAGAGTCTAGTATACTGGAGATTTATGCTATGAAATTATGTTTAGATAAGCAAGAGGCTTAATACTACAGCGCTAATGAAGAGATAATTCCCTCAGAACTGGTTAACACGGCTATATTATTTCCTTTTATTGAGACATAATTTGACTTTCCTTAAAAGATGACATGACTAAAACTGCCATCAGAAAACAAAAAGATTTGCAAAGTTTAGAGCCCTTCATATTAGCAAAAAGTGATAAAAATTTAGCATCTCAGATAATTCCTACAAGTTAAGAGGGGTTGAGCCTTAGGACCATGCAATAATTCAAGATGTGCTGACACTCTCAATTTAAACAATAATTCAAGAGCTCTTAAACTTTTACTTTGACACTGAAAACATGCAGACAATTCAATTAACATTTAAATCTCTGAAAACTAATTTTTAGTTTATCTAAAACTAATTTTTAGATTAACACATTGACCTCTTTATTTTTCACTTTTAAGGGGATTTCAAAAATAATCACAAAACTTTCCCAGTTGCAACTAAAGTCATACTTTCTACCCTAGATTTAATTTCAGATATATCTCAACTCACATAATATTTTTATTACTTGACATTTTAATCAAAGATCAAAAACTTCACCAGCCAAAGCATTTCCAAAAGCTCTGTGAATTAACTTTATGAAATGGAATCCAACTACATATTTTGTAATGAAATTTTATGTTACATTTCAAGAAAGAATGCTGTCCTTATAAATATAGCCCATGTGGCTCAAACAATAATATTGGTAAAAATATTTAAAAGAAATGTGAGAAGAAACATTCTAATAATCCAAAGGAATATTCAACTTTCAGAAGTCTCCGTAAAATGCTTACAGACTCTCTCAGGGACTACCCACATGTCCGACCTGACTGGTCTGGGAAGGATCCTTAGACCTTACATATTCTCACAGAGACGAAGGAGGGGAGAGCACCTGACCACGTCATTTCAGGGCACTCCACATGTCTTATGAGACTGCTGACTACCTAAACATTACAATGAATTGCTAACAAGATCATTTCAAATGCTTTCGAAGGTACTTTAAATACATGAGCAATATGTGAAATAGATGCTCTTTTTTCATATTAAGAATATACAGAGATTAGTGTAGTAAAGAAATGTTTTTGACCCTCTTAAAATTCTTTTCACGTCACACTCCAGTTAATAATCTTTAACACAAGTTTACAAACCCAGCCTGGTTTTCAAGCAACTCTAAAATCTGGTCTCCCCTTATCTCATAGGCACTTAACCTCTCATGACTCCCAATATGAAGCTCTTTTAACCTGCCAAATCGGCTTTCTCACATTTTTCCAATCATCCCGTGCTCATTCCAAACTTAGTGTTTTTTTTTTGTTGTTGTTGTTGTTTTTGTGGTACGCGGGCCTCTCACTGTTCTGGCCTCTCCCGTTGCGGAGCACAGGCTCCGGACGCGCAGGCTCAACGACCATGGCTCACGGGCACAGGCGCTCCGCGATATGTGGGATCTTCCCGGACTGGGGCACGAACCCGCGTCCCCTGCATCGGCAGGCGGACCCTCAACCACTGCGCCACCAGGGAAGCCCCGAACTTAGTGTTTTAAACATCATTTATAACTCCTGACCTTTTGCTTACACTTGCAGTACCATCCTCCCCCCCCCAGGGAAAACCCCAATGTTCTCAGGTGACCCACCCGGACCACATGCTAACCTAAGCCAAGTCCTCTCATTTCACTCCACTACCGCTCTTATTCTGACACCAGACACCACCTGAGAATCCTTATATAAGCAGCAATCATTTCTGAATAACAACGAATACTGTGGGACTGCTGTTATGGCTGGAACTGCACTCCCCCCAGGTTCACATGCCGAAGCCCCAAGTACCTCAGAATGCGACTGTACTTGGAGACAGGACCATCAAAGAGGTAATTAAATTAAAACTAAACTGTTCGGGTGGGCCCTAATCCAATATGACTGCTGTCCTTATGAGAAGAGGAGACTAGGACACAGGAAAAGACACCACAGACTGTGCCCACAAAGGGAAGACCGTGCGAAAAGGTAGCAAGCAGGCAGCCATCTGCAAGCTCAGGCAAAGAAGCCTCCGATGCCTGCACGCTGACCTTGGACTTCTAGCCTCCAAAACTGTGACAAAAGCAATTTCTGTTGTTAAGCCACCCAGTCTGTGCTATGCTGTTTTGGCCACCCTAGCAGACTACCATCTCTGCCATGTGCTCACTGTGTAAAGTGTCTTCCTTATATTAATCATTTAACCCTCAACACAGCTCTGTGTGTTAAGTATGGTTATTATCTGAGAAAAATGAAAGAAATGAAGCCATTTGCTCAAGGTTTCCAAGTAGACCCCAGCACAAAGTAGAGCCTAGGTCTGCTTTCCTCTGAAGCTCATGATATTAAACACCATATTTCGCTGACCATATGTGAATGATCCAAAGATAACCTTATTACCACTAGTAGTACTTTCTGAGTAGAATGCTGATGGGTGACGAACTGATAGGTTGAGAAGTAGAAAGCTTTTTTTCCTTTTCTTTTTTTCTTTCGTATGTATTTTAAGAACACATGTAGTAGTCAGCTTAATTAATTAATAAATGGCCCATTTAAAAGACCTGTTTTCAAAATGATCAAAGAATGGAATTCAGCACACATAGGTTTACCTTGGTTCCATCCATGTTATGCTTCTTAATTCACATCAAACATGAGCGATAATACCCACAGTAGTCAGGACCTAATAAAAGTTACCATATTTCACTGATACAACGGCCTGCATGTTTTTCATTGTGACATCCTGGAAAAAGGTACATCTTAAATCAATAACACTTTACCACCCCTACAGGCATGTTTTCACACGGTGACATCTCTGAAATCGGATTATATCTTAGAGTTGATTAAATACTTTAGTTCACTATTTGAAGTTATGTGTTACTTCCTAGACTTGAGTAAAAAATGATCATGAGATCATCTACGAAGCACCCCTGTGATGAGCTAAAGTAATACAGGAAAGGTAGGTCAAAGGAAGATGGTTTTCATCTACATTTATAGTGCAGACAATGGGGGGAAAAGACAAGAGAAAAGAGCAAATGCTGATTTCAAACATCCTGAAGTCTCCTAAGGAAAAAAAAAAACAGAAAGGAAGAGCCACAAAGAGTTCCTACACACATTCTCCCACCCACACACTGCAAAAGGAAAAAACCACCCAACAGAGGCAGACTCCATGGGCACAGTCTGTCCATAAAGTGGAAACCAGTCTCACACTTTATAATCACACTACCGCCACAGAAGGCAGGCCTCCTGCATAACGTATCGAGTTTCACAGCCATGCTCAAACACAGGACTGTTAAAACTAATCCACAGCAAGATCTGCGAATGAGAAGAAAGATAGGTAAATACCCACATGAAATATGGCCCCAATTAGAGAACTCAACAACACTTGCCCTACAGATTGTTTGTTTCTCTGGCAAATGCATAAACCAATAACAACTGAACCCTGTGTTCATCAACACAGCGATCCACACTTGAAAAGACTTTTTTAAAACCACAATCAAGTCTGCACATCTTTAGCTACCTCTTAAATGATTTCTATTTCTATTAGAAACTAAACAATTTTCTTTGATATCACAAAGAATACAGCCTACAGCTCATTAAAAAAAGACGCAGTTGTAAACTGAAACCAGGACAGTCTCTCTGATGAGTAAAAAAAAAAAGATAGATTAATTTCAATTTTTTTCCTTTAAACAACATAATAAAAGTCAAAGTCTATTTCCACCAAAAGGCTGCCAAAAAAAACTACTGATGGGATTTGCCAATGATCCACAATTTATGTTATAAAGTTACACAAGAGTACCACTAAGTCTAGCTAAGTTGTTAAAAAGCAAATTCTAGTCTGTTACTGGCACCCAAGTAGCTAGAAATTAAATCCAGAACTCTACCACCATAAATATTTTGCAAACTCAAAACTCCATTTTTTCTTGCTGGAGATGAGCTTTACCAGTTGTTTTTAATCAGACAAATAAGAAACCATTAAAATCTGATGTGCTGACCTAAATTATAAAAGAAGTTATAAAATAAGCTCTACCCCACATTCCAAACCAGGAAAGTCTTTTATCTTTTTGTGTTGTTGTTGATAATTATATTATGTCTTTATCAGGAGGGAGCTATCATAAAAACAACTTTCATTTAAAAAGAAATAAAAGAAAGATTATAAGGCATGATTAAAGAAAGTATGATGGAACATAATTTCAAAATGTTGGATCTCGAAAAACTGTAAAGGCTTTCATTTATTGTGAAATAAAGTTAAATTTGTAATCATGATCACAACTAAATAAAATCCATTGGCAATATCAAATTCCTTATTTTTAACCTGGGGATAATAGTAGTTCCTGCCTCATAGATTTGTTGTAAGAACTGAATGTGTTAATATGTGTAAAGCAGTAAGAACGTCTAGCATAGCAAGCTGCATTAGCGTTTGCTCTTAGGATTAATATTAGTAACCATCAGCTATTAGTATTAACATAAGCATGAACATTATCAGCATTGTGTGAAGGTCTAGTTCAGCATCATCAGTCCACATACAACTCCATTTAAGTTGCACCCCACAGGAAGCCTCTTCTCATTAGCCCAGCTCTTACAGACACTGCTTTCTTCTAAATTCCTACTGCTTTCTGTTAGTCTGACCATATACTACAGAATTTAATTACATTTTTAATTGTTCACTGTTGAGCATGTTAATCTTAAATAATCAAATGGATTATAAAAGGCTTTAAAAAGAAGAGACCATGAGTTTACCACTTCTGCTGTCCTTTCTGGTTCTCAAGCCTCAGACTCTTAGGAGAGCAACTCCCTACAGAGCAGAGAGCAACACTGGATCATTTTCCACCAACACCAGTCATAGTTGAGGCAGAAGGTGATAAAAGCTGAGAAAACCTTAAAGGTACAGATGAGGGCCCTGGTCTTCTAGAAAGAGAAATATGCATACTATAAAGCAGCATTAAGTTCCAAGCTACATCTCATGCCTACTATATAATTCCTGCTGTGTAAAATTCTAAAGAAGAAAAGATAATCCAACTATAAGGGTTAGAAAAGACCTAACGCAGAAGGACCAAAAATGTGAAGAATAAACCTTATGTAATGAACTACCAGTTACAGAGCAGCAACGCCACAGTAAATAATTTTCCTACTGTAAGAAAAATAGCTAACATATACCAGGTGTTCAGTAGATGCCAGGAACTATTCTAAGTGCTTTATAAATATGAACACATTTGATTTTCAAACTATCCCTATGAGACAGGCACTGTTGTTTCCGTCTTAAAAATATGGGAAGTGAGGTACAGTAAAGGTTAAATGATTCTCACAAGATCATGCAGCTAATAAGTGGAATGGCTGAGTTATAATCCCAGCAATTTGGGCTCTCAACTCCATACTCTTTATCATTACGTAAAACTACTCTTTATGAGCTCATGTAATTCTCATAACAATCCTGCAGAGGATGTCGGGCATTCCAAATATTGTAATCTATGTGAACAGAGTCCCTAGAGTTGTGCAGTACACAGTCTGAGCAGCCATGTGTGGCAGCCATAATGATCTGCATCGTAGAGGTAGAAAGTTTAATGATTTAGCCAAAGGTGCACAGTTTATACAATCAAAATCTGAAATATAGTCAGTCTCACTCTTCACTCAAACACGGAATCAGCGAAGCCGAGACAGGGTATTGAGCGAGATTTGTTCTGGGACCCAAGGAGTAAACCAGTTTGGTTTAATAAGAGAAAGAATAAAGAAAAAGGATAAAGGTACTTAGCTCATTTCCCATCTAATCTCTATGCTGTGGGTGGGAGAAAAAAGTCATTGAATGTTCCTGAAAAGCACAGTGTATACAGCACTGTCCCAAAGAGCTGAACCTACCCATGTTATAAGGATGAACTGTGTAACTATACCAGCAGTATATTACAAAGGAATCTCTTCTCCAGAGGAAAAAAAAATTCAAGCAGCAGCAAAGAGAAGAACTAAAGGCTCAGCATCGGAAAGATGACAGCAATGGATAGGGTCTAAACAACATGGAGAAGTGCTTAAAAACAGAGTTGTCACAGGATAGAATTCATGAATGGACATAAAAATATTCTGGAAATAGAAAAACTCTTACAAATGCAAAATGTTACAGCCCATTATAATGGAGAAGCAAGGAATACTGAATAAAGGGTGGGATGAGAATGCGGTCCAGTTTTCAAGATCAGCTGGAGTTTGTGTTACACAGTGATTTCATTTTTGATTTTGCATTTGCAATACTGTAAACTCCCTGAATAGCATTAAGAAAAATGTAAGAACCATGAATTACAAAGTTAAGATACAACTGATTATATTTATTACATGTAAATTTGTACTATTTAAATCCCTCTCAAATGACTAGGAAAAAAAGACTCAAATAAGAATATAAAACACTACGTAAGCCATCAAGATGCCCTTCAGTCGTAGGTAGATGGATAAACTGTAGTATATCCAAACAGAATACTATTCAGTGCTAAAAAGAAATGAGTTCTCAAGTCATGAAAAGACACGGAGGGAACTTACATGCATATTATTAAGTGAAAGAAGCCAATTCAAAAAGGTTACATACTGTATGATTCCAAGTATACGATGCCCTATAAAAAGCAAAACTGTGGAGTCAGTAAAAAGATTAGTGGTTACCAGGGGAAGGGGTGAACAGGCAGAGTACATAGGATTTTTAGGGTAGTGAAAATACCATAGTGATGGGTACATGCATGTCATACATTTGTCCATACCCATAGAATGTACACCACCACGGAGAGTAAACTGTTATATAAACTATAAACTTTGAGTGATTATACTATGTCAGTGTAGGTTCACCAGTTGTAACAAATGTACCATTCTGGAGGGGGATGTTGATAATGAGGAATGCTATGCATGTGTGGAGGCGGGGAGTATATGGGAAATCTCTATACCTTCCCCTCAGTTTGGCTGGGACCCTAAAACTGCTCTTAAAAAATAAAGTCTTAATACAAATAAACAAAACAAAACATACAAGAACTTTTTGGCTTCATGATCTGCACATGTGATGTGCTTATTCATGCTTCTATTTAGAGGCTGGAAAACTTTATTTGAGAAAAATAACATTTATTAAGACTTAATATTAAGTCTGATACTTATTTTTCAGAAGTCATTTTATTCTCAGCAATTCCATCACATAGGAATTAACACATCCATTTGGCAGATGAGAAAATTGAGTCTTGGTTAAGAAAGTTATGTAAGGAACTTGTGAGGGTGAAGATCTAGCAATCTGTAAGCCTCTAACAGGTATGATTACAAATCCAAAACTCCTTTTTTTCCCCCACTAAAATATCATGTCTCAAACCTCCAAGTATCGGTCAGTTCGATAAGAATTTCATAAATCTGAGTAGGTTCACCTTTGTAATCTCCAGCTCTTATAAAAGGAAATTAACTGAAAGCCTATGTCAGGTACTCTTTTCTATCACCTGCTAGTAAAAGCTGAACTAGCTTAAGATGCCTCTACCTTACTGTAAAAATACATTCTATAAAGGGAATATGAACTAATATTTTAATGGCAATGAGCAAAGAAATATAATGGCAAATACTAAAACCAAAGTCTAAATGAGACTGTTTTTTCCCCCCACAATAAGATTTCTGGGGAAAAAAAAAGCAACCATTTCCAAGTACTCAGCAGAAACTGGAGACAAAAAAAAAACAACAAAACAAAACCCTGCAAAAGTGACATTAAGCAGTCTGTGGCACATTCTTCTGTACTTGATAATGAAACCAAGTATTTTTTTTTCTTTTTTTTTTTTTTTTTTTTTTTGCGGTACGTGGGCCTCTCACTGTTGTGGCCTCTCCTGTTGCAGAGCACAGGCTCCGGATGCGCAGGCTCAGCGGCCATGGCTCATGGGCCCAGCCGCTCCACGGCATGTGGGATCTTCCCAGACCGGGGCACGAACCCGCATCCCCTGCATCGGCAGGCGGACTCTCAACCACTGCGCCACCAGGGAAGCCCAAGTATTTTTCTTTTAAAAGGTTAATATAATTGTGATTCTAAAAAAATTATAGTTGCCTTTGAATGCTAATATATGAGGAAAATATAAATGAGAGGCAGAGATAACTAGCATAGTTCTTTTCTATCAATTAAAAGGTCTTTCTTCACCAGATTCAAAATCACCTATTTCCATTATTCCACCTTTTAGAACTTTATTGTAGTGACGTGGAAAGATGCTCAAATATAAAGAGGAAGAAAAAGAAAGTTCAAAACATAGGATGTACACTGAAAAAAAATATGTGAGACCCTAGCTAACAATTAACATTGATTTTCTCTGAATGGGGGGGGATCAATTTTTTATGTTATCTATTGCTACAATTTATAATTAAAATATATTACCTTTGCAATTAGAAAAAAAGTAATATTTTTAAAAGGCAACTTTACAGTTTCTTGTTACAGGAAATTACATGCTTGATACAAAGCCAAAAGAAATTTCAGAAATTCAACGTTTAAACTATGAGTAGATAATAGGTACAATTTTTGTTATATTAAAACAGGTAATTCATACTTATGGATATATTCATTGGTCTCTATCAGTGGCTTTTCTTTTGAATTTTTATTTATTTTTTATATGGCAGGTTCTTATCAGTTATCCATTTTATACATATTAGTGTATATGTGTCAATCCCAATCTCCCAATTCATCACACACACACCCCACCACTTCCCCCTCCTTGGTGTCCACACATTTGTTCTCTACATCTGTGTCTCTATTTCTGCCCTGCAAACCAGTTCGTCTGTACCATTTTTCTAGGTTCCACATATATGCGTTAATATACGATATTTTTCTCTTTTAGATCCATCCACGTCTCTACAAATGACCCAATTTCGTTCCTTTTTATGTCTGAGTAATATTCCATTGTATATATGTACCACATCTTCTTTTTCCACTCATCTGTCGATGGGCATTTAGGTTGCTTCCATGACCTGGCTATTGTAAACAGAGCTGCAACGAACATTGGGATGTATGTGTCTTTTTGAATTATGGTTTTCTCTGGGTATATGCCCAGTAAGTACTCACTTCTTTTAGCAAGGATTGTACATGATTATTTGTGAGATCATTGTTATTCTCATAGTATAAATTTTAATGAAATAGGGAATTATAAAGGATATTCTTCTAAAAATTTTCCTATCTCAGGAATTTTGATCTTTCTTGTTTAAAACACTGTGCAGAATTTTACATATCCCAGGAAAAGACATTATTTCCAAGTTATTAATTTTTTTACAACAAAAAACAGACACATGGAAGGCATACAGTTTGTCACTGCAAATCACAGTAATAAATTATTATTCATAAAGAAAAAGTCTGATAAGATACAATAAAGAATTTTAAAGGTAGGCCTGTAACAGTTATATAAATTTCTCTGCTAAAATTATTTATTTCTGCTTTACTATTACACAGATTAGAAATAGATATATTTATTTTCCTACACAAACATAATCCATAGATGTTTTAATCAAGATATTTTTTTCATATCATCACGTTAGATTCTTACCTTTATGGTAAAAGTAAGCTTTTTTTTTAACCTTCGAGGAAAATAATACTTGCTTTTTTTCTATTTAAAGGCTGGAAATGGAACGCTCAAATGCTGGAAAACCTGATATTTTCAAAATAAAATTCAACTGAAGATATGCTACATCTATTGACACAAACTACAAGTCAATTTCTTATTGATTCTGTGAAGTTATACTGAATAAGAGGTAGAGAAAAACCTTTTAGCCAATGTGCTAAATGACGGTCACCCCTGGTTTCCCCAGTTGTATTATGAAATGTTCCATACATGGGGCCCATGTCATTACTAGATCTGTTAACAGTTTCACAGCTCAGAGCCTGGCTTCATTTGTTAAGCATCAAGCTGCCCTATCACTTGTATAGAGCTGAAAAGGTTGTTATGGTTCATAATGTAAAACTCACCAAAGTGCACAGCTGCTGTTCATATTCTCAAAGAAGTCTGTTATAATAATGATGTCACGGAAAAAGGCTGGAATCTATTACATGTCCCAGACAGCCAAGCCATTCAATCTCTCCAGCCAATGCAGGTATATAGGTTGCACTATAAACATTGCGGTAGCATCACAATAAGGCAAAAAAGTTCAGTACAAAAAAAAAAAATCACTGAGGGCAGGTGATTAGGACCTATATTTATAGTTCTGTCTTCAGGAAGCTTCACTTAACCACTGGAACTACCCACAAAGCACGAACATCACCATCTAACTGACACCCTACTGTGAACACCAAGCTTTGCAAAAATTACAATATAAATCATCAGGCTCTTGAAGGAAACTATACAAGGTCATCTAAACAAACGAAACAATTTCTCTTTAGCTATAATATGTACCTACACAGGAAGTGTGATAAATTGAATCCTGGCCTCCAGAGAAATGCAAAGCAATAATACATTATTAATTTTAAGAGCTAACCTATGAATTTAAAAACTGCTATCACTTGTTATGGCACAGAATGTTAAGTAGCTCCAGACCCCGGCAGATAGAAGAGAAGATGTACAAAAGAAGGCTGGTTTTCTTATTTTATTATTCTTGTATAACAAGACATACAAACCATTTTCCAAGTGAGAATTTTTAAAGGGATTTTAGAGATATACGAATATTAAATAGTTTCTACTGTATACATCTGCAACATTTTAACTATTTTCATGAAATTAAAAATTAAAGAAAAGAGAAATTTTGAGCATCAAAAGACAACTATTAAAATTATTTCAATGCTCTTGAGATAAGAACAGAGCAGATGCCGAACACTGAAAAAGGCCTAGATTCCAGTTCCAAATCTGCCGCTAATTACTTGTTTAACCTTAAACGATTCATTTAACAGCACTCCATTTCAATTCCCTTCACTTTAAAAATGAAAACCATAAGAAATGACAATATATGAAGTTCCACTTCCCCACAATAGTATTTCTCAACCTACAGTCTTCAGGTATGGGAGGACCAAGCCTCTGAATGATGACAGTTCAGCCAGACTTGCTTAGGCAGGGCGCTGTCCTATGCACTGAACACATGTTAATTCATTTAACATTCAAACAAACCTATGTGTTAGGTACTATTATTATTATCCTCATTTACAGGTAAAGACAAGTAGTGAACGGAAGAGTGAGAATTCACATTCAGGACAACCGACTCCGGGGCCAGCTCTTTTCTCCGCCATACGAGACTACTGCATTATACTGAGATATTCTTTGGAATGAAGAGGTCTAGCTGTTTTATTTTCTAGTAATAGGGAAAAGTAAAAGTTTCAGAGTGGAAGGTTTGCTGATTGAGGATACTGCAGTGCTTCAGATCACAGCTGTTCTACAATACAGTACAATATGCGGAGAAAGTATTAGACAATCCCTAGCTCCTAATCAGTTTTATTTTGTTCACAAAATGCAAACATATCCTCAGGGTTGCACATATGACCATTTTATCTGCATGGACATACTCTATCGTATGCCTGCAACTCTAAGGTAAAAATTCTTAACACCCACTTATATTTGGTGTTATACTCTGAGGCTAGAATTCAGTACAATAATGGTATACCATAAAGCGGCAGCAACAGTTAAATGTGATATTAGCTATAAGATGACATTTAAACATAGTATCTGTTACACATAACTACAGTTTGAAAATGAAATGTTTCAACCATGATTATTTATGGCTGAAGGCAAACCCTACTTATGAGCATGAAAATGGCTCTGTTTAATTTACTGCCTATTGAGACTTGTTTCTTTGGTTGATTAATTGTAAGTAAACCAAGAACAGTTTAATCTCAGCAGCATGAAACATAAATATTCTGAAGTTCTAAAGTTTGTTTACTATCTTGACAGGAGTACAATATACTCACAAAATTTCCTACATGTTCCCAGTCAGTTATGATCACTAATCAGTTAACTTCACAGATAGAAAATACCTTACATATTTTTTACTTCTTCATCGAAGTGGTGAAATGTAGAGATTCTTTTCCTCTATTTTAATAGGGCACATAGTTCTAAAATCTCTGAGAATTCCAACTCCTTCACTGCATCTTCACGCAGCTGTGAAAATAAAGTTACTCTGACTGCATTTAAGTTCTTCCTTGCCACAATATAATATACATGCCAAAGTACAGAAGAAGACAAGAAAAATCAATTGAGCAGCATCAGGGCTACAGAAAACCAATCCTCATCCTACCGCTTCCTCCTCTTTCTGAAGCAACAACGACAGGCAGGTAGAACTCAAATCCGACTCGCTTTTCTGTCTTCTAGTCCTTCACCTGTGCCAAAGAACTATGTAATCAGAGAACTCCTTTTACAGCAAATAGCCCCTGTACAAGGTAAGGGTGGAAACAGATTCTAAATCATGTGAAACGTTTTGGGCACAGCTGGCAGAACACCTGTTGGGCATGGATGAGTGATGTGTGAAACACAAAACAACAGAAGCAAAGGACTGTTCACACAGCTCTCACTGCACACTTTTCAGACAATTTTAAATTTGCTCAAAGACTCTGATGAAAAAGCAACAAACTAGAATTAGATTAACATTTTATTTTTCTTCTTGAGCACAGAAAGCCACGCACTGAAAATAAGCTCCCCAAAACGAATCGTTATCAATTCAATTCAACAATCTCACGGATGTAAGAAAGTACTATTACATGCTAATTTTTCTTTCTTTTACTTGTTTATGTGGCCCACACCACCTGCCAACTTTCACCATAATTTTTGATCTTTTTAAATGTCTACATTTTACAGACAAAAATGGAAAACCTCTGTAAAGAAAATATTACTTTCAACTTTACTATTTTGAACTACTAAATGTTTACTCAAAGTTAATAACCAGCACTTTTTTTTTCTTTCATCACCTATAGGAGAGCCAGAGTGTACATTTCACAACTAAAGTGTAGAAGGCGTGTAAAGAAAGAACCTAGTTGAATTTCATAAGATTTTTCACCAAACCAAAAAAATAAATAAAATATGGCTTCAATCATTAAAGTTCCAACATTCGAATAAAGCATCTGACTTTCTACCTCTGAGAACTTGTTTCTAACCAATCAATAAGCATCTACTGCATCCTTATAATGTACCTACTACCATGTACCTTAAAATTCAATCAACTTTTCCACAGGGAGTTGGAAAAAAGCAAGCAGAGAAATCAGTTAACTATCTGTGCCAAAATCCAGTCATTCAAGGATGAAAGCCTTGAGAGGATTATGAAAACGAGAATGCACTTTAGGGGTGAACTCCGGAGATCAAAAGAGGATGAGTAACAGAACTTGGTAATACATTCAATTCAGCATAAAGGAGAGGAACGAGTTTGGTGCGATTACAGTGGCCTTAGTGCATAGCTAACGATATGGTAAAGAAACGCTGAAATGAGTAATAACCTAAGTTGACTAGCAATCCAGCAGCCTCATAGAAATTCAGCCCATACGTATTGTACAACTCAGTAATGTTTACTTCTTCACATGTTCAACACTTGTGATAAAGGCAAAAGAAAAAAATCTTTAAAAACTTAAAGCTCTGGCAAAACTACAGAAATTTTTATCATCAGGAACTATGACATGTTGAAAATATCATAAGCAATGCTGCAGAAGCCTGAATTTATAAGAAGTCAGGTGGAAAAACTAACCAGACCCAGTGTCTGTGTCTTGAACAATTCTTGCTTTGTTATTTCATAAATGTTTGGTTTTTACATCATCATCATAATAAACCCCCCTCCATGCATTAGTATTGTTGGCTTCGTTTCTGGACAAAAAAAAAAGAGGGGGGAGGGTAGTATTAGATTAATTTGTAATAGTATCTGATTCAAAACAAACAATTCAACTTGAAGCACTGACCACACTGACTAACCAGAATACTGTTGAAATTCACCAGGTACTTACAGGACGGCTGGATTCCTTCAATTGTGGCAAAAGTATCCTAAAATGGCTTTGGCTTTCAAACGTGTCACACCAAAACAAGACATTTTCCTAGGTAATATCTAAAAACAGTTATATCAAACTATGAAAATCTGAAAATATAACCACTAACCCTAAAAACTGGAAAATAACAAATGAGACTTTTTGCTACATGTTACCAAATTGTGTTAGTAATATGCCACCTCTGCCGATTGTTTCCAGCAAGAAATTAAGAGAAAATAAGAAAGCTATGGCTAGATATCAAATGTTAGTTTTCAGTTTGCTTTGAACCTGACTTTAAGTGACAAAGCTTATGAATTTTACAAACTTGACAAAGTAAAGAAACTCATACTACATTAGTCTAGGAAAATTTACAAATGTGCAAGTACAATGGGCCCTCAGGCCCACTTTCAAAGTGTAGTTTAAGTTTTCATGACAACCTAATAACATCACAGACCACCATACTGTCAAGAACTATTACTTCTATGTTGAAAAGTTCAGTTATTACCCTGGTTTTAACTCATAGTGTTGGTTACTCCCTAATTATAAAAGCTGTAAAAATTATTCTACCGCAAAGGAGAAGTGTGGGAAAAACTTAAATTTGTAGTTGTAGTTCTTTTTGGCTCACATACAGAATTCTCAATCTATCACTTTAAGCTTCTGGTTCCATCACCAATTTCCTTAATCCTTTGCTGAAAGTTGGTGATTCCCAATTTACGATGCCAGAGTCCTAAAAAAATGTATTCGTCAAACAGTAAAGGGGACACAGTGACTAAAAGTTGAGTTTATGTTATCAGATGGTCTGGGGTCTTGGGCAAAGCTTAAAAACCTCTCTTTGCCCTAGTTTCCCTTCAACATAGGGTTGAGGTAGAAACAGTGTATTGTGGAAATTATGATGTGCTTTAAAAGAGGGTTTGGCATATGGTAAATGTAGCTATTATCAGAGTCTGTCTTTTGGTGCCTAGAAATACGCAGCAACTTGACGCCACTACTACCTCCCTATGTTTGAAAAGCTATCAATTCAGCACGCTCTAATCCTAAATTGCAAGGACCAAACAGGAGCTTTAAAAATTATAAGTGATTCTGGACTGAGATGGATATAAGTATTTCTTCCTGTTTCTCCCACTAGACAACGACAACTAAAAACTCTGAACATCATCTACAAAATGCACATAGGAAGACTATGGAATGTGCAGAGGAGATGACCAGCCAGGGACCTCAGGACCCAAGGGAAACAACATGGCTTAGAGTTCCCTAACTTTCTTTCTGCCTCACATATCCTAGGCTGAGGCAGCATTATCTTCAATGTACTCAGGAAACTAATAGACAAGTGAGAAATGTATAGTTAAACATTGTGGTTATAGATTTCAGCCTTTAGAGCCCTACATAATTACTTGCTCAATTTGTGAACCTTCTACACCTTCCCACTGGTATTCTCTCTTTTGACTCCCCAGGAAGATGGTTTCTCTCCCATCAAACAGTCGTGCCCCAACTCAGTTTAAACCCTTTCTCACTGTTCCCCTGATAACTA
Source organism: Grampus griseus (assembly GCF_964374135.1). NCBI lineage: Eukaryota > Metazoa > Chordata > Mammalia > Artiodactyla > Delphinidae > Grampus > Grampus griseus. The sequence continues at coordinate 13,381,637 of NC_138997.1, read as the reverse complement.
ATGAATTTGGCTTGTTTTTGTTATCTCTGGTTTTCTTTTCATTTTCCCCATGAGGGTAAAGAATGTTCTAGACATAACATCTTTGACCCCAGTAAATACTGTTCACAACTATTCTTTAGAAGCAAGCTAAAGAGAGGTCTTACCTCACTGCCATTATAAGATGATTCTGTCAATCATTCCATTTCCTACTTGGGCATCTGCCTGTAGAACTTTATTCAGCCCAGATTCTGTTTCATATGGATTAATCCCTTTCCAATACATACCTAGTATCCACCTCAACTTTCATGCATTGTTCTAATTTCCCCTATTTGATTTTTGGCCCTTTACAAAATAAAAATATTCAACATTTGCCTATACAGTAAACCTATCTAAGACTTACTAAAAATAAGCTAGACAAAACATGCACAGGAAAAGGACTCATCAATCCAATAACCAACACTTTGCTCATGCCTCAGACCACGAACCAACCTCAACTCCCTCACTATCCCATGAAACTTTTATCTAGTCCAAGAAGCTTATCTCATAACTTAAACTTGATCTTTGCCCTTCCTCCAAACCACCATGTGTATTATGTGTGTATATGCTAAACTTTTAAAATACACATAATTCCTTTGTATACTATGCTTTATCTTGTGTTCCCAATTATTTCATGTGTTTACATCTTGTCCACCAAATAAAATCACAAGCTGATTGAAAACAGGAACTAAATCATATTCTTAGAATTTTTCCTACACTATAAATAGCATGGTGCTAAAACACAAAGCAGTTATCAATTTATTCATTCAGTGCATGACAGCTGTATCACTGCTAGCTAGTGCGTTGAAGGCTGGGGATGAAGAGGAAAACAGAAGGCGGTGTCTGTCCCCAAAGGGTTTACTGAGTACTGTGAGGGAGCCATGAAAACATTTACATTGAGAATCAAATCAGAGATGTAGTCAAGGCATTAGGAGAAGACAGAGGGGAAGAACCAAACTCTGCCAAGGGAAGTATCACAGACGAAAAAATATTTCCTTCAAATAGAATCATGAAGGATAAATAAAACTTCGCCAGGCAAACAAGAGAAGAGGTAGGAATGACATTCCAGAAAGAGGAAGCAGCACTGTGCCAAAGGACAGAATCATGAATGAATGAGCCAGCAGATAAACTGAGGAACCACTAAAAGTCAATAGGCTATAATGTAGGGAGGGAAAGGGCAGTGACAAGGACAGAATGGCAGGTAAGGATTTGATGAAGCTGAAGGGCCCTGTATGCTACAGGATGTAATCCTGGAAGCATTAAAGGTCATGGATGAGAGCGTGGTAGGATCAGATATCCCTGCTGCTCCTGAAATGGTAGACAGTTTGGAAAGGGGAAAAGTAGACAGATGTTAGGAAGCTATTTTAAAGTATAACTGAGAAATGATGAGGATATGAGAAAAGGGGTGCAAGAAATGGAATCATGATCACTGAAAGTATAGGTGTGGATGAAAACAAACTGAGTGAGAAGAGAGGCAAGCCAAGGAAACACTGTGCGACGTGGACATTTAACATGAATCTTTACTGGAAGTCCAATCCATTCTTAGTTTGTGAATAAATATTTCTTCTATCTTTATAACTGTAGTTCTCAATGTATAAACAAGAAAAAACAGGCCAAGATGAACATTTTAAAACCTCAACTGGAAACCAAGTTTATCCACCTACTGATCTTGGAATGTCTTTCAAACACTAAGTGTGCAGAGATAACAGAATTCCATCTCCCCCACCCACCCCAACCTGTCAAAGTGAAGACACTGCCAACATACCTGTTCATCAGGTTTTCTTTTGAAATGGGTACAAAGAAAATTCACTTCAAGGCAGTAAACAGAGTCTACGTCACTCTTTCTGTTTGGCCTCTATACAACTTGACTTCCCGCCTTCACTAGTACCTCCCCCCTTTAGCCCCTACCCCAGATTTCAGATTACTGCTTTAACACCTTAACTAACCTTTATGTGACCTGGTTAGACATATGGTGAATTGCCTGTATAACTTGACACACAAACTCATTTTATGGTTCTTCCCTTAAAATCAATGATTTAATTACCATGAGGTGAAGTATCATGGCAAATCTGACTTGCTTCGGATACCAACCAGATAAACAGGCCACTGATAACTGAAGTAAACAACGTTCTTGATGATTATGCGCAGTGCATCCACGTCAGATACATTCACTCTCTTGACCACGCTGAAACCTATTAAACAAGTAAATAAACGGAAAAAAAATGCAATGTGAGGTTCACATTACATTTCAACAACAACATGCACAGAAAACCTAAAACTTTCACTCCACTACTGGAAGCAACATAACTTTAGAAAGGTAAAGCATTTTCCTCTCAAATCATATGCCAGTATCTATTTATTCTGTTCATCCTAATATCCTGTGAGCATCTGCTATATCTATGCACTACGCCTTCACTGAAAAGTATATGAAATCTTGCATTTTCCTTTTGGTAAAGTGACTGCCAATAACCGAATGACAACGGCATCTACCCAAAGGCTACCACCTCATCCTTTAGTTCTCAGCTCTAATACTGCCTCCCTGAAAGCTATTCACTGAATATTTTGGCTACAACAGCATCTCACACACCTTCCAGTCACTCTCTGTCCTTTCAGCTTGTTTCACTGTGTACATAATAAGCAGCCTTGTCTTGAGTTACATTATTACTCTTTGTGTATGACTACTGCTACTGGACCGTAAGCCTCCGTAGAGCTGGGAAGCAACAGTCTTGTTCACCACTTTATCAGCAGTGTCTAGAAGAGTGCCTGCCCTGTGCTCAACAGACATTTGGTGGCCTAATGAGTGCTTCCAAATCCACAAACTACCAAAATATTAAAACTCTGCTGTAAATAAAATCCTAACAGAAAAGGGTTTATTTGGTACTTCTGTGAGTTCACAAGACCCAGAGAGATGCATAACCAGACATTGACAGGCTAACATAAACAGATTTTTTTCATTTTGGCTTCTATCCAGCACTGATAGTGAATTCAGTGGCAGTCAAATGTTAACCGCCCTTGAAGAATATTTAAACTGTCTCTAAAATGAAGAAGGGAGAAAAGGAATATAAGGGGAAATAAAATTAATAAAGTTAATCTTCTTACTGATAGAAGCATAAATAGCAGAGTCAGGAATTCATAACATAAACACTTTTTTTAAATGTCACTCAAGCATCAAGTTCCTATTTTTTTCTAGGAGTGACTGTGGTTGTTAATGAGCATACTACACTGGAACAGATAATACAGAAATTGTGGGAGTCTATATAAGTTGGCTCCTCTGGAGGTCAGAAGGATATTTGGATCAAATAATGTGAGGGCTTTGTTCAGTACTACTATAAAATATAAAAGAAGAAAACTGAAACAAAAAGGCACACAGAACCTTGTAGTATCTTACTTCCAAAACATGCGATGGGATAAAGCTACATTTTCAGAATCTGTTTCCTAAAAGAACCCAATATTAATTGCATGTTGATGTGTAAAGCACACAAAAGTTGCATTTTCTCTATTTTGGATCCCAGACTCCCAGTTCTGAAAGTATAGCCCATTGTACATAATTCCCAGGTCAGAGGTGCAGTGGACAAATTAATTAGTCTATTAAGTTTCAGTCGTATCCTGGCACTGATGTTTAGGTTAGCACCTTCAGCAACAAGTTTCTAACATTTAACTATGCTGCCATTTGTTCCTGAGAGAAATTAGGAATGAAGGGGGGAAAAAAAAAACACATAGCTGGGAAAAGTTCCCACTGACCTAAAGGCAGAAACATGCACGTGAGTCTGGAGTAGACTGATGTATTCATAAAAAGGAGAAAAACTTCAGTTGATTGGTTCTTGCTATTTTAAGTGATTAGGAGAAAAATAAATGGCTTCATATTGAAGTGAAATTTAAATAGCATTTAACACTCTACAAAATCAACCTAAAAAAAGATGATAATTTGCTATGACTTAGCACTGAAGAGAAACCACTTATTTCATAGGACGAATCTGTGAGGTATTTCACGAGATGATTAAATACTTGACTAAATATTTGTGGATGCTAAAAATGACTGAAATGAACCAAATCGCGTATTTGAAAAAATAGACATGAGACACGAACACAAACGCACAGAGGGAAAGAGGGAAAGGGAGGGAGGGAGAGAGAGAACTACCAGTTATCTTTCACCTTATAGCCAATAGCTACTGCAAGGTACATCCAAAAGAACAATATACCAGACATAGTTTGAAATTCAACAGTAAAAGCAAAATTTGTTGATTATCCTAGAGCACAATAGAATACCTCTGCACTATGTAGGAATTTTCTTTTCTCTTAAATTTTTCCTTTTCTTTTATTCAGGGGGTCATGGTAAAGTTGAATGTTTTCACAGCATCAGTGACCCAGATGTGTGTAAGATATTAGGGTCTAAAAGCTGTTCTGTGCATGAGCATTGGGTGTTCAGACTGTCTCAGGTAACTCTGAGAACAGTAACAAGAAATGAATGACTCAGTTTCTAATGACACTATCTGTCAAAACAAATATCTGTTACATACTGAGCAACCACACTATGTTAGAACCTGGATACACCTACATTAAAGTGATGTTAAAGACCAGGCCATTTAAAATCCAATCAGAATGCTGGATTACTGAAAAGGCAATCAGAGTAACTGTGGCTTACCATTTTCTCCTGAATATCCTATTATTTGGGCTCTATGAGAGTTTAGGTTCACCTAATTCTCCCCAAACACAGTGCCATTAAATTGAGGATTATTAAAATTTATAATTACATTTCTTAAGAGTTTTTCTTCAGGAAATAATCAGATATGTTCAAACAGAAAAGAGTTCTAGAGGTAAAAAATAATAATAATATTTGTAATAGCAAAAAGCTAAAACAATGTCTAACAATAAGAAGATATTTCAATAAATTATGATATAATAGAATACTAAGAAGTCATTGAGGGCTTCCCTTGTGGCGCAGTGGTTGAGAGTCCGCCTGCCGATGCAGAGGACACAGGTTCGTGCCCCGGTTCGGGAGGATCCCACGTGCCGCGGAGCGGCTGGGCCCGTGAGCCATGGCTGCTGGGCCTGCGCGTCCAGAGCCTGTGCTCCGCAACGGAAGAGGCCACAACAGTGAGAGGCCCGCGTACGGCAAAAAAAAAAAAAAAAAAAAAAAAAAAGTCATTGAATGTCATGCTTTCAAGGAAAATTTAATGGGACAGGAAAATTCCTAGATTACGGCAGGCACATAAGGAAGAACTGAATAAAAATGCAGTGTACAAAACCTATACAAAAACTATATGCATAGTTTGATTCCAATTTTAATATATATGCACATTATATGAAAACATATCCATCTTTTGTACATAATATGCACAGTCATACAAAAAAGAGGAAAAAAAGACACACCAACATGTTCACAGAGGTTATCTTTGGGTAGTAGAACTGAACACAACTCTAATCACAAAAATATAATGCTTTTATAATTAGAAACGAAGCTATAGTAGCTACTGTAATAGTTTGAGCCAAGTGGAGTTGACCACAATTGAAGATAATGTTCCTTGTATAAGTCATCAGTGGAACAAAGGATGAGTTAGATATTTCTCAGTGATGTCCCCCTCAACCACTGCCTAAGACCCCCAAGTCCAACCAAGTCCACAAATCGTGATAACCTCCAATACTATCTTTGTCCCAGGTATGATTAATCCCTGTTCTTAAACTGTCTCCTCTTAATATGTGTATTAATCAAATTTCTACTTATCTGTGACATGTATTGTAAAAATGCACAACATTTCTGTATCTATGGCCTTGGAATTTCTTCTCTGAGGCCAAAAAAGGGTGTGTGTGTACGTATATATTTGACAAACTCATTTATTTATGATAAACTACCTTAAACCTGCCTCACATACAGCAATGGATATTTGTACAAGCTCTGCTGAAAAGAATCCCATCCTTCAAACTGACAGTTACAGTTTCCCCAAAACATGTCATTTTAAAAGTGGGTTTTTAAATAGCACTTTGAATCAACACTGCCAACTTTTTAAAGTGTTTAAAAAGATGCAGTTACTCCCTAGATTCTGCTTCTTAAGATAATAAATTATTTTGTGGGCAAAGTCCATTCCAACCTCTCTCTTATAGACAGATTTTTATACCATCATCTGTGTCACCTCTAAGCATCTCCTTGTGTAGTTTTCCTTCCATCATTATGAAATTAAAGCAAACATCACTCTTTTTTGTTCTATTTGTGTGGTTGCCATGGTAGTGACCTGAATTTTGCACCTAGGATAAGCCTATTTGGGACAGGGGAGAGAAGAAAGGGACCAAAAGAATGGAAGAATAAGTTCGGGTAATGGTCAGCACCTTTAAACATTTACTTTTCTCTTGGAACTGCCTTTGGCCAAAATCTATAAAACTATGACCTGACCCTCAGCTTCCCGGCATAAAGTACTTCGGCTTATGATGTGAACACCATGAAACTGGCAAGATCGTCAACCCTTTCCCTTGCTCGTAAGAAGAATTAAAATTCTGTTTCTCCCAACCCCAAAATTTCCACCTCGACCTCCCCCTAAACCTAGTCAGGCCCTGGTTCACAGGTTCTAAAGACCAGACCATGGAAATACCACGCGGTGACTGACACTCTTTGATGGAAAACAGATGAGACAGGACACACTGCTTGCCTAGCACTTTTAAATGTACGGCTCCCCTTCACTGTCTTTCAGGATGTCACTGTAGGTGACACATGGAAAGAACAGTTAGTGCAAAAGTTTTGTACATTTTCTACTTTCATGGGTTATCTCAGTTGTCCACAAGGTGATTTCCTTGAGTATCTGCACCACGTGAACCAACGGTTTGAGGTACTTTCAAAGTTTTTCTCCCCTTAAATGATATCCTTTACAAAGAAAGGCCAACAGATAACAGATAAAGGCCAACAGGCAGCAGATATGATAGAAGAGTGGAAGATGCAAGAGGGCTACAGAAGTTCACCCACAGCCTGCCCACCTACTCCTCAGCTTCCCTACAGGGCTCCTTAGACACCCCTCAGAATTCCAGAGCCCTGAGGGACACAATTTGAAAACCAAGTAAACAGATTCTGCCCTTGCAAATCTCAGAGTTAATATTCACAGTGCTGACTATTCTAAAAGCCCATGACACACATCATTTAAAACTTTAAAATTCAGAAGCTGTCACTAATTTTTTCAGCAATATTTTACTCCATTGTTACGAGGAAAATTATGTCATGATGGCATTTTTAAATCTGAGGGATCATAAAAGTAATAGGCCCAAGTTCTTAAAAATGCATTATGTCTTCTTAAATTGCTTCAGAGGAAAAAAACACTATATTTCTTGTAATTAGCTAATTAACTATAAAGCATAAAGTCACGTGAAATCTTATTAGATAATAGAAATTGTTGTAGTAGTTTCAGAAAGGAAAAGAAAAATAAGCTATGATCCTCATACGTCCCAACTAGCTAAATAAGATATCTAGAAACTTAATACATCCTGCCTCACTTATGCTGAGTCCTCATAAAACTGACAAAACACAAGACAGAGTAAAGATTTAAAGAGTCAATAAAAACGTTCTTTAAAGTACTCTGAATACCTTAAGTGTTATAATAAGACCTCATTTCAAAGAAACATGGTTGAATGCCATGAAAATTTGTTTAATTCTATTATATCCCCTCAAGAGACAGTCCCTTGAGATATTAGCGTTTAATGACTTCTTACTTGAAAACACAACATTTAATAGCTCCTACCACACTACATTGTAACTGTTTGTTGATGGCTTTTTAAAATTATTTGTACTTGTGAAACTTCTCACTAGGCAATAAGGTACTTGCGAGTTGAATGTAGGTTTTATTGATCTTAGTTTGGTTACTCATTAATTCATTCAACATTCTTATTGTATATCTATTAGCCATATGCTAAATACAATAAGTACATATGGAAAAAAGCCACAGTCCCTAATCTATCAATACTTAAAAAAAAAGTTTAAGGAAGAATAAGAAAACAAATGATTGCAGTTTACTGTCTTAGAGTTAAACACTATGCCACAGGAGCACAGGGAAGTGACAGAGGGCTCACATGGAAGAGCAGGGAACAGGGCAGGTCTGAGCTCCAGGGGAACAGGTTCTGACGACTACTGGCAGTTAACCACACAACACATGATGAAATACAAAATCCAAAGACTGAAGCAGCACCATATATCAAGAGCCTCATGCGCCATACTGAGGATTTTGTACTTTATTCTGTGGAACCATTCAAGAACAAGTTTTAGAAAAGTCACTTTGACTATAAATCAGATACCAGAATGGAAGAAGCAAAACCGGTTGCAGGGAGACCAGTTAAGAAGGCAATTATGGTGATTCAACTGAGAAATGATGGAGTCCTTAACTAAGGCTGTAGTAATCAAAATAGAGAATGGTAGGCACACTCAAGAAGTATTACGGAAATAGAACAGGCAGGATTTAAAAACTGAGTTGAGGAAACAGACGGCAGTCAAAACTCCATGGACAACTCCTCAGTTTCTGGTTTTGGCAACAGGGAGAACAACAGTGGTTTCCTAAGATAAAGAACATAGAAAAAGAAGCAAATCTGGGTGGGGGGGGGGCAAAAAAACTTCAAAAACACCTTAAAAACCACTGGTTCACTTGATGCAAATATTCAAGGAAATCACCTTGTTGACAACTGAGAAAACCCATTCCAAGGGGGATCTGTAGAAATCGTACAATACAAGAGGGTTTGGCGTGTGTGGAGGAGACCTGTTCTGGGAACAGGAATATAAGCGCCATCAGTATTTAATAATGGTAAATGAAGTCATGGAAGTATACGGAGTGAACCAGGAGAGGGCCAGCAAAGAAAGCCTCAGAATAAACTCCAGGGAGCAACAAAAATGGAGGCAGAGGAAGTGGAGAAACCTGTAAAGGAAACGGAAGCAGCAGCACAGGTGGTAATAAGTGAGTTAGGAGAGTGCAGAGTACAGAGTTTTGAGAAGGGAACACCTAAGTGTCAAATGATCCTGCGATACTGCAAAAGGATTAGAAAGAGGCCAACAGACTTTGCAACAAGAGGTAATTCATGACCTTTGCAAAGACAGTTTCAGCAGTGAGATAACAGAGTAATACAAAAGTTACTGAAGGGGCTTCCCTGGTGGCGCAGTGGTTGAGAGTCCGCCTGCCAATGCAGGGGACGCAGGTTCGTGCCCTGGTCCGGGAAGATCCCACAGGCCACGGAGCGGCTGGGCCCGTGAGCCATGGCCGCTGAGCCTGCGCATCCGGAGCCTGTGCTCCGCAACAGGAGAGGCCACAACAGTGAGAGGCCCGCGTACCGAAAAAAAAAAAAAAAGTTACTGAAGAACAAATATGATGTGGAAATAGAGAAAACTTCATAGCTCCTGGAACATATTAAATGTTCCAACTGTTCCTAATTTACACTTCTCCACTGCATGTCACCCTGTCCAAGTTTTTAAACTATGCCACAATCCCCCAAGGCAATACCAAACGAATGTTTATAATGATGGCTTTGACTACAATTGAAACCTCAGTGGGAAGTAAGAGAAGTGCTCTAAGACACTCCCTGTGTTATTTGGGAATCTCTTAAACCATTACCTAAGCCAAGTTTCATGTTCCTCAGTCTAAGGAAGCTGGAATTGTGAGGAGGCACTGGCTTTGGTAGATTTTAAGTACATGTGTTATGAAAACTATTCAATGAGTTGTGTCATAAATCATTTTGGGTTTTTTTGAATGAATCTTAAGGGAATAAATAAAGTCACTTTACTCCTATCTAAAACATGTGGAAAATACAGGCATATCTCATTTTATTGCACTTTTCTTTATTGTGCTTCACAGATATTTTATTTTTTACAGAATGAATGTGGCAACCCTGCATTGAGCAAGTCTATCAGCACCATTTTTCCAGCAGCTTTTGCTTACCTCATGTCTCTGGCACATTTTGGTAATTCTTGAAATATTTCAATTTTTTTCATTATTATTATTTTTGTTATGGTGATCTGTGATTAGTGATCTTTGATGTTACTATCCTAATTGTCTTGGGGCACCATGAACCATGCCCATATAAGATGGCAAACAATCAATCGACGTTGTATGTGTTCTGAACACTCCACGAACTGGCCATTCTCCCACCACCAGTCTCCCTCTCTTTGGATCTCCCTATTCTCTGAGACACAACAGTATTGAAATTGGGCCAATTATTAACCCTACAATGGCCTCTAAGTTTTTAAGTGAAAGAAAAAGTTGCAAGCCTCTCACTTTAAACCAAAAGCTAAAATGAATGAGCTTATTGAACAAAGCATGTTGAAAGCCACAACAGGTGGAAAGCTAGGCCTTTTGTGTCAAACAGCCAAGCTGTGACTGCAAAAAGTTCGTGTAGGAAATTGAAAGTGCTACTCCAGTGAACACACATGAATAATAAGAAAACAAAATGCCTTATTGCTGATATGGAGAAAGTTTTAGTGGTCTAGATAGAAGATCAAACTAGCCATGACATTTCCTTAAACCAAAACCTAATCCAGAGCAAGGCCTTAAGTCTCTTCAAATCTATAAATCCTGAGAGAGGTGAGGAAGCTGTGGAAGAAAAGTCTGAAGCTAGCAGAGGTTGGCTCACGAGGTTTAAGGAAAGAAATCATCTTCATAACATAGAAATTCAAAGTGAAGCAGCAGGTGCTGATGTAGAAGCTGCAACAACTTGTCCAGAAGATCTAGCTCAGATAATTCATGAAGGTGGCTATACAAAACAACAGATTTTCAGTGTAAAGGAAACAGCCTTCTACTGGAAGAAGACGCCATCAATGACTTTCACAGCTAGAGAGAAGTCAATGCCTGCCTTCAAAGCTTCAGAGGAGAGGCCAATTGTCTTGGTAGGAGCTAATGCAGCTGGTGACTTTAAGTTGAAGCCAATGCTCACTTAACATTTCGAAGGTCACACGGTCTTAAGAATTACACTAAATCTATTCTGCCTGTACTCCATAAATGGGACAAAGCCCAGATGACAGCACATCTGTTTACAATATGGTTTACTGAATAATTTAAGCCCACTGTTAAGACCTACTGCTCAGAAAAAAAAGATTGCTTTCAAAATATAACTGCTCATTGACAATGCACCTGGGCACTCAAGAGCTCTAATGGAGATGTACAAGGAGATTCATGGTGCTTTCATGCCTGCTAACACAACCACCATTCTGCAGCACACGGATCGCCGAGTCATTTTGACTTTCAAGTCTTATTTGAGAAATATATTTCATAAGGCTAAAGCTGCTATAGATAGTGATTCCTCTGGTGGATCTGGGCAAAGTCAACTGAAAACCTTCTGGAAAAGATTCACCATTCCAGATGCCGTTAAGAACATCTGTGATTCATGGGAAGAGGTCAAAATAACGACATTTACAAGAATTTGGAAGAAGCTGATTCCAACCCTCATGGATAAAGACTTCAGTGGAAGAATGAACTGCAGATATGGTAGAAATATCAAGAAAACTAGAATTCGAAGTGGAGCCCGAAAAAGCGACTGAATTGCTGCAATCTCATGACAAATCTTTAATGGATGAGGAGTTGCTTCTTATGGATGAGCAACGAAACTGGTTTCTTGACATGGAATCTATTCCTGGTGAAGATGCTGTGAAGACTGTTGAAACAACAAAGGATTTAGAATACTACATAAACTTAGTTGATAAAGCAGTGGCACAGTTTGAGAGGACTGACTTCAATTTTGAAAGCAGTTCTACTGTAGGTAAAGTGCATGCTACAGAGAAATCATTCACGAAAGGAAGAGTCAATCAACCTGGCAGACTTCATTGTTGCCCTGTTTTAAGAAACTGCCAGAGCCACCCCCAAATTTAGCAACTAACACCCGTGGGTCAGTCAGCAGCCATCAACGTCAAGGCAAGAAAGACCCTTTACCAGCAAAAGTATTATGACTCGCTGCAGGCTCAGATGACGGTTAGCACGTTTTAGTGATAACATATTTTTTAATTAAGGTATATACATTTTTTTTTAGACATAATGCTATTGCATGCTTAACAAACTGCATGTAGAGTACAAACGTAACTTTTATACGCACTGGGAAACCGAAAAATCATGTGACTCAATTTATTGCAATATTCACTTTATGGCAGTAGTCTGGAACTGAACCCACAATATCTTCAAGATACGCCTGTATGTCAAGTGTAAAACATATAAAATACAAATATAATATCAAACTAAATCATGCCATGGGTTCTGTGTAACTTAATAAAGTTACCCCAATTCATTGTTCAATTCATGATTATTAAATATCAATGGCAGGACAGGAAGTATTTATTATGAGTTCACTTGTCTGCTTATATTACCCATTACACATTTCAGTGAGGTCTAGGAGCTTTTAAGAATTAAAGAATTGCGGACCTCCCTGGTGGTGCAGTGGTTCGATCCTGCCAATGCGGGGGACATGGGTTCGATCCCTGGTCCAGGAAGACCCCACATGCCACAGAGCAACTAAGCCCATGTGCCACAACTATTGAGCCTGCACTCTAGAGCCCAAGAGCCACAATTACTGAGCCTGCGTGCCACAACTACTGAAGCCCGCATGCTCTAGAGCCCGCACACAGCAACTACTGAGCCCATGTGCTACAACTGTAGCCCATGAACCTACAGCCTTTGCTCCACAACAAGAGAAGCCACCCCAATGAGAAGCCTGTGCACAGCAACGAAGACCCAACACAGACAAAATCAAAATTTTTTAAAAAATTATAAAAAAAAGAATTAAAGAATTCCATGTTATCATTTGTAAATAAAATTGATACATCCAAGGGCTTATAAAGATATAAGCAGGTAAAGTAGCTGGTATGAACCAAAGATCAAAAAGCAAAAGCAAGGACCCAATTTTACACATCTTCCAAATATGTTCTAATACCTATGGCCAAAAGGGAATAGTGCCTGAGGTAGGCGAAACAGGTGAAGGAGGTCAACTATATGGTTATGGAGGGTAATTAAACTTGTGGTGGTGATCACCTTGTAATGTATACAGATGTTGAATTATAATGCTGTACACCTGAAACATACAATAAAAAAGAAAAAAGTACTCCTAGCCAGCTGTTTATTTCCACAGCACCTGGCCAAACAATATTCTCCTCTTGTTTTACTGTAGAACTTCTCGAAAAAAAATTTAAGCCTTTCATTTGCGTGAGAACACAGCAAGAGGTGGACCCCACCTACTGCTGTCACAGAAGAATCATCCAGATATTAGACTGAGGTCTCAAACCTTTGAACTGTTCTTAGTTTACCAAGGTTAAAACGCAACTGGTCTGTTCATAGCAGCACTTTTTACAATAGCCAAGACATGGAAGCAAGCTACACGTCCATCGACAGATGAGTGGATAGAGAAGATGCGGTACATACATACAATGGAATATTACTCAGCCATAAAAAGAATGAAAAATGCCATTTGAGCAACATGGATGGACCCAGAGACTACCATATAAGTGAAGTAAATCAGCCAAAGAAAGGTAAATATCATATGGTATCACTTATCTGCAGCAGCTAAAAAAAAGGATACAAATAAACTTATTTACAAAGCAGAAACAGAATGACAGACATAGAAACAAACTTATGGTTACCAAAGGGTAAGGGGGAAGGGATAAATTAGGAGTTGGGGATTCACAGATACACACAACTACATATCACATAGATAACCAACAAGGATCTACTGCATAGCACAGGGAACTATATTCAATATCTTGTAAATAACCTATAATGGAAAAGAACCTGAAAAAGAAGATATAGACATATAGTATATATATCTACATATATAGTACATAATATATAGTATAGTATATAGATATATATACTACATATATCTATATTTATATAATTGAATCACTTTGCTGTACACCAGAAACTACCACATTATAAATCAACTATACTTCAAGAAAAAATAATAAATTTTAAAAAGATATTAAAAAAATTTAATTGGACAAACCTCTTAGATAGCTTCATCCACCAGACGGCAGACAGCAGAAGCAAGAAGAACTACAATCCTGCAGCCTGTGGAACAAAAAACACATTCACAGAAAGACAAGATGAAAAGGCAAAGGGCTATATAGCAGATAAATGAACAAGATAAAACTCCAGAAAAACAACTAAATGAAGTGGAGATAGGCAATCTTCCAGAAAAAGAATTCAGAATAATGATAGGGAAGATGACCCAGGACCTCAGAAAAAGAATGGAGGCAAAGATCAAGAAGATGCAAGAAATGCTTAACAAAGATCTAGAAAAATTAAAGAACAAACAGAGATGAACAATACAATAACTGAAATGAAAAATACACTAGAAGGAATCAACAGCAGAATAACTCACGCAGAAAAATGGATAAGTGACCTGGAAGACAGAATGGTAGAATTCACTGCTGTGGAACAGAATAAAGAAAAAAGAATGAAAAGAAATGAAGACAGCCTAAGAGACCTCTGGGACAACATTAAACACAACAACACTCACATTATAGGGGTCCCAGCAGGAGAAGAGAGAGAGAAAGGACCCGAGAAAATAAGAGATGAGAGTCGAAAACTTCCCTAACATGGGGAAGGAAATGGCCACCCAAGTCCAGGAAGTGCAGAGAGTCACATACAGGATAAACCCAAGTAGAAACATGCCGAGACACATAGTAATCGAATTGGCAAAAATTAAAGACAAAGAAAAATTATTGAAAGCAGCAAGGGAAAAACGACAAATAACATACAAGGGAATTCCCATAAGGTTAACAGCTGGTTTCTCAGCAGAAACTCTACAAGCCAGAAGGAAGTGGCATGACATACTTAAAGTGATGAAAGGGAAGAACCTACAACAAAGATTACCCGGCAAGGATCTCCTTCAGATTCCACAGAAAATCAAAAGCTTTACAGACAAGCAAAAGCTAAGAGAATTCACCACCACCAAACCAGCTCTACAACAAATGCTAAAGGAACTTCTCTAAGTGGGAAACACAAGAGAAGAAAAGGACCTACCAAAAAAAACCCAAAACAATTAAGAAAAGGGTCATAGGAACATAAATATCGATAATTACCTTAAAAGTGAATGGATTAAATGCTCCAACCAAAAGACACAGGCTTGCCAAATAGATACAAAAAGAAGACCCATATATATACGCTGTCTACAAGAGACCCACTTCAGACCTAGGGACACATACAGACTGAAAGTGAGGGGATGGAAAAAGATATTCCATGCAAATGGAAACCAAATGAAAGCTGGAGTGGCAATCCTCAGATCAGATAAAATAGACTTTAAAATAAAAAATGTTACAAGAGACAAGGAAGGATACTACGTAATGATCAAGGGATCAAGCCAAGAAGAAGATATAACAATTATAAATATATATGCACCCAACATAGGAGCACCTCAGTACAGAAGGCAACTGCTAACAGCTATAAAAGAAGAAATCGACAGTAACACAGTAATAGTGGGGGACTTTAAAACCTCACTTACACCAATGGACAGATCATCCAAACAGAAAATTAATAAGGAAACACAAGCTTTAAATGACACAATAGACCAGATAGATTTAATTGATATTTACAGTACATTCCATCCAAAAACAACAGATTACACTTTCTTCTCAAGTGCGCACAGAACATTCTCCAGGATAGATCACATCTTGGGTCACAAATCAAGCCTCAGTACATTTAAGAAAATTGAAATCATATCAAGCATCTCTACTGACCACAATGCTATGAGATTAGAAATCAATTACAGGGAAAAAAGCATAAAAAACACAACACATGGAGGCTAAACTAAATAACCAAGAGATCACTGAAGAAATCAAAGAGGAAATCAAAAAATACCTAGAGACAAATGACAATGAAAATACAACGATCCAAAACCTATGGGATGCAGCAAAAGCAGTTTTAAGAGGGACGTTTATAGCTATACAAGCCTACCTCAAGAAACAAGAAAAATCTCAAGTAAACAACCTAACGTTACACCTAAAGGAACTAGAGAACGAAGAACAAACAAAACCCAAAGCTAGCAGAAGGAAAGAAATCATAAAGATCAGAGCAGAAATAAATGAAATAGAAACAAAGAAAACAATAGCAAAGATCAATAAAACTAAAAGCTGGTTCTTTGAGAAGAAAAACAAAATTGATAAACCATTAGCCACACTCATCAAGAAAAAGAGGGAGAGGACTCAAATCAATAAAATTAGAAATGAAAAAGGAGAAGTTACAACAGACACTGCAGAAATACAAAGCATCCTAAGAGACTACTACAAGCAACTCTATGCCAATAAAATGGACAACCTGGAAGAAATGGACAAATTCTTAGAAAGGTATAAACTTCCAAGACTGAACCAGGAAGAAAATATGAACAGACCAATCACAAGTAATGAAATTAAAACTGTGATTAAAAATCTTCCAACAAACAGAAGTCCAGGACCAGATGGCTTCACAGGTGAATTCTATCAAACATTCAGAGAAGAGCTAACACCCATCCTTCTCAAACTCTTCCAAAAAACTGCAGAGGAAGGAACACTCCCAAACTCATTCTGTGAGTCCACCATCACCCTGATAGCAAAACCAGACAAAAATACTACAAAAAAAGAAAATTACATAGCAATATAACTCAAGAACACAGACGCAAAAATCCTCAACAATATACTAGCAAACAGAATCCAACAACCATTAAAAGGATCATACACCATGATCAAGTGGGATTTATCCCAGGAATGCAAGGATTCTTCAATATACACAAATCAATCAATGTGATACACCATATTAACAAATTGAAGAATAAAAACTATACGATCATCTCAATAGATGCAGAAAAAGCTTTTGAGAAAATTCAACACCGATTTATGATAACAACTCTCCAGAAAGTGGGCATAGAGGAAACCTACTTAAACATCATAAAGGCCATATACGACAAACCCACAGCAAACATCATTCTCAATGATGAAAAACTGAAAGCATTTCCTCTAAGATCAGGAACAAAACAAGGTTGTCCACTCTCACCACTATTATTCAACATAGTTTTGGAAGTCCTAGCCATGGCAATCAGAGGAGAAAAAGAAATAAAAGGAATCCAAATCGGAAAAGAAGAAGTAAAACTGTCACTATTTGCAGATGACGTGTTACTATACATAAAGAATCCTAAAGATGCCACCAGAAAACTACTAAAGCTAAAAAATGAATCTGTTAAAGTTGCAGGATACAAAATTAATGCACAGAAATCACGTGCATTCCTATACACTAATCATGAAACATCTGAAAGAGAAATTAAGGAAACACTCCCATTTACCATTGCAACAAAAAAAATAAAATACCTAGGAATAAACCTACCTAGGGAGACAAAAGACCTGTATGTAGAAAACTATGAGACACTGATGAAAGAAATTAAAGATGATACCAACAGACGGAGAGATATACCATGTTCTTGGATTGGAAGAATCAATATTGTGAAAATGATTATACTACTGAAAGCAATCTACACATTCAATGCAATCTCTATCAAATTACCAATAGCATTTTTTACAGAACTGAAACAAAAAATCTTAAAATTTGTATGAAGACACAAAAGATCCCGAAATAGCCAAAGCAGTCTTGAGGGAAAAAAACAGAGCTGGAGGAATCAGACTCCTTGACTTCAGACTATACTACAAAGCTACAGTAATCAAGACAATATGGTACTGGCACAAAAACAGAAATATAGATCAATGGAACAAGATAGAAAGCCCAGAGATAAACCCACGCACCTACGGTCAACTAATCTATGACAAAGGAGGCAAGGATATACAATGGAGAAAAGACAGTCTCTTCAATAAGTGGTGCTGGGAAAACTGGACAGCTACATGTAAAAGAATGAAATTAGAACACTCCCTAACACCATACACAAAAATAAACTCAAAATGGATTCGAGACCTAAATGTAAGACTGGACACTATAAAACTCTTAGAGGAAAACATAGGAAGAACACTCTTTGACATAAATCACAGCAAGATCTTTTTTGATCCACCTCTTAGAGTAATGGAAATAAAAACAAAAATAAACAAATGGGACCTAATGAAACTTAAAAGCTTTTGCACAGCAAAGGAAACAATAAACAAGACAAAAAGACAACCCTCAGAATGGGAGAAAATATTTGCAAATGAATCATGAGACAAAGGATTAATCTCCAAAATATATAAACAGCTCATGCAGCTCAACATTAAAAAAAAAAAAACCCAATCCAAAAATGGGCAGAAGACCCAAATAGACATTTCTCCAAAGAAAACATACAGATGGCCAAGAAGCACATGAAAAGCTGCTCAACATCACTAATTATTAGAGAAATGCAAATCAAAACTACAATGACGTATCACCTCACACCAGTTAGAGTGGGCATCATCAGAAAATCTACAAACAACAAATGCTGGAGAGGGTGTGGAGAAAAGGGAAGCCTCTTGCACTGTTGGTGGGAATGTAGATTGATACAGCCCCTATGGAGAACAGTATGGAGGTTCCTTAAAACACTAAAAATAGAATTACCATATGACCCAGCAATCCCACTAATGGGCATATACCCAGAGAAAACCGTAAGTCAAAAGACACATGCTCCCCAATGTTCATTGCAGCACTACTTACAAAGCCAGGTCACGGAAGCAACCTAAATGCCCATCGATAGACGAATGGATAAAGAAGATGTGATACATATATACAATGGAATATTACTCAGCCATAAAAAGGAACGAAATTGGGTCATTTGTCAAGACGTGGATGAAATCTGGACACTGTCATACAGGGTGAAGTAAGTCACAAAGAGAAAAACAAATACTGTATATTAATGCATGTATGTGGAACCTAGAAAAATGGTACAGATGAACCAGTTTGCAGGGCAGAAATTGAGACACAGATGTAGAGAACAAACGTATGGACACCAAGGGGGGAAGGCTGTGGAGGGTTGGGGGGGAATGGGGGGATGAATTGGGAGATTGGGATTGACATGTATACACTGATGTGAATAAAATGGATGACTGCTAAGAACCTGCTGTATAAAAAAAAAAATTAAAAAATAAAATGTAATTGGTCTGCCATCATGCACTTCACACGTTTTTGCATATAACTCCAAATCTAAGAAATTTATATAAGAATTTCGCAAATTACAATGACTTGCAGATACTAATATAAAGAAACACACACATGCATTTAATCATCAGATAAGACTTTTTCCTGCTAGAGCTGTGGGAAAAAAGCACGTGTGAGGTTCATTGTATCTAATTCCTATGTTTTCTCTTCACAAACAGCTCCTTCTTTGACTTCTCAATTTCTGTTAATAAACTAAGCAGCATTCCAGAGACACTCAGCCTCAAAACTTTGGAGTTATCCTTAACACCAGTCTCCCTCATCCTCTTTACCCAAATATTTGCCAAATACAATGGATTCCACATACTCAATATGTCAGAAATTTGTCTCTTTCTTTCCATTACTTCTGCCACGATGCAGTTCAGCTTTTTACTATCTGTGCAACTTCTGAATGTGTTCCAGTCCTTCCTAAGCAGAGTCCCAATTTTTTCAGCCCTGAGTGGTTCCCCTCTACCAATAAAATTAACTGAACACTCCTTGGCCTGGCATTTAAGATCCATTACATGGCAGTTTTCTTCATGCAGAACCTATTTAAGGTTTACTATTCTGAAACTTCATTTCTCCACCATTTCCTGGTCGTACTTCCCTATCTTTACTCATGCCATTTCTGCCCATTGAATGCCCCTTTTTCCCATCTCCTCTCACCAAAAAGGCTGCCTGACGTTTCAGTGATCATCTCAAACATTGGTTAGTTCGTAATTTTATTTTTCCCCATCTACCTCTGACCACGCCCTCATAGAACACTGTGTCTTGTATAGTTTCTACATTTATCTTCAACATTGTTTATTTTTGCTTTTACATAATGCCATTAGTAATCCATCGGCTCCATGAGGGACAGGAAATGTGCCACAGCTATTTCTCATCTAGAGGCACCTAATGATTTGATCATAGTAACAATGTCAGTATTTGCAGAATTTAGTTGAAAATGTAAATGCATTAATGCAGGTTTGGAAGCAAATCAATTCATCAAGGAGTGAATGAACTGGTCTGTCCACCACCGCTTTTACTGCCCCTTTCTTGGGCACCAAGACTGGGACTTGTGTTGGTTGTGTGCAGATCATCCAAGTTTACCAGTAATTGTCAGTGCAACAGTAACTATGGATGAACGGATTATATACAAATAACTTTGAAGCAAACAAAGTAAATATTAGGTTAATTTTAAGAGAGGAACTATCTTTTTCAAAGTAACTCCTATCATTCTACCACAGGAAAAATTATCCTTTCAGTAAATTTCAAAATAAAATAAAATGCTTTAAATGAAACATGTTTTTTAGAAGCCAACACGCTAAGTTAATTTCAGGTCATTTGTTTTCTAAACTTTACTCGATTTCCACCTTATAACACTACTCAAAGGTATTTTAACTATGTTTTTAAACTGCAAGAAGCATATGTAGCCATCACACACACACAAACTATAAATCAATGTAACACTATAAGATTCAATGAAAATAGTGACAGCTCTAAAAAATGCAACCCAACGTAGAGCCAAATAACTCATGAAACTCAGCATGCATTGCTGACTTTGGACATGATTACCAAATTTAACAAGGTGTTCTCGAGAGAAACAAAATAAGACAGGTCCCCGGAGCATCCATTCAAAATGGCATCTGAACTCCAGAGCAAACTCCTCTAGGCTAATATTTTGGTTGGCCTTAAAGAAAAATTATAAAATTTAAATATATTTAATTTAAGTAATACTTTAGAACATAGGAAAACTCGTTGCCAAAGTCTCGCTAGCAAGCATAACAGAAAAATTAGAGCAATTTAAGGCCTAATTGTTCTTTATGGATGAGCCCAAGAAGAATTTGGTACAAATTTTGCAAAATCTGTAAAACATCTGTTCAGAAGAAAAAGCACTGAATGTCCTACAGTGCAGTCTGGAGGAACATACCTATTTTTCATTAACAGTATTTCACAGTCATTTATTGTTGAGTCACATATATCAAAGCTGTCATTTTCAAAAACAAACAGGAAAGAAAAAATGAAAAAAATTTATGTCTTGCAAGTAATCTTTGCTGCATGAAATTGGATTGCTACAGAGTACCATTCACTAAATTCATATAAAGCCCTGACCGCGGCCTGCCATTGTTCAGCACAATCCAATAAAAGTTAATTCTCACCAATAACACCCTTCCACCACCACCACCACTGCTCAGCTTTAAAAATCTACTCGGTTCTTTACATTATCTTTTTGAACAGATGGTTAATGTCCTTACGAATATCCAAACTCTATTAAAATTCCCCTAGTACCATGTCCAAGTGTCAAAGCACTACTGTGCTTTTTTTTTTTTTTTTGCGGTACGTGGGCCTCTCACTGTTGCGGCCTCTCCCGTCGCGGAGCACAGGCTCCGGACGCGCAGGCTCAGCGGCCATGGCTCACGGGCCCAGCCGCTCCGCGGTATGTGGGATCTTCCCGGACCGGGGCACGAACCCGTGTCCCCTGCATCAGCAGGCGGACTCCCAATCACTGCGCCACCAGGGAAGCCCACTGCTGTGCTTTTCTTTACATGTGAATTTGACCTGGACTTAGAATATCTTTAAGGCATCTGCTCTGATTTGTTTTTCTAATACTGGGTTAAATATTTGGGTTGATCTGTGACTAATCTCAAAGTAATTATTTTAACTATGGACAACATTTAGGATATAGCTGGCTAAGTTTAGGGAGCCAGTCTGTTATAGATAGATAAGTAAATAAGTAAATCAGCAAAATTAACTGATTTATATTGGGACAGACTGCTTATCTTTAGTGCTATTAATTCTTAGACTTCCCTATTATCACTTGTTTCTTAATTATAGATTATTGGGAACATTAATGGGAAAATAATCATTCTTCATCATTCTTGTGTCCATCTCTTTCTCTAAACTTGCATCTCTAAAAAACTTATTTCTTGGGTAAAAAAGGAGAGAGGTAATCATACATTGTGAAATTGACTAAAAGTATATGAGATTTATACTGTTCTATGTGTGGTATTGAAGGAATCCACATTCCTAGACTCAGGATTGCAGCAGGATAGGTCTTTCTAAATAGGAAGAGAGAGGTTAGCAAATTTCTGATCTAAGATACAAGTTCCACTACTTGGAAGAAGAGGGAAAAAGTGATCCAAGGGATATTTTGTACAGGCAGTTCAAACACTGCATTTAACAGGTTAAGGAACTAAGGTCTAAACAGACAGAAAATTTTACTTCTAGAAAAATAAATTAAATTAGGAAGGTGTATGCAAAAGTAGAAAAGGCTTTCATGTATCAGTCAAAATTCATTCAGCGGCAATGCTTTATTCAAGCTAACTTACACATAAAGGAGATTTATTGGTTCCCATAACTGAAAAGTTAGGAAGTAGGATGAGCTTCAGGTAAGACTTGATCTAATGGTTCATGAAATAACAAAGGACCCATTTCTCCACTATACCATTTTAGCTCATTATTCCAACACTGGGACCAGCAATTCCTGAGGCTAAATCCTCCCCTTCCCCAAGTTCACCAAGAAAGAAAGCACTGTTGTTCTAAAATGCTCTGTGATTCAGTTTGACTGAATTGGCTTAGGTCACATACCCAACCTGTATACATCACTAGAGCCAGAAGAATGAAATACACTCATTGTCTTGATCTAAAATGTATGCAGGAAGTAAAGTCTGCTTTTCTGGAAATTCACAGATACTCAGAAGGAAACCACAGGTCATCGGTAAGAGAAAAGTCGGCAAATGAATGCTAGGGAGGTAGGCAAACAGTCCACCCTACGAATCAAGTCTGGGACACATTCTGATCCTGAGACTTTTGCCTCTGCCCCTTTTTAAAGTCTCTGTTTTGACAGATTATGGTGAGGTACAACAAGAATACATTTACATTGAAATGAAGCAAAATGTCACTATTCCAAATTAAGGTAGTTAGTGGACTAGGTCTCCCAATAGGCTCTTATTTATACCTTCTCGAATTTTGTAACCAAGAAACATAAAGAAAAAAATATTGTTTTTCTCAGATTTATGAGTACAGTAAGTTTTGCCTAGAGATGTAAGAGCAAGAACTCACTAAACAAGGAAATAGCTCAGCTGGTAGGATGATTTCAGTAATTCTACAGCTCCAACTTTACCTTGCTTGTCCCAGAAAAAGTGAAGACAAGTAACTACAGTCGCCAAAGAGGAGTAACAGAGATATATCAAGTAAATGTTTTAAATGCCTAAGGGCAGGGAGGAAAAGGATAATTATTCTCAGAAGGAAGAGGAATTTCTTCCAAAAATGAAAGAGAATACCACAGTCCCCAAAACACCATATGCTAGTCAATACATAACACCCTTAAACTGGGTCCCATAATAAATAATTGGAAATGACTGAGTGCTGAAGGCAACACCCCCCAACCCCCCAAGAGTAGTTTATTCACCATGTTATTTAGCTCCATACTGCAGATTCACCTAAGGCCCAGTCCAAGTCAGACCTTTCAAAAGATTGTGGCCAAAGAGATTTGGGACCCAAATTATCTTTGAGCTGAAAGATCACCTCATCTAGTATATTTCAAGCAGCCTAGGGGTAGGGATAAATAGAGCAAAGGAGGTTTCATAACAACTCCCTCCGTCCACTATTACCTCTCCAAGAAGAGCATGTCTGCTCTTATCTATTATACAAAAACAGTTCATCTAAACTTATTTTAAAAACACTTTTTTCAAGTTTAAAAAAAATTTTAGTGCTATTTTACTGTGGTAAAAACACATAATATGAGATCTACTCTATTAACAAATTTTCTGTGTAAAATACAGCACTGCTGACTCCGGGCATAATGTACAGCAGACCGCTAGAGCTTATTCATGTTGCGTAACCGAAACTTTATGCCTGCTGTTTAGTAACTCTCCATTTCCCCACTCCTCAGCCCCTGGCAACCACCATTCTACTCTTTGATTCTATGAATTTGACTATGATAGATCCCCCATGTAAGTGGAATCATGCAGTATCTGTCTTTCTCTGAATTGACTTTTCAGTTAGCATAACGTCCTCAAGGTTCATTCACGTTGTCACATATGGCAGAATTCCCATCTTGAAGGCTGAACAGTGTTCCAGTATGTATATCCCATATTTTCTTTATTCATTCATCTGTCCACGGATGCTTAGGTTTTTTCCATATCTTGGCTATTATGAATGGTTCTGTAATAAACATGGGAGTGCTAATATCTTTTAGAGATCCTGGTTTCAAGTCTTTGGATAAATACCCACAAGTGGGATGGCTGGATCATATGGTAGTTCTATTTTTATTTTTTTTTAATTTTTATTTATTTATTTATTTTTTGCGGTACGCGGGCCTCTCACTGTTGTGGCCTCTCCCGTTGCGGAGCACAGGCTCCAGACACGCAGGCTCAGCGGCCATGGCTCACGGGCCCAGCCGCTCCGCGGCATGTGGGATCTTCCCGGACCCGGGCACGAACCCGTGTCCCCTGCATCGGCAGGCGGACTCTCAACCACTGCGCCACCAGGGAAGCCCTATTTTTAATTTTTGAGGAGCCTCCTTACTGTTTTCCATAGCAGCTGCACCATCTTATATTCCCACCAACAGTGCGCAAGCATTCCAATTTCTCCACTTCCTTGCCAATACTTTTTTTTTAAATAACGGCCATCCTGACAGGTATGAGGTGATATCTCATTGTGGTTTTGATTTCCTTTTCCCCAGTGACTGGTGATATTAAGCATTTTTTACGTTCCTGTTGGCCATTTATATGTCTTCTTCGGATAAAGGTCTATTCAAGTTCATAACCCATTTTTTAATCAGGTTAATAGTTACTTTGCTATTGAGCTATAGGAGTTTCTTACATATTTTGGAGATTAATTCTTATCAGATAAATGGTTTTCAAATATTTTCTGCCATTCTGCAGGTTGCCTTCTTACTCTGTCGTAAGTTTCCCCTGCTGTGTACCAGCAGTAGTCCCACTTGTTTATTTTGTTTTTGCTGCCTGTGCTTTTTATATCACATCCATAAAATTATTGGCAAGATTAATGTCATGAAGCCTTTCCCCTATGCTTTCTTCTAGGAGCTACACATCTTCAGGTTATGTTTAAGTCTTTAATCCATTCTGAGCTGATTTTCGGGTATGATGTAAGAGAAGGGTCCAGTTTCATTCTTTTGCACATGGATGTCCAGTTTTTCCAACACTTAAATACATTCTTTTTTGATCTGAGAATAAGTACTAGAAGGTTCAGTAATATATCAGTATCCAGTCTAAATGCCAAAACTTGAAGCCAGGGCTCTGGAATGCATTCAACAATTATTGGGCATATACTATTAGTAGTTACCCGAGAGCAGTCTCTGTAAACCAGACACCAATCACCAAAAATGAAAAATAAATCAAAATATCTAAACAATCCCTTCAATTTCAATACTTCCTTTCACAAACATAAAATTTCAGAGTACAGTTGACCCTTGAACAACATGA
This sequence comes from Grampus griseus, assembly GCF_964374135.1. NCBI lineage: Eukaryota > Metazoa > Chordata > Mammalia > Artiodactyla > Delphinidae > Grampus > Grampus griseus. Next base: position 13,356,157 of record NC_138997.1, on the reverse strand, counting down.
ATTTGAGCTGCACAGGTCCACTTATAGGTGGACTTTTTTCAATAACTATACAGTCAGCCCACCCTATCCACAGTTCCTCATTCACAGATACAGAGGGCGAACTATGAGACTTGAGCACCTGTGGATTTTGGTATCTGTGGTGGGTCCTGGAACCAATCCCCTTCCCTCCACAGATACTGAGAGATGACTGAACATAGCCTGTTGCATTTATATCCCAACTCTGCTTACTAGCCACATGACTGTGGGATAGCTTCCTAACTCCCTTAAGACGCAATTTTCTCCTCTGCAAACAGGAATAACATAATGCTACCTCTACAGGATTAGAAGACATATATATATATGTATGAAATGAATTTGGAATTGAGAAAAGTATTAAATATATGTTAACTTGTAATATTAACTGAAAACAACTCAGAACACTTCTATGAATTCTATTACTGATGTGGCACAGGGTTTGTTTTTCATTTTCAAACTTCACCATCACGTACATAAAAAATGCACACAGGATATTCAATAGAACAATTATAATGACAGCAAAGTGTCTTACGAAGAAAAGCAAGCTGGCTAAAGATGGGTTAATTATACACAAGAATATTTTGCATGACGAAGCCCACGCTGTTTAGAGGCCCACAACGGAAAATGAGTCAACGAAACGGCACTTTCAATGTGAGTTCCACTGGGATGAAAGAATCTAATGGCAGCACAGAAGCAGTGGTAAGCACTCTATGTAATCTGGCCCCTCGGAATTGAAAAGGAAGGGAAAAGTTTAGCACAACCTACAGAAGATGTGTTGGCAATGGTTAAAATGTTTCATAATTTGGGGTCTGAACTTTAAATGACAAATTTAAGCTCATAGGAGAAGTTGTAAAAGACAACATTTATCTTTAATAGACAGGGTATGGTTGGTTTTATGGATCAAACAACTAAGTTGGTTCTTATTCAAAATAAAGATACAGCAAGGGGTCATCCAGAGAGAATATCTGGCTTTAAGGAATAATTTTTCATATAGTAAGTAATAGCATGTTGACTAAAGTTATTTTACATAGGTAGATAATTATAATATAGATTAAAATTGAGATTAAAATTTCTTGGAGTCACAGTGATGAGGAAATTACCATCAAGGGTTTCTCTCTGCTTTAGATTTTGCAATCTTATATCCAACTTTGAAAGAAAAAATATAATTTTATGAATAAAAGACTATTAACAGACAACTGAAGGTAGCAAAACCTAACTCGTTTCGTACTTAATATTGTATAATGTTTTATTTGTGGTTTGCTCTATACATTATACAGTGATATTGTATTATTACTAGTATAACAGAATGGCGTAAGTATTATACACATGCACCACACCCAAGAAATAGCCACGGTATGCACATAAGAAACATGCTAAGAAAAGAATAATTTTTTCATAAAGAATTGCAAACTCAAGATTATTTAAAGTATAAGAATCTTTTTAATGAGCATATTTCAATTACAAAGAAGAACTCTACTCACTTTTCTCCTTCACCAACTTCCAAAAAGGTATTTCAAAATTCGCAAAAATCTCAATATGTCGTTTAGTTTTAAGGCTATCAACCTGCACGGAGACAGGTTGTACTACCTTCCTACAGAATACAATATTTCTACTCTAGGCCTTACTGAGGTATGGCTCATATAATTCTGTTCACATGTCAACATTAACCAAGCTAAAAACACTAATTTCATGGTGTACCTCAAAAATATCCTGTTCAGTGTCTAGAAGGAAGACAGGTTCAGAATGCCAAGCAAATGCTTGAGACTGAGAACAACACAACGTCAGGCCCTGATGAGGGAATAGGAGTTTCAATTCTGCCACTACAATTCTTCTTTAAAGTTTAGAAGGTACTTTTTTTAGTATAGATACATGTAATGGTTAATAGGGGGTAAATAAAAACATACTTCCTTCGCCTTTTCAGAGGAAAAAAGATAATGAAGCAACGAACTTCGAACACGTTATTCTAAGACTAAATGTTCACAGATAACCATGATTAGTTATCTCCCCTTGAAAGAACACATTAAAATATTTAGTCACTTGTATTTTTTAACCACTTGAAGAAACACTAATTTACCAGTGCCAAACTTTCAGATGAACATTAAAATCCATTTCGGATCTATCTGTGATTTGATTTTCTTTCAAAAATGTAATGAAGTAAATATTCTCTGAAATAGGGGGTCGCTGTTTAAAATCAGTCCGCATTTGGCATGTTTTGTGTTCTGCTTATGCTCCTTGGCAACAACAGTACAGCTAACCAGGATTTTTTTTTACTGCTCTTTCTGGGTATGTTTGACAACTCGTTACTCCCACAGTCTTTTGACATGGCGCTTCCTCAGTCAGGGATGCAGATCCCACACCAAGCCCGTAAAACAATTAGTGGGAGGCCTTGGCATTTCATTCAAAGACCTTTATAAAAAGCGAATGTAGCTGGCTGTGTGAAATTTGACGTGTGGGAAGCTCCCATAAAACTCTTTAATGGAAACTGGGGGCCTCTTCTGGAAAAGGTTGAGAAGGTGAGCCATCGCTGTATAATTAATGCAGTTATTTAACAAGAGACAATAAGTATTTCAATAAAAACAATCAAAAAGCAATAAAAACTTTAAAACTCTGGGCAATATTTTACGTTTATAAAAGAAGTTGAAATGACTGCTCTTTAGAAAGAGGAGTTTCCTTGTGTATTGGCGAGGTGGTTTTGTTTGTTACATTTAGAAGAATTTCTCTGGATGCCTTTTTACTCACGGAGAAAACACAATTAACATCAATTTTCCTTTTTTCAATGTACCTACCATATCTGGTTTGGTTTTGTTTTATGATTCCTTTTTTCTTAGTGAAATACAATTGACATGAAACATTTATTAGTTTCAGATGCACAACATAATCATTTGATACATGTATATATTATGAAATGACTACCACAGATTAGTTAATATCCATCACCACACATAATGTGTTACAAACTTTTTTTTTCTGGTCATGAGAACTTTTAAGATCTACTGTCTTATCAACTTTCAAATATACAAGGCAATACTGTTAACTCTAGTCACCATGCTGCACATTATATCCCCAGGACTTACAAAAATTGAACTCTTAGATACAGAGAACAGACTGGTGGTTGCCAGAGGCAGGCGGTGAGGGAAATGGGTGAAAGTGGTCAAAGACACCAACCTCCAGTTATAAGAAAAATAAGTCTGCCACATCTGTTTTCTTTTTTTTAAGATTTTTTTAACATCTTTATTGGAGTATAATTGCTTTACAATGGTGCATTAGTTTCTGCTTTATAACAAAGTGAATATCAGCTATACATATACATACATCTTCATATCCCCTCCCTCTTGCGTCTCCCTCCCTCCCTCCCTATCCCACCCCTCTAGGTGGTCACAAAGCACCAAGCTGATCTCCCTGTGGCACATCTGTTTTTAAACCTCATACAAAATTGAGTTTGCAGAATCTCCTGGAAATTCTGAACCCTAACACAGTGAAAACTTGCAAGAACACACTCTTTCTACTAGTGGCACAACAATCCAATACAGAGTTCAAAGAATTATTAATATTCATATATAACTGAAAGACAATTACTTTTGAAGAACAGAATAAAGAATATGACAGCGAAGTAACAGCATTGTTCCTTTATTCACCAACTTTTTCAAATAGAAAAAAATGATTCAAAGTATATCCTAACATAGTAGCATGATCCTAATCGTGGTCTTGGGGCTTACATTTTTGGGAAAATTAATTTCATTGGTAATCCCCATTCCCATACCAAAGGCTGGATGACTGGATCACAGAATTTACCCGTAATATAGAAAGGGCTCAGCCTACGATGAAAGGGAAGCCCCAACGAACAGAAGAAGATCTGCCCCTTTTGACCATGGGAGAGTATGGAAAGGAAAGACAGATGGAGAGCAAGGAGATCAAATTTAAATGACATCACGTAACTAGACTGTATGGCCTGAACCTTTTACTGGGGGAGAATGGCAGGGGGAGGGGAATGGGAAGTAAAGAAGTGTCTCTGTTAAAACATCCAGTTAGATATAAGGCACCCAAAGAACATCTCCCCTAGAGAACCACATCTCAGGCATAACCTGGGGGAGGCTGCAGGTCTCTAAAACAACGTTCATTAAACTTCATGTGAAGACCTATTACTAGGTCATAAATCATTTACCAGGTCACAAGTAGCATTTTTAAAAAATTTATTAGAATAATATAGAAGATACCAAGTTTATCTTAAGTAGCAAGGATAAATGTTGATTTGTGAAATTTTTGTTTCCATGCTCTAGCTTTAAACGTGTTTACTATAGTTCATAGCCAAACAGTGTGAAAGCAATTGCCCTAGGAGAAGACCAGCTATCAGTTCAACTCCATATATTACAAGAATGAAGGACTGCATTATTTGAGGCCTTCAAAACTAAAAGTAAATAGCTGGGATCATGGGCTTCAGCAGTACATACCTACATGCTGATCAAAAAGGCCAGCGAGAACCAGGCACCCCACAACAGACACATGTCTAGACTCACATCAAACCAGGCTCCCAATAGCGAAGCACTCACCACTGCAATGATGAAGACAACACTAACTAGACAGAAGAAGTAAGTTTCCTGAGACAGGTACAGATGATATTTTACAGAGTAATATGGGAAGAGATAAAATAAAAGATTGAGTATTTACACCAAACAGAACCAATAAGAACTGGCTAAAAAATTATTAACTGGCAAGGTTATATTTTTAAGAGCCAGGCACTTGGCAGAGTGAGTTCATGAGGAAATTTACATCTATTAAAGGTAGAAGTCGCATTTCTTTGTGAACAGTAATGAGTGAAACTACCCTCTTGCTGTATCTACCACTTAAGATGAGGCCACACATAAGAATAAAGAAGTGAACTTCTAATTAACTTGCTATAATATGCATATTTATACAGTTTTAGTAGAATTTCCTCAATACTTAAATCTGAGAAAATTAGAGAATAGTATCTTTCATTCCAGAATAATTTAGTTGGAAAAAATCCATTTTGGTTGTTATATGCAGAGTTGTTGGTAAGATGATCAAGTGTGTTTGCGCATATACACGAACAAGTGGCAACTATGAAGCAACATAAATAATCATGACATGATGTTATATATAGACAACCTTAAAGACTCCACCAAAAGATTTTAGAATAAATAAATTCAGTAAAGTTGCAGGATACAAAATCAATATATAGAAATCTGTTATGTTTCTATACACTAATAATGAACTATCAGAAAGAAAAATTAAGAAAGCATTCCCATTTACAATTGCATTAAAAAGAATAAAATATCCTGGAAGAAATTTAACCAAGGAGGTGAAAGACCTGTACACTGAAAACTCTAAGATATTGATAAAAAGAAATTGAAGATGGCATGAATGGAAAAATGTGCTGTGCTCATGAACTGGAAAAATTAATACTGTTACAATATCCATAATACCCAAGACAATATACAGATTTAATGCAATCCCTACCACAACTCCAATGGCATTTTTCACAGAAACGAACAAACAATCCTAAATTTGTAAGGAACCACAAAAGACCCCAAATACCCAAAGCAATCTTGAGAAAGAAGAACAAGGCTGGAGGCACCATGCTCCCTGATTTCAAACTATATTACAAAGCTATAATTATCAAAACAGTATAATACTAGCAGAAAAACAGACAAATAGATCAATGTAACAGAATACAGAGCCCAGTAATAAGTTGACACATACATGGCCAATTAATTTATGACAAAGAAACCAAGAATATACAATGGAGAAAAGTCTCTTCAATAAATGGTGTTGGGAAAACTGGACAGCCACATGCAAAAGAATGAAATGGGACCACTGTCATACATCATACACAAAAAACTAATTCAAAATGGATTAAAGACTTGAATTTAAGCCCTGAAACTATAAAACTCCTAGAACAAAACATAGGTGGTAAGCTCCTTGACATCAGTCTTGGTGACAATTTTTTGGATTTGACACGAAAATCAAAGGCAATAAAAGCAAAAATAAACAAGTGGGACTACATGAAACTAAAAAGCTTTTGCATAGCAAAGAAAACCATCAACAAAATGAAAAGGCAACCTACTAAATGGGAGAAAATATTTGCAAGTCATATATCTGATAAAGGGTTAATATGCAAAATATACAAAGAACTCATACAACTCAATAGCAAAAAAAATCTGACTTAAAATTGGGCAGAGGATCTAAATAGATATTTTCTCAAAGAAGACATACAGATGGCCAAGTTACATGAAAAGATGCTCAACAACACTAATCAATAAGGAAATATAAATCAAAACCACAATAAGGCCTGTTATAATGGATATATCAAAAAGACAAGAAAGAAGTGTTGGAGAGGATATGAAGGAAAGAGAACACTTGTGTGCACTATTGGTGGGATGTAAATTGGTGCAGTCACAATAGAAAACAGTATGAAGTTTCCTCAAAAAAATAAAAATAGAACTACCATATGATCTAGCAATTCCACTTCTGGAATTTATCCGAAGAAAATGAAAACACTAGCTTGAAAAAGATATGTGCACCTCTGTTCATTGCAGCTTTATTTGCAATAGCCAAGATATGGAAACAACCTAACTGCCCATCGGCAGATGAACGTATAAAGAAAATGTGGCGCGCGCACACACACACACACACACACACACACACACGATTATTCTTCAGCCATAAAAAAGAATGAAATCTCGCCATTTGCAACAATATGGATGGACTTTGAAGGCATTAGGCTAAATGAAATAAGTCATACAAAGAGAAACAAATACTGTATGATCTCACCTATATGTGGAATTTTTAAAATACAGACAAAACACAAAGACACAAAGACTGGACTGGTAGTTGCCAGAGGGGAAGAGGGTGGGTGGGATGAGTGAAGGGTGTCAAAAGTTACAAATTTCCACTTATATGATAAATAAGTCATGGGGATGTAATGTACAATATGGCAACTAGAGTTAATAACACTGTATTGCATATTTGAAAGTTGTTAAGACTGTAAATCTTAAAAGTTCTCATCATAAGAAAAAAATACTGCATGTATGGTGATGGATAATAGCTAGAATTATTGTGGTAACTATTTTGCAATACATATAAATATCAAATCATGTTTTACACCTGAAGCTAATATTGAATGTCAATTATATCTCAATTAAAAAAAACATAAAAAAAAACACTGAAATCAAATACTTTACCATCACCACCACCCCAAAAGTACAGATTGTTATGTTCTAGCTACCAAAAAATTAATCATATAAATCATAACTGAAAATTGGTATTTACATTTATATTTATATGTCATTCGTTTATCCTAATATCTTCATTAGTTAATTAAATGTCTTGATTTCAAAAATATTTATTTAAAGAGAAGAAAAGATGTAACATTTGTCAAACTGGGCAATTATATTCAAATTATTTTAAACTAATTTTAGAACTATATTTTACAACTTAGCCTGAAGTAAAAAGGCCAACTTATGTGTGCTTTTGCAAGCATGAGGGCAGGGGTGAGAATTGATTCAGAGATGGTAATTCAAAATCATTTTGATAACTACCTACTTCCCTGAAGGTATTAAAACTTCATTGGTTTTTTGAGAATAAGATTCAAACAACTCATGTTCTTTCCAGGTTGTGGTTTCGGTTAATTATAAAAGGAAGAAAAAAATGTAAGGGCAGCTAAAAAGTCAATGCCAATGAAAGATGAATGATCAAATACTCAGTTTTAAAGATTTCAAAGCATGGACAGGTGATTTAATTTACATAGTACCTTCAAAGCCACAAATGCAAAGTTCGAGGCATTTTATTATTAGTATCTGCTAACGTTGAGGAGCCATATAAATTTTTTAAATAACAGGGTAAATCATCTTTAATCATTTTCAAATGACTCACCACAACAAACCTTTAAATTCTGAATGATCAGAAGCTCCCTAAGAGATATTATGTGATCATTAGCTCTACTGTGTACCATAACAAGTATTATATAATGTATGTATTACTATTTAAATAGATGCGCATTATGAAACACATTTTAATACCTTGTAATTCTAACAAGAGAAACTTTTAGACTTTTTGAGTTTTTGTCAAAATGGGATTAAATATGTTTTCATTATAATTAACCTGTATGGCTCCCTTAATCCCATGACCACCTTTCTCTGCTTTATGTTAGTCATCCATGCCCACAGGCCGATCCTGGCATGACTCCTAAATATTCCATCCCAAAATTCACTTTTTCATACATCTTAAACTATTATCTTTTCTCCTCCAAGCCTACTCACCCAACTATATCAACTAAGGCTATTCTTTGACTTCATTGGAATCTCAAGTTCCTTGAATTTTCAATTCTCTCAGAATCCATCGTCCTTGTCTTTCCTCTACATGCTAACCCACGATCAAGCATGGGAGTTCCTCGGTTCAGTCCTCTGCACTCTCATCATCTCAACTTATGCTCTCTTTCTAAGTGAACACATTCTTGCTTATAGCTTCAATTACCAAATGTTTATGTCCAGTCTAATCCTCTATTCTGTGTCTCGGGCCTGTATATTACAAAACCAAGCTCATTTGCTTCACCCACAAACCCGCTTCTTTTTCAACGTTCTCTTAGTGAATAAGTCTCATCTCTTCAGTTGTACAAGCGAGAAATCTAGAAGGCATTTTGAAACCATCACCAGACCCTGTCCATTTTATACCCTATTTATCCTTCAAATTTATCCACTTCTCTCCATCTCTAGCACCCAAACCTAAGCCTTTATGACCTGCCTACATAAGTCAAATAAAACTCAACAGGTGCTCAAAGCATCATATGCATCTACTTCACACCACTTATCAGTCTTGCAATTTCACATTTTGTAGTGTGATTATTTGAACAATGTGTATTTTTTTCCCTAGGCTTGCGCTGTCCAATTAGATAGCCACTAGCCAGGGCTTCCCTGGTGGCACAGTGGTTGAGAGTCCGCCTGCCGATGCAGGGGACACGGGTTCGTGCCCTGGTCCGGAAAGATCCCACATGCCGCGGAGCGGCTGGGCCCGTGAGCCATGGCCGCTGAGCCTGCGCGTCCGGAGCCTGTGCTCCGCAAGGGGAGAGACCACAACAGTGAGAGGCCCACATATCGCAAAAAAAAAAAAAAAAAAAAAAAGCCACTAGCCAGAACATGCAGCTATTTAAATTTAAATTAAGTAAAATCAAATAAAATTAAGAATTCAATCCAAAGAAGACATGCTGATGGCCAACACGCACATGAAAAGATGCTCAACATCACTAACCAACAGGGAAATGCAAATCAAAACCACAATGAGATATCACCTCACACAGTTAGAATGGCTATTATCAAAAAGACAACAAATAACAAGTAGAGACAAGGTTGTGGGGAAAAGGGAAGCCTTGTCCTCTGTTGGTGGGAATGTAAACTGGTGACTATTATGGAAAACAATATGCAGATTACTCAAAAAATTAAAAATATAACTACTATATGATCCAGGCATTCCACTCCTGGGTATTTAACCAAAGAAAATGAAAATACGAATTCGAAAAGATATATGCACCCCTATGTTCAATGCAGCATTATTTATAATACCCAAGGTATGGAAGCAACCTAAGTGCCCATCTATTATTAGTGGATAAAGAAGTGGTGTGTGTATATATATATATATATATATATATAAAAATAGAATATTACTCATCCACAAAAAAGAAGGAAACCTTTCCCTTTGCAACACATGGATGGACGTAGAAGGTATTACGCTAAGTGAAATAAGTCAGAGAAAGACAAATAATGTACAATTTCATTTATATGTGGAATCTAAAAAACAAATCAAATGAACAAACATAACCAAACAGAAACAGAGTCACAGGTGCAAAGAACAAACAGATGATTGCCAGAGAGTAGGGGGTTTGGGGAGGAGAGAAGTGGGTGAGGGAGATTAAGAGGTACAAGCTTTCAGTTTTACAACAAATGCGTCACAGGTATGAAACGTACAGTGTGGGGAATACAGTCAATAATTATGTAATATCTTTGTATGGTGACAGATGACAATTAGACTTACCATGGTCATCATTTTGTGATTACGGAAGTATCAAATCACTATGTTGCATACTAGGAACTAATACAGTCTTGTAGGTCAACTGTACTTCAAAAACAAATAAACAAACCCACAGAAAAAGAGATCAGATTTGTGGTTAAAAGAGGTGGGGGAAGGGGGAGAAGGGACTGAATGAAGGCAGTCAAAAGGTACAAACTTCTAGTTGTAAGACAGTTAAGTGGTAGGGATGTAATGTACAACATGATAAATGTAATTAACTCTGCTATAAGTTATACTGATATATGAAAGTTGTTAAGACTAAATCCTGAGTTCTCATCACAAAGAAAAAATACTTTTTCTGCATTTCTTTAGTATTTTATCTACAGGAGATGACGGATATTCACTAAACTTACTGAGATAATCATTTCATGATGTATGTAAGTCAAATCACTATACTGTATATCTTAAACTTATATAGTGCTGTGTGCCAATTATAACTCAATAAAACTGAAGGGAAAAAAAGAATTCAATTCCTCGGTTTCACTAGCTACATTTCAAATGCCTAACAGGCCACATGTGGCTAGTAGCTACTATACTGAATAATACAGATAAACAACATTTCCATCATCTCTATTAACAATGCTACACTAAAATGTAAGCTGCATGAGAGCACTTTGTACCCACCATCCACAATCTGGCACTTATCAGAGGGCCTGAAACATAGCAGGCCATATGCACACCCACACACAACTATTGAGTAATAATGAACATAAGACAGTGGGACAACAACCAGAAATCATTTGTGGTTCAAGTCCATCACACTATGAATCTCATTTACTGTAGTAGCTCCAATCCTTATAAGAACTGGTGAAAAGAAATGACTTTTTAAAAGTCAAAATTATCAGCAGTGGCAGAAATTCTGAATCTCATTCCAACGGGGGTAGGGTTGCTGTTATTAACCTTAGGACTCATTACTGCTTCTTAGATAAGTTTATAAGTTAATGACGTAAATCTTACAACATCTATTGTTGAAATGGAGAAGGAAAGCAGAATGCACAGTCGGTCTCTACTTATGAACTAAATAATACACATATATTATCTACCTGGTAATTACTTCCTACTAAAATCTTCATTAACTAAAATTATATTCAAATAAAAAATTAAATCAAATCTCCCCGAATCCAAAGATTGTCACTTCTCCCAAAAGCAGTAAAACATGTATTTAAAACTAATGTTTCCTAGGAGTTGTAAGAATTTTAACAACTTTAAGAAAAACGGACTTCGAAAATTGGCTGGAAAAGCAAAACAAAACAAAAGAAACAAAACACACTAAGCGCACTATGGTAGAAAAATCAAAGTCAAAATGATGTACATGAAATACTAAATCAAAATTTAACATTTAACTCTAAGACTTACCCTCCCTGAATTCTGAATTTCAGAATCTACACCTGTACAGGAAGACATTTAGCTAGTATTAATAGTAAGTTAAGAAGAGAAAAATGCCCTAAGAGGACATATCTGCACCACCTGCAAGGCTTTCTCAAGCTACTTATAATTCTGAAATCCTCTTACTCCTTCCTAGGGATTCTAACATACCCTGGTTGTAGAGGCAGCTGATTGCCCAGCAAAGATTTACAGTCATCTTCCGCGGCACTGAGTCGTTGAGAAGCAGTGGTCCAGCAGGGGACCACATTCCCCATCCTCCTTTGCATTTAGGTAGAGCCCTGTGGCTGCTTTTCACCAATGGACCATGAACAGAGGTTATGTATGTCACTTCAGGGCTTAGCGTAGATAAAAAGCTGACAGGCCTTCTCCACATTCTCTCTTCTCCCTTATGAAACTTGGATAGGAATACTCAAGGCAACTTTGGAAGCTGTATGCTAAAGACAATGGATCATCTATCAGCCTAGATCCCTGAGCAACTATATGCAGCCAAGCCCTCTCGCCTCCTACCTAACCCCCAGCCACCCCATACCCAGGTACCAGTCAAAAACTCTCATCTCGGGCTTCCCTGGTGGCGCAGTGGTGGAGAGTCCGCCTGCCGATGCAGGGGACACGGGTTTGTGCACCGGTCCGGGAAGATCCCACATTCCACGGAGCGGCTGGGCCCGTGAGCCGTGGCCACTGAGCCTGCGCGTCCAGAGGCTGTGCTCCGCAATGGGAAAGGCCACAACAGTGAGAGGCCCATGTACCGAAAAAAAAACAAAAAAAAACTCTCATCTTGTACTTTACTTAGATGAGAAAAAAATACCTAGTGTGTTAACCCATTTGTATTTAGAGATTTATATGTTACAAGGACTAGATTAACCTTAGCACGTATATGCCTCTGGGCATACCCCATACCACTGCCCAAGACTGAGCCTTTGCCCAAGATTGAGACTTATCACCATGCTGAGCCACCACTACAAATGGGAGTACATTGCATAGATGTACTGGAGCAGAAGGGAGATTGAAAATGCTATGATTGTAGTATTATATAATACTTTTCAAACCCCTGATACTGTGATATCAATTATCAGGGCTTAATTTACATTCACTTATGCAAATATTAATTTGATATCATATTATCTCTTTAAATGATTTGGCAAGTATCATGAGGTTAATCAAATTTCCTAAATTTCCACAAACTACAACAAAAACTACAGCTACTAGGAGTCCTAGAAATAGAGGGACCATTAACTATAAACTTCAGCAAAACCAAGTTGCTTGTAGTTCTTAAACACATCATTATATTTTATGATGCATACTTTCTTCTCTGTTCATAACAGCAACAAGCTTTCTTTATGTTTCAAAACACAGCTCAGATGTCACCTTCTCTGAGAAAACTTCAACCCCCCCTCAATCCTTGATAGAGTTAATCATTGCCACCGCTTGCCTTTTTCACACCATATTGTAGTGTAGTGGTTTACACATCAATTCTCTCTTCTAGATTTACTAACCAAAAGTTTGAATCTCATTCATCTCAGAAGCTGGCACCAAGTCAGTAAAATGTGCACTCTAAGTAAATATTGATAAATGAATGAGTGAATAATTCAGCTCATCTCACTGTACAAAGACAAGAAACTAGACTACTCTGTTTTGAATACATTAGTATGTATCAAATATCCAAAAACAAGTCAAGGAGGTGGAACGCAGGATAGAGTATATGTGGTTAATGTAAGTACTGGATGAGTCAATTTAATCTCATAAATGTTCTCTTATCAATAAAAATTTTTGTACTGATTATCTGAAATTTTTAATACTGTAGCTTAACTTGAAAATATAGTAGAAATAAGCAGTTATATGTATTTAAAAAACCCACACATTTATAAATTATATCCAACAACCAAACTTAACATGTATCATTTACTAGGCTTGACTAAGTCTAATTTTTTGCCCCTGGCCTGTAATGACGGGAAAGAATTCAATAGACTTGAATTTACTTCAGTAACTACCTCAGGGGTCCCAAGGTAAGCTCATAGCACTTCTATGACCAGAGATACTTGGTATATCTTTTTCTTTAATTTTGAGAGAAAAATAATACTGCAGAGAATAATATGAAATGAGGCATGCTTTGAAATAAAATCACTTCTAATGAGGCCAGAAGGTTCTCAAAGGAAATATGAGAGTACCTTTCCTTATCTCAAGGTCCCTTAGTTGTCATAAATGTATCTCAGTCTTGCAGAGCACACTGTCTAAAGTAATCCCAGAATCTTCAGTGGGAATATATGACCAAAAGCTCCACCGCTAGATCTGGGAACATATTTTACACCAACTTTGCAAACCTAGAATGCCTTTTACAGGCTCGTAAAAATGACCGGAAAGCTTCAAGTACAGTCTTCTCTGACGGTGTTAGTGAACGAGAATGCCACTTTGGAACCCAGCTCAGAAACTCTTTGTTCCAGCTACAGAAGTAACTTAAAGGGAAATATGAAAATTAATGAACATTCCAGGGATCCCATGCCACCCCAGGCATTTGGAAGAACAATAGGCTCCACAATCTCCAGCCATTCAGCCGTGTAGAGGCTTCTGAGTGGGAGGTTCCGGAACTGACCTTGAACGTGTGCAAAGGCCGTCTACACTACCATAGTGTTCCTCTTGCAACACCTCACACATGATGACACGGACAAGGGGAAAGCACTGAATAATATTTAAGATCAGGAAGAGGGAGGAGAAATTAAACTGGGAGAAAGTTTTCAGGAAAGCATCTTCATAGGCCTATTAAGTAAGAAGACTGACTGTGACAGCACTTGTCACTAACATCTGCTTACTTTGCGCTAGGATTCTAGGCACCATACACATATTAAATATTTTAATCTTTACAACAATTTCGTAAGCTGGGCACTATTATTATCTCCACTTTATCCCTGAGAAAGCTACAGCACAGAATAATTAAGTACCTTGCCCAAGGCCACACACCTATAAGTGGCAGAATCTGACACTCATTTTCTAGACTTTGCACTCTAGTTCTACTTGACAGCTGCCTCTCATTTTGGTTAGTTGGCATGGATAAACCTACAGTACAGTGGATTAGCGTCCTCCAAAAATTCATTCCACCCAGAACAGTGGAGATAGGGTCTTTAGCAGAAATAATTCATTAAAATTAGGTCATGCTGGATTAAGGAAGGCGCTACCTGCAGTGATGTATATCCTTGAAAGAGGAGAGGACACACAGAGATAGACACAGAGAAAGAGACCATGTGTAGATGGAGGCAGAGACTAGAGCGACACAGCTAGAAAGCAAAGAATGCCAATGACCGCCAGGAGCCCGCAGATGCTGGGCAAGGGCAAGGAAGGCTTCCTTCCTAGAGCCTTCACAGAGGGAGCATGGTCCTGCCAACACCTTGATTTCAGACTGCTGGCCTCCAGAACTATGAGCAAAATAAGTTTTGTTGTTTAAGCCACCAGGCTTGTGGCGATTTCTCACAGCAACCCTAAGAAACCCAACCCAAGGAATACGATTACGACAAGGACATCAGCATCATGGTGGAATGAGACGTTCCCTCTGTCTCGCCCCTTTGATCTACATCTAGTAAAACATGCGTAATTCAAAAAAAGGTTCCTTTTCTGCCCAACACAGTAGGATGCCAGAGAGATCCACACATCTATACATCTGCATGTGAGTGGACTGGACACACAGAGAAGCCAGAACTGGGGGTTCAGCAAAGGCCCCATCCCAGACCCCAGCCATGACAGCTGAGCCCACGGCCCCAGAGAACTCAGTAGCAGCAGCAGAGGCGGCACACACAGCTGCAGCCTCTCGGCCAGAGCAGCACCTGCAGTAACAGGAGACCAGGCAGCACATGTGGTGGGGCCTGGGACCCTGCCTTTCCACCCACTGCAGTGCCTGCAAATCTGCCCCTCACCCACAGTGGCAGTGCTCATGACCCTGACAACTCCAGCTTCCCCATACACTCCCCCTGTCTACACTGTGGCAGCACTGCCCATGACCCAGGAGACCCTGGACACAGCGGACGAGCCTGCCAACATGGTGCCCTCAGTAGCAACATCAGCTACAGCAGTGAAACAGGCAGTAGCAAAGTACCAGCTACCCCGGAGGTACCAGCAGCGAGGACAAGGGCACCGGTAACACCTCTGGCATAAATGGTGAGGGTGGATAGCACCAATTCTCAGAAACGTCTCAGAGGCAAAGATAGCCAGAGGCAGCTCAGGTGAGAGAAATCAGAAACTACTGCTACAGCTCCATCTACTGAAAAACAAAAGAAGGGCCTCTCAATACCAATCTGTTGAACTGTTAGAATCAATGTAAACGAAGCTTTACTTAAATAAGGGAAGTGTTCACTACTCCAAATACACCAGCCAAAGAACAGGTCATCAAGCACCACGAAAAACCACAGTAATATTATCACAAAAAGAAAATTAGAATTCTCCAGAAACCAAACTTAAAATCACAGAAGACTGTAATCTCATACGGAATTCAAAATAGCTGTTACGAAGAAACTCAATGAGCTACAAAATCTCAGAAAGACAGTTCAATGAGCTCAGGAATAAAATTCATGAACAGAAGGAATACTTTATCAAAGATGTTGAAACTCTAAAAAATAAGAACCAAACAGAACTTCTAGAGCTGAAGAACTCAATAAATGAGATGAAGAATGCATTAGGGGGCTTCCCTCGTGGCGCAGTGGTTGGGAGTCCGCCTGCCGATGCAGGGGACATGGGTTCGTGCCCCAGTCTGGGAGGATCCCGCATGCCACGGAGCGGCTGGGCCCGTGAGCCATGGCCACTGGGCCTGCGCGTCCGGAGCCTGTGCTCCACAGTGGTGGGGGGGGGGGGTGCCGCAGCAGTGAGAGGCCCGCGTGCCGCAAAAAAAAAAAAAAGAATGCATTAGGAAGCACTGGAAATATAGCAGATCATTTGGAAAAGAAAATTAGTGAGCTCAAAGACAGAAATCTAAAAATGATTCAGGTAGAAGATGAGAGAGAACTAAGATTTTTTTTTTTAAATGGAGAAACTCCATGAGAGCTATCCAGCTCCCCTAAGAAAAGGCAACACAGAGATACTGGTATCCCAGAAAGAGAAGAGAGAGAGAAGAAAGCAGAGAGCTTATTTAAAGAAACAATGGCTGAGAAGTTCCCAAACCTGGAGAAGGAACAAGGTATACAAGTCTATTGAACTAATAGAACAGCTAATTATCTCAATGCAAAAAGACATTCTGCAAGACACATTATATTAAAACAACCAAAGTCAATAACAATGCAAAAAAGACATTCTGCAAGACACATTATATTAAAACAACCAAAGTCAATAACAAAGAAACAATTTGTTCTGTTCAAAACAACCAGGGGAAAAAAAAAGACAGTAATGTACAAAGGTACCATTAGGCTATCAGTAGATTTCTCAGCAGAAACTGTACTGACCAGAAGAAGGTAAAGTGACATACTCAAAATATTGAATGATAAAAACTGTCAGTCAAGAATACTCTATCCAGTAAAGTTACCTTCAGATAGGAAAGAGAAACAAAGGCTTTCCCAGGCAAACAAAAGCTGAGAAAGTTATTACCACTAGACCTACCTTGCAAGAAATGTTGAAAGGAGCTCTTTTGTCAGAAACAAAGAGGCAAAAGTACACAAAACTTTAACACATTTTTGACTAGAGGCATATTACGGCCACAGGCACTGGTCTCTGCAAAAATCCCCTGGTCAATAATGTGTTAAATAAGGTGATAAAAAGAAAGAATCAGAAAATTGCAACTCTATATCAGAACAAGTTGCTAAACAATTATAGTATAAAGGTTAAAGGAAAAAAGCATCAAAAATAACTATAGGTACTTTGATTTGGTAACAAATGCACAACAACAACAAAGAAATAATTTGCAATTAAAAACTGGAAAGGAAAAGGACAAAACCTGTATACACAAATGAAGGTAAGATGCTATCAGCAGAAAAAGGACCATGTTATCTATGAGATGTTTTATACAAATATCATGATAAACACAATACAAAAACCCAGAGCAGAGACATGAAACAAAGAAAAAGAAGACCCTGAGAAAAACATCATAGAAAACCACCAAACGAAAACTGCAGACAGAAACACAAAGGAAAAGAAACAATAAAGATATACAGCAACTAGAAATAAAAGATAGAGAGATAATACCAAGTCCCCATTAACAATAATCACTCAATGTAAATGAACTGAATTCACCAATCTAAAGACACAGAGTGGCTGGATGGATTAAAAAACAAGATCCAACTATATGGTACCTCTAGGAGACTCACCTCAGCTCTGAAGACAAACACAGGCTCAAAGTGAAGGGATGGACGATGATACTCCACACACATGGCAGCCAAAACAAAGTGGGTGGAGCTACACTCATAACAGACAAAATATACTTCAAGACGAAAAAAGGTAACAAGTGACAAAGATGGACATTATATAATGATAAAGGGGACAATCCAGAAAGAAAACATAATATTTATTAATAAATATGCACCAACACAAAAGCATTAAAAAATATAAAGCAATTCTTAACAGATCTAAAGAGAGAAACTGACAGCAGCACAATAATAATAGGGGACTTTATATCCCACTTACATCAGTGGATAGGACATCCAGACAGAAAGTCAACATGGAAACACGGCTCTTAAATGAAACATTAGATCATACAGATTAATAGATATATACAGATCATTCCATCCAACCACAGCAGAATACCCTTTCTTCTCAAGTGCAGATGGAACGTTCTCTAGACCATATGTTGGGACACAAAATCAGTCTGAATAAATTTAAGAAGACTAAAATCATATCACGCATCTTTTCCAACCACAATGGTATGAAACTAGAAATCAACTACAAGAAGAAAGCTGGAAAAATCACAAATGTGTGGAGACTAAACAAAATGTGACTGAACAACTATTGGGTCAATGGAGAAATCAAAAAATACTAGAAGACAAATGAAAATTAAAATATGACATACAAACATCTATGGGATGCAGCAAAAGAGGTACTAATAGGAAAGTTACAGCAATACAGGCCTAACTCAGGAAACAAAAAAATCTCAAATAATCTAACTTTACACCTAAAGGAACTAGAAAAAGAAGAACAAAGATCAAAGTCAATAAAAGGAAGGAAATAATAAAAATCAGGAAAATAAATGAAATGGAGACTAAAAAGATGATAGAAAAGACCAATGAAACTAAGCACTGGTTTTTTGAAAGAACAAACAAAATTGAAAAGCCTTCAGCTAGATTCACTAAGAAGAAAAGAGAGAAGATTCAAACAAATATAATCAGAAACAAAAAAGAAATACAAAACATTGTAACAGATTACAATGAACAGCTATAAGCTAACAAAATGGACAACCTAAAAGAAATGTATAAATACTTAGAAGCATACAACCTTCCAAGACTGAAACAGGAAGACATAAAAAATCCGAATAGACCAATCACTAGTAAGGAGATTGAAACAATAATCAAAAATCTCTCCCAAAAAACAAAACTCCAGGACTAATGGCTTCACCTGTAGATTCTACCAAACATTCAAAGATTTAATACTTATCCTTCTCGACCTCTTCCAAAAATACTGAAGAAAAGGGAATGTTCCCTAACACATTTTTTCAAGGTCAGTGTTACCTTGATACCAAAATCAGACAAGGACAACACAAAAAAGAGAAAATTACAGGCCACTATCACTAATTAAACACAGATGCAAAAATCCTCAACAATGTATTAGCAAACCGAATTCAACAATACTTTAAAAGGATCATACACCATGATCAAGTGGGATTTATTCCAGGGATGCAAAGATGGTTCAACATCTGCAAATCATTCAACATGATACATCACTTTAACAAAAGAAAAGATAAAAATCATACGATTATCTCAATAAATGCAGAAAACGCATCTGACAAGATTCAACATCCAATAAAATGGGTATAGAAGAACTGTACCTCAACATAATAAAGGCCATAGATGACAAACCCACAGCTAACATCATACTCAATGATGAAAACTGAAAGTTATCCTTCTAAGTCCAGGAATAAGACAAGGATGCCCACTCTCACTACTCTTATTCAACACAGCATTGGAAGTACTAGAGTAATTAGGCAAGAAAAAGAAATAAAAGGCATCCAAATTGGAAAGGAAGGAAAACTGTCACTATTTATGACATTTTATATACAGAAAACCCTAAAGACACCACCAAAAAAATCAGAAATAATAAATGAATACATTAAGTTGCAGGGCACAAAGTTAATATACAAAAATCTGTTGTACTGCCATGCACTAACAATAAACTTGCAGAGAAAAACAATTAAGAAAATAATTCCATTTAAAATCACAACAATACCTAGGAATAAATATAACCAAGGAGGTAAAAGACCTGTATGTTGAAAACTATAAGACACTGTTGAAAGAAATTGAAAGAGACACAAATAAATGGAGAGATATTCCATGTTCATGAACTGGAAGAATTAACATTGTTAAAATGTCCATATTACCTAAAGCAATCCACAGATTCAATGCAATTCCTATCAAAATACCAAAGACATGTTGTGGGGTTTTTTTGTTTTTTTTGTTTTTTTACAGAAATAGGACAAAGAAAATCCTAAAAATGCATGAAAATACAAAAGATTCCAAATAGCCAAAGCAATCCTGAGGAAAAAACAACAAAGCTAGAATCATCAAAACTCTGATTTCAAGTTACACCACAAAGCTACAGTAATGAAAACAGCATGGTATTGGCGGAAAAACAGATACGCAGATCTATGAAACCAAATTGAGAGCCCAGAAATAAACTCACACATATATGGACAACTAATTTACAACAAAGGAGATACAAACATACAATGGAGAAAGGAAATTCCCTTCAATATGGTGTTGGGAAAACTGGACAGCCACATGCAAAAAGAATTTAACTAGACCACTATCTTATACAAAAAAATTAACACAAAATGGATGGAGGACCTGAATATAGGAGCTGAAATCATAATAATCTCAGAAGAAAACATAAGCAGTATGCTCTTTGACATCAGTCTTAGCAGTACCTTTCTGGATATGTCTGCTCAGGCAAAGGAAACAAAAGCAAAAATAAACAAGTGGGACTACATCAAACTAAAAAGCTTCTGCACATCAAAGGAAACCATCAATAAATCAAAAAGACAACCTACCAAATGAGGAAAGATATCTGTAAATCATATATCCAATAAGGGGTTAGTATCCAAACTATATTAAAAATTCATACAACTCAGTAACAACAAAAACAAAAACAACCTGATTAGAAAATGGCCAGAGGATCTGAATTTTATTCCAAAGAAGATATACAGATGGTCAACAGGTACATGAAAAGATGTTCAACATCACAAATTATTATGGAAATACAAATCAAAACCATAATGAAATATCACATCATGACTGTCAGAATGGCTATTATCAAAAGACAACAAGTGGTGGAGAGGATGTGGACAAATGCAAACCCTTATACAGTATTGACAGAAATGTAGGTGAAGCCACTATAGAAAACAGAATGCAGATTCCTCAAAATATTAAGAACAGAACTACCATATAATCCAGTTATTCTACTTCTGGATATTTATCTGAAGAATACAAAAACAGTAATTCAAAAAGAAATATGCTCCCCTATATTCACTGCAGCATTATTACAACCCCTATATTCACTGCAGCATTATTACAATAGCCAAGATATAGAAACAACCTAAGTGCCCATGGGCGGATAAATGGATAATGTATATAGATAGATAGATAGATAGATAGATACACACACACACACACACACACAAATGGAATACTACTCAGCCACAAAAAGATGAAACCTTGCCATTTGTGATAATATGGATGGGCCTTGAGGGTGTTATGCTAAGTTAAATAAGATAAAGACAAATAATAACACCATGTAAATGCACTCATGTGGAATTAAAAAATAATAAACAAACAAGATAAAAATAAATGCACAGAATCAGAGAACCAACTGGTGCTTACCAGAGGGGAATGGGGAAGGGAAGGAGGGCAGAGGAAGGGTGAAATGGATAAAGAGGGTCAACTGTACGGTGACAAACAGAAACTAGACTTTTGGTGATGAGCACACTGTAGTGTATACAGATGTCAAATTATACTCTTGTACACATAAAACATATAAAGTTATAAATCAATGTTACCTCAATAAAAAATAAGTTCATGAGGAGCACATAAGAAGTACAGAAGAAGAATTAATCAAGAAAGAATATGGGTTTTTCATGATTCATTTAAAGAGAAGATATCTGACACGAATGCATTAATGAAGCACCGCTGGATTTGATGAAAAGTCCTGTCTTCATCTGCAGATATCCATCAGTCTACCCTTTACTCATGACTGAGCTTCTGAAATGAATTACTACCTATAATAAAAGGATTGAAGCTGAAGATAAAATCTGGGGATCATTGACATACAGATGGCATGGAGGGCCTCAGTGATATCATTACAGATAACGGTATAGAAAAAGAAAAGAAGTTGATGTGAACAAAACCTTGAGGAGCTCTACCATTTAGAAGTTTAGGATGAGAAGCAAGCAAGAAAGACAAAGGAGCTAAAAGCAGTAAGATAACTATGAGAAGAGCATCAAAGAAAACATGATAATAATGTTTTAAGGAGACTGAAATAATGCTTATTGAATTAACAAGTGACCAAAAAGCCAAATTCAAACGTAGTGTATAAAAAATCAGACACACACTAGTGTGTTAAATTTACTCTTACAAAATTCTGAAATTCCAATATAGTGTCAAAACTTGTAATTCAGTCTAGAAAGAACAATTCCTAGGAAAAACATCTTCTTGTCACCTATTCAAGGTTAGCAGGTGAAATCTCCCATATTTATTTAGAATGGACCCTCCCTAAAGACCTTTTAACCTGTAAAGATCTCAGACATGTGCATTCCCATTAATCCTACTATTGAATAGAAAAAGCAAAGTCATTCAGCAAACACTTAAGACCACCTGTTACGCTTGGCACTGGAGCAACAAAGATTTCCCAGGTTAGTATGTAAGGTGCTGTCCCTTCCCTGAATAAATCCATAGGCTTGGGGGGGCACACACAGTAAGCCATAACAAACAACGTTTTTGTACAGTATGATACACAGGCGACAGTGACATGCTAAGGATTCTAGACAGCTATAGAGTTGGCCTCTAATTCTACCTAGAGGTTCTGGTAAGGGTGTCAGTGAAATAAGATGGCACTGCCTGAGTTATGTCTTAATAGAGAGTTAGGTAAAGAGAGAATGGAGAAGAGAGGAGTTCGAGAGACTGAGCATATGGACAGGCAATTACGTTGTTTGTGGCTTGAGTGTTGAATGCTGAATACTCCTACCACATCATAGGCACTAAATAAATATTTCCTGCATGGATGACTTAATGCTGAATAATTCTGTTCCCTGTTAATAGAGCACGATTTTCTTTCACCTGTCATAGGTAATGCCATTCTGGGTCACAAACCACATGAAATGCCTTCCTCTCATTTAAATGAAGAGTATTGCCAATGACACATTTTCAGGGTTTATGGTATAGTCAATGTCTCCTAACCATGAGAGTGTGTCACAATATACTGAGAGGCCTGCCCAGTTACCACCTCCAATATTCTAAAGCAGTACGTCTGGAATAAGACACAGGCATGCACATTCTAAAAAAACCTCCCTGCATGACTGATTCTATTACACTTCCCAGAATTACTGATCTGAAGCTGAGGGCTGTGGCATAAACATTATGCTAGTTGGTACTCAAAGGTGACGGCTGGTGAAATGTTCTGAGATATCTACCTAGATGTGGGTGGAATAATCCTGGCAGAGACTATAATCCAAAAGTTGCTCCACAAAACCCATAAATTAACCAAATTACAATACAAAGGATCTTGTTTTTATTAAAGAGACAAAATGTGAGCTATCCCCTAAAAATTAAAAATAAAAGACATATGATTGCCCTCAAGTGTTTAATTCGGCATTGAGAGATGAGGCCAGAGAGATGTTAAAGAAAAGGATGTGTCTTTCTTGGACGAACAGTCAGGAAGACTAACAGTGAGTCATAAAACATTTCTGCTTTTGGCTATTGCCCCTCAAGTATGAATATTTTATGTGATTATTTTGTCCACATAAAACTCAAATGTCTGGTCTGAAATGCACTGGTATTTGAACTGGGCTTTTTGACATAACAAATATAAAGGGAGAAAAAAAGTTTCAATTTTATTTGGTCTCCAGAGTCATTTTCAAGGGATTTACTCATTTGGGTTCCCAAATCAACCAGACGACTCAAACTGATTGGTTTATCAAAACACCTAGAGGGCTTCCCTGGTGGCGCAGTGGTTGAGAGTCCACCTGCCGATGCAGGGCACACGGGTTCGTGCCCCGGTCCGGGAGGATCCCACATGCCGCAGAGTGGCTGGGCCCGTGAGCCATGGCCGCTGAGCCTGCGCGTCCGGAGCCTGTGCTCCGCAATGGGAGAGGCCACAACAGTGAGAGGCTCGCGTACCGCAAAAAAAAGAAAAAAAAAACCTACAGAAAGAAAATATCAATCTGAAGAGTTACTCAGCTTTAGCGGCCAGGAAAAAGTAGAGTCACTGGAGATAATGTGAATTACATCCAAATACTATTCAGAAAAGAAAAATCTTGGCTGAGCAGAAACTAAGAGTTTCCTTGAGAAGAACAAACCTTAGCTGTGAAATACTTCTTTAAAATTACTTTGTTAATTTTACTATCCACTCAATATTCCTTTGTAGCTTAATATTTTCCCAAAGGGAAATAAATTTCTATCAATGAAAAAACAGAATGAACAGTTTATTAAAAAGATGAATTGTATTTAAATTGTAAAGTACGGCATTGTTTCCTTAGTAAATGTAAAAATTCCAAACTTTCCATTGGGACAAAAAAAAAAAAAAAATACAAAGAAAATCAGAGAGAGACATACTGCCCTGCCCTCCACATGCCTAGCTGTGACAAATTTAGCCTTTAAGTAAGCTGGTAAAGCCAGAGGTAAGTAGGCATTCTATATAGGGAACCCCCAGCATCACAGCTCAAGGAATGCACAGGAATGCAGAACGCATAACATGATCACACCAACTACCTTTTGGGTACACAGGTAATGGGGTTAGTTAAAGGAGGAAAACTGAAGGAAGGCTACAGATTAATTTTCACTGATTAATCTATATAAACAACATTTATAGTTAGGGTTTGTTTTTGGACTATAAACTGATTATAAGAGCTATATATTTTAAACTGTTAACTGTTTGCATTAGAAATTAGTTGCTGTCACTACAGAAGCAATACTAAATGGCAGTAAAATCTACATATTCTAAATATGATTAAAACTGGGAAATTTCAAGGAGTCCAATGAAAAATGAAAAATAATTTGCTATTTAATTCAAATGAGAAAATTCATTTAAATTAACTCATGCCACTAGGTCAGTTGAGAAATTCACAACACTAACAATCATGACCGTCTTAAACTAAAGGAAAAACTTCCCATCTTTGAAAGACTCTGTAAAAGGATTCACAAACAGCTCATGAGTCACATGAAGATATCTATTTTACAATAATTTACAAGACAATTTTCATGGTACCTGCCGAAAACAGGGATTACTTAAGGATTCCAAGACCTTTAAAGCTCAAAGTTACTTAAATAGAGGACTCAAAATTTAGCACAGACTACTTCAAATGATGTAGATTAGGACTTGAATATATGAATTCGGGGGGATACAACTCAGCCCATAATATTAAGTAAGCATTTGCTTTGTAAAGTTCATAACCGAATTCTGTTAAAAATATTGGACCTCAGGTACATTTTAAATGATGCATTTTCCAAAAAATGTAGGTAATATACAACTTTAAAGGAATATAATTTTTTATGGAAATAATGACATAATTTTTTCAAAAAAACCTTTTGAGACAGTTTACATTGTTAAGACTATATAAAATATGATAACAGAACAGCAATAAGAACAAAAGCAAACAGAAATTGGAAACCATTAGACACTGATGAGATACAGGTATGCATAAATTCATTCTACGGTATCCAACAGACAATAAGTTTAATTCTGAATTAATCAGAAAATGAGGCATAAAAAGAAAGGTAAGAGTAGAAGTAACTGGGTTCTTATCTTTTAAAGAAAGGTAGATTACAAGTTTGTCCAAAGAAAGAAACTTGGTCCCGACAGTAAGTTCTCAGAGGAAAGTCAGGAATGGATTAACATAGAAGCATCTCCTAATGTCTTAACTTCACCTGGCATGTAACACGCACTGGCCGTGCTACACGCATAAACTAACAGACTGTGAGATAGCGCTCAGAGCTGGAGGTTCATTATTTATCCTTTTATTCATTCATTCAACAAAAATTACTGAGCCCTACCAGCGCCAGGCATTAACTACTCTAGATGCTGGTGAGCCAGAGACCAAAATGCCAGCCCTCATGGCCCTCTGTTCTGGCGAAGGTACACTGAGAACAGAGACTGAATAAGCAAGAACAAAGAATCAAAGCATTTCACATTATTCCCTTCACATTCCTTCACTGAAATGAAGCCAAGTATAGCAGAGATCAGCAAATGAGACTGTTGAGATACAAAGTTTACAAATATTAAGTTATAAGTGAACGCATTCAAAGTTAATGGAAATTCAAAAAAAAACCTTATTAATCTATAACTCAAAAATTTTAAATGCTACTTTTTAAAGACAGGATAGACTATATTATAAGTTGTTTAACGTTTAGGACAAAGAGAAAAGTTCAGAAAACAGTATCACACCCATGTACTTACAAGCCACATTTACCAAATATTAACATTTTGCAATTTTGTGCTTCAGAACCTTTATTTTTTTGGTCAGAAATGGTACAGATAATAGCTAAAATATCATCACCAGGTACTATTAAGTATTGTATTACCACCATCCTTTCTCACTCTCTCCCTCTACAAAGTTGACCAAACCTCAGAATATTATTTTCCACTCAAGCTGTTTATTTTCATACGAATGTCTATTAATATAGATATTATTGTATTTTGTGTATCAAAGTTTTACAAAAATAGCATTAAACTATGTGAATTCTCTGCAGTTTGTTTTTTTTCTATCTTCCCTGTTATTTTTTATGTGTTCCATTTGCACAGGTAGGTCTAACCCATTCACTCCAACGGCTATAGAGTATTTACTGCATAAATAAACCTCAGTTTGTTATCTGTCCCTTAGTAAAGGGATGGTCAGGTTGTTTCCTTCACGCACACAAACTATACACACACATACACAGTTTGCAGAAACTGAATTGAGAAAAAATAAATTAAAAATCAAATGATTAAGAGCATTACCTTCTTAATCATTCCACTGCTGAAATGCAGCAGAGGAGAGCAGAGGTCAGATCTCTGCATCTATATAGTCATCTATCTATCTATTTAGATAGAAATATAGACATGTAAAGATATATATATGAATGGTGAAAGAAATGCCCTCGTGCAAGTGTTCCTCTGTGCATGAGAAAGAGTTCCTTCCTCCACGGTGAACACGTAGCCATATAAGTGCTACAAGGGTCAGAGAACACACCTATCTTCAAATTGACCAAGACTTGTCAAATTGCCTTCCAAAGCGATAGAAAATAATTCCTCTATTGCCACATTCAGGCAAAGTTGGGGCTATCAGTTTGTTGTTGTTGTTGTTTTTGCCAATCTGATGGGTATAAAGTGGTATTTCATTGTTTTGGTTTCGATTTCCTAGATTATGAACAACCTCTTGAGCTGACTAAATCCACAATTTCAGGAGCGTGAATAGCGGGTCAAGAACTCAAGGGAAAACTCTCTCAGCCAAGTTAAAAACAGTTTATCGCTTAAGATCTTTCTGCATCTGCTTCTACCTCATCTACGTACCAGCAATAATAAACTGCCATGCAGGTGTCTCCACCCCTCCCAAGGTCTGAACACAAAGATCCAGTCATCCATTAGAGCACTTCCCCATGAATGAGGGAGATCTCAGAGTAGCTTATTAGAAGATCTGTACATTACACTGCAGAATATAAACAAATTCACAAAACAATGCTCACCCTTACATGTGAAGCACTCTATTTTCTATTTTATTGTATCTCAATGTATGCAATTGCTAGTTGAGACCTATTAAATTGATGTCATTAACTCCATTTATGGGTCACGACACTCAATCTGAGAAACACTGGATTTTTCTAGCCCCAAAGTGCCTAGAAAGAAGAGAATACATTTACTTACAAGTTTCAACCTATAATGACCTGAGGCCCCCTACCTACTCCACACACATACTGACAGCAAAGTATGCCTAAATAGGCATCAGCCCAAAGAGTTCCAGGCTCTCAGCCCATTAGTGTCACAAGACCTCTTTCTACCTTTCATATAGATGTGCACAGGACAGGCTCATAGGAGGTCTGACACTCCTGAGGCATATTTTTAAGAGCTATTTTAACTATTCTAGGGTTTTGTTGTTCGGTTTTGTTTTATGGTGAATTATGTTTCAGATTCCAGAGATATGGACCAGGGGCATATTTTGAATATGCCTAGAAGCATACTTTATTTTGTCAGTTATCTGAGTTCCAAGATTCACCATAACAAAAGGCAAAATTGTTTCCACACCCCTAGGAAGCAGGCAAACAACATATTGATATTCTTGTTAATCAAATAATTCAGACAGTTTCTTTGCTGTTCCAAATACAGCCTCAAATAATATGGACATTTGCATTCTTGCACAAAATAATCAGGCTTAGAATGCTCGGCTTATTTTATTTTATTTATTTATTTATTTTTTTTGCGGTACGCGGGCCTCTCACTGCTGTGGCCTCTCCCGTTGCGGAGCACAGGCTCCAGACGCGCAGGCTCAGCAGCCATGGCTCACGGGCCCAGCCGCTCCACGGCATGTGGGATCTTCCCGGACCGGGGCACGAACCCGCGTCCCCTGAATCAGCAGGCGGACTCTCAACCACTGCGCCACCAGGGAAGCCCTCAGCTTATTTTAAATTGATTTTTTGGCTAACTTTTCTTTTTCTCAGAACTCTGCCCCTGTTTTTAATATACTTCCATTGTATTCAATGGTCCTAAGCTAATCCTAAGCACTAAAAATTTGTTTGCATATACACAGGAAAACTTATACTGTATCTTTATGATTTTGCATTAAAAATATAGGACCTAACATTCTGATTAACACGTGAAATATTCTTAAAACTCACTAGTGCTATGCTGACTATATTTTGCTGGCTATTTTATCTTTTCATTTCACTAGATGCAACATAAAAATACACCATCCAGCCACTGACATCTGAAATTCAAGTTATACACAAAGGCAGTACTGAAGCAGACTTGGGGACCTAGTGCATTACAGTGTGGTGTCTTTCTAAAAGTGAACATGCACTCAGCATGGAATGTTATGATTGGATAAATTACAGGTTTTCAAATTTTAAAAAAACAACAACACTGTTTTTATTCCAATCTTG
This sequence comes from Grampus griseus, assembly GCF_964374135.1. Classification (NCBI taxonomy): domain Eukaryota; kingdom Metazoa; phylum Chordata; class Mammalia; order Artiodactyla; family Delphinidae; genus Grampus; species Grampus griseus. Next base: position 13,327,229 of record NC_138997.1, on the reverse strand, counting down.
TTTATGCAAAGGTTCTGAAGATTAGAACTGGCAGGTTACTTCTAACCCTTGCCTTTTCTCGCACTTTCCCTGAGCTCCTCTCTCATACTGGGAGTCTGGAAGTAACAACCTGCTATTTTCTGGAACTGTACAGTAGCAATTTGAATCGCAAGCTCTGAACCTGGTATAGATTGTCACAAATATATACCTTGTCAATGACATCTCAATTTTTTTTTAGATTTTTAAAGAAATACATACCTGAAACTATAACTACACTATGTGTGGGCGAACAGGGAAACTTAGCTGATGTCACAGGTATCTAGAGGGAGAAAAATGCCCAATTTAATTCTAGTAGAAACACTGCCACACCAAAAAGTAAAGTTTTACAATCTTGCTTAAGCTTGACGTGACTATAATAAATTTTCTCAGGAATTTTACATGTATTTGAATTAGGAAATATCACATTTCTAATGAAAAGTTGTTAAACACCAACTATAAATATCAACTATACTTTTGTTGTATCTCCATAAATATATATAAACCACGTTTCATAGCAGGTCACATAATACTAGTAAGAGAATACTGCTTGGAGCTCTTCCCATCTTTATATTCATATTCATACTTCATATTCAACTATATCATTTCCCAGCAGTATCTGTTATTTTGCTCTAAATACATGAATTTAAAAAAAAATCCAAATCATCATTCAAATTACCTTACTCATCTTAGTAATAAATTACTGTAGGGGGCTGAAGGGTGGCTACCAAAGACATCAGGTCCCACTCCCTAGAACCTGTGAATGTTACCTTATACGGTAAGATCTTTGCAGATGTGATTAATGACACTGTAACAGGAAGAGTATCCAGGATTATCCAGGTGGACCCTAAGTGCCATCGTAAGTGTCCTTATACGAGAAAGAGTGAGGGCAATTTCACACAGAAAAAGAGGAGGTAATGTGGCCATGGAGACAGACTGAGTGATGTGGCCACAAGTCAAGGAATGCCAGTAGCTAGAAGAGACAAGGAATGGATTCTCCCTAGAGCCTCAAGAGTGAGTTTGGACCCAATGACACCTTGATTCAGCCTCAGTGAAACTGGTTTTGGACTTCTGCCCTCAAGAACTATAAGTGAACAAATTTATGTTGTTTTAAACCACTAAGATGTGGTATTTTATTGCAGCAGCCCTGGAAACTAATACAAATATAATTGCTACTATCTCAAGATAACAGACTGAATTTTTAAAATAAATTAATAAAATTGGGGATGGGGGGTCACCAAGCACTTGGGAAAATGTGAGAGCTTCATCAAGTGTGCTGAGAGGAGTCTGGAAAGGGTTTTAGAAAGAACTAGGCCTCTAAGAGTGTTTAATGCGAGAAAAGCAAAGAAAATGCCTAGTCCAGGGGAACATTTTAAACTACATTTAAAATCTTCCAGAAAATAATTTCTCAGTAATTAACAGATCATTAAAGTACTTCTACCCCTTGATTCAGTAATCCACTGCTAAGAATCAATATTAAGAAAATATGCCAAAATCAGATCAAATTTTATGGATTAAGATCTTCCTGTAGCACATATCTTTAATATGAAAATGACAAACAATCTGGCCAATCGGCACATGGAAAGATGCTCAACATCGCTAATTATTAGAGAAATGCAAAGCAAAACTACAATGAGTTATCACCTCACATGGTCAGAATGGCCATCGTTAAAAAGTCTACAAATAACAAATGCTGGAGAGGGTGTGGAGAAAAGAAAACCCTCCTACATTGTTGGTGGGAATGTTAAGTTGGTACAGCCACTATGGAAAATAGTATGGAAGTTCCTCAGAAAACTAAAAATAGGATTACCATATGATCCAGCAATTTTGCTCCTGGGCATATAACCAGACAAAACTATATTTCAAAAAGATACATAACCCCCTATGTTCACAGCAGCACTATTCACAATAGCCAAGACATGGAAATAACCTAAATGTCCATCAACAGGTGAATGGATAAAGAAGATGTGGTACATATATACAATGGCATTGTACTCAGCCATAAAAAAGAACGAAGTAATGCCATTTGCAGCAATATGGATGCAACTAGAGATTATCACACTAAATTCAGTAAGTCAGAAAGAGAAAGACAAATACCATATTATATCACTTATATGTGGGATCTAAAGTATGACACAAATGGACCTACCTATGAAACAGAAACAGTCTCATGGACATAGAGAACAGACGAGGTTGCCAAGAGGGAGGGGGCTGGGGGAGGGATCGAGTGGGAGGTTGGGGTCAGCAGATGTAAGCTATTATATAGAGTATGGATAAACGACAAGGCCCTACTGTATAGCACAGGGAACTATATTCAATATCCTATGATAAACCATAATGAAAAATATAAAAAATGTATAAAAAAGATCTAATTAATGCATTAAAACTGAATACAAAATTTTCTGTGCATTTAAAAAAACTAGAAACAATCTAAACTTCTGAGTATAGAACAAGAGTTAAGTAAACCACAGTATGTCTTCTTGGATGAACATCTTACATATCCATCAAACAAAATGTTTAAAAAGAATTCAGAAAAAAAAAGTTATGATATTACACGTAAACAGGAACTTACAAAAGAATACATACATTATTGCTTTTAATTCTTATTTTAAATGCATAGAAAAAATACCAGAAAGAAATATACAGGATTACAGCTGACTTTTTCCTTCTTTCCAATTTTTTAACTTTTACTAAAAATACAGTAGATACTTTGAGGGCAGGAGGTGCTGAAAAAGGGGTAGTTGGCAGATACAAATGTTCCAGTTTTTTGGGTGGTTAGAAGACGTAAGGCTAATACCTCACCAGGAAAATCTCCCAAATGCCTTCAAATATATCACATCATCTACAATGACTTTAATCTCTGTGAATCACAGGTATTACTATCACTTATTTACATGGTATTACTATCACTTATTTACACAAGAAGTTTCGGAGTCCACTCAAGGTCATCCTACATAAGCAGAAAAGCTGGGGCAAAAGCCGCATCATGTCATTTTAGTCAGGGGTCTGATTCCCCTCCTCTATAATGGTGGTGTAGCAGCAAAGCCAGGCTTAGCCGTGGGGACGGGGCAACTCTTATCAGAAAGCTTTAGAAAAACAAGGTTGAGGCCTCAAACCTATTCTGACTGGCTGACATTTAAGTATGGAAATTCTATCAGGTAAATATCTCATGTTTCCCTATAACCTTTCAGACTCATGAGTAACCGAAGGTATAAATAAATCAGAATTTTATAAATATTGCCTACTATATATAACCTACTCTACACTGACTACTAAATATAAATACAAGAGATACCCAACCTTTCAAATCAATACCATCCTTTCATTTTCCTTATTTTTGAGTCAGGATATAGTTTATATTATTTTTTTTTTGCCCAAGCCTCTCTATACAACAGGGTCTTAGTTTTGCTCTTAATCATTTTATGACGTATTCTAATATTCTGAAAGCCAACAATTTTTGGCAAACATCTGCTTTAATTTCACTTATTGGAACAAATGAAAAAACTCCTACAAAACTTCTGGAGACTTAATGTAACCCAAAATATGTTAAAAAAAAAAAAGAAAGAAAAAAGTTTTATAACTACATAGTTATGTTTTTTCAAAAGGTTTACATTCTCATTTAGATTGTAGAATCAATTCATAAACATTTTACAATTGTAAATATACTCTAGAGCACTTTACTGATTTTTGGTAGTTTTGAACTTTGATAAGTTCCTAACATTAAAATATAACAAATAAATGATATTCATAATTATTGGTATAAAAAATCATGCTCAAATTAGAGCTAATTTTCAACTTTCAGATTTATATACAGCAAACTCAGCATCAGATCAATCATGTAAGACCAAATATCAAACGTCAATTTAAAAACTCCATTCTCAAACTTTTCTCTTTCTGTACTGGAAGAGATGCTTTGACCATCAACTTAATTTAACTGTCAAAAATACTCATGGGCTATGTAGACATACACATATATCCCACTAATTTGAGAGTTACATCAACTTCAACAAGGGGATAAACATTTTTTCAAACCTCTAAAAGAAAGATACTATTTATTCACTTTTATCCTTTGAGTTAGTATTAGGGAAGTTTGGTTTTTTTTAATAAATCCCCAAAGAGCTTTTAACCAGGACTACATCATTCAATGAAAAATAAATTTCTAGAAGTAGAAAGTCTTTACTGCTATCCTTGCTAAAAGAATGCTAGTAACATCCAAAATGTCATACTGGTGTGAGTGGTCACACAAAACACTCAAATATATATTTATGTCACCAACAGACTTCAACTCAAATGCCAATCAGAAGCTCTTTTAAGAAACCCTATATGTAAACACAGATAGGTTGATTCCTTTTTTTTTTGTGGGATGATTGGTATGTTTGCGTCACATTTTAGCATTAAATAAAGTATACAGTGCAATCCCTTTTGCGTATTTTAGCATGCTCATATGATGATTCCCAGTAGCTGGACACAAAAGAAACATACCAGTTTAGGAAATGTTTAAATTAAACAATCAGAAAATTAAGTGATATACAGAACTTATTTTTGATACCTTTAAAAAACACAAACTTCACCCACCTCATAAACACCAGCGTATTTCTTAATGATTACTTCCAAGGGCCGTATGTTCAAATTTAACCAATGGATTATATGTATATACTGTCAGCTGCCTCTAAGATACCAAAACCAAGATAATCTTCCTTGATTCAACTGCCTGATGGAGCAACTCTTGAAAGAACCTGAATGTACAACAACATCAGAGCTGAATCACAGCAGGCTAAGCCTTCTTCCTTAAGTGAATTTTAGAATTAACAGATTTTTGCCTAAAACGTCCTTATTTTTGTTTTTTTAAAAACAGACAAAACATTTCAATTTTCTCATAGATTATAAATCAAGGAAAAATTGAGGGCAGCTACATAAACAGTCCACTGACTGCATCTGTTGTATATGACGCTGATCTCTAATGCTGTGGAATTAGCCTATTCACCTCTTTGCTGCCATCTTTGAATAAACATGTCTTGAAGCACCATTAATCTAAGTAATGAGGGATATTTTTCTTTCAAGAACAAACACATTTTCAACTTTGGACGAGGTATACAGCTGTAAAACCAAGAGAAAAAAGAATGTTGTGATACTTGTTTACGTTAATAGTTGGACACGATACTACCAGGTCTCTCCAAGGAGAAGTTACATTAAAGAACTTAAGACATAGATATTAACTATTTTCTACTACTATTCTTCTGTATCCTGGTACTTGCAGAATAACTGTTCCGCCTAATCCTCAGAGAACCACGAAGAAGAAATTAGTAGAATCGTGATGGATTTAATATAATTTTTAAAAATCCAATAATGATCAAAAGACTCTTTATACAGTCATAGTAAGAAGTACACTAAAATGGGAAAAAAAAAAAAAAAAGAACCAGCAGCCTCTCTCAGTATTCAGTGCCTAAAATTAGCAAGTTGAAAAAAATTGGAAGTTTCTTTTTTCCAAATAATTCCAAAATAACCAAAAGTCAAATCTACAACTCCTCCCTATTAGAAAAGCAATCAAATGATATGTCAAGGAAAATACATGTCTTATTTCATAAGTATCTTTTAAACTGTTCTACTGGGGGCAATAAGCAATATAAAGTATTCTCAAAAGGAAATCCTGAAAGAGCCAATCTTTTAAAATTAAAAAAGGGACAAATGTGAACTAAAATCAAGTGTGACAACATTGCCCTAACGCTGTGGAAACTTCAATACAAATGGTAATGAGGACTCCTTTCTTCCTTTCTCTTTTTCTTCTCTCTTTTCTT